>NC_136469.1:141570174-142170174 GCF_902686455.1 Sciurus vulgaris
GCTGCCGCAGAGCAGGTGAGGCTGACTGAGGCTCCCAGCAGACCACGGGGCCCACCCGGCTTTCGTGCCCCAGGAACGTGAGTGAAGGGGACGTGAGCCAGAGACCCGGGACTGGGGCGCGTCTTGGAATCAGTCTGGTGTGAGGGGCTGAGTGCCGGGCGCGCCCGTTAGAGCGGAGGGAAGTCCCCGTGGGTGCGACACTGTCAGGTGGACCTGGGCGGGCTCCAGGCGCCCACGCGCGTGTCCAGCACAGGTCAGGCAGTAACAAGGCCAGCCAGGAGCAGCGCACGCCTGTGATCCCAGTGGCTCCGGAGGCTGAGGCAGGAGGACCCCAAGTTCTAGACCAGCCTCAGCAAGTCAGCGAGGCCGTCTCTAAATAAAATATAAAAAGGGGCTGGGGACGTGGCTCAGTGGTCGAGTGCCCCTGGTTCAATTCCCAGTACCCCCCTCCTCAAAGAAAAGCCCAAGGCATAGAGCACATGATTTGATCCAAGCCAAACATTTGAACATAGACTATAGAAAGAGGCTGGGACGGGAAGCCAGGGGCCCTCCTGGTTCTATTTCCTGACCTGGCCGTGGCTTTATAGAATGTAACACTTGGATGATTGATAATCGCATTTTGATAACTGCATGATACTTTCAACACAAAACAAAATTACAACAGTAGGTGACCGTTGCCCTCTCACCTTTTGAGAATCCAGCAGAGCAGTCTGTGCTGGCCACTCGGGAACAGGCCAGGCCTCTGAGCACAAGGAGCTTTGGAGGACATCATCTATTTCAGAGCTCAGCAGATGTTCCCGAACTGGAAGGGAATATTCTCAGTCAAGCCTTGGCCCAGGGATCTGCTCCAAAATCCACGGTCTCTTCCTTCCTTCTCTCCCTGACCCTGGCCATTCCAGGTCCCCACTGACTGCAATAGAGGCCCTGCAGATGCCCTTGGACTCCAAGTGCCACGCCCCCCATGAGACTGCCCTGGTCGGGTCCGCATACCTCCCCTGCTGGCAGCACCCTCCACTGCAGTGCCCACCTTGCCAGCTGCCCGCAGGCAGGCAAGGAAGCCTCCAGACACCGTGCATGGAAACATATCCACCAGTCTAGAGTATTTCCTTCCTCGAGAGATGAGGAAGCTGAGCCCAGAGGATGGAGGGTGCTGCAGGGAAAGTTCGAGTTAGAGGCTAAGCTGGGACCAGCAAGAACCAGTACCTCTCCAACTATGAAGATGGGTACCAACCCAGGAGGCTGGGAAAGAAAGCCAAGGCACAGAGGGCAGCCCTCTCCCATTGATTTGGCCTGAGAAGGGGTCTTCCTCTTTTTAAATTTTTTCTTCCTCTTATGTGCCTACACTCTGCTATGTGTAGGGCACCAAATGGGAAGATCAGAGTATCCTCCTATCTTCAAAACTCAGAGAGGTTAATTAACTCAACCAAGATCATACAGCTGGCAAGAATGGAATCTAGTAATATGAACCACTACACGAACAGATCTCAAGTGAGTTCAGACTTCAAGGTAACAGACACCATCTGCACTCACCTGCTAGAACACAACCCTAAACAAATCTGTAAGCTCCACCTTGCTCCATACTACTGATGAGCCCTGCCCCATCCCCACGCTGTTAGCAAGCACCGCTTAAGGCTCAGGGAAATTTTTTCTGTTCAGGAAGCTCTTAATTTCTTTTAAATAGAAAAAACAACAGAAAGTCACGCATGCTGAGCAGCCACCATTGATCCTGCAGTTGACCTGCCAGCCAGGCGCCAATCGCAAGTGGGCGTGTGCCATACACCTGTGATTACAGAAGGCTCTGGTTCCACATTGCTTCGGCGTAGAATATCGAAGCCCCCATGCCCAGCCCCGCCCATCAGCACCCGTAGTGACGGAGGTGAGCTCACCGAGGATGTGGAGCTAAGCATGCTGGGGCACCCCCTTGTGTCCCCGCGGATGAACCCACGTGGGTTCACGGCTCCTCGAGCTTCTCACACACACAGTTGTGCCCTTGGATGAATTCCCAGGGCCAAGGAGAGAAGCCGCACTCAGGATGGAAGCCCAGGGTGGGGCTCTGAGCCTCTTCCAATGTTCCTCTGTGTTCTTAAGTTGTGTGAAGAGGTGGGGCCACACGTCCCCGGAAGAGGGAGAGCGTGGGCCTCACCCGTTTAACAGTGTGAACTTGACAGTGGACAGGCCCTCGCCCACTCATCGGACGGTCCTGCTGACTGGGATTTTTTTCTGAACACACAGAATTTTTCTCACTGAAAAGTGCACTGACCTCTAGCAGCTGCCGTCTCCTGGGAGCCGACATGCAGACCGTGGCTTGTCTGGAAGAAAAGATACCCGAGTGGTGATTCTGGCACAGAACAGAAAGCCCTGCTCAGGAGCCCGAAGCTGGGACTCACGGGGCGACTCCCCGCCCTGCACAGCGTCTATGGTGGCATCAGCTCTGCCAGGGTGCTGGAGGAAGTGGTGGGGACCTCCCTCCCTGCTCCTAGGACATGCTCACAAGGACACAATTCCATCTGCTTCATTTATTAAATCTCCAAATGGAGTTGGTAACAAATGCACTTAAGAATCTGCTGTTAAAATAACTTTTTCAAACATGAGGAAGCCTCAGACTTCAATATCTCCCCAGAGCCCCTGATTCTGTCAGACTCAGCCTGAGTCTGCCACCTGCTCCACACAGCCACTGCGACCCCGGGGTCTGCAAGAGGCGGGAACCATGGTCACTTGGCAGGTCAGCCCAGTCAGTGCAACGAGAGCAACTGCAGGATCCTCAGGGGTTCCGGGCCAGCAGCCAGACCTGCTTCCTTCTCCACTCCAACACCTCGAGAGCCCCTGCCTGGAGCCCACGCTTTCTCTGGTGAACTGTGTGAGCGTCAAGCCCTGATCCACCACGGTCCCTCCAGAGAGCTCAGGCTGTGAGGGGTTCCCCCATTGTCCCAGCCTCCACTCTCCTCTTCCAGATGAGGTTCCGGTTTGAGGCCACGAGTAGGTCTCCCTGACTGAACCCAAAAGGAACAAGGTGTTTCCAGGAGGCGGAGGGAGCAGGGCCTGGTTGCCCGCACCTTGGCCAGGTCCAGGTCCCATGGAGAGCACAGCCAGGGTCCCGGCCTCCCCAGGACAGCAAAACTTTGGTTTGGCTTGAAGGTCATTGGGTGCCTGTGACAGGTGCTGGGCTGGGCGTTTGACATGGGTCTCACTCAAACCTCAGAAGCCCTGGTGAGGACAGTGACCTCCACCTGGCCTAAGAGGACAGGGGCTCACAGAGCTGAGGGAAGCACAAGGTCCCAGGGAGGGCAGTTCTGCAGGGTCAGGGCGTGTTTGCAGGCAGGCAGCTCTGCCTGGAGGGAAGACAGCAGGCCACACACCCAGGAGCACTGGGGGCAGTTCGTCAGGGCCTCTGCTGGAACCTTCTGTCCATCCTGCGAGCTCCAAGCCGGAGCCTGGGCAAGGTCGCGTAGGCGGGAGAAGGGACAGCTGCCACGTCAGCCAGCGCCTCTCCCAGCTGAGCCCTGCAGCTCTTCTCACTTCCTTCGGCACCCAGGCTCCCGCCTCCCAGGTCACCGAGGGGACAACACAAGCAGGGTGGCATATTTGGCATGTGAATGCCCACAACTTGAGTCTAAGTGAAAGCCAGGAAAATGGAGTCCCTGGGGCTGGGCTGCGGGGAGGAGGGAAAGGAAAGGGCCCGAGGAGCTGCCCCGAGCGCTGCCCACTCAGGGTGGATGTGGAGGATGGCCAGGGATGGAAGAGCAGAGGAAACCTGCTGTTCCCTTGCCCCGCCTCCAGCTGAAGCCGGGGAGGTGGCAAGACCCTAATGTTTACAGGACAGGGCTTAGAGGGGGAGCTGGCCAGCGGACCTCTTGGAATCAACCCCAGAAGAGCCCGAGCTGGAGAGGAGCTGCAGAGCTGGAGGAAGCAGGCTGGGTGACCAGCAGCCTGGGATGCTGCTGACCAGAGACGCAGAGGGACAGCCGTCAGCAGAGGCCAGCACAGGTGGGCGGCTGCCACCCTGCGGTCATGTGCTGGAAGGTGGGGCACGGGTGCCGGACCAGCTGAGGCTTGGGTTCCACCCCGCCCAAACCAGGGCAGGAGAAGGAAGGGGAGAGAAAGACAGCAGCTGTGGAGGCGGCCGCGCTCCAGGCCACACATCTCCGACAGCCCACCACCCTGCCATGTGCGCTTGACACCGGGTTATTGTGAGCCTCCATCCCAACGTCAGGGGCCAGAGAACGTGAGCCACCTGGGACTCTGAACCTCCCAGGGCTCAGCCCCTCCTGGGATGCTTCTGGAAGCCCCCATCTCAGAGGTCCACATGGCCTCCAGACTTGGATCTGGGGGCAAGAGACACCCCTCTGGTCTGCACACCCCACTCCAAGCCCATTAGTGCCTCCCCAGGTGCAGGCAGCCCTCCCGGGCTCTCAGCCAGAGCCCAAAGGCCTCCGTCGGGAACTCCATCTGTGTTCTCTGAAACAACCATTCTGGCCCATAACAAGGTGCTCTGGGACCACTTCCTGTGCCTCTGCCAGCAGCAGAGAGGGGCTCTGCCAGCCTGGGTCACTGGTGCTTGGAGCCAGGCACTGCGCCCTGCCTGCCTGCTCCCCGAGGGCCGTCAGCCTCGCCACACCCTCTGCTAGGTCTTCCCAAAGCCACTCCCACCGCCCAAAGCCTCGAGCAGCCCCCCCTTAACTGAAGAACCAAGAGCAGATGCCCCTGCAGTGGCCAGGGCCATGGCCTCCCTCCTGTGCAACCTCCCTCCTGTGCAACCTCCTTGCTTCCGGCCTCCACTACAGGCCTCCTCTGAGGACCGGTCTGCAGCCAACCCGCAGCCAGTCCTGGCTTCTTAAACACATCGCAGTCCTTTTTCTTTTTTAACTGCCTTATACCTGGACAGATGCGGCACACTGAAGACTGACCTTCCAGCCCCGAGAAGGACTGCCCTCCAGCCCCAGATCTGCTGCCTAACTCCCCCCAGCCCCACCCGGCAGCATCGCCCTGCCCGCTCCAGGGCAGCCATGAGCCCTGCGGACTCCCTCGGCCATGTTGCAGCCCCGCTCCTCCGCTGACCACGCGAAGGCTGAGCTAGGCAGCTGCCTGGGGGGCATGTCTTTGAGCAAGGCTGGTACCCACTTGAGCCTTTTGAGAGGAATGACAATAGTGATGTCCTGGCGTGGCCAGCATGACAGCTAAGTGTCCCCTGCCAGGGTCACAGAGCTAGAGGTTCGTGAACCCAGGCCCTGGCCTCAGGGCAGCCTCTGCCAGCTGCCCATACAAGGACCAGCTGTGCTCCGTGGAGACCCATGCAAGACTTCAGGACAGTCACAGCAAGCAGGCTAGACGATCCCATTTTACAGATGAGAAAGCAAAGGCTCAAAGAAGTCAAGGCGCACTCGTGAGCGGGCGCCCGTCTGAACCCTGGCATGTTTCCTTCCCAAGGCTCGTGGTGAGGTGCCGCTGCCCCTGCCCCATCTGTGTGCAGGCGTTGGCCTGCCTGGTCCCCGCTTCTCCCCAGTGCCACAGCATCGGGCCTGGCTCAGAGCAGTAGGCGCTCCGTAAGTGTGTGGCGGGAAACCCCAGAGCCAGGCTTTGGGTTTCCAGACCACGTGGGGGCGTCCACTGAGGGACGAGAGCACCTGATGGATCAGGAAGGAGCAGAACCTCCTTAGGCGAGGGACCGAGGCCGAGCTCAGTCAAGACTAGACGGGAAGCCGTGGCCAGAGCTCCCGGAATCATGGACATTGACAGTGGCCCCTTGAAGTCCGCGCCCTGGCTGAGAGAAGCGTGTCCAGGCCCAGGAATGAGCGCATGAGGCCAGTGACACCAGGAACTCTCCTTGTCCTCAGTCCAGGCTCCCAAGTGACCTTCTGACTGTCAGCAGTTATTGACTAGCAAATGAATAAACTAATTAATGACTGACTTTCTAGATGACTGGGCGAGAGGAAGAGAATACGCAGACGCTTTTCATCCATGCATATCGCCTGCAAAATACTTCAGCCGGCAATGAATCCTGGCACGTCACACAGAATACGATGACCCAAAAAATACTCGGCCTTCGGCTACAGTGGTGCCTTTCCTAGATAACTCACTAATGTTCTGATTTACACCTCAGTACCTGCGGCTCAGTCCTTGTCAGTCGGCCTGTCCATCTCCAGTGAACAGGGCCGGCCAGACTGAGGAGCGGCTCATGGGACAGGGTCATTGCTGCTATGAGCCCGCCCTGTGGTCAGTCAGTGGGCTCCCTGGTGGCACCTGCTGCCCTCCACGCTTCCTGGAACTATGCTTCAGTCCTATTTCCCTCAACATGCTTACTAGGCACCTACCGAGAACCAGGGACCACGTCAAGCACCCCAAGATGGCACGCTCTTTCCTCCTCCCTACTCCAGCTCTGAAGAGCTTGAAGCCCTCCAGCAGAGAAGAGCACTAGACACGGAGTCCAGGGCTCTGCACTCAAGCTCTGGCTCTGAACCAAGTCACCAAGGCCCTGGGCAGGCCTCGTGGCCTCCAGGTGGCCCTCTCCTGGCGGTGCAGTGGTTTAGCCTGGGGGACATCTAAAGACTGAAGGCTGGGAGGGTAAGGAAGGGATGGAGGAGAGGGCGCTGCTGGGCCAGGCTGGAGTGCGGGAGGAGCCTCTGCCCGCCCAGCAGCCAGGCGGCCCCACCGGCAAGACTGGGGCAGGAGCAGCCAGGAGGCAGCTCCCGCTGTTTACTCAGGAGCTGAGTCCGCCCTCGCACCACCCGGAGCAGAACCAGTCTGTGGGGGTGTAGCTGGCTTGTCCCCAGGAACGGGGCCCTGCGTGTGCGTGGGCAGACCTCGCAGAGCACCCCTGGGCACCTGAGAGGCTGCTGTTCAGAGCCAGGCAGAGCCCTGGAAGTGCCTCCTGTGGGCTGGGTCAGTGAGGACTGGCGCTCCAGCCCCCACCAGTGACCTGCAGTGACTCCTGAACTTCCGGCCTCAGGCTTCTCTTCTGCTGACCTTCAGGACAGGAGACCCTCCTTCATTTACCTCAGTATCTCACCACTCAGAAAACCCCCTGGGCAGCTTCTCCATGCCAGGCACTAGAGAGACAGAGTGCTACAGAGTGACTCTCCCCCAACAGGGAGGAGCCAAGGAACTCCTCAGACAGCATGGGGACAATCCCCTACATGTGCCACGTCACACAAGTCATATGCAAGCCCCTCTGGAGGGGCTGGACGTGGCTAATTGTGGTCCTGAAGATTCAGGGCCGCTGCCTGGGCAAAGACACACGGGCTGTCCTTGCGGGACAGACAGGAGGTTGCTGATGGGCCATGTTCCCTGCTGGGGCTGCAGAACAAAGGCCCAAAGTCACCAGCAAAGCAGCTGGGTAGCATGACATCACGATGCTGGTGCTGAGCTACCATCCCTGTTTGTGTCTGTCCCCTGCACAGTGTCCTGGGTACTTCAAGGGTAAAGGACTGCCACACGCAACTGACCACCATCCTGGAGCCCAGGTACTGACCCAGAGGAACAGCCAGGCCCAGGGAGGAAGGCAGAGGACAGGGATGGACAGGACTGGATGGGGCTGGACAGGGCTGGACAGGGATGGACAGGGATTGACAGGGATGGACGGGGAAGGACAGGGCAGGACAGGGCCAGACAGGGAGGGACAGGGCTGGATGGGGAGGGACAAGGCAGGACAGGGCTGGACGGGGAGGGACAGGGCTGTCTGTGGGAATGTACCTCCGGAAGTCCAGGGGTCAGGAAGGCAGCGGCGTACTCGGCCAGCGCCTCATCATGGACCATGTTCTGGGCCATCTCGGAGAGCAGGAGGTCGGTGGGCCCGTGTCTGCCCAGCTCCCGCAGCAGCTGGGTGATGAGGCGGTTCCTCTCTCGGCACTTCTGGACCAGGGAGGCCAGCTTGGCCTGGAAGGAGGGAAGTGTGGGCAGGGCTCCCGCAGGGCTGCACGGCCAAGCAGGGGCCCAGGCAGGCAGCGCCCTGCTTTCCATGGCCGGCTCTGCAATGGAGTGGGCTTGGGACTGGCCCTTTGCTACTCCCTGCATGGGGCCTTTTCCATCCCCGCTCGGCAGGAGCAGGATGGAGGCTGTGGCACTGCAGAAGATGCTCTGCTGGGCTATGGTCTGGGCACACAGCCTGAGGCTGCTTCCATGGGGAAGGACGCCTGGAGCCACAGAGATTTCCAGCCTGGCGTGCTTGGCACGGCTCCAAATCCCAGCTCGGCCACTCACAGCGACCCCTGCAAGTCCCTCTTTCTCACCACCTGGGGGATGTCACTGACCACCCATAGTGAGGACTGCAGTGAGGCCCCCTGGACACTGAGCTGGGTTGTAAGTTCCAAGGTGGCCCCATACGCATGTGCCTGGCACTTCTGCAGGGTGACTGGAGGGCAGCACTACCTGTCCCCTCTCCCCTCTGTTTTGGGTCTTTCCTTGTGCCTTTCCCTGAAAAGAGTTGAAAGTGGACACTGGTCCTCTGGAAAGCCAGCCGGTGTCACTTCTGCTGTGCTGAGCCAAGCACCCCAGGCCAGCACCGGCTTCAGGAAAGGGCCCTGACTTCCCCTCTCCAGGAGCAGGATCAGAGGGTCTGTGTCCATCCTTGCTGGCCCTAAATGGCAGTGAGAGCTGGCACCCACTGAGTGCGGGGGCCACCGCCAACCTGGCTTCTCGCTGCTTTCTCTGGAGTTCTTCAAGCTGCAACAGAAGCGCTCTCGGTAACACCGTGCCCCACTTCTGGCCACCCCGGTCCCCCTACAGCACTTCCTCCACCCGGAAGCCGGCCCCAGGGCTCCCTGCTGCCCTCCGGTGGGGCCCAGGCTCAGGGGTGGAGAGCATGGACCTGGGCCCTATCGCCAAGACCAGGGTCCTCTCCACAGCTGGACGTGCCCATCTGTGCCACAGGGCTGCTCAGGGCCCCAGACCTGCAGACACGGCACCCACCGAGTGCATGTTCGTTCAGCACCGTTAAGGACCGTGGAGCTAGTTAAATCGGTGGCGTGTGACAGATGAGGAATCTGAGGCGGGCGTGGCAGACTTGGTTTGAGCGTCGCAGAGTACTTCCCACGAGTTCTCGACAGAAATCCTTGAGATTTCCATCCCACAGATGCGCCCGGGAAGCTCAGGCGGGATCTGGACTTGGGAGGGCCATGACTCAGGGGCCGTGGGGGCTGCAGTTCTGACTTAACAGTTGAAGAATGGACACCCACAGGGCAGCGGGTAGCAGGGCTCCTGGTGTCTCCATGTTGCCCTGATGCCCAGGGCTCCTCCCTGCCCACCTGCTCAGAGATCTGAAGGGAAGAACAGACCCTTCCATCCCTGCCCACACCCAGGCCCACCTTACCAGGTGCACCTTAGCCAGCTTCCACACCCAGCTAGCGGAGAACAGCCTCCAGGCCACAGAGCCGATCTTAGGAATTTGTCTCAAACATAAACGTCAGGATGGGTGGGGATCCGCCAAGGAAAATGCACGTCAGTGTCACGGGCGACAAGCAGAGAGGCAGGAGGAAGAGAGACGGGGAAGCCGAGCGCCGGGCCAGGACTTGAACAGCAAAGCCACCAGCAGAGGCGCTTTGAACTGAGGCCCATGGCGTGTTCTCCCCCATGCCACCGCCTCAGCCTGGAGGGCAGGTCATAGTGTGCGGCACCTTCTGGGTCATGCCACCAGGTGGGACTCAAGCACGTGGGTAACTTGAGGTCCCCCGAAGGTGGCACGTGAGGAAATAGACTGGAAAACACTTTGAAACACTACTTCCAAATGGTGACGTGGGTGACTGTCTGCTTGGCCCTTCGTTCTAGCACTTTTGGCCATGGAGGTGGATGGTGCTTGTGATAGGGAGGCACGAGACGCTGTTGGAAGAGAGATCAGGAGCACCTTACCTTCAGGGGGGCCACCGCCAACCTGGCTTCTCGCTGCTTTCTCTGGAGTTCTTCAAGCTGCAACAGAAGCGCTCTCGGTAACACCGTGCCCCACTTCCGGCCACCCCGGTCTCCCAGGTGAGTGGGCTTGGGACTGGCCCTTTGCTACTCCCTGCATGGGGCCTTTTCCATCCCCGCTCGGCAGGAGCAGGATGGAGGCTGTGGCACTGCAGAAGACGCTCTGCTGGGCTGTGGTCTGGGCACACAGCCTGAGGCTGCTTCCATGGGGAAGGACGCCTGGAGCCACAGAGATTTCCAGCCTGGCGTGCTTGGCACGGCTCCAAATCCCAGCTTGGCCACTCACAGCGACCCCTGCAAGTCCCTCTTTCTCACCGCCTGGGGGATGTCACTGACCACCCATAGTGAGGACTGCAGTGAGGCCCCCCTGGACCTGGCATCCCATGGGCACTCAGTGGGTGCCAGCTCTCACTGCCATTTAGGGCCAGCAAGGATGGACACAGACCCTCTGATCCTGCTCCTGGAGAGGGGGAGTCAGGGCCCTTTCCTGAAACTGGTGCTGGCCTGGGGTGCTTGGCTCAGCACAGCAGAAGTGACACCGGCTGGCCTTCCAGAGGACCAGTGTCCACTTTCAACTCTTTTCAGGGAAAGGCACAAGGAAAGACCCAAAACAGAGGGGAGAGGGGACAGGTAGTGCTGCCCTCCATCACCCTGCAGAAGTGCCAGGCACATGCGTATGGGGCCACCTTGGAACTTCCAGCCCAGCCCAGTGTCCAGAAAGTGACCCCCACCAAGTGACCCCCACTCATGCCCAGGCGAGTTCCCTCTGAAACCCTGACCCAGGACATGTGAGGAGGTGGGTGTGCCTCAACTCTTTCCACCGTGAAGCCCGAAAAGCCACATGAACACAAGCCCTCCTTCCTGCTCCCCACCTCTCCTGGCCTCTAAGAGTCCTTCAGCCCTCCACACCCGGGGACATCAGAATGTGTGTGCGTGTGTGCACGTGTGTGGCTACGGAATCACGCTCCGCAGAGTCACTGCACTTGCTTGTCATTTGATGGAAATCCTGGTGCAGTTTCCACAGGAGCACTACAAATCAGCCTCCGCCCTTTCAAGTCACGCGCATCCCTTCATCGCTTCCTTGTTTATGGGATTTATACTGCTTCCGTTTCTTTGCTTTATAAACAAACTTTCATGGATGTTCCTACAAACCTGTTTGGGGATACCTTTTGGAATATAATCAAAAAGCAGAATTCCAGCTTCAAGCAGTTTGTCTTATAGTTAAAAGGCACGCAGTGATATTTGAAGGCTGCAATGGGACCTTCTCCCTGCCTTGGTTTAGGAGACAGCATGAATCTGTTGCTTTGGAATGTGTGTGGGAGCGTTTGCAATTAAAAAGTGAGATGAAAGTAAGAAGAGGAGCCGTGGATATGGAGAAACTACTTCTCCAATCACATGTCCAATCACTCGTCCATTCTAGTGGTTTTCTTAGGGACTCCTTAGGGTTTTCTATGTGAAAGATTATGTATAATTTTTATGTATCGATGCATATTAATTAAAATTTGAGATAATCAGAATTGCATACAACTGTAAGCAATGATAGAGATACTGGTACATTTTGTCCAGTTTCCTCTGCAGGGAACATCTTGGAGGACTATGGTATAACATCCATGAGGGACTGGGTCGGTGCCACCCCTGATCTTACTCAGATTCCTCCCGTTCCACTCGGGTCTATGGAATTTCACCCCATGGAGGTCGCGTGTGGCCACCCGCCTGCATCCCGGCAGCTGCAACAGTGTTGGAATCCTCTTGGTGCCTTTTAGAACACACCCACCCCATTCCTGCAGAACAAGGACTTGGCTTCATTTTATGTAGCCTTTTAAAACTGGTTAAAAACCATATTTGTGTGTGATTTTAAATTTTATTTAACAGAGGCTGCTGGTTGGAGAGATGACAGGTTCTGGTGTTTCCTTCCTTCCACAACCTCTATTTAAATACCTAATAAATATCACCCAGCCCTGGGAGCAGAGCGTTCCCCACCTGCAGGGAAGGAGGAGCTGACCCACCTACCTTGCCCGTGAGCTCCTCCTGCAGGCGCAAGGCCTCCACCTGAGCCATCTGCAGCTCCCGGTGCGCCCACCCTTGGTCCCTGAGCTGGCACCGCAGGGTCTGCACCTGGTGATGGAGCCGCCGGACACACAGCCTGGGGTCCTCCTCGGATGCGTCGGCCTCTGCGTCCTGGAGCTGTGGAAGCACAGATCTAGAGGACCGGCTTAGGTTCTCATCCAAGTTCCCATCCCCTTCCTTTTATTTGGTCTATGTATATTTTCCTCACAGTAAAAATAAATAAAATTCAGAAACTAAGGGGACAAAGATGACCCTGAATCCCACTGTCCAGCAGAATGGTGGGCACCGACACTGCCTTTTCCATGGCCTCTCCTGTCCCTCCCTGCGAGGCTCACACTGGGTGTCCTGAGGGTATCCGGAAGGTCCAGGGAATCCCAGCCTGCAATATTATTTTCAAAAACATGGAAAGTGCAATTTATTGAACCAGAGTCTGGTTTAATAGCTGTCCGTCACCATTATCCTCAGAGAGAGTACAGTGGATGAAATTCCATATCTAACAAATGATCACTTCCTCCATGTCTTTATGTAAAGCAGAAAATGCTGGCTTTCCCATGAGCGCCGTCTTAGGTCATTACAAAAGTGCTTCTCGCCCTTTTGGAGAGAGCCCAAGGGGGGTGTTTCCTTCTGGCTGCCAAGGGAACCCCTGGAGGACGTGGCCCTGCAGGAAGTGGGCTAAATGAGGGACACTACTGCCCCCAAATGGTCCCGGAGTCTAAGTCCCGATTATTAGAATAACTCACACACACATGCAGACACATGAGCTTACCTGTGTGCACACCACCCGCAGATTTTCCCTCCAGGAAAGCTAATAAGCAACACGCACCCTTGACTCTCTCCTAACACCAGGCCACAAGCACTTCCGTGACCACATGCTGCTGTCCACACGGGGTGGCATTCTGTGGCCATGCTGGGCACAGGATCATTCTAGCATTGAACAGGCCTCTGGATTCTTCCCTAGAATCATAGTGGGGAGCTTCCAGACCAAAGGGTGGGGGCATCACTAAGCTCAGGGTCCACTGCTCTAAGGTGGTTCAGGAAGGAACAGCGTGGCTAACAGTAACCAGGAGCAAGAAACGACCTCTCCTGGCTTAGAGCAGTCCTCGGGATTCAGAGCAGCCACTTGGGAAGTTTAAGGCCCATGAAGCTCATGTCTTCCACCATCTCTGACCTGGTGGGAGCAGGTAGGAGGGTCCTGAGCTATTCTGTTAGCGAAAGGTAGAGGAGCGGGGTGGAGGGCCAGTGGGTAGGCTAATGGGGCCTCTCCTTGTGAACTAGGACCACCAGAGCAGAACGTGATGTTTTTTAATTAACGGAAATTCACACTGCGTGGGCCTGAGAGTCACAGGCTGGGCTCTGTCAAGAACAGATGGGTGCTTTGAAAGCTTCCATCAAACTCAGCTCCAAGACTTCAAAACAACTTGGCCTTTTGGGAAGTGGGTGCTCCCTGTCGCCTCCTGTCTCTGGAAGTGACTTAGACAAAGTCTTTGTCCCTCAGATCCTGGGAAAGCATCCACAGCATCTTCTCAAGAGACTGAAGGTCAGGGCCCGCCTGCCTGTCACCAGCCTGCTCCACAGGGCAGACATGTGAGCTATGCTCTGACTGCACACTGCATTTGCCTTGGGGACAGTGGTGACATGTCCCTCAAGGAGCTCCAGCAGGTGGGGAAACTGACACAGACACAGGCAGCCAGAGGCTGAGCACCGAGGCCCGTGGCTGGGGCAGTACCAGCCTGCAGCCTTTGCCCCCTTCCCACGGTGTCAAAGCTCCCACCATGACCTCCAAGAGGATGCAGTGAACACAGAGAGGGACAGGGGTGGGCACGCGTCAGCTCCAGCACCCTCTGCCCTGAGCCCAGCCTGGGGGCTGCCAGGACATGAGCCCTCAGGATGTTAGGAGGGAGCTGCAGTGCAGAGGGGCAGGTGAGGGGTCAGAGAAGCTGGCCGTGGTGCTGAGCGTGTGGTGGGCGGAGCTGGTGCTCCGAGAGCCTGGGCCGGGGCATTGCTCAGGGGAGCAGCTGGCTTTTGCACCTAGTGTGAGAGGCAGCCACCGGAGGGTTCTAGGCCCCAGAGTGGCATGGCCGGGCTTGAGGGAGAGAGAAAGGGGACTTTCTGCGCCCCCTGCCTCTGTCCATCTCCAAGCCCTTGGCTTCTGCTCCCAGTTACCACCTTGGGTCATGGAGCCCACGTTCCTCCTCCCCTGTCCCTGCACCCTGCCGACCCCTCCTCGCAGTAGGCAGCGGGCCTTTCTACAGCCTGCCTTGGGTCCTGTTGTTCTGCTCAAAATCCTGCTGTATTTAGAAAGGCCAGAAGGAGCCTAGGAGCCTCCTGTCTTCCCTCACAGCACAGTCTCTCCAACTTTGCCTCCTACTGGCCTCTCTGGTCACTGTGGCCCAGCGGCACCAGCTCTGTCCTGCTTAGCAAGCCTGGCTCCCCAGTGCCACAGAGCCTGGCCACTTGCCTGGAATCTCCTCCTTACTCTTCCTTTCTAACTTTGGAAGTTCTAGCTCTACCGTCACCTCCTCATTTTCCAGTTGGCCCCAGGTCAGAAGAGCTGGTATTGGAAAACTGAGATCAGGGGAGGGAGAGAATACCCAAAAACTGTTCTGTGCAGGCGACAGAAGGTGACCGAGCAGGGCTGCATCCTTGGGAGAAAGGAAGCACAACAGGGCCAGCTCCAAGGTCCCTGGGCTCTCCCTCTGAAATGTTTTCAAACTATGGTTATGGAAAATAATGCCCTAAGAGAGTGGTGGCATTGCTGGGTGGGGGACCAAGGTCTGAGCCCAGGCATGCTGAGACAGCTGGGGACTGTGGGACAAACGGAGAAGCCCTGCAGAGAAGCAGCCCAGACACTCCAGGAACGCCTCTGGGCGCCTCGGCTGAGTTAGGCTGTGTGCTACCGTGTGGGACTAAACGGCTTGCCGAGGAGAGCCACCAGCAGGCTGCTGCCAGAGAGAGCTCTGAGGTCACAGGCCACCACCATGATGGCAGCACTCTGGCCAAAGCCAGGTGAGCAGCCACAGCCAAGTCTGCACGCTCAGCGACCCCACTGAAAGGCCCTGCCCTAGAGAGACGGCCACACCGTGGGGGTCACAGCAGGCCCTGGGGCTGCACCAGGCCTGCCTGCGAATAAGATGACCTGCCCTCAGGGGACAGCCTGCCAGTCCTTTGGTGGCCAGCCAAAACAGAACCCCTCACCCTCTCGAGAGGATGACGGCCATCAGCAACCTCCACAGCACCTCGCAAGTCCAGCAAAAAGTTCGAAGCAGGTAAATATGGTAAACTGTTCACCAAGAAGGCAAACCCAATAAAAGGAGTTGAAAAAACAGTGATCTGAACTTTCAACACAAGAAGCAAGAAAAAGAGCAGCAAATTAAACAAAGAGAAAAGGAAGACCCAAGAAGTCAGGGAAATAAAATATAAGCCAATAATAAAGAAAATCAATAAAACCTAAAAGCTGATTCTCTGAAATGGGATAAAATGGCAAGTGGGGGACAGGGGAGTGGGGGGGAGATGGGAACTGAAGAAAGGGAGCCAGAGGGTGGAGAGAGGAGAGGCTGAGCGAGGAGGCCTGAGTGGACCTGGGCTCAGCACTGGCTGTCCCACAGGCATGGCCAGCACTGGGGGCGCTGGGGTGGGGGGTCTTCCTGGGAGTACTGAGGGCTGAGCTCCTCTGGGCCCACATGGAGGGGCAGGCTGCAGTCTTACCAAAGGCCTCACCAAGATCTGGAACCAGACCTCCTGGGTGAGTCCCAGCTCCAGCCTCACCCACTGTGTGGCTTTGGGCAAGCCCCTTCACCCTTCTGTGCCTACATTTAGTCACCTGGTAGTTGGGGCTGTGATGGCCCCTCCCATAGGGCTGATGGAGGAACACCTGGGTCTGCAGGGTGGGCCCTGGAGCCAGCCAGCACACAGGAGGCCAGCGGGTCCACTTACCTGGGGGCCACTGTGCGGGGACCTCGGAGCGAGCCCTTGGTGGGAACACCATGGCCTTTTCTCCTGTGTCTCCAGTTGTGCTGCTGCTCCTGCTCCGCCCGTTCCTCGCAGGTCACAGGGGACTTCAGCATTTCTCCAGACCAGGGATGGAGTGGTAGAATCAGCGCCACATCTGGAATCCTGCAGGTCTAAGGCAGGTCCTGTCTGCCTCCCAGGGATGCCCACTGCCTCCACCAAGGGTGCCCTGCAGGCACTTGTGGCCAGCTGCCCAGAGAGTGGAATCGCCTGCACCTCTTTGTCCATGGTACACACCTTGATCGCAGTCACCATGGTGCTTTCCTGGGGTTGCTGACCCCCTCCCAGTGAACACCCCCTGTCCCCGCTGGTCTGCACGGTAACTTCCTGCTCCAGGACTCGGACCCTGTGTAGAAGGTGCTCATTCTCCCCCTTTAACGCCCAGATCATGTCTTCTATCCCCAGCACCACATCCCTTATCAGCTCCTTATAGCTGACCGCGAGCTCCGAAATCAGTGCCTTGAGCTCCCTGTTTTCCAGAGTGACGTGCTCCATCACGCCTCGGGACTTCCTGGTGCTCTCAGACTTGGCCTTCCAGAGTTGCAGGTCCCTTTTCAGCTGTTCATTTTCTTCTTCGAGCGCTGAAATCTTGACATAACTCTCCCCGCTGCACTCTTCCAGGTGGGAAATGGCCTGCAGGGACTGGCCCAGCTCCCTCCTGAGGCCGGCCAGGTCTCCCTCCAGGGTGCGGTTGGCCTGCTGCAGCAGGCTCACCTGGGTTGCGTGCTGCCCTCTCTCTGTCTCCAGATCGCATGCTTCATGATGGCATCCCTCTTGGTCTTCCCGAGGAGCAGCCCTGTCACGTAAGACCTGGTCTCTCTCTTTCTTCAGTGAGGAAAGAAGCTGATGGAACGGGGCCCTGGCCCTCTCCAGGGCATGCTGGGATATGGAGAGCGGGTTCCCAAGCAGCACTGCAGGGTCCAGACTGGTTCCCTCACAATCAGGCACCATCCCTGCAAGAGTTCTGCAGGTGTCTGGGGCCACAGACTGTTCCTGGCAGGTGCCCTCTCTGCTCTCCTCACCTCCACTCTGCCTCCCTTGAGCAAAGTTCCAGTTCGCTCCTGCCAAGAGGGACACCTCCCGCGGGTGACCCCTGCTGCCAAGTGTCAGGGTGTTCAGTTGCAGGAAACAAGCCTCCACATCCCACTCAAATGCGTCTATTTGGAAAGAACATGTATCCTGTCCTTTGCCCGGAGCTGGAGGGGGCCCAGTGTCTTCAACAGACACAGCTCGTCTGGGAGGCTGCAGTGAACCACACTCTCCCGCTGAGAAAAGTGTCCGCTTGCCCTGGCGCTGCTTGGAGTCCAGCTCCTGGGGGACACCCCCATTCTCCAGACAAGATGCCCCCTGCTGCAGCCCCTCCTCCTTCTCCTCTTGGCCTCCGACGCCAGGACTTTCCTCTCGGAGAGGCAGAGCACCTCCACACCATGGTCGGCTCTCCTCCTTGCCTGGAACCCGCCTCTCGAGGGCTCTGCTCTGCCCTGCAGGAAGCTCGCTGCCATCTGGCCGTGACTTGCTTGTCCCATGAGCCCTGGAGCTGGTGGCTGGGGGTGTGGCCCCCTCCTTCTCAGATGACAGCCCCTCTGGGAGGCTCCCGCCACATCCTTCTACACTCTGCCTCCTGCTCAGAGACTCAGGCTCCTCCATGGAGTCCTCTCCCTGCAAAAGAGGCTCAGGACACGCCTGCCAGAGCCAGGGGCAGTGGGTGGTGGCCTGTGTCTCCAGAGCCATGCTCTTGCCCTTCACACCCCCTGGAGATCGGACCCCACTCCCCAGGCCCAGGTCCTCACAGCTCTGCTGACCCAGTTGGCATTTGCCACCAAGCTCTCCCTTGATCCTGCCTGAAGTCCTAGGCTCCCTGTCCCCTGCTCCCCCAGCTGGGGCCCCTCCTCCTTTGTTCCAAGTGTCTTTTCCATGTTCAGACCCTTTCGTGGGAAATGGGTGATCTGAAGCACATGGAGACCCCTGGCAGGGGGAGGCGACCAGGCTCCTTGTCTGGGGACAGTGCCAGCTGGAATGTCCAGTGCCCAGTGCCTCCTGGAGCTCTTCTTGGGGAGCCTCCTGCAGCAGCAGTGGCAGCAGGGGCCCAGAGGCCCCAGCCAGCACCCGGAGCGGAAGCATGCAGGTCTGCACCTGGAGAAAGGGCTCCTGGGCTTGGGGAACTGCGAGACCCTCTGAAATCCAGGCCAGGTCCAGAGGGATGAGTGACCCGTCCGTGTGCTGCGCTGGGGAAGAATCACACACCAGGAGAAGAGTCTGTCCACCCGAGCTGGGCTCCGCCAGAGGAGGCTGTGGATGGAAAGAGGGATCAGGACCAATACTCGGACCCTGTCATGCTCTCTGTGCCGCCTCCCCTACCACATGCTCTGGTTCTTCCCCACACAGCCTGCCGCCACCCCAGGGCCTCACACGAGCCCTGCCCACTGCCCGGAATCTCCTCCTCACCCCCGCGCCACAGCTCAACTGGAGCGTCCGTCCCCATCCAGCCGAGCGCCGGCTGCTCTCCATGAGCCCTGGCCCACCTTCCTTCCCCCTCTCGCCGCATCACGTCACGTGCGTGTGCTCGTATTACGTCACGCCCCTGGAGCCCTGAATGTCCAGCCGCATCACGTCACATGTGTATGCTCATCATGCTCCTGGAGCCCTGAATGTCCAGCCACATCACATCACATGCATGTGCTCATCACGCTCCTGGAGCCCTGAAAGTCCAGCTGCATAATGTCACATGTGTGTGCTCGTCACGCCCCTGGAGCCCTGAATGTCCAGCCGCATCGTGTCACATGTGTGTGTTCATCACGCCCCTGGAGCCCTGAATGTCCAGCCGCATCATGTCACATGTGTGTGCTCGTCACGCCCCTGGAGCCCTGAATGTCCAGCCGCATTGTGTCACATGTGTGTGTTCATCACGCCCCTGGAGCCCTGAATGTCCAGCCGCATCATGTCACATGTGTGTGCTCGTCACGCCCCTGGAGCCCTGAATGTCCAGCCACGTCACATCACATGCGTGTGCTCGTATTACGTCACGCCCCTGGAGCCCTGAAAGTCCAGCCGCATCGCGTCACATGCGTATGCTCATATTACGTCATGCCCCTGGAGCCCTGAAAGTCCAGCCGCATTGTGTCACATGCATGTGCTTGTCACACCTCTGGAGCTCTGAATGTCCAGCCACATCACATCACATGCGTGTGCTCATCACACCCCTGGAGCCCTGAATGTCCAGCCGCATCGCGTCACATGCGTGTGCTCATATTACCTCACACTCCTGGAGCCCTGAAAGTCCAGCCACATCACGTCACGTGCGTGTGCTCATATTACGTCATGCCCCGGGAGCTCTGAAAGTCCAGCTGCATCATGTCACATGCGTGTGTTCATCACACCCCTGGAGCCCTGAATGTCCAGCCACATCGCGTCACATGCATGTGTTCATCATGCCCCTGGAGCCCTGAAAGTCCACCTGCATCACGTCACATGCGTGTGCTCGTATTACGTCACGCCCCAGGAGCCCTGAACGTCCAGCCGCATCGCGTCACATGCATGTGCTCATATTACGTCACGCTCCTGGAGCCCTGAAAGTCCAGCCGCATCGCGTCACATGCGTGTGCTCGTCACGCCCCTGGAGCCATGAATGGCCAGTGTGGTAGTCTGAGTGTCCCCATCCAGCAGAGGCTCTCCGCAGGCTGGCACTCAGTTCTGCAGGGGCACCTGACACGCTCCACACCTCAAGAGCCTTCATGGCTGGCACCTGGGTGGCACGGATGTGGCACAGCACCACGGAGGTCCCAGTGCCCAGCTCTCCTTGCCTCACCCCAGTGCTGGGCAGATCAGAGGGTTTGCTGGGCAGCTCAAATATCTTCACATCCACTTCCACAGGCGCCAGGCAGAGAGGACAGCTGAGCTCCCTGCACCCCCGAACGGGTGGGAGGGAGGCTGGGAGCCCAGGCTGAATGCCAGCCAGGCTGCTGGGAGTCCTGTGGGGGCTCCCGGTCCCCTGTGCCCGTGGGGACCTGGCAGGCTGCCACAGTCTCCCAGTG
Source organism: Sciurus vulgaris (assembly GCF_902686455.1). NCBI lineage: Eukaryota > Metazoa > Chordata > Mammalia > Rodentia > Sciuridae > Sciurus > Sciurus vulgaris. Next base: position 141,590,175 of record NC_136469.1, read on the forward strand.
GGGCCTCCAGGATTGCAGGGAGAGGCTGGCAGTTCTAAGGCCCAGGTGAGAAGGGCAGAGGGAGCGTCTGAGAGGACAGAGGAGAGAGGGGTCCAGCCCTGCGCCAGCTGGACAGCACCTTCACACTGGGGTCATGAGAGCCAGCAGGCTGCCCTGCCACAGCCCTGCTCTCTGGTGCCACTGCTGACCTCTGGCTGCAGTCCATCCAACAGGACACCAGGGCACTGGCTGCCACAGGAAGGAGAGTCCTCTCCCCAGCATGTGCAGACCCAGTTCCGAATCCTGCCTAGGATCTGGGGGCAAATTCCTTAGCCCGAGGCTTCTCAAAGTTCACGGATATTGCCTGGGCTGTAAGGAAAGGGGCCAGGAGGAATCAGACAAGAGTCACAGAACGAGGGAGGTCAGAGGCAGCTCGTGGAAAGTTACTATAAGATAAGCTGGGCCTACCCAGTCCAGGGTCAGCAAAGGACATGGGGGGGGGGGGAAAGGGCACAGGGCAGAGTCCAGTGACCCTGCCCATCTGCAGCAGGTGGTCTTGGAGCCTGTTTCCCATGGGTACTGTGGGGACCTGGGGCTGGGCCATCGCAAAGGGGCTTCTGGGAGCCAGTAAGTGCCAGGGCATCTCCTGGGCGGGACAGAGTGGCAGCTGAAGTCAGCAAGGCTTCCCTGCACAAGCAGACCAGAGTCCATGCGCCTGCCTGCCCCACAGCCTCGGCCGCAGCCCTGAGTCTGTAAGGTGGAGTAAGAGTGCCTGCCTGTCGGGCCAGCTCCCTGGCTGTCCAAGCCCTGCTGGGCCAGCTGAGGGGCTGGCGACACGGCTGGTCAGTTCACAGATCTTCCCTCACTCAGGATGTGAAGTTGCTTGTCACACAGAGGCTCAAAAAGGGGCGTGAATGAATGAGGATGCAAGCGAGGCTGGCCTCTGTTTGGAACTGGGGAGCCACGTCAGACTGGGCCACATAGCCTGTCCCAGCTTGGCCTGGTTCTGTTCTGCTCTGTTCTTGTCTCTCCTTGCAGTGCCGGGATGGAACCTTAGGCAAGCTCTTTGCCACCAAGCCATCCCAGCCCAAAGGCTCAGCTCTCTAGTGACAGGCAGATGAGCTGAAGGGGTGGTAATGGGCCGCAGCTTCAGGGCAGGTGAGGTGTAGGCAAAGGGACTGGAGCTCTGGCTTTAGGGCTGGCCGCCGTGGGAGGCAGGGCCTCCCCTCTAGGACGGGGCGGCAGCACCTGTTTCCCAGGTGCTAGGGAGGTTTTGACAAGGCACAGCTCGCTGGGTGGCCACCCAAGCCCAGGTACACAGGGGCTCCCCTTCCTCTCATTCCCTAGCCAGGTCCCAGGACGAAGCATTCCATCCCCTCAAGTCTCCCTCTCAACCATTTCCAGAATGTTCTTTCCTTTCACACCCAGAGCTTCCTCACCCACCTCCGCTGCTGAGGTGGCCACACTACAGTGCCCGACTGGCCCTGCACACATCAAAGCCTCTGGTCTCACCTGTTCTCGCTCAGACGCTGTGTGGTCCTCAGAGAGCTCGCCTGTGCTCTCCGGGCCTGGTCCAGCTCCACTGCAGATGCGGGTGTGGGGTCCCTCCAAGAGCTGACCTGGGAGCAACATGACCAGGGCTGGAAAGACTCCCAGCAGCTTCCCCTGTGACCACACCACAGCACTCCTCCTGGAAGGCTTGAGCACAGGATGGCTCCCCTCCCCTCTGCAGAGGAGCAGGCTGAGGCCCAGAGAGGACAGCAGCCGCTCCAGGCCACCCCTCGGGCCACAGATGGTGCTCACACACTTCCAACCCTGGTGTCCTCATCTATCAGGTGGACAAGAGCTACCACCTCCCCAGCCCTGCACGGGGGGCATGAGGGGAAGGGTCAGGCAGGCCAGGTGTGACCTGGGTTCACTTGGCAGCTCTGTGCCCCAGCTAAGGGGTGGCACCTGCACCCTTGTGGCTGGCAGCCCTACTGTGGTATGAGCAGCTGGGGCGAGGCCGTCCTGAGCCCACTTGGCCTTGAGGGGCTCAAGCCAGGCCTCGCAGGGGGAGCCTGGAAGCCGCGCTGGGCCAGCGTAAGACATGGCTCGCTTGAGGGACAGCTTAGGGACAAGGGTTTCCAAACCTAGCAGCTCCCAGCCCCTCAGGTGTGAGTCTCACCGCTTACACACAGGAGCTGCCACATGACGGAGAGGCATGGCTCCCAGTCACCACAGGGGCTTGTGTGAAGACAAGTCCCTGTGGCCACTCTGCTGACCTGGCAGAGCCTCTGGCTGCCAACCTTCCAGGGTTGAGAGCAAGAGTCCAAATGTCTAGCTGAGGAGAAGTCGAAGACGCCTCACAGGAATTATACTCTGGTCCAACCTTCCCAGCTGTGCCACACTGAGCAAGTGGCACTGCCTCTCTGAGCCTCAGCTTTCTGTCAGTAGAGGGAGAGACCACCCGCCCCTGCATCTGAGCATTAAGTGAGCTAACTGCACTGGGCGTCACACAGGCGCCCCGTCCTCCACACAGGCAGCACCCACAAACCTGCGGAGGCCGTTGGTCCACGAGCACTGTCGTGCTGGCCTTGGCTTCTGCAGGGATCCAGCGCCTCCTCCCTGGGCAGGGATGGTGAGTCCTCCTGAACCCTGCCCAGGCCATCCTGGAGGGAGGCAAAGCATGGAGGGCTCATAAGTGTCCTGGCTGTGGGTGCTCATGGGCCCCTCCAGTCCGGGTGCCAGGCCCGCCAGCCATACTGCTCCAATCAGCACTTGGCTCCTTTCTGTAGATAACGAGGGACTGCATTCTGTCCTCAGAGGAGTCTGTCTGCACAGGCAAGATGCCTCTGGGCTCCGTGAAGGGACCTAAGGGTCTCACCCTCCTTCCTCTGCAACTCTGGCCGTGTCCCACCAAGGGAGGCTAGAGATTCTGGACGGTCCTGTTCTTCAGCCATCAGGTTTAAGAGACCAAGCCATCAGCCTGATCATCCAGGCCTCAGTCTGGACCGTCCCCGCAGCCTGGCACACAGCAGGTGCTTGCAGGACTTGCAGAGAGGCAGGCACGTCAGACCTCCAGCGCATGTTTGAAGCCCATATTTTGTAGGTTCTGACAGGTACCAGGTGCTGCTCAAGGCTGGGGGAACAGAAGGGAACAAATGCCCTGTCCCCTCCTCACCAGTCCCCAGATGGAACACCTGCCTCAGCAGACCCCTGCAGGGTCCTCCTGCTGTCCTCGGGCTTCCTCCACGTCTCTCATAGCCACCAGGAGACCCTTCCATGCCCCCTCTGACCTGCAATCCTATAGACTGCTCTATGCTGATAGACAGCACTGGAGGCCACCAGCAGGCTGTCCAGCTCCATTGGTCACCCCGTGTCTCGTGGGTTCCCCCGACCTCTGCACCCTGGCCCCTTCTCAGAGCACCCCTGGTCCGCCCCAGCCGGGCCTCACTCTCCCTGGCTCTGTGTCTCTGCCTGGTATGGCCGGCCTGCCGCCTCCTGGGCAACCTTCCCCTGCACCCAGCTGCAGCTCCTGCCTTCCCGCCCACTCGGCTTCCGAGCACTGGAACTGACATGGATCCTGGGTCCACTGCCCTCCAGTTTCCTCCCAGCACTGCAAAAGAAGCCCCTGCCTGGCCTCACCACCCTCTCCACCCCAGCCCACCTGTGCTCCAGCAGAGGCTGAGGGTCAGAGGTCAGGGTTGGGCTGCGGCGGGACCGAGTGGGACCGAGGGGCCGTGGCAAGCCCATCACTCTGGATCCTGCCCCTCATCTGCAAACTGGTTTTGTGACAGGTCTGCCTGGGCACACCCATGTCACATGAGATGGCAGTAATGAAAGAACACAGTGGGAAGAGGCGCCACATCTCCTAAACTGCCGGTCAGACCCGGAACAAGGCTTTCTCTGGCCTCCCTCTGGCCTCCCTCAGCCCTCCCCAAAATGAAGTCCCCGTGACCCTCCTCATGGCCTCCTCCTCGCCCCAGGTTTGTGACCTCCTATTCTCTGGGTCACAGGTTGTGTCAGGGCCATTTCTGCTCACAAACCAGGGACCTTAACCCTGGCCACACAGTGTAATGCCCCAAGAACTTGCAGCAGGAACCAATCGGAACCTCAACCCCAACCCTGGACATCAGTGCTGGGAGCGGGACTCACGGGCACAGGCCTGTGTCCTAACAGGCTGGCCGCAACTGTCCCTGTGCTCACATCCCACCACCTGCCTCTGTTTCTATCCACTTGGCTCCACTTGATCAGATTTGAATGCTCTTGTGCAGAGCTTCAAACCATCATTCAGAGAGAGCAGGAAAGAAAGTGGACGAGGAGCAGAAGAGAAAGAGAAGGGGGTGGAGAAAGAAGAGACAGAAATTCAAAGTGAGAAGAAGGAGGAGAGAGGCTGGAGGAAGAAGGGAGTCAGGACAAGGAAGAGGCTGGGAGGCTGAGACCACAGGTCTATCTCAAGAAGATGCACGTGGTTACCTCTGGGCTCACTGCCAGTCCTGCGAGGACACCAGGCTGGTTTCAGTGCAGTTCAACAAATGCTCACTGATCACCAGCTACCTGGCAGGCCGTGTTCTGGAGCTGGGCACACAGACAAGGATAAATGCACACACATCCCTGCCTTGAGGGTCCATCCAGAGGGACATCCCAGAAGACACTGTGTTCTGAGGTGTGACCCACTGTCCAGCTTACCCCCTTAACTTCATGAATGATGAACTCAACACTCAGAGAGAGAGCGCAACTTGCCCAAGGTCACGCAGCAAGGCAGCAGGAGGAGGGAAGCCAGGCTTGCCGCTGGACGCTCCTCTCCTGCACTGTGCTGCTCAGGCTGTCGGTCCTCCTGCTTCCAACACTTGAGGAAACACTGCCTGTAACTTTCTCTGACTTTAGCCTGAATGTGAAACGTTTGAGAGATAAGCAAAAAGAAGAAACCAAGGAGCACAAAGATACCGGAAACGAACGTTAGCATGTTAGAATGTACCTTTCCAGACATCTATGTGGAGGCGTTTTCCTGTGCACAGACGACTTCAAATTCTATTTATTGAAAATGTAAATTTTGCTTTTTGCATTTTTCATTAAAAGTCCTGGAAGACTGGTGTTTTCCACGAGTTCCGCGATGTGGTTCTGGAGGGTTGCCTGAGAGTCTCTGCTGTCCGGCACGCCTGACATTACCAGCAGCTCCTTGTGGACCTTAGGTTGTTCCCACTTTTTGTCACCTATAAGCAGCACTGGGATGGACATCGCTGTGGCCAGCTCCTCATGCCCTCTGCGCCTTTCAGACAGGCCTGCAGGTCAACAGTGCCAGCCTCGGGCACAGGCATCTGTGTGGTGTGGAGTGCTACTCGATGGACAGCCTTCCCAAAGGCTCTGCCCATCTGTGCCCCCAGTGGCTCAGCTCCTATGCAGCAGTAGGCACTTTTAACATTGGGCAAATATATAGAAGAAAATGGGATCTTGAGGTTTTGCTTATTTGCATATATTTTAAAAGCTGTGAGAATTTTTATGTCCGCTGTCCATTAGATTTCCTTTTATATGACTTGTACGTGCTGACTTTTGTTGTTTGTTCTGCAGTGCTGATGCTGTCTCTTGCTTGCTGCCTGAGTGAGTGGCAGGTTCCTCATGCTCAGTCCTGACCAGATGCCAGCAGCTGCCTGCCATTCCCCAAACCGTGAAAAGACGGTGTGGCTGCCACCAAGGGTCACTCTACACACAGCACAGAGACAGACGAGTCGAAGCACAGGAAAGTGCAATCTCAGCCCTGGGATGACAGCAGATGCCTGGTATTTTTAAGAGGCTGATTTTGCAGCTCTGCAGAGCCTCTCTGTGACCCTCAGGCTGGGTCACAGCCATGCTGTCCCTACTGCAGCAGCCTAGAAGCCTGAGTGTTCATGCTGGCACCTGCATCTGTCTCCCCATAGTTTTGGAGAACAGGGTCCCTGCTTGGCTCAGCTCCCAGTTCTTGAGCCCACACTGTGCTGGGGACATGACGTGTCACCAAGGAAAACCCTAAATAGACCCTTCAGCTCCACTTGCATTAGCTGATTAAAAATTGCTAATGTGGGAGGTCACACAGCTGGGCAGTTCATTGTCTCCCACTGGCTTGCGGTAGAGGACACCTCGGCTACCTTGGCCACCTTCCCCAGCTCTGCTATCTGCAGGAGAAATGTAGGCCTGAAATGCTGATAACAGGAACCCAAGTTACCTTCAGGGGGACTTCTGTGCCCCTTATGCAGACCTGATCCCAGAACTCAGGGAGTTAAGGACGATTCCCCCAACCATAAACCTGTGAGAACAGGTTCCAGTTAGAACCAGTCAGCATGGGCCAAAGAGAGGGCACGGCAGTGGTGACTAGAAAGTCTGATGTCATCCTGCTGTCAATCAAGAGGCAAGAGGTGGACCTGGGCAGGACTCTCCGGAAACTTCCCTGGGACCCCATAAAGCTGGAGTGTGGAGGGGTGTGCCGCCCCTCTCCTCTCTGAGAGGACCCACCCTCTCCCTTAAGAGCGCCCCTTTCCCCTTCCATCCCTTCCAATAAGCCCCTGCCTGCTACTCTGACATATCTGAGATCTTTCTGGCACGACCACAAGAACTGTGGGAAAGGACTGCTGGGACGTCTCGGCTCCGTGGCCAGCCCTGGCTTGTGACAGTGGTGAGGGATGCAGTGCCGTGGGCGTGGGCAGCTCGGCACAGCAAACCAGAGCCACCAGGTGGGTCGTGCCACTGTGGGCGCTGGAGGAGGGTGCGCTCTGACGTGGGGTCGGGGGTCTTACTGGAGGAGGGGACATGCAGGGGAGAGAGGAGTAGCAGTGGCTGAGCTGCTGAGGCGGGCGGGCCTCTGGCTCAGGTGGCCCCATCTCTCTTGGGCCTGTGGCAAGACCGTGTGCCACAGCAGAGGGACATGGTGAAAGAAGCCACCCGCTTCCTGGTGGTCAGGGAGGAGAGAGAGAAGGGAGAAGTGAGGCCAGGCTTCAGTGTGCCCCTCAAGGCAGGCCCAGCGACCCACTTCCCCCAAAGCCCCACCACCTCCCACAGCACCACAGCTACCAGGCCTTCAACACACCGCCTTCAGGGACACTATCCAAGCCACCACGGCCCTCACCAGACACCAACTCTGCAGACCCTTGATCTGGGCCCCACCTACAGAGCTGGGACAGCAAGTGTCTGCTGTGGGTGCCGCTCTGTCCATGGAGACCTATTACACCTGATGGACTGAGCCACACACGTGGCTCTGGGTGGTCAGGGATGGCTCGTGCCCCACCTCCTCGTCAGTATAGTGGGAAAGGCTGACCACAGGGTCAGCTCAGAAACACTCTCATCTTGTGAGAGCCGCTCCCATCTGCCCATGTGAGCCCCAGAATCCCCTGCTCCCGCCAGCAAGAGCAGCAGCACACAAGCCTCTCCACCTGGCTGGGCCTCAGGACGGTTCATCCAGAGGGGGCACGCTGTGGGCTGAACCGTGTCCCCAAGTCTAACCTCCAGAACTTCAGAATGTGGCCTTATCTAGCAACAGGGTCCTTAAGATGTCACCACGGGGATGGCATCCTGTTGGAGTAGGGTGGCCCTGATCCGATGAGGGGAAACATGGACAAAGACAGACGTAGAAGGACGGCATGAAGATGCAGGGCAGCCCATGAGCCAAGGAGAGGGCCCAGAGCACATTCTCCTCACGCCGCAGAGGAACCCACCCGAGGACACCCTGGCCTCACACTTGCCCCTCCAGAGCTGGGGAGCCTCAGTGTCCCTGGGAAAGGCTCCCAGTGAGCAGGACCCTGTGACAGCACCATGACACAGGGATCCAGCCCTGAAGTCCAGTCTGACCATGAGGAGGGCATCAGGAACACCTGCCTGGCAGGGCAGCTGGGGATGAAGTGAGGCAGGCAGCCAGCACCCTCCCTGTCCCACATCCCGACCCAGGCCTTCTGCCGGCTGAGGGCCCAGTCCCAGCCCTGTGCACTGACCCTGGCAGTCAGGTTCTCAGTCCCTCAGTGACCCTTCCCGGACAGCCACAGCGGCTTCTCTGTCCCCTCCATCCATGCACGGGCTGCTGTAATGTGGGTGCTGCTGACCGCAGGCTGTGCTCCCCAGGGCCCTGTCACCTGCGCCTCCAGCATCTTCCAGCAGATCCACAGACAGATCACTCACATCTACTCTCCCAACCAGGGGCCGCCCTGGGGAAGGCAGGTGAGAAGCCAAGAACCGCAAAGTAAGCTGTCAGGTGATCCCACCAACGCCCGCAGGTGAGCGCCGGCCGGGAGGAGGCTGGCTGAGCATGGGGTGGATGGTGGATGCCGACAGGCCAGACTTGCTGGGCACTGGGCTAGGAGCTTTCCCTGGCCCTCCTCAGTGCATCCTGAGAACACGCCAGGGAGCGATGTCAGTCTTCACAGCATTAGACGCATTTCACTAGGGAACTCAGGCCAGGAAGCTGGAAACCAGCCCAAGGAATCACGGTTGCACTAAAATCCCCCACTGCCCCTGCCCCTCCTCCTGGGTTCCCACCTGCAGCTCACCCTCAGGGGCATCTCGCCTGCTGCAGTGCGGGGCTCCTGTGCGAGGGTTCACAGGCTCCTACTCAGCAGCTGCCCCTCTGCAGCCCGCTGGCAAGAGGCAGGCTTCTGCGACGCAGGCACAGACCTGGCGGGGTGCACCTCAGGGCAGCTTGGGGAATCTTCAGGACACTTGGGACCTTGCACCCTAGACTCCAGCACAGCCTTTAGAGTGTGAGCACCACGTGAGATGTAGCCCCTCGGGGCATCAGGACCTTCCAAAGAGAAAGTGTGAAACTTCGAGAAGATCACATTGGCAAGGGGCTCATGAGCCGATGGCACAGTTCTGAGTCAGCCTAGCCACTGAGGCTCTCCAAACTCTTTGAGGACAAGCTCTGGCAGAGGCTGGGGTCACGCTCTGGGCTGGCCCTGCCCCTTGCGGATCCTGAGGCTTAGTTGCTGGAGCCTGCGACCACATCACTTACCCAGCCTGGGTCTACTTCTCTATCTCTGTAGAGCGGCACAGACCCTGGTCCACGCTCTGTTCTCAGGATTAAAGGAAAGATCCCCAAATGGACAAAGCATGAACAAGTACCTGCTAAATATTCAGGTACCCACTCTGTCTCTCAGTGAACTATTGTGAAGACATAGCAAGTCACAGGGTACAGGACAGATGCCGAGGTGGGGGAGTAAGGACGTGCACCAATACCTAAGTTAACGTCTCACGTTTGGGAAAATTACAGGATTCTAAACAACAATTTCCATCTCGGCATGATTTATTTTGCAAACAGCAAGGTCCAACGTTAAAGGCACACTGTTTCCTTCCATCCAGTGAGCCTCCCAGGAAGAATGAGCAGGACAGATGTGCACGCGGGACAAGAGGAAGATGAAGTGCTGCCGAGGCGGAGTCAACCGCAGACAAAGCCATGAGGAAGCCATCTGGGCGAGGAGCATGCCACCACCCAGAAGAAACACGGGCTCTTCGGGTTCCGTGAAAAGACATGTTCGGTTTTTAAATGAGCAACCCTCCTATAGCTGAGGTCACGCACAGATTTTTCCTTAAGTGCCCACTGACTCACCAGAGAAGGGGGCCAGACTCGGGAGGGTGCAGAGCCAACTTCCTGTCCAGGGAGGCGGGCTGGTACGGGAGAAGCCGAGCACTGTGAACTCGGTCCACTTTGGGTCAAGTTCCAGTTCTATCCCTTAAGCTCACGGCAACAGGCGCTGTAGATGTGCTTCTCTGAGCCTCGGCTTCCTCAGTCATGGAACAAGGGTGCCAAGAGTCCCTGTCCCAGTCCTCATGAGCAGGAAGGAGTCAAGGCCTGGAGAGCGCCCAGTGGGGTGCCACACAGCCAACAGAAAGACACCGAAGGTATGCGTTCGTTCTCTCGTCACTCACAGGAATAAACACGTGTCCAGCCTGCCCTCCTGAGCCTAAGAAGCTTGCCCAAGGTCACAGTGCGTCATCAGGAGAACAGCAAAGGGACCCTCCTTCACGGTCCCGGGGCCTCCCGTGTGCTGCTGCCGGGGCCTGAGGACAGAGACCAGCGAACCGGACCCTGCCCTCGAGGAGCTCACAGTCTAGGAAGGGGAGAGGAAGACGCGCAGAGCTGCCCCCAGGAGCCATCGTGGCCGTGAGGCTGGAACAAAGGGGAAGAAGGGCCGATTGGCTTGGGGGCAGGGCTGGGTCAGGAAAGCCTGAGGGCACACTGGAGTGACAGAGCTGCACAGAGCTCCTGGAGCACGGGGCCCCACACAGCAGGGACCCCTTGAATGTTGGAGTAAGTGGATGGACAGGGCGACCAGGAGGGGAGCAGCGTGGCAGGCTGACTGCCTGGCGAGGAGCTGGATGAGGGGCAGACGGACAGGAAGGCGGCCAGGAGAGCGTGGAAATGACGGCGCATAGGTGCACATGTGGGTGGATGCTGCTGTGGCCCGAGTTGGTTCCAGAAGTCGTGTCTTGAGACCTGGTTACCATGTCGATGGTGTTGGGAGGTGACTGGGTCATGGAGGCCCCAGAGAGCCCCCCACGTGAGGATATGTGAGAACATGTCATCCATGAACTGGGAACCTGACGCTGAACCTGCAGCACCTTGACCTTGCACTCCCTGGCCTCCGGGACCGAGCAACAGCTGTTCTGTGTAGCATCGACCAGCCACCCACCCCTGGGGCCCTGTCACAGGAGCTGAATGGGCTGACAATGCATAAACAGTGGACGGGCTGGGAGCGGGTGGGTGGCTGTGTGGCTAGGTGGATGGATAGACAGGCGGCAGACAGGACAGTTGGAAGACCATGAGGGATGAAAGGCCCAGGGGTAAGGTGGGTGGACGGCAGATAGATGGACAAGTGGGCACCTAGGTGGGTGGCTGGCAGGTGAGAAGTGAGCAAATGTGCTGAGGGATGGTGGGTGAGGTCCTGTGGGCGGAGGCTGGTGAGCCATTGGTAGAGTGAAGGCTGGGTGGGCGGACTCGCAGGGTCCTTTGGACAGGTGTGTACAGAGGGTACTGGGAATGAATGGGTCAATGCTGGACTGGATGGGAAAGTGAGAAAATGAAGCAATCAGTCTGGCCCTGGATTGTGCCCACTTACCAGGCTACAGCCACCAGCTCCCAGCTCCTCTCGCAGGCTCTGATTCTGCTGGGCCAGCTCCTCCAGCTGGCCTTGCAGGCCAATCTCGGACAGCTGCAGCCCGAATGTGCAGCAGCGAAGCTCCTCCAGCTGCTGGCGGAGCCAGCGCCCCCTGGCCCGCTGCTCACACAGCCGGCGCTCGGCCTCCTCCCGCTCCCGCTCGCTGCGCTCGGCCCTTTCCTGCAGGGCGCACAGCTCCGCAGCTGCCTTCCGGGTTTTGAGTGGATCTGCGGGGACCTGCAGCCCCGGTTTGCCTGGGACTGGCGCAGGGGCCGCAGTGCCCCGCTGAGCCAGTAGGAGGCCCGCAGCACGACAGAGGCGCCGCATGTCCCGCTGCACCTGGGCCCGCAGGGCGTGCTCCTGATCGCGCACCAGACCCAGCCGGCACCGCTGGGCCCGCCGGCAGCGCTCCAGGGCCTCCGCCTGCAGTCCCAGCACCTCATCCCGCGCCCCAGCTGCCCCTCAGTCGTTGCAGCTGCTGCCGCTGCCGCTGCTCTCCTCTTGCCGAACCTACAAGTTGGCGGTGGTGAGGCGTCAGGAAGCCCCAAGAACGCTATTTCTCATCCTGATCCTGTCTTACCTAACATTTCCATATTTTGTGCATGATGAAAGGTTTATTTTTTTTGCATCAAAATATTATCTCGATTACTGGATTTTTTGACCACCCGCACACCACCCGAGTCTGGGTGCTGCACCCCAGTGAGCTCCTCAAGTCCTTCCAAGGGAATCGCAGTGGGCTGGAGGAGCAGGTCCTGGGGAGGGAGGCTAGACCTGTCCACCTGGAGCTGGTCCAGGCCTGACACCACACAGCATCTGGCAATCAGCTGCTGCCAGAGCCCCTGGCTGTCCGCACTTCCACCACAGAGCCACCCAGAGCTCCCCATCTCCCAGCACCCAAACTGTCAGTGCCTGGCCCAGTCAGGGTCAGCTGGCCCTGAACCACCAGACCACAGCAACTTCCTTATTGCAAACACTCCCCTGGTGGTAGGGACTGTCACTAGCCCCTGGGACACTCAGAGTGACTTGCTTAGTATCACACACCACCGAGGCCTCCCCTAGACTCAAGGTCTGCTCCTTCTCCTTTCCACCTCCTGCCTGTTCTGGCACCTTGCCGGGCCCCCAGCACTACGAGTTGAACTGGGGTACAGCTGCCCCACACACTGCAAGTCTTCCCCTGGTTTCAAGAATGAATACAAGCAAATGGGTGGAAGAGCCACAGGCTAAGCTGGGGGACACACGGGAAGAGAACACCTAGGGGCAGCTCCGGCGCTTTGCCTGATGGCTTATCTGGCGGGGGTGAGAGGCTAGATAAGAACGAGTCCCTGAGGTTGGATTGCCTGGTGCTGGGTGGACCGGGCTCCACGGCCTGAGTGGGTGAGCCTTTGAAGCTTCAGAACGACCACAGGTCACTACAGAAACGAGGCCTCTTTCTATGCAAAGGTTCCTGGGAATTGCCCTGAACTTCTGCCTCTCATCTGGACATGTGGTTTCATGACAGGCCTGTCCCGGGCACATGCATATCGCATAAGACAGCAGTAAATAGGGGACACTGTGGTAAAGGGCTTAGTGTCCTCCCAAAAACACATGGGTTCCTCCAGTGCCTCTAAGGCCTGCCCTCCCTAAAGCACATGGCCTGTTTACCTCGCGGCCTCTGTCCCCCATCATGCCGTGGACATTCTGACTGCAGGGCTGTACCTGAGTTCCTAGTGTCCCGGGGGTACAGCTCCAAGACCCTATCACAGTACTTTCCAGAGAGAGATCACACCCCCTGATGTCTGTATGAACCCAAACTATGCAAAACAACACCCCCTCCTACTCTCGGGCCCACCCATATTCCTAGTCTAGCCCTTTGAAAATGCTGGCTGTGGTCTGCTGGGTGGTTTTGCTGTTTCACGGATGGGCTGCAGCCTGCGATTTGAAAATCCCTGGGCTGCATTCTAAACCACAGTTGACTGAAGCCGGATGCCTGGGGACCTTGGGGACACAGGCAGTGCCCACCAGTCCTGTTGCTTGCCTCCCCCAGAGGTCAGTAAAGGCAGAGCTATAAGTGCAGGTAGTGAGGTGAGTGCCCAGTGCTGTTGACATGCACACCGAGCCCACACGACCTCAGGGGGCTGGTGCTCCCTTACTCCCACTACGGAGGAGGGGAGCTGAGGCAAGAGCAGCTGCTTGTCCACGATCACACAGCGAGGCCAGTGGTAGAGCTGTGTTGGCTCCGGCATCTGACAGCAGAGCCCACCCTCTCTGCCACTGCTGCCCCTCCAGGGAGCTCTCTGTGTCCCCCACCCTGCCTCTCACTCATGCTGTCAGAATGATGTTCCCTGCCTCTGCCCTCCCGACCCAGGGCCCCGACGCCTGCCCCCACACTGCCATGCTGCAGCGGCCCTCTGTCCGTCCACGGCTCCTCTCCCTGACACACCTCTGCCTCCAGTGCCAAGGGCTCCTTCCACACCTGTCGCCCTGTCCCATGAGGCCCAGGGCACATGGCCCGTTCTCCATCGCTCCCCTGGCCTCGCGCCGCCCCCACTTCTGCCGGCTCCCAGCGGCCAGTCCTGGGGTTACTGGTCTTCCTCACCACTGCGAGAAAGCTCCCTGGGGCCAGGGCCTGCTGCCGCCATCTCCTGTCCCAGGGTGAGCCAGCCCATGCAGCAGGCAGGTGGGCCGGCCAGGGCTCCCACTCCATAGATGGGAAGCTGGGTGGCCCCCTGATCTCGCCAGGCCTGCCCCTGACGTGTTCCTCAGCTGCAGCGGCCCCAGCATTCCCTGGGCTTTGCTGGGACAAGGACAAGCACCAGAAAGTGGAAGGGGAACTCACCTGGGGAGCCAGCTCCCCCTGTACCGCCCGCAGCTGCCCCCAGGCCCACAGTGAGGCGCTTCTTTCCTGGACCACGCGGGCACGCAGCCGGTCCACCTCCCGGAGCAGTGTCCTCTCCGATAGCTCCAGCTCCCGGATCCTGCAGCACCGGAAGCAGGAGGCCACGCTCAGGGTGGGCAACTCTGCCTAAGGACTCCACAGACACCTGGGCCACCTCTGTTTTCTTGTCATTTGGTCTATTTGATGTTCCGACAAAAGTACACATTTAAAACTTTCATACATACCTTGCTAAAGAGTAGCTGGGATCCTTGAAAGACATCATCTGAATGGTAGAGTACCACGCATTAGGAATCTTATCCCGACTCCAGGAACCCCGTATTTGGGTGACACCAAAAGGGACTGGCAGGAGTCATTTATGCTAAAAGCTTTATCTGGGTGGCTTCGATTAGTCCTCCAACATTAACCACCTGAAGGTGATAGTTACCCTGACTTCACACATGAGGAAACTGAGGCTCAGAGAGATCAGGTAACTTGTCCAAGGTCACACAGCGTTGTAGAGTCTCAGCTGTCTACTGAATCCATGCTTTCAGCTACATTCTTAGGAGTCTTTCTAGGGAAATGATTGATATTCATAAAAAGCTCTGGAATAAAAGAAAATTCACTCTGTAAAATGTACACTTCTAAGTGAGAAGTGGGACGCAGCTTAAGGACGGGAGCAGTGGAGCCCCACAGAGGCTATGTGTCACCAGCCAGCAGTGGCTGGCATGGGTGCCAGCCTGACCCCAGGCCTGTAGAGATGCTCGCAGGATGGGAGACAATCCGAAGAGAAAGCGGAGGGCCTGCTCCTGTTGAAGGCGCTGCAGACTGGGGATTTCCAAGGTCCAGCCTTGCCTCTACGATGGCAAGTTCCACGTACACGAGGAGGGGGCACTCGCCTCCGCCAACAAGCCCTGTGCATCCTGGCTCCGTTCCCAAGTCCAGACTGCCGACCTCAGCCAGGAAAGACTGTTCCCCTGGGGGAAGACTGGCCCTGCCTCCTGGTTCTGTCATTTAGCAGCCCCGAACTGAGCTTGTTCACTATGGCCCTAAGATCTTCATCTGTAAAACAGGGGCAAGTATATCTTGCTCACATGGTTGTTGTGAAGGTTTAATACAATGATGCATTATTAATAATAAGTCCCCTCTCCTATTCCAGTACTTGGGCCTCAAAGAGGGCCTTAAAAGTGACAAGAGGAAATGTTCCCCATGGCCTCTGGGGAGAGCAGGACCCTGCTGACCCCTTAGCTTCACACCCAGCTTCTCACCTCCAGAACTGGAAGACAATCAAGGTGTGCTCTTTTAAGCCACCAAGTTTATGGGCATCAGTTACAGCAGCTACCGGACTTTCACGAGGAAATGAACAATAGCATGTTTTCGCTGGTTGAACCGACAAGTTTTTGAAAGTATTAGCAGACAGTGCTGTAAAAAACTAGAAGGTTCCATCACACAGCAGGACGCACTGGCCACAGCAGCTGTGGGTACCATACTGACAGGCTCCCCATCTGGGCATGGGAACAATGGAGGGCCTCATTCCCAGGGCCATCCTGAGGACTGACCAGGCTCATCCTGCTGGATAGGCAGGGGCCATGGCCGACATCAAGCCAGAGCTCAGTAAGGTCCTCGCTGTCCTTCATCCTGGGCCACCTCTGCCACAATGCTCATGCTGGGACGACGGGAGGGGGATTTCCTTCTCAAAATTCCAACCACGCTGCCACATTACTATGAACACTTTAAGATCTGGACTATTCCATGGAAATGAACACACTGCATGTTGCCCGCCATTTGCCGTACCCTAGTGAGTCCACACCCCTAAGGAGTTTGGCCTGCAACCTGTGTTCAGAGTTGTGCTTCCGGATCTGGGTGGTGGGGTGACGAGTGCCTCCCATCAGCCCCAGCTTTCCCATCTGGGGAGGAGAGGGCGCCTCCATGCATCTGGGGCCAAGAAGCTGAGAGGGGCCTGGAAGGAGAGCGAGGGCCATGGGCTCCCGGTCCTCTTTGCCCCTGCCACAGTCCTGGCCTCTGCACTGCTGCCCCTCTCTGGCAAGGCGGGCACCCTGTCATCAAAGAGACCAGAGACTCCAAGACCCTCCCCTGTGGGCCGGTCAGGGACCACAGATGGCCTCACCCAGGCCCAGCAGCGAGGCCCCTCCTCTCCTTCTCCACAGTGTCCCCAGGCTGCCATGCTCTTCCCCTCAGGTGGAGGGGCCACGTCCATCCTCCTCGGGCCACTGACCTCCGAGACGTGAATGCAGCACACGGGGGCTTCGCTGCTAGGGCCTCGCCCAACACCCTGACTCCCCAGGGCTCAGCCCAGGACCAGGGTTACGAGTGATGTTATGGCCTCCCCAAAATCCATCTGCCGAAGCCCTCACCCCAGGACCTCAGAACACCGCAACACTTGGGGACAGGGCCTGGACCACCATGAGTGAGTTAAAAGGAAGTTGTTCCAGTGGAGGCTTCTGATCCCACCCAATCCGACCGTGTCCTTGTAACATGAGATGGAGACACAGACAAAAGGGGACGCCCACGGGGGAGGACGGATACCTGCAAGCCCAGAAGAGGGGCTGCAGGAGGAACAGCCCTTGACCTTGCACTGCAGGCTTCCAGGAACGTGAGGGAATCATTTTCTGAGCTGCCATCCTACAGGGCTTTGTTACAGCAGCCCAAACAAAGCAACCCCACCGAGCGCCTGCCTGGCTCCTTCAGGCTGTGGCTGACAGAACAGGTGGGCAGCCACGTGTACTTTCATGAAATTCTTTGTGTGAAGATGTTTTTGTTTTGTTTGTTTGTTGAAGCTCTGGGAATTGAGCCTAGGGGTGCTCTACCATTGAGCTATATGCCCAGATGTTTCTTATTGTTTATTTTGAGATGGAGTTTTGATAAGTTGCTGAGGCTAGCCTCAAACTTGTAATCCTCCTGCCTCAGCCTCCCCAGTAGCTGGGATTACAGTTTACATGAAAGGTTTTACCCAGAAGAAAAACAGTAAATTACATGTAAATATGCGATTCATGACTTGAAACAAAGGCAAATAACAACATAACTAGGCTGCTGGAATGTCAGGGACCCAGCCTCAGCCACACTGCATTGCCACTCTGGGCTGCCCTCAGAGAAAGTGTGGCCTCTTTCTGCTGGCCAGGGCATCAAGAGGTCCTCAGGAGGGCTTGGTGCAGCTCAGCACAGAGCACCGGCCTAGCATGTGAGGCCTGGCTTCCATCCCCAGCATGGCAGGGAGGGAGGAGAGAGGGAGAGGAGGGGAATGAGACTGGGATTACTGAGTCTCCAAGGAGGCGTCCGTGACCCACTGAGATGCAGACGGTGCTGGGGAGCAGTCGTAACTGCAGAGCGACGTGCCCTTGGTCTGCACCCTGGTAAAATGAGGGAAATGCACATGTGCAGGGAAAAGTGGCACAAAATCCCTGCTCCCGCCACCCGGCCCAGTGGCCGGTGCCCCTAATTATGGCCCCTCCATAAATATTGGGGCTGCAGCCCAAGACAGGACTTCTCACTCTCCAGACAGCCCACATTCTCCTTGAATATGTGTCTGCTTCCTAAATAAACCTCCGTCCGTGCCTTTGGCTGGTGCCTGCTGAAATTCATCACGTATGCCAAGAACACCCTGGTCCTGAGCTGAATTCCCCCTCTCCTGGGAACTCCTGGGACTCTTCTTCAGAGACGGTCTTTTCCCTTGACAGAGGAAGGAGTGAGTGATCCAAAGCATGGGGTCTGGAGAAAGACCTGGCTTCAAATGTCCATACTCAGGGCCATGGCAGACCCTTTAAGGAAACGGCCCCCACCAAGGAGTTCAGCAAGAGAAAAATCCACACGGAGCTCCTGGGGCAGAGAGGGAGAGCCAGAAGGCCAGACACAGGCCAGGCAGCCCAGGTTAGCAGCTCGGAGCCACGTCTGCCCGGGCTGGGAGCCATGACCAGCACCCAAGAGTGAGACAGGCTGCCAGCAGCCGTTGGGGCCACAGAGGGAGCAAAGAACCTGAGAGGGTGCAGAGAACCTGAGTTACTGGAGCAGAAGAGGAAAAGATCTCCTGGCCTCTCCCTTCCTCACCCCCTCGTGGAGCCGCCCATTGGCTAGATTGGGATGGAAGCATGGAGGTGGGGACCTCCGAGGCTGCAGAGCAGAGGACAGGACAGTGGGTGCCCACACAGGCAGGGCGTCACCAGGAAGCCCGTTCCTGGTTGGAGAGATGTTGCGATGCACCATGGTAACACAATCGTGAGGCCGGGGACTTGTCACACACACAGCTCACAACACTCACCCACCTGCTCCTCAGCCTGGACTCCGACATCGTGTGCACATCCACGGCTGCCAAGGGCTTCTGCTCTGAGGATTCCAGCTGCTTCCTGAGCATCTCTGCATCCACCTCTGGACCCTCAGCCGTGTCTTCTGGAAGGCACCCCCGTACCTCGTCACTCTCCAGGTCTCGGGATATCCAGCACGTGTCGATCCTCACATCAACGTGCGTTATGTCCAACCCATTGTCGCTGGGAGCTTTGATGACATAGCTGAAACTTTTTTCGGTCCGTCCCTGAGCCGTGGGCTCCATCCCATAAACACCTCATGGGTCAAGATTTAATAATATTGAGTTTGCAACGTGGACTTTCTGGAGAGTTCAAGGTGGCTCAGTGACTGTGGAAACATCCTTCAGGAAACTGTCCTTTGAGGAGGGCAAGAACAGGTGGATTATTCATGAGTGAGTGATGGGCCTCACTCGGCCAGCTCATCCAACATGCATGAACCTCTCGCTTTACAAGTCCCCAGCCAGACTCACCAAAGCAACCAAGAGCCTTGGAAAAAACACCTGGGATGAAGTGCTTAACAACCAGCACAAAGAAGGAAAATAAGATGTCCTCGTGGGGCCATCAGAATGTCCCAGATCTCAAAAGGAAGCGAGGATCGAGTCTTCACCCCAGCATGGAGGAAGCCCCACCTCCCGTGGAGCCCTACTTAGGGAGGGCCTGGAACCTGCTAGGCAGAAGGGACAGGCATTGACGCTGCCGTGGGAGTCCTCCCATGCCCCACCCTAGTGGCCTGTGTGGTGGCCATCAACGTGACCATTTTCCGGTGGTAGAAGAGGGGCTTGGGAGGGTGGAGGAGCTTGTCCAGGCGCCACAGAGGCAGGAACGTGGCAGAATCGGGATTCAGATCCAGGTCTGACTCCCAAGCTGCAGAGTGTACATTCTGGCCCTGGAGCTATAGCAGGCGTGGGTGCAACGGGACCCCAGGGCAGAAGTGCGGGCCCTCGGGAGCCCAGAGGTGGGAGAGGGAGTGAGGCTGAGAGATGCAGCAGGAACGCTGAGCTGCCACGGGTGGAGAGGGTGGAAGAATCCCCAGGGAACCATCCTCAGGCCACGGCCCCTCAGAAATGGAGTGGCTGGGTGTGACTGGCCAAGGGGCCCTCAAGGGTGGCTTGGGGTCATATGCAGGTAGGCGCTCAGGGACTGGCATCTCTGAGGCACTGGCAGGTGACTGAGGTAGGCGAAGCTAGTGAGGTGGCCCGCCCCGCCTTACAGTGAGGACCCAGTCCTCGGGTTTGCAGAGGGCAAGAATTGGGGCAGCCAGTCCTTCGGGAGAACACCAGGTGAGGCTGAGCCATTCAAGGACAGTGAGACCTTAATTCTCCTAGTAAAGGTAGGGAGGGCCCGCTCCCCGCTTTCCTTGAGCATTTACTTTAGAAAATGTGCAGGGTTTTTCTTCATCTCTTGGCAACACAGCTGACCCTCACTGTCTTCAGGGCTTGGAGGGGCTCCCTGGCACCCACTGGGAAATCCCGGTTTTCCTTTGTGCACACTGTTAGGCTTTTAATGCCAGGTTACCTTTCTGTGACTCTTGGGCCTTGAGTAATGCCCACAAATACCAAGGCCCTGGATGCTCAAAGCCCTTTACGCAACAGCGTGGGATTCCCATAGAACCCACGCATGTCCCACAGATGGGAGCAACTCCCCCAGAAGACCTAGAGCTAGAAACCCGCTCTAAGTGTGTGGCCAGGGAGTGCTGGCAACAGCAAGGCCTGCCCCTGCAGCAGAGGCAGCGTTCTTTCAAGTGACTTTCATCTGCCATTGGTCGAATTCAGAGGAAGAGCCCCCGGATCCTGAGGGCTGCATGCCTCTGTGAACCCCTCTGGAAGCCACGCAGAAGGAAGCCATGCAGCTTCATGGCCCAAAAATGTCTTTCTCGAGGACCCAGAACCACCTCCGTGGAACTGAACACCGAGAAGAGCACCCCTCTGGTCCTTAGAAGGTAGGTGCTTACCTGGGGCCTGGCTCCCAGTCACCAAACCACCTCCCCTCATGAGACACAGGTTTGATTTGTTCCTCTTGTATGAAGCAGACCAGTGAGCACAGAGGGTCACCCGGTTCCCAGGGGAATGTGGGAAAAGTCCCCTGCAGCAGGGTGCCGTCAGCCTGAACCGAGGACTAATGACGGGTCATCGTGGGGCCACGCGACAGGACGAGCTTCCTGCCTCCTGCCCCTAGGGCCGCCTGGGACCACATGGCCCCTGGCTTCAGGCTCATCCACCCATGGAGCCATTTTCTTTCTTTCCCTCCCTGGCAGCATCTGAGTTGCGAGGAGCTTTTTTTCTTCTTTATGTTATTTCCTCAGAAGAGGCCACGTGTGGGTGGCCACGAGGGGTTGCACAGGCGTGGAGCAGGCAGAAGGGGGCGTGGGTGCTGACCTGGAGGGCAGAGGGAGCCCGAGAGCCTGGTGCTGGGCCAGCCTCCTTGGCCTGGAGCCTGGCGCCACCCTGGACAAATTACTTAATGTCTCCTAAAAAGGGGGATGAATACTACCTATGTAGGTAGTAGGTGGTAGTGTGGCCTCTGTGTCCAGGGGAGGAATGGGCCAGCACCTGGTGAGGCACGTTCGGTAGCGCCCTGCACAACCCGGAGGCCATGCTGGCTGGGCGCTGGCAGGGATACCCTGCCCTGGCTTGCCATACCATGCAGCCTTGCCACCTCTCAGCACAGGATCCTGGCACCTGACTTAGTCCCTTGGAACCAGAAATTGACCTTAGTCCCCCTTGCTCCTGGGACTGGCCCCTGAGCCCCAGGGACCCTGGCTCTGAGGAGCCCCTGCAGCAGGAGCATCGCAGAGGCCGAAAGCAGCCCAAGCAGCTGAAAGACGGAAGGCCTGCAGCAGCCCCTCCAGAGGACAGGGAAGGGCAGCTGGAGCCCCAGGCCTCTGCCCGAGGGAGCACTCTGGGCTCTGATCTTGGATGACTAACCAAGACTCTTGGGGGAGAAAAGTGGGCTGGGGGGAAGAAATGAAATGTGGCTTACACCCCACACCCCCAGGGCTGCTGGGGTGCAGGCCTGAGCCCACTGCTCCTGTCTTCTCTGAGGGCAGGTCCTGGCAGGTGGGGGCAGGGAGCAGATGGACTTGGAGCAGCTGTAAGGAAGGGGCCCTCACCCTTGGGAGCCTTGGGGAGGGTCCCCGCAGCCGAAAATGATCCCAGGGAGGGTGGAGGCTGTGGCTGAGACCCCAACATGGCAGCCCTGAAAAGGTAGGGAGGGAAAAAGGCTCCATCCTCCAAGAGCAGGCCACTGGGGCAGGGGTTAGGGTCTGCAGAGAGTCCCCAAGAATTCTTAGATATCCTGAAGGAAGAAGTCCCCAAACTGGTTGGTTTGGGGTTTCCCATCCAATGTGCCAGATGCCTAGCAGGTTCCAGATAAATGTGAGAAATAAGCAAAAATCAGGGGCTGTTTGTACTGGAAGTGTCAGGTGGGACTTCTCCTGGGGACAAGCTGGTTAGGGAAGCTTCAGGAAAAGCAGGAGCCATGTGCCTTGGCACTGGGGAGGGAGGAGAGTGGGGAGCAGGGGTGCAGCTCCCCAGGGTACCAACCCTGCCTTGCACTGGTTCCCCCAACCCCAGTCTGAGGCCTTGCAAGAACTTGGGGTGTGCTGGCTCATGGGTGGGGTGGGAATTACCCAGAGCTCAGCCCCGCCTCCTGCACCTCACCCAGCCACTCAGCATCTGCACTGCAGCAAAACTGATGTGGACCAGCTGGAGCCCAGAGCAAAGGGGCATCCAGAGACACACGCGGCCTCGGGATGTTTCCCACCTTAGAACTAGAGGTCCCGGGTCCTGCACACTGGCCCAGCATGTCAATCTCACAGCCAATCTCCTGGCCTCAGGCTGGGCCTCACTCCCGGCCTCCACAGGCTGCCAGAAGCCAGAATGCAGCTCTGACCACTGCCGTGTCTCTGTCCCAGATCCCCACTGTGGCCTGGCCAACAGAGGCTGAAGGTATGAGGTGGGAGGCGGAAACGGGCTCTCTGTGCCGCAGTGGATCTAGGGCAGGGTGGAGGGAAGGGGAGGCCCGCCGTTCGGCCTTCTGGAGGAGGAAGTGACCTGGGCTTGACTGCAGCTCTGCTCCAGGGAAACCTATCAGTGTTACTAGGCAACAGCAGCCGCCCCCAGGCCGCAGCCCAGGACCCCAGGGCTGTGGAGCAGGCGGAAGTGTGCACCTGGTGGCCAGCCGTGCGAGGCTCCTGGAGTACTGTGGCTCCTATTCCCAGGCTGGACCTGTCCCTGGCAGGGACCTGGGAAGTTATGCCTGGGACTGTGACAAGAATTGCTGGTTTCTTCTAGGGACTTTGGACTCCCAAGCAGGTAGTCCCCAACCTGCCTGTGTGAACCTCATTTTCTGGTCCTGAGCTGGCTCCCTGGAGAATGGGCCCTGGACCCTGTGGCTGTAGACTCCCTGGAGAGCCAGTCCCACTGACGTGGCGGGTGCTGTGACTCCTGCCAGGTGTCCAGGATCCGAGGGGTCCACTGAGTCTCGCAGGTTTGTCTGTCTAGGTGTGGCCACAGACGGCCTTGTGAGGCATGGCATGGGGACTGCCACCCTGTTCTTTAGAGCTGTGAGGACATGGCAACGTCTGCAGCAAGGAAGTGACCAGATGGCTCAGACTTCAAAGCTACATTCACTCTGCCTCCTGTTGTCTGAGTGGGACAGCTGAGCAGACACAGACACTGCTCAGGGACAGGAGGACCACAGGAGGACACAAGGACCACATCCCAGCACAGTCCTGCAGGCGTGCTGCTCAGACACTGGACTGCAGGAACAGAGAACCTGGGCACCTACAGGACCACTGGGACCGCCTTCAGCTTGTCCCCAGCAGTCAACGCAGGGACCTTCCTGTGCCTGCTCAGCTGGAGAAGGGAGGGCCTCTGGTTCTCACTCATGCAGACCCCACGTTCCCATCCTGGCCTCCGTGGCACAGATGGCCATTTTCAAGCCAACACACCAGTGCCTTGGCACCAGTTTTCCCAGCGATGGTGAGTCACACAGATGCTCTGAGGTTCAGTCTTCAACAGAGAGTGGGTGCTTCTCAGCTCTTCTGGGGTGCTTGCCTCCAGCCCCTGAACCCTTGGATTTGGTGTGAAGGGGCTCCCCTTCCCTGTCTGGCTGGGCCCCCTTAGGTGCAGAGCACCGGTCCTTCCTTCTCCATCCTCAGATCTGGGCTCCTAAGAGCTCCCGAGAACTCCAGCACTTCCGTAGGTCCCCCCTGCTAGGGGCACTGCAGGTGCTGAAACTTGTCATTTCCATTTTCTCCAAAGGTTCTTCTCTCTGGAATTCACGGGATGCTGCCTTTGGAGCGTAGCCGGCATCCCGGCCTGCCTGCAGAGGAGACATCCTCTTTCCACCCACATGCCTCTCACAACCTCATCTAAATGCAGGCGTCTTGCCTCTGCAAGTATGGGAAGGACAGCCACGTGAGCAGGCGCGTTCTGAGGTGCCCCCCCGCCTAGGACAGCACTCAAGGCACTTCTCCGGTGTGACTTCCACCAGTAGGCTCGGCGAGGCTGCTGCCGTCCACTCTGCAGGGAGGCAGCACCAGCCAATACCTCTCCCAGCTCGGTTCAGGTTTCAGAGGCTCAGGAGCAGGGGGGCTCAGGTCCCCGTTGGGGCGAAGAGAGTGCCCTGGCCCCAGCCTCAGGGTGGCTGGAGCGACTCCATCTGCCAGCATTTCTTCCTCCACTGTCCCATGGCCTGGTGGGTGGCTGTGTCTACTCCCAGTTCTCACTCCACTGGTCCTGGCGAGAGCCATTCTTTGGAACTTTTGCCAAGCTACAGGGTGAGAGTGCCAAAGCCTGCAGCTCTCCTTGGAAATCTGCAGTCCCTGAGGTCCACTTCTCCGCGGTGGGCGAGGCTCCGTTCTCTCTTGCTGCCAGCTGCTACATCCAGTTGTGTACAGAACCAGAGGGCTCTGCTGGCCAGGCCGGGCCTATTGTTGCAATCAAGAGACATTTTCAAGCTGCTCCAGGAGACAGACTCTATGAGGAACACAGCACAATTCATGGAGATTTATGTACACTGGGCAGAGGGGGCATCTGGTTCCAGCTGGGCACCTTCACCACAGCTGGGGGAGGCATACAGTGTGGGGACAGGGACTCAAGTTGGTCCCCAGACAATGCAGTGGCTCTCCAGCCCCTCAGTTTCTGCTAATTGCACTTAGTTTCCTGGCTTCCAGGTCTCTGCCTCGCAGGCTCCTGAAGGTGCCATGGTTGGGACCCAGCTGTGACTCTGAGCTTGACATGATCCCCATTGTCCCACAGAGTCCTTACAGCCTAGGCTAACTGGGACCCAGCCAACGTTGAGAGGCCTCGCCTTAAAGCTGTTTTCAAGCACATGTGAATTCTGTTTTCAGTCTCTGGGTTTGAATAGCTTGTCTGCTATTGAATTTTGGTTTGAGTGGGGTTGGGGCTGTCGTAGGGACTCAGTTTATTCCACAAACTCTTTTTATATCCTGTAAGATAAAAAAATAATTTGAAGTGACACAAGAATGTAGGATTCAAATGGATGATGGTCCCTGGCTCACCTGCCCTCCCCCACCCCACCGTCCTGAGTTCTCTAGGGACATTCCCTGACAATCCAGGGGTGGAGGAAGCAGGTTTTGGATCACCTGTCCTCCAACCCCCCATCCCCACCTGTGCCCCCTTGTCAGGGACGTAGGCAAGCTGTCTCAACCCAAGAGCATTCCTTTGATCACTCACATTGAATGAAGGGCCAGCGTGGGCCACCCCTGTCACAGCCCCTGGGGTACCAGGTACCAGACCTAAGCCCCTGTGGACAGTGGTCAGCATCAGGGATGTCCTTGAGGATGGCAGGCAGGGCCAGCCATCAGAGCTCAGCCCAGGTGTCCAGGCCTGAGTGGGTCTGGAGCTTGGGGCCCTGGAGCTTGGGGCCCTCAGCCTGGGATGAATTTAGGACAGTACCAGGAGCCCTGGCAGACCCCAGGGTCAAAATGGACACTCAGCATAGGAGATGTAGAAGGGACCTGATATTAAAGGAGGGAGTCAGGGTGACAGCCAGGTGCCCAAGGATCAGGGCAGGACTAGTTGCTGGGATGGCTTTTTGTTTGTGGTTCTTGTGCACAGACAGACATCAATACCAGGCATAGGGGGCAAGGGGCTGCAGGAGGAAGCAGGGCTCCCTGGGCACTGGGCAGGTAGGTACAGTCTGGCCTCTTATATATCAACAGCCTGCACCTGCAGACGCCTGGCCCCGCAAGCCCACTGGCTCTGCACCCTATGGAAGATCTACAGAAGGCAACAGAGAGCACCAGAACCTGAGGCCAGACTGGAAAGGGCCTCGGAATAAAACAAAGACCCCTCTGCAGATGAAACTCCACCCCAGGTTTTCCTGGTCCCAGCACACTCTCCTAATCTCCCTCCATGGCCAGACTGCAGGAACCCTGGGGTCACTGGGACCCAAGGAGCCCAGTGGCTGAGGAACCCAGCATGAGGCCCCTTCCAGGAGCTTCCTCTCTCCAGCACTGTTCCAGCCAGAGTTGGGAAGATCCTCCTCTGTCAGAAAATCATCACTTTATGAGTGGAAAGGAAAGCATACCAACCCGAGTTCCTGGCTCACTGAAGTCATCAAGGCCACAGAATGAATGCTAGTGAGAAAAACAAAAACAGGAACAAAAACTATAACATAAGACCAAAAGAAAATGAGGAAAAGAAAAGAAGAGAAAAGAGATGTAAGATATGTGGCATGGATTGCAATGACAGCATCTTACAAGATCTGTGACAGAAGGCTTGTGTTCAGAGGCGGGAGCTGGAGGTAATCAGCCTCAGGAGCGATTTCACCTGGGATGCCCAGCCTCCAGGTGCCCTGCCGGGGGGCTTTCCCTGCACACTCCCCGAATGTTCTGCCAACCCAGGGTGCCAGGGGAGAGCCACACCTCGGTCCAGGGCTTTTTGGTGCTGAAACTGGCTGAGTAGGACAGTTTAACCCTCTGGAGATCATGGTTGGTGACTCCCACAAGCAGATGGGGCCTTATTGAACAGGGATGAGGTCACACCCTGGGTCATCCAGTCCATACTGCAGACAAGCAAACCCCCCACACCATCCCTGCCAGGGTTCTTTCTTCCAAGCGATACACTGTTTAAAATTCTTTGTACCCTTTGATCAGTTGACTTTAAAAAATAAAAATAAATAGCAGAAAAAACCTGGCCATGTAGGAACAAAAAAAATCATACAATTTTCAAGTCAGACTGAAAAAATTTCTGAATCTCTTCATGACTTGCTTTGCTCAAATGGGATCATTAATCATTAGAAGAGGTCTACCTGAACGTCACCACCAGGGTTTTTGAAAATGGTTGTTTCCCCCTAAAATCAAGGTAATAGCTCCCCTGTTTTATTTACTGAAAACGGTAAAAATCCAGTCACCAACTTCTTTAGAATCCCTGGAAGTGAGAGCTGCAGGGGCCATCAGACCACCCAGCCCTTCTTGTCCTACATGGGGAAACTGAGGCTTAGGGCAGGAAAGGGCCACCTAGTGGGATGTGGCAGAGAGTCTGAAGATGGTGGCTGGAGCTTCCTCCACCAGGACAGCCAGATGGTGCCCATGAGGAGACACAGGTGACCAGTAGACACCCTGGAATGCTCCTGGTCCCAGGCCTGACCAGAAGTAGTCCTTCATGGCTGACCCCTCCTGCCCCTTACACCAGCCTCTGCAAGTCCCTTCTGGGACAAAAGGGGACAGACCAGTGCACAAACATCTGCTCTGAGGAAAGAGTAAACAAGAACGGGAGGGTGATTCAAGTGTTCCCCTGTGTTCTCCCCACGGGGGTGCAGCCGATGACATGTCGGTCACCAAGCAACTGTGGCTGTTTCAAGTCTCCTCTCTGTTCTCTACAGCACTGCAACTATTTGACCAAAGTCCTCCCATCCCGAGAGATGGGAAGGCAGGTAGGGTGCTGGCCCCTGCCTGGCTGGGCCCGGGGCTCAGAGCTCTTACTTCTTCTGTCTAATGTCATCCCCGCCACCACCGTGGGAGACAGGGTAGCCTCCCCAGCAGCAGATCAGACTCTGGGCCTGGAACAGAGGACGCATTCCCCCGGATCACACCTGCGCCAAGCCAGAGCAGAGCCCAGGTGCATTGGCTGCAAAGCCAGCCCACCCCAAGAAATCTTCAGTGCCCTGGAGAGACCCTCTTGGGAGGTTGGGCAGGAGCAGGCACCTGGTGACGGGGCTCCAGGAATCAGCAGCGTCAGGATTCCCAGAAGGGCTGCCGGGCACCGGCAGGGAGCCCAGCCCCATCCCTGCCCGACTCCCTGTCGCCCCCTTGAGGACTCTGCTGGCTGCACAGGCCACTGGGACCCTGTGCTCCTGGCAGCAGGGCGTCTGACCTCAGGTGGTCTTGAGCAGTCCTATCTTCCTTGTGCACTGTGCTAGGGAGGGTTGCCATCCCTCTTCTGGACAGCCCTGACATCTGCCATCCAGTGACTGCTAATGACTGGGTCCTGGTTTGTTCCTGGGGGGGCTCACAAGACAGGCCCTGGCACTTAGGCCCAGAAATGCCCTTTTCCCTCTTCCTCCCTGGACTATCTCCACATCACCCTGTAAGAGTGGGATGCCTCCTCAGACACCAGCCTCACTGACTCCCCTGCCCCTGGCCAGACTGAGCCGAAGCCCTGCGCCTTGTCCCGGCACCCCGTCAAGGAAGGCACGCCATCAAGGCCTTCCTCTGCTCCCATGCGTGGCTTTTCCTTTACTCGTCCCCCAGCACAGGACAGGGCCCTACTCCCTGTCTTGGTACCTGTCCTCAAGTGATCCCTGTCACCAGATGGGAACATGGAAGTGGTGAATGGCCCCACAGAGCAGCTTTGCCTGTGTGGTCCTGCACAAGTCCTGTGTGTCCACCAGGATCAATGGTGTGAGTTGGGAGCAGGTGGGGTGGTCACAACATCTGGGAAGACCCCAGCTGCTCCATCTTAGCTGGAACCAAAGACCAATCTACTTCAACCTTGGTTTCCTTACCCATAAGACAGCCTCAAGGACACAGGGGCCAATGGGGCTGAGAGGGAAATACCCACCAGGTCAGCAAGAGACCAGTCTCTTCCTTTCTGGAGGGAAAGGCTATGTCTTCTAGGAACCCATGCCTGGGTTTTGGTCTATGGAAGTTGTTTAACATGAGTGACTCCAGGAAGATGGCCCATGTCTGTGGTGGGGGACAGGACAGCCTTGTCACAGTCTAACCTGGTTTATCCCAGACAAAAGAAGGATGTTTGCTAGTGCTCCTGCATACTTCCCAGTGAGTGACAGCAGAGGGATTCTATGGAATGTGGGCACGCGCGCGCGCACACACACGCACACACACACACCAGCTGCAGGGATTTTGACAGCACTGGGAAAAGAGTATTTGCCTCTTTGTCTCTTTGCCAGAGGGCCCTTGAGGGAGGCATGGATTTTCTCTGGAAGCATTGCTTTGGGCGGAGTGGAGAAGGGAAAGCTGGAGGCCACACCCATTCTTTGGACATTATGAAACCACAGGAAAACCAAAGGTTCCCAGTAGCATCTCGGGCAGAGCCCCAGGATGCATGAGCTCTGGGCACCTACCTTTTCTTCAAGCTCCTTCAAGTGCCGCTTCTGAAGCTCAAGTTTGTCCTCCAAGTCCCGGATTCTCTGAAACACATCGATCAGGATAAGTGTCATAAAATGTAGATTTTCCCAGTTCAAAACCTTACCCTTCACATTTCATGGCAGCCCAGCGTAGAGGATGAAGAGGCAGCAGGCACCTGTGGCTATGCATCAGCATCCTGCCACCTGCGATGGAGGAGACCACCCAGCACCTCATGAGGCCCTGCCCCCTCTAGTCAGTCCCCCCAAAGGAATGCTGCCGACTTCAATCACTAAAGATGGATGTGTGAAATAGGGTTACATAATGTGCACTCTCAAACACATCTTTTAAATTTAAAAAATACAAATGTCAAGATTGGACCAAACCAGGCAGGGACCCCAGGCAGGCTAATAAATATCATGGATTGGCTGTAACTCCAAATCACAGATCTATCCAACATTTGCTCAGCAGGAGCCTGGTGAGGGAGGAGGACTATGGAGAGAGCACCCCTGGGCACCTGCCACCCCCTTGGAACCCCACTTGGTACTAGGTACCAGGATGACCACCATCCAGTCTGCTGGAAATTTCTCACTTCAGCACGGAGTTGCAGGAAGCCCTCTATCCCAGGCAGCCGGGACAGGGGTTACTCCACTCAATCCTGCACCTGCTGAGCCCCTGCAGGCTGTCTACCCTCCCAGGTGGTATGTCAATCATCCCCTACCCTGGGGTCTGGTGAACACAACCTTCTCCAGTTTGTCAAGTGTTCAGGGAGTTTCATCATCTCAAGTGGGCACCCCCACCAGTGGCCCAGCTGGCTGCAGCCCTCATCAGCCCTGGATGTAGACAGAGACCTCATTCACTGAGAGAGGCCTATGGCGGGGGGCAATTTAGGTCAGCAAGGAATGTGGCCTCCAGAGACCCAGAGAAGCCCTCTGCATTCTGGAGAGCTCCTGTTCCCTACCTGTGTCAGCGTCAGTGGGAAGGTCTGCTAGTGCAGGTTGCTGGGCCCCAGGGGTGCGTCTGCATCAAATGCCAGGTGACACGGACCCTGCCAGGCCAGGGACCTACTTGCAGAACACAGCTATGGGCACGTTCACTGCTCTGAAAGTGTGGCTCACTATGTGCCAAAAGGCAGAGACCCCAGCTTTGAAGAGCTCAGAGACCAGCTAGAGCTCAGAAAGCAGCAGCTCCTGAACAGAGACTGTTCAGCAGAAGAGCACCCACATCCTGAGGGTGGAGGCAGGCAGGTGCTCTCTTACGTGAGTGCCCAGGGAAGCCCTTGCTGCTCAGGTCACACTTGAGATGGAGGAGGGTGAAGGATGGAGCTGAGGGCCGAGAACTCAGAGGAGGCATCAAACCTAGCTGGGCTGCACCAGGCGACTGCCAGTTGTACAAGAGGGGATGGGAAGTCCAGGTGGAGGAGACAGCTTGTACTGGGAGGCCAGGGGCCTGGGTGAGGGGTGTGGGTATCCTAGGATGTCCCAGTGAGGTGCCATCGAGTTGAGAGTGTCATGAGGAGCCAGGTGGGGTGGAGACAGGGAAATGCTGCCATTTTTATTTCAGAAAGATCACTGGGGCAGCCAAGCAGAGTGGGCTGGCCTGGAGGAGACCGAAATCTTCTCCCAGATGCAGGAGCTAGGAAGCGGTGCTCGATTATCTGTGCACAGAGGGCAGCAGCATTGCCTGTGTCCATGACTGAGAGCAGAGCCCGGTGCTGGGAAGTACTCGGTACCTGATTAGGAATGGCACTCTTCCGATTCTCTAACCCAAAAGATGGTGTGTGACCTCAGTCTGGTGACAAGAATCCCCTGACAAGTCTCACACGGTGTGACAGGGTCAGAAGAGCATCTGGGAGCAAGCAGGGAGTTCAGCTCACCCTGGTTTGGGTTCTGGGCTCTGACTTACAGGCTGAGGGACTCTGGTGAGTTCCCCAACTCCCCCGAGCCTGGGCCTCTTTTCTGTAACGTCTGCAGTGACCCCCTGGCCCTAGGGTGAAGTGAGGCCTGTGCAAAGTGCTAGCAGCCCAGAGCGTTTACTGAGCCCTTCACCACCTGGCCAGACCTCTCCAGGCCCTGGAGTAGGACTGTGGTGGGGCAGACTGCCCGCCACTGAGTCCAGCACCTGAAACTGCACTGGGCACGTGGGCACTGGAAAAGTCAAAACCAAACAGCAAGATAACGAGCAGGGGAATCCCAGAGCAAGGCAGAGGTGGCGCTGCAGAGTCAGGCCCGGGGCCCCAAGCGCCAAGCTAAGCGGCCCAGACTTTTGAGGGTCTTTGGGGAGGGTGGTGATGAGGTGGCCCTGGTGTTAGGGGAGCCTCTGGGGCAGAGGCAAGGGGAGGGTGCTGCAATTGGGTATGGTCCCAGCAGGTGACTCTGCCGGCCAATAGGGGCTAGGAGAGTTGCAGAAGACCCCAGAGGGGCAGGGCAAAGTGAGGTCACTGCGGATTCACCTCATCCTTGCTCAGGAAGAACAAGGCGGAGTGCAGACTCCTCCCTTTCAGGAAGGCAGCACCTGCTAATGGGGTGCCTTTTGCTTCCTCTTTTCCCCTAGTTAACCAGGCTTGGAAATGCAAGTATCGGCAGGGGCCTGGCAGGGGACAGGTGTGAAGTCTCTGGCCAGTTGTGAAGGGTCTGTCCTGTCCAGAGCTGGTAGCCAGACCTGGGTCCATGCCAGAAGTGGCCAGTGCTAGCCCAGCCCTGGATGTGTGGCTGGGTGCCTGTGCTGTGGCGCTGCCTGTGTGTCATATCCTGGGGAGTGGTGCTGAACCACGTGTGGTATCTGTGACGTCACGTCTGCCCCCAGCCCTGTGCCAGGCATTGGGTAGCAGCAAGCATCAATACAGACTCCACGAGGAAGTGGATGTTCCAGTGGGGACACAGTGAACAGAGTAGGCAGCGAGCAGTGACAGGAGTGAGCAGGGCAGCTGGCTGCACACAGGAGGCAGCCTCTGGATGAGAGACCACGCTGCCAGGGGACACAGGAACCCAAGCCTGCCGGTCTGCCCCAGGCTCCATGCCCCTGGCCACAGTTCCCACAGGTGACCCTAAGTCACCATTTCTCACACTCTGGAGGAAAACTTGAAAATCACCATATGTCAGGTCTGAAATTCTTGTCCCCAGTACCCTGTTCCCTTCAAACAAAATAAATGGATTTTGCCATACTATTTGTTGAAAAGTTCAGATTTTTTGAAACTCTAGCAAACTACAGCAGAACAGACACTTGCAAGAATGAATAATAAGCCCTGAGGGGTGGAGACCAGGGAACTGGACCCACACTGGTCAGGAGGGGAAGCCACTGCTTCCTGCTGTTTTGGCTAGCCAAGGGCCAAGGGCACTGCACACCGTGGTTTTAATGATGCTATGGCCACTGTCATCTCAGGCTGGTGGTTCCTCTTAAAGCTCCTGTCCACACAGGGTGTGTTGCTCTGGACACTCGTAGCTGTCAGCACCCAGGTAGTATTCACCAGGCACAGCGAGCCTCCCTCACCCCTGCGCCTGTGCACATGCTGCTTCCTCTGCCAGGCGACTGACCAGCCTGCCTCCTCCCTGCATCTCAGACTTCAGGCTGCCCAGCACCCTCCAGATCTATTCACGGCTTGCTCCTTCCCCCTTGCTGGAATCTCAGCTTCCCCTCAGGAAGGCAGAGACTGTTCACCTTCCATGCCCACTGACCAGAACAGAGCCTGGCAAGTGGACGGTGCATCATACACTTTCACCAGTGTCTTGTGTCCCTGGCTGCTGTAAGGAGAACCCCTCTGCTTAGGAACCCTACCTGGGTGGCGCAAATCCAGGGAATCCTGGAAGAGAAATGCCCAGCACATAGTACCAGCACACAGGTGCACGCCAAAGTCCGCGCACCTTTGAGGAAGGCATTAAGGTGCTCACTAGGGACTCTGTGTTCTGCTCCTGGTACACGTGATGACTGGGGTGGTGGTGGTTGGTGAGTATCACAGCAACACCAGTCACCTGAAGGCTGCCCTGGGGGAGCCTGGCCAAGCATCTGTAACTGTCAGTGGACAGCACGTCTCATCTGGAGTCAAGCTGCTGAGAGCCACCCCTAGTGCAGCTGGGGAGCTCGGTCCAAGTCCAGAGGTCTCTGCTGGCAGAATTTCCTCTTCCTTGGTGTCCAGCTTTCCTGCCACCCTGCAGACTTTGACTTTCCAGCCTCCAAGATGAAAGTCACATGAGACTCCTGAGCCTGCTTTCTCACCTGGAAAATGGGCATTCTATTGCCTATCCTCCAGGGACACCATGAGGGAAAGGACCCATAGTGCAGGCTCCAGGTGCCACTTGTCATTCAGGATTCCTGCCACCTGCTCCCCTCCATCCGGCAGCAGGTGAAACCCAGAGAGCACAGCAAAGCCTCAGAGTATGTGAGGTCTTCAGGGCTACAACTGACTCACAGCCTCCAGGTCCAACTCTCAAATTAGCCATCCTCACAAAATACAGCAGAAAGACACACAGGCTGGCCATCACCTCCTGGGGACAGGCACCCAACTCTGCTACAGAGTGTAGACGCTGCAGAGAGTCGGGGAGGAGAGTCGGCTGTGGCGTGCATGAGTGTTTACCACGCACAATCCCACGCATGCCATCTTCCTGGTCACTAGAGAGGGTCACACCTGCCAGGCTGTGGGGGTGGGCCATAGAACACAGGCCTCATGTCACAGAACCCTGCCTTACTGCTGGCTCTCGGGTGAGGTGCTGGGGAGGCTGGACGCCCCTCAGGGTGCTGGTGTGGCGAGGGAGATGGGCGTGCAGGGGGTGGGGCAACCCTACCTGCTGGGCCTGCCGCAGGAGCTCCGTGCGCTCCCGCAGGACCTGGCTGTCAAACTCGCGGCTCTGCCTCAGGATCTGCCGGCGCACCTTCTCCACGGCGGCCTGTAGGTCCTCGCGCTGGCCGGCGCTCAGTGCCTCGCTGGCCCTCCGCCCAGGCTCCTGCTGCAGGGCGTTGTACAGTGTGGCCTCTAGGTCCTGGATTTTCTGCACGGCCCAAATCACACAGAGAACTGAAGGTCACAGAGTGGGGGACCGTGATGGCCAGGGGCTGCTTCTGATGGAGGCCGAGCTGGGGAGGGGGGCCTGGGCAGGGAAGGGCATGCAGGGCCGGGGAGCAGCAAGCCTTCGGCAAGGCAGTGGGTCCCCTGGCCCACATACACCACTGAGTTACTCTGCACTCAAGCTGCTGCTCCTCTGTACGCAAGGGGACAAGGGCAAGAAGAAGAAACAACCAAAGAAATCACCCTGCAAGTGTGTGATTCAGAGGGAGTGTGATTCAGTGGGCTCTGATTTCTTCCTTGGCTTCCAACAGACTCTCCTCACCTTAGGGACACACCTCCCCTTTCTAACGGGTGCAGTGGGACAAGGGGTCTTCATCGCAGCCATCTGGTTTTCAACTGTGTTAGGAATGCAACTCTAACCCAAAGCAGGCAATGAAGATGTCCTCATACCCCACCCCAGAAGAGTGAGATGCCCTTCACTGGCAAAGTGAATGGGACACTAGCAGTCAGCTCAGGACCCTGACAAAGCCCAGGTTCCAACCCATAGGGGAAGCCTTACATTATCAGCTCCACAGCTGGACCCCTAGACAGTTGCCTTGCCAGGACATTTAGGGACAGAAAGAAAAATGCCTCTTTCAGGTCTCCCTAAAGCCCCAACCCACTCCACCAAGGACCAGCAGCTTCTCATCCAAAGACACCGCAGGTGGTACAGATGCATCATCTGTCACCATGGAGACCGCCATGGCAAGGCCAACCTGTGGCCCCAAAGGCCTGCTACCAGCTGCCACTCTGCAAGTACCCACCCCAGCTGCAGCTGGCTAACTTCCTGGGGATCTCAGACCCTTGGGCAGTAACTGATTTTAACCACAGGCCTTATCCTTTTCCTCAGAAATCAGAAAGACAGTGGCAGAGCTGAGTGGTCCCACATGGGCTCCATGGTGTGGGTTCTTGCCTGTGTCTGCGGCCGAGTCCTCCCCAAGAGACCCCTGTGCTGTCAGCCTCCCTAAACCAGAGGCCCTGCCACTGGCCTGCCCCACCTCACTCCACCCTCAAAGGCAGGAAGGTCATGGAAGACAGGGGTGCATCTGCCTCCTGCGGTCCTCACTCCAGCCCAAGTGCACAGAGTCCCACTCCCTGACTGTTAGAGCACATTACGCCACATCAGGCTTGGGCGCACCTTGCCCGCTTCAGGCTTCAGGATAACTTCAGGCGTGAATTTAGTATCTGCAGGACAGTAGGGTCAGCATACGGAGGGAGTTCTCTGCACAACAGTGCCCCAGCGTCCCCAGAGCCTTCCTGCAAGTGGCACTTAGACAAAGGAAGAGTGCACACCAAGGTTTTCTGAAGCCTGTTTTGGGAAACATCAGTTCTGCATTCTGCATGAGCCTTCTTGAAAATCAAGTCCTTGGCAAGCTGCTTGTTTCTCTTCCTTCCTCTTGGAGTGTGGATCCATCTTCAGCATATGAAGGCTGGAGAAGTCCTTCACAGTGTCCAGGCTGGTTCTCCTGCCAGATTTAGGGCAGTCCGGGTTCCCATGCCATCTCCTGGGCAGCTCCTCAGGGCTGTTGGAGGTTTGGGGGTGGGGCAGTGCAGCAGGACAGAAATGGCATGTCCTCCCAGGGTGCTTATGATAGGACCAAGACAGGATGGAGTCAAGGAAGGCCAAAACAATTGAAAAGAGAGGCCAAGGGACAGCCTGCAGCCTGGAACGTTTCCTTTGCTCATAGCTGTCCTCACCTTTACATCACTGGTTGCGAAACAGCAACAGAGAGGCTGAATCCATCCAGGCTGCAGAGCTCCTGCTGGGGTCCTGGGGAGTCATGCCTCAGCCTCCAGAGGAAGGGCCAGGGTCACAGTGAGATGGACGCATTCACTGTCAGAGTTGCCCCTCCACCTCCACTAAGCCCAGTCTGCCTGGAGCCGCTCACCGGAAGGAGGCTGGCAAGCTGTTTTCAGGCGTGCATGCCCCCACTTTGTAAACGATGCTAACTACAAATGGTCTGGGCAGAGATTTGCTTGTATACAACACAGTGCTCTCTGAAGCAGTCTGATGCCACTTCTCTCCACTGTGGGGACATCCTGGAGAGGTCCACTCAGCACCCTGTCCCCACAGAAGTATTCCCTCAGTGCCAGGGACGTGTGTAGCTTTGGCAGTGAGGATATAGGAACTGGAACTTTATCACCAGGAAGCCCAGAACCCACTGGCCACCTGTGTTATGCTGTCATCTGGCCTCCATTCATTGCTCTGCCCCTGCTTCCTTTGGGACCTTTTATTTTTCCTATTTACAGGAAAACTCACTTTGGGATTGTAAGCATAAATAAATATTTAATTATAAACAAACATAAAAACATTTCTTCTCGTTCATATCAAATGATTACTAGGATTTAATAAGCTTGTCTAAAGAAACCATGAGCTAACTGAATATTTTTTGAAAATTGTGATGGATTTTGAAAATCAACCACTTGCAGGTCCTTCTAGTCACAATGTGAAGATGACATTGCCCCTTCCCACGGCTCCAGCAAGGGCCCTAACTGTGGAAACAGCTCCAGCCCCCCAGGAGTAAGCAGCCTCTAATGTGGAGTCCAAAAGGCCAAAGTGTCAAACCCACTTCCGGTCCTACCAGGTAAGCCTGGTCAAGGGCTTGCTTCCTGTAGTCCAGTTCCTCCTCCAGGTAGCCCTTCTGCCTGCTGAACAGGTCCTAAAAAGAAGGAGGTGCCTGTCAGGAGGAGGTTAGAGCCAGAGTCCATGATGGTGCAGCTCTGCAGAGCTGCCTGTCCCCCTCCTGGAAAGCGGCAGTCGTGGAACCGGCTCCCTTCTTCTTGGGTGCCTGGCTTCAATGGAGGGACAACACCTCCCACCTGGTACCCCCACCTGGATTGCAGGATCTTTCCAGGCTCCTCTCCCCATGGCCCAGTGGCCCCTGAAGACTGACCGGCAGTTCCTCCTTCCCTTCTGGGCTGTATCCTCATCTCCTGGAGAGTCTCACTGACCTGCACTTGTCCCCCACCCTCCGGGTTCCTTCTACTCCCCACAGGAGGGACCTGTCCAGAATGGAGAGCTCTCTCTATTACTGAGTTGAGGGTCTCCAGGCTGGAGGTCATCAACTGCAGCCACTTCATTTTATAGGTGAGGAAACAGGGCCAGAGAGTAGTCACAGTTCATTGGTGGCAGGAGTCGGACTAAAAGTCCAGGCCTCTGGCACATGCCCAGGGTTCTTCCTTATGATGTGCTGCTTCCAGTATGATTCTGGCTATGTCCCTCCTTCAACTCCCATTTCTTCTTGGAAAAATAAAATTGGTCTTGGACAACTCAAGGTCCATGTCTCCTGAGAAACCTTCTCTGATCTCTCCAGCTGGGGTAGTCACTCCCCCATTCACCACTGCCCCTGGGAAGACCACCCTGTCCCTGTCACTTGTCAGCAACCCCAGGTGTCAAGCACTGTGCAAAACTGGCTATGTATCTGGTGTCCCTCATCATTCAACCCAGCCAGCTGCAGAGTGGAACCATGAGAAGACCAAGTCCAGGTCCCCAAGCTCTCAAGGTCAGCAAAGATTCAAGTCACCTGTCTCCACCGCCACTGGGCCAAGTGCCTGGGGTCAGAGCTGTCTCCAAGGCCCTTAGGCTGCTCACGTGAGCTCGTGAGCACCCAGGACGTAGCAGAGGTGCCAAAATAATGTTTCAAGTAGACAGTCGTGAATAAGAGAGGAAATGGGTGGACATGACTCAGGACTGCCATAGGGTGGAAGCCACATTTAGAAATGCATGCAGAGCCCTCCTGAGAACAGCTCATCGACCCTCCCCCAGCTGGTCCAACCTTTACCTTCTCCTTCTCCAGGTCCAGCATCTTCTGGGTCAGGGCTGCCTCTGTTCCCTCTATCTGCTTCAGCCACTAGAAAACAGCAGAGAAAGGAGGGGCACAGCCCAGTGAGAACCGGAACCCCTTGGGGATCTGGGGTTTTGCGGTCCATACGGATGTTTCTGCATCATAGAAAGGTGTTTGCTCAGGGATGCATCTGGTCAGGGGTACCCACGCACGCCTGTGCGTGTGGAAGAGATGGCTGTGTGCACATGACCAGGCCCATGTGTAAGGTGGCAGTAGGTGTGCAGGTGACCTGCATGTGGCATGGCAGCGTGGACTCGACACATGGGTGGACAGGCGCGTGGAAGGCTGTGTGTATTCAGGAGACCTGCAGATGAGCAAGTGAGCTTCATGCAGCTGTATCACAGAAGCAGAATATGACCTCTCCTAACCTCTCGTGACTGCCCCTGAGGTAGGCAGCATCACCCATCTTGCAAGTCAAGATGTGGAAGCTGTTAAGTACCTTGTCCAAGGCCACACACATAGGAAACCTGGATTGTTAACTCAGCCTGCAGAACCCCTAGACCACTGCTCTCCTCCCTCAGCACCAAGCACTGTGGCATGCGGGCTGGGTGGAGGGGGAGCGTGCACACAGGGGCTGTGCAAGGGCAGGAAAGCGGGCAAGTTCCAGGATGAGTCTCTGACATGCCTGGGAATGTGGGTTGGGCACCTAAATGGCAGGTAAGGGGTGGGAGACCTGTCTAGCTTCCCTCTCAGGTCTAGGCTAAAGGTGAGCTTGCAGCAAGTATAGGCATGGGTGTGTCTCTATGGGAAGCCCACTTAGGAGGGAGAAGTCACTGTCACCAGGTGATTGACTTGTGAGCAGGACTGTGGGATGTCCCAGGCATAGAGAGGTATCCAAGGCTGGTGGCAGGTATGAAGGAGTGCCTTTGAGCCTGTGGGGTCTGGTGACTGTGTCCCTTTCCTGATTCTGAGGGTTCCCTTAGCTTCCTTGGGAAATTTCTTCGGTTGCTCGTCAGCAGACCCCTGACCCTGAACTCTTGCCGCGCTGGCTGGAGCCCTGCCCTTGGCCTTCCTGGCTCTGCGGTCTCCTGCACTTGCTCACTCTGAAGAGTCTCCATCCAGCTCTGAGCCACTGCCCGTGCCCCTCGTACCGGTTCCCCTCCCTGTGGCTCCCAGTCTGGCCTCAAAGGCCCCTGGGGGGAGCCCCGGGGCACCTCTCTTCTGTGTCTCGGACCCATCCATTGCTCTCCTTGCCCAGGGCCCCCTCCTGGCATAAGGCTCACCAGGTGGCATGAGGTTCCACCACCCTCACACACCTAAACCCTTCCTGAGCTCTGGCCAGCGTGTCCAAACCTCCCTGGGCCTGCTCAGGGCCCTCCCAGACGTTCCCTCGCTCCTGAAAACCCTGACAGGACCCAGCATGGTGGGTCCCCACAGGGCTCACACCTTTACTGAGCAGGCTCCTCCCCCACTCAAAGCCCCCTAGTCACCCGAAACTGCACTTAGCTCTTGAACAAGCCAAGCTTTCCCTCCTGCCAGAGCCTTTCATGTGGCCCCACTGCCATAACTCCCCTCTCTCCCAGGGCCGGCCTCAGGCCGAGGCCTTCGCCAAGCTAACATCTACCCAGCCTTCTGCCCCAGGTTGGTTTCACCCCCGCAGGAGGCCCCCATTTCCCGAGTCATGCACAGGGTCATCTTATGCATGCTTTATCTGAGCTCACCTGAAAGACACTGTGGTCAGCTTCCCTGCCCCATGGACCCCCATCTGACCCCCATTGCATTTCCTTGCCCAGCATAGGGCCTGGCATGCAGCAGGTGCCTAATGAACATCTACTGAGTGAAGGAGGGGGTGGGCGGGCCACGCAGAGGGAAGGAGATGGGAAAGCCACAATAGGGTCCTCACTAAAAACGCCAGTGCTTGTCCCTGAGCAGTCCCCCAGCCAGCAGCAGCAGGAGCCAACATAGCAGTTCCTTAAGCCCTGCCGAGAGCAGCAGCTTCCTGGGAATAGGTGGGCTTACTTTAAATCCTAACACGCGATCGGAAACGACTAGGACTGAAAGGGGAACATCCCCGGTTTGCAGCATTACCGCAAGCAGCTCGCACACTACTTTGTAGAGCCCAGTGTCGGGCAGTGGTTATGTCAGATATAGATGTATTGGGGCCTATTTTGCTTATAAAGGAAAACCTTTACATGGTCATTTTCAGTCACCAGGACAGTACCGGGAGGCAGAGAAAGCGGGCCATGAATTCTTGGCCCGTGGAGGTTCGGAATACATCAGAGATCCGTCAGGCATCGCCTAGCCTCGCTGACACCTCAGAGACTCCGGGCCATGGCCCTCTGCTCCAACCCAGGGGAGGTCTCACGGGGAGGGGAGGTGCTGCAAGAAGCTCAGTGTCCTCTTCCCGCAGACACAGGTCCAAAGGCAGCCCCTGGGGCTCCTCAGGTGCAAGGCCAGGCCCCACTGCAGCTGGTAGGCTGGTCTCCTCCCATCTACACTTCATTTTCTAACCCTTATGTTAGGGAGGAAACAGGTTTTTCATTATTTCCATCTTTCTGAGTCCTGTGTCTACTTCTTGATCAGTTTTGAACTTGAGGGAGAAGAGGCAGACCTGGGGATGACCCACAAGCCTGCCAATGTCTTATGCCTGAGCCTCTCTGTGGGGTACATGCCACAGGCCGAGGTGAGTGAGCTATGGTCAGGGGCCACATACCTGGCCAGCCAGAATGGGATCTGATGGGGCCAGGATCAGCGGCTTGCTGGCCTGCATCCTAAAGCCTGAGCCTGGTAGGGAGGAGGGCACACACCCAGGGAGGATACTGTCTGTGACAGCATCACGGTAACATCCCTTGATGCTCCTGACCAGTTTGGGCCACCCTGCACTTACACGCTAAGAGATGGGCTCTGTGCCTCCGAGAGAAAAATGGAATGGACTTTGGTTTGTTCAGGACCCAGCACTGCACTGGGTAACATTTTTTTTTTTAAAAACAAGGTGTATCTGGAGGGAAGGGGCTTGCCTGGCACTTGTGACCAGGTCTTGTCTGGCAGTGATGTTGCAGAGACCTACCTCCTCTATGACCTTCTCTGCAGTTTTAGCTCTAGGGTGACCAACTTGTCCCTGTTTGCCCCAGTTGTCCCTGTTTTAACACTGAAATTCCCAGATCCAGTACACACCTCAGTCCCGAGCAACATGGACTGCTGGTCACCTAGCTGTCTTGTTGATCTTCTCAGGGGTTCTATGGACCCAGATCCCACCCTGCCCATGGTCTCTTTATCTCTTTGAACATTCCCCCAAGCAGAGAGAAAATACACAGTAACTCCCAAAACAATTTGACCTTTAGTAAGAGAAAAATGGCTAGGCTATTGTCTGCAGGATCCTGAATTGACAGTGAAGTTTGGTCTCTAAGGACTGTCCCGAATGGGAGCTGGACAGCTCTGAAACAGACTCCGAGTTGGGGGTCCCATAAACATCAGCCACAGGCCTGCATTTTGCCACACCTCAAGGGGTCTGTGAGGAGCTGGCAGGCCAGGGCAGCCAGCACCACTGTGGCATTTAGGGCACCAAACGTGGCACCAGGGTGACTAGCTTGGAGAGGTTCTGGTGGCCAGGACAGCAGCTAGCTAAGGGCAGGAGGAGGCAGGTAGGATGCAAGCTGGGAGTTGGTAAGGGATGGTCAGGGTCAAAGCCAGATGCCAGAAGGCCCACAGCCTCAACTATAAACAGGAGATGCTAATGTGGGAACGAGAGATGAGGACACCGAGATCTAGGTCGAGGCCTGGAATGCCTGATGCCTCAGAGTATGGGTGGGGCCTTTGGAAAGACTCAGGTGGGGGACACAGTGCCCCAGAAGGCCCTGACCTCTGCAGCCTTGGGCCTCAGGGAGCTGCGGGTTAGAGAGACAGCAGCCCACCAATGCCCACCACCCCTGCCCCATCATGAACCAACCACCCTGAGTCACGGAGGTTCCCTACCCTGTCCACTGGCACTGCTCAGGTGCCTCCAGGAACCAAGCTCAATGCCAGGGTTAGCCACACTGGGCTCTGCTTAAGTAGTGGTGTCCTGGATCCTGACATGAACTTGCAGGGCACCAGGACTCTTGTGCTGTCTCCAGGAGATTGCAGCTGGCAAGCAGCAGGACCAAGATCCAAGCCAGGCCTTACAGAGGCAGATCTGGCAGATCTGTCAGGGCCATCACGACACACGAGCCTGGAAGGGCCTTCTCAGTAAATCTTCCAATGAATGTTGAAGGAAAGGTGCCATGTGCTTCACCAGCACTTTACATCACACTTTATGGAGCCCTGCTACAGAAAGCTAGACAACCACATTTGGTTTTGCCTGCAAGGGTGTGTACTGAATGTGCCCAACTCAGTACCAGGAACCTGCCTCTCGTCAGCTTACCCAGCTAGCCATGAACCATCCCCAACCCTGTACCCTGAAGGGAGCAAGCTCAGCCAGGTGGACAGATCAGAGCCAGAGAAAGCCTGGTTCCATGCCTGCGTCACCCTTCCCAACCATGTGACCATGGGCAAGGTACTGCCATTAGTCTGTCACCAACATTTAGTCCCCTTTACTTGTGTGTGTGTGTATGTTGGGGGGCGGGGGATGGAAAGACACCTGAGGAAGAAAACCATATTTTAAATGCTCTTCCAAAGATTCTGGAAGGAGTATGGATTAAGATCAGTTAGGCCTCATCAAAAAGCTCAAAAGTAGCTTTTTAAAGCTTAACTTGTGTGCTTTGGAAGGAAAAGATCTACAGACAGGACTACATAAAGAGTAGTGTGTACTGAAAAAACTCTAAACCAATATAGAAGGTGAACAAATCAGGAATGCATTTTTTAAAATAAAAGGTCAAAAGTTAATATCTTTAATATGTAACGCACACAGGAAAGTCAGGAAGAGAAACAACTACAACAAATACTTGTTTGTTGAATGAATGAATGAATGAATGAATGAATGGACGAATGAACGAACAAACTCAGTGGAAAATCTTCAAACAAAATGAAATTACAATTCATAAGGAAGAACAAAATAGATAATACACATCAAAAAATTCACTATCACTAGCACCCAAATAAATGACAAGGAAATGATGATGTCATAACGTTTCTACCCCACGAAATTGAGAGTTCTTTTCTATGGTAAAATGCCAAGCTGAGCATGAAATTGACCAGAGGGTAATTGGTACCTCTCTCTGGAAGCCACCCAGATATTGTCAGAGTCCTTCCATTGGCCTCAGGACTTCACTTCTAGAGTCTGTCCTGGGGACAGTTCTCAAATGCACAGAAATCAATGTGTAAAGGTGTCCACCAGAGCATGATGGCAAGTAGGGACAAAGTGGACGACCCAGCACCTGACGGCGGAGGATAGTCAAGTACTCTGCCGAGTGACCATATCACAGAATGAGGCAGAGCCATGGAAATGCATGTTCGTGAGCCATCTGGAATGGCCTGAAAGCAGGATGAAGAGCTGGGTGTTAAGTAAGACCTCAACAAAGCTAAGAAAACAGGAGTGGGAGAAAGCCAGGAAGGAACATACGCATCACCCACCGCTTCCTTGACAGGGTGTCAGTCCCTCCTGCAGTCTGACCTGTTCTACCATGAGCATGTGATGTATGACTTTCCATCAGAACGTGACGAGGCATGCATGTGCACATGCAGAGCAGACTGACCGACACGCATGCTCCCAACAAGCGAGACACCAATGTACAGTTTCTTGTATGGTGCTGGTGCTGGGACAGGTGTGAGCACAGAAATGCCGCTGGGTCTACCTTTTCACACAGGGCAAGCACAGTTCCAGCCTGGATTATTGCAACCTGTTCTTCATTTCTCAAATTCTAAAACAGAAAAATGGGCAAGGGCATTTTACACTGGATCCCAATCCACGGGTGGACAGTCAACACCAGGCTCCACTCTGAGCTGTACCCCGAGGGTCAACCCCACTCACTAACGGGGCCAGCAATTCAAGGCAGATGGCTCCAGTCCCTCTGGATTTCACAGTGAATAGTCCCCACCCAGATGGACAAGAGTCCTCTGCCTTGGGCTGCCTCTGAGATTTAAGACTTTGAGAATCAGGGCCTCATTCAAGCCAATCGTTAGGGAGGTAAAGTATCCCTTTCTGACTTCAGCAACCTCTAACGAGCCCAGCCCACCTTCTCTCTGGGTACTGGTCCTTAGGCTTTGTGTCCCCTTGTTACTCACAGGCTGTATGGGTGACCTCATTTGACATCCCACTTCTGACAGATTGAGACCCAACCACCCACACAGGAACATGGCCATACAAAAGCCTTACATTGTACTTATTAGATCTTTTAAATTAGAGAGAAATTAAAACAAAACAAAAACCACACAGAATACGCCCAGATC
This sequence comes from Sciurus vulgaris, assembly GCF_902686455.1. Taxonomy (NCBI): domain Eukaryota; kingdom Metazoa; phylum Chordata; class Mammalia; order Rodentia; family Sciuridae; genus Sciurus; species Sciurus vulgaris. Next base: position 141,634,155 of record NC_136469.1, read on the forward strand.
AAAACAAGAACATGAACCGGAAATGAATCGCTCATAGTTACCCCATTATCGCCAAGGATATCTAGTTTCTTCATAAGTTCAGAAACATTCACATCCTGGAAAAGATTTCCAACGTTCATTTTTTTTGTGAGCTACAGAGACCATCCACACCAATTCCCAGAGCCATGCCCTGCATCTGGATGGACCGCGCCCGTCCTCTCCGGGTGCCTACAGCAGGGCAAGTCGTGCCCCTAGCTATTCCTTTGGGGAGAGAGGAGAGATAGTATGGCTGCTGCTTACTGGCTGAGTTTTACACCAGTGTAAACAACACTTTCTAGAAAGGAGTGTGTGGTTCAGAAGGCCACTGCCTATGGGCAGGCCATCATAACCACCACGGTGGCCACCTGCAAGGCACCTCCTCCGTGTCAGGCACTGTGCTGAGTTAGTTCCTTATCTAACTTCATGATCACTCTGGCTTGATGTATGAGCACTGCCATTTGGATTTCATGGCCCAGGGACTGAGGCTCAGAGAGGTTCCAGGCTAGAGCCAGGCAGTGGCAGGCTGGGGTTTGCAGGAAGCCCACATCCCAAGGCTCTGCTCCTTTCAGCGTGGAGGAACAGGGTAACACCTAGTGACCCTTCTAAAATGACCTCACTGTGCCTTTCAACACAAGGTGGATGCCAAGGGCTATCTCGTTACAATCAATTCTGCCCTTGGCCCGAGAACACAATCCCCCTTCGCCAGTCTGGCACTCAGCGAGCCAGCTCGCTGGAGGACCCCCCCAACACGCTACCTTAACTCCTTCCTGGTGACAGAACAGCTGGAGGGCGCTGCTGTTGTTCTCGGGGAAGGTGGTGATTTGGAGGTTAAAGGCTGGCGACCTCCGCTCTCTCTCCTGGGGAAAAGATTTGGTTTAAAGACAGAACTCAATTGGATTATTTACCACTTGCTATTTTCCCATGTTATCAGCAAAAACCAACGTGCTCCAGTTGGCAAAGGTGTGACTACGCAGCGCACACTCAGACTGCCTGGTCCTCGTCCCTGAGTGCGACATCTTCGCCTTCCTAGGCGGGAGACGGGTTCTGCACACTGGCTTACCTCTTACCGACTCAGCTAGGAAGAAATGGTTAGCAGGGTCTCGAGTCTTCCAGTTGCAAGACTGAAACCCAGTAAGTCATAGTTACAAAATTTGATAAAAGCAACTGCACCAAATTTCAATGGACAACAAAAGCCACCAGCTGTGGTATGTCACTCTGTGCCAGGCACCTCAGTGTGCTGACTGATCCCCATGCAACCTCGAGAGGCAGGCGCCAGTGTTCTCATTTTGCAGACAGAGATGGAGGCTCGGGGCCGTCGAGTCCCAGGTCCCTTGCTAGTGCACAACAGAGTCAGGCCCAGCCCTGCCTTCACTTTCTTTCCAGTGTAATCTGTTGGTCTGCTCACAATTCTTTATGACCCACACTGACACAACCAATGATCTTCATTCTGCCCAGCCTTAGATTTACCATCAAATCTCAATTCTGAAGGAAGCATTTACCCAGAAGAGGGCCTTATACACCAAGTGATGAGTTTTCACAAAGGCCAGCACAAGTCCAGCTGCTTATAGAGACAAAGCACACCAGCAGGACAGGACCCTGGTCTCGACTGTGTTTCCTACACAGAGCTGGCTTTAGACCTCCAGCACTGGTCAATTCATCATGAGAAGGCTGAAAAGACCCCTTCAAATTATACCTAAAGTCAAACTGCTTTTGTTTGATTGGAATTACAGAACAATAATCATAACTTGCTTTGGGGCAATTCAGCAGAATCTAGCTACAGAACCAATGGACCCCTTTAAAAATTCAACTTGCACTAAATTTCAATGGAGAACAAAAGCCACCAGCTGTGGTGCGTCCCTCTGTGCCAGGCACCTCATTGTGCCCTCTGATCCCAGTGTGACCTTGTGAGGCAGGCATTGTCTAAATAACCAAGCACGAGTTCAGACAGCAGGTGTCTGCATGCTGGAGGTGGCTATTAATTCAGTGAATTTCCAGAAAGTTCAACCCAGCTAGCCTAAGTCTGGAACAGTCTTAGGAGCCAAGAACAAAACTTGCCACAGTCTATTTCCTCAGACACCGTTCTACCAGCAATGCTTATTTAAATGGCGTCTCCATGGGAAAGTGACACAAGATCACATTTGATATGAACTCAAGTCGGAAAGTGGTTCCCAGTGGCTCTGAACTCTGGCGGAGACACTGAAAATTCTAGTAAACCAAGCAGTGCTTATGGGATTCTTTTAAGAAAGGCTCCTAACAAGGACTTGTGCAGTTTTCTAACAGTGGCAGAGACATTAATGATGACCTCACATAACTTCCAGTTTCTGTCACTTAAATAAAATACTCAGGTCTAGAGAGAGTTGAGTAGCAGTAGCACTAGGTGCTGAGGGACACTCACTCCAGGCCTTGCCAACACAAGGTCCGGCTGGTCAGTTCTAAGGTGAATAGAATTTGACTCAAGCAGGAGGATAAAACAAAACCAGAGAAGCCACAGACACCGCGAGGCACTCAGTTCCACCGAGGTTTCACACATGCAAGGGTCAGCAGAGCCGCATCACCACGAGAGCTCAGAGAAACTGTCACAAACTTAAGTGATGTTTAAGATGCCGATGACTTTTAAACAGAAACAAAAAGGAGTTATGAAGTACCGTGAGAGCAAGGCAATACAGTAACACACCCGAGGCAAGAGTTCTCTTGGAAGCAATGAAACCATCGATATTCTGTTACTGAGTCCCACTCGGTGCACTGGGGCGTTCCTGGAGGAACACAACTTCTACACGTGAGCAGCATTCAATCTCCCTCCAGTAGCTCTGAGTTGCGTTTGGAGTTACGAATAATAATTTCTTTAGTCCAAATTTCTGTGGTGCCTGGGTCTGTATTTACTGAATAAAAATTTGAGCAACGTAACTCCTTTCTCAACTGCTTCTGCAGACACATCCTTCTACACTGCCTCTACTTACCTTGTGTTTAGCTTGCAAATAGAAAATGGGCCCAAACTGGCTTTAAACACATTAGAGAGTCAACAGCTGGCTGGGTCAGACTCTGCTATTTCAAAAGGTGAGATTTGCTGCATGCAAGATCATTTAAAAAGGTGTGTTATTAATTGCAACAGTGCTTCTGTCCAGGTTTGCACAATGCAGACCCAGTGACTATGCATGCAGGAGAGAAGTAGTTATGGAAATGAAACACAAATAAAAAAGGCAAAATATTGCAAAAACAAATTATTTTATTAAGTGCAAAACAAGCCGTAGGCAATAAATATATTAGCTCTGTACAGGTCCACAGACTTCGGCGAGCACCCTCTCCAGAACACATTAAGGCAGTGAAATTATTCTGAACATACAGATTGAAAAAAAAAAAAGAAAGAAAGAAAGAAGGAAGAAAAGAAGGAGAAAAACGCTAACACGTCCCTCCACACATGCTTGGGAACGGCAGGGAGCTTTACATGAATTTCAGTTTGGGTTCAAAGAGAATGTCTGCTCCGTTTGAGAGCTTACAACAGAGAGAGTCTCTTACTTCGAGCTCTAGCACTCTGAACTCTAACAGCTCGTTCTGGTCCTTCGCGTCTTGCATTTCACTCTTCAGCTGGTTCTCCTCCATTTCCAGCCTGTAAATCTAGAGCAAAGACACCTGTGCATTAACGGGCGGCACCAGGTCCCCTGATTGTGGGCCGCCTCAATGGTGGTCTGAGGGAGACGGAACCAGCCACAGGGCGGCTTTGCAGCAAGCGAAGGTGCTGCAGCCCTCTGCTGAGGAGACTGGGATGAGGAAGGCGCGCTGGGCTGGGTGCACCCGCCAGCACCGAGCTTGGCCCCGCCGACTAGAAGCTGCTTACATATTTGCTGAGCAAATGAAGGATGAGGAAGCTGAGGCAAAGAGCCATGGAGATCCTCCCCCAGAGGTCAAGGTGCAGGGAGCAAGAGGGCCACACCGGGTTTCTGCTCCCAAAGCCCTTCCAGATCTTTCCAACCCGAGCCTCAGGATCAGCCCACCTGGACAGCCCTGCAGGCTGCAGCAGGGCAACTCCTGTCTCTCTCCCTGCCAAGCCTTTCTGAGAAGCCTGCATGGCAGTAGTCAACCCCAGAGCACAGCAGTCTGGAAAGCGAGACAGCCAGAGGCTGTGCACCCGATCGCCATTTCCTCACTCCTCTCTGTATGAGGGAAGGCTCTCTTCTGGGGCAGTCCCACCCCCAGGGTACACGTGGAACCCATTTGAGTTTTCTGCAGCTCCCAGAACTTTGTAAGCAAAATCAAGGATTCTGAACTTTCCTGACACGCGGGACTGCCTCCCATGACAAAGACAGTCCCATCCCAAAAGCCTCCAGAAATCGAGATGGTGAGCTAGCAAATGCTACACAGCAGGTGGGCATTAGGGCGCGACTGCCCTGGCCTCCCATGGGCAAGGCTGGCTCACCCCATCCTGTACTCAGATGTCAGGGCAAAGCCCACCTAGGGCCTGATGGCACTCAAGTGGAGCATCCAGGAGAGGAAATCTATCGACACACAGAGAAGACCAGTGGGTACAGGGGCTGGAGGGCTGCGAAGGGAGTGACTGAAAATGAGCAGGAGTCCTCGTGGGGACAACGCTGTTCTAAACTGTACTGGGAAAATGTGGCCCAACTCGTAATTTACTTTTTAAAATGAGGGGGGGAAAAGCTATGCCCAGTGGCTGCGCCTGCAATCTCCATGATTCAGGAGGCTGAGGTAGGAGGATTCCAAGTTCAAGGCCACTCTCAGCAACTTAGCAAGGCCCTAAGCAACTTAGTGAGAACCTGTCTCAAAATAAAAAATAAATGGCTGCAAATGTGACTTGGTTAAGTGCCCCTGGGCTCAATCCCTGGTGCCCAAATAGATTAAATTACATTAAAGGGAAAGCTATAGTCTTAATCCCAAAGCATCTGGTCTGCTTTCCATGCAGACTCCCTTGGAGCTCTGGGAAGGCCTATGGTCAGAGAGGGCAGGTCAGAGGCTCAGTTCCCAGTATGGGTCAGCCTAGCTGGGCTCAGGTGGTCTGAGGGCCTGCTCACTGACCAGTGCCTAAGATACCCTCAGGGACGGGGCAGGTCTCTGGAATCCCAGAGCAATGACAGAGGTAGCCTGGGTGTCCAATGTTGGGAGCTCAGGCCAGCCCTCCCCATTTCTGCACAGGACCCTGTGAGTGGCATCTCTGACAGATCTGTAGGCCCACACCAAAAGATAGAGCAGAGGCCTCTCCTCATGAGAGGTACCCTGGTTCCTTGAATATACTGAGGGCATGGGACGGGCCTCGTGCAGGCTGGCCTCAATGAGTCTGAAGCAGGTCATATACCTTTTCCAGCAAGTCTTGGTTTGTTCTGATGAGCAGCTGCTTCTCCTCCACCCACGTGGAATCCTGCAGGAAAGCAATGAACTAGTCACTGCCACGGGGGCAATGGTGGCTAATAAAACTCGCAGTGAGAAAAGTCACCTTCCAAGAAAAAAACCACACCTTCATGACCACATCCTCCTAACTCTTAAACCCAAGAAAGAGAAGCAGAAGGGAGTAAACCCTGCCCTCCCCATATTCGGCTCCCCATAGGCACATGTCCACCCTGCCAGATAGAGACGCTGCTCCACCCTGGGAGGCCAGCCCCTGCCCACGGACTTGCCACTCACACGGTCCTTCCATCACTAGCCCAGTCAGCGCCCACATGGGTGGGCCATGAGCACACAGCATGGAGTCAGTCCTGACTTACGGAATCCCCAGCCAGGCACAGAGCTGGTACTCAGCAGCATCAGGGGGAGGGAGTAAGAGAAGGTGAGGGAAGCCTTCCCCAGTTCCTCTTGGTCGCCAGTGGCTGGGTTGGGACTGGCAAGATCCCCTCCCAGCAGCCAGGCCCACCAGTTCTAGTATTCCAGGAAGCTAAGAAGCCAAGGCCCAACCCAGGGTCTGATCCCACGCACAAGGAATGTCCAGAAGAGGTCCTGGCTCCTCCTGGCTTCCTTGTACTTGATGTTCATCACCCTGCACCACCACTGGCCCTCAGGTAGGCGCAGGGTTGTGAGCTGTTCCCTTTGCCTTCTTATCCACGGCAGACTGTTCATAAAGATGGTGGAAGCTTCCCCTCCCATCTCCCTGCATACATTCCTTTGCAACGTGACTTTGCAGCTCCTCCCAACGAGAGGTAGGGCCTATTTCTCCAATCTTGAAGTTGGGCTTGGCTGTGACATGCCATGGCTGCTGGGATATTAGCAGATGTGTTGTAAGCAGAGGCATGGAAAGTGCTTGTGCAGGAGGCTTGCCCTCAGACCACTAGGTCAAAAAACCAGGTTTCCTCCTTGAGGCCACAGCTTGTACAATGGCAAGAAGAGAATGAGGCCATCTCAGGCCTTCTAGCCCCAGGCAATCCACCTGACAATTGCAGCATCAAGACTGAACCTAGGCAAGAACAACAGAACCAACAGCCAGCTCAGTCCAGCCCAAATTGTCAATCCACAGAACTGAAGTGAAAAAAACACACTTGCTGTCTTAAGTAAGTTTTGGGGTGGTTTATTCCACAGCAGTAGTGAACTGATACATTCTCCCACGCGTCAAGTGCAGGGCGTGGTGCAGCGCAAGAGCTCTGATGAACACTTGCTGCTTGAATGGTGGTCTGCGTTCCCTCCAGACCACCCTTTCCCTCCAGGCACCGACACACAGAACTGACCACAAACACAGGGTCCAACAGGTGGGAGGCCAAGTCAACCAGAACTTGTTACCATCTGGGCACTGGGTTCATTGCCTCACTCAGCAAAGAACAGGCACAGAGATAGCAAGCAAGGAGCAGGCTCACTGCAAAGCAACAGAGACAGACTTCTCCAGAGAGGACGGGCCCCAGAGCCAGGAGTCCAGTGGGGGAGTTTTGGCCTGTCCTCTTAAGGTTCTGGAATTTCCTCCTCTCCTTACCTCCTCCCCTGCCCACGCTCCTCACCATTACTGCCCCTCTGCCCACACGTCTGCTTTAGTTTCCTACTGGATCCCCACTTAGGGGCACAAGGAGGGGAGGGTCTGTCTGACTGGGTCCCTGCTGTGTCCATGAGCACTTTCATCAGGCAGAGTTGGCCTCATAGGAGACCTCTCCACGTTCCTCTGTTCTGGCCCCGCCCACTCCTCCCTCGCCACCTTGCCTGCTGCCTCCACCTTCCACGCCTCCCTCATTGTGATCAGGCAAGTTACCCACATGAGCTCAGACTGGTGGAGGGAAACTGGAGTCCATGGAAAGTCAGAGAGGAATTTGAGAACACCTCATCCCCTCCGACCTGGTTCCCTACTCTGGCTACTTCTGAATCTCCCTACTTCCTCTTACCCAGTGTGCTAAGTAGTCTCTCCTTGCCAAGTGGAAGGGAGTTCTCAAAAGAGCAGTCACAAGATAGTGGCCTCCATCACCAAATCCCTGAGGAGCCATGTGAAGCAGATGACTCTCTGTACATAGTGGGGCAGGGTTGCAGCGGGGTGGGTGGGGGCAGGATGCAAGCAGGAAGTCAAGTCTGTTCACATTAAGCCACCCAGAGGCTCTGGTTGTCTACAACCATGACAGAACCTCCTGACAGCATGGCCATCACACTGAGCTCTGGACCTGTGGCAGCTAACTTTAGACACCACCTCAGAGAGGCAGGGTTTCCATGCTGAGCCCTTTCAGGGTCTCCCCAACCCCCAGGCCCAGGCACTGCCTTTCTGTATCCTGCTGTCAACCAGGACATGCCTAATCCGCCTCATCCTAATCGAATCGAATCGAGAATGGGTTCTGAGGTGACTCTAATCTGAGCAGCACCAGTGCTGGGTTTTCTGTGATGCCTCACAGCAGGGACTCGTTGCTGGGAGGCCTGTGGGGGGTGGGGCCACAATAGATCAGTGGGTCTCAGGGCAGGCGCTGCACTTCACTCTCACCATCAAATCTTTGGATCCCCGCTCTGGTTTTAGAATTAACTCCTATTTTTGCAAATTTGGCAAATAAACAAAGGGAAGGCCAAGCCAGACTTTCATAAAAGGTGCTTTCATTTCTTTTTCCTTTTTTTAATTGGGCAGCACACTCTGGTTGGCTTCTGCTGGTGATCTGTCTCATCTTACAGGAGCCCTGCAGATACCGCCTCCACACACAGGTAGCCGCACGGACACCACCACAGGGACAGAAACACGAAGAGTCACCGGCACATGACCAAGTCCGCTCACCTGTCCCTTCTCAACCAGTAACTTCTCCAAGTCTTCAATTTTGGCCTGACACCTCAGCAGATCAGCCTGCAGCTGCTCCCGAGTCTGCAACAAAAGAGACCAAGAAGTGAGCAGTCCTCCTCACATGGGTGACAGAGGAGCTGCAATCCAGACAGAGCTCTGGGGACAGGCTTGGTTCCACGGTGCATACTCAAACGTGGCCTGGAGGCATGGGGCTTGGCTGCCAGTTGCCAACGCACCACAGTGAGGAACTGAAGGTCCTGAGAGCTGCCAGCTCTACATTCCCCTAGCTCACAGACAAGGAGATGGAAGCCAGGCACACCAGGGCCCAGCCCCAGCTCTCTGCCCAAGGCCAGCATCTGCCCTTCCAGCAGCCACCAGCCACCCAGGGCTTTCCTTCTTGCTCAGTTGCCTACTTGGGCCCTTCACCACCTACAGAAAGGGCTAGAAACCAAAATGCTTGCGGGGCCAGGCAGGCACATGAATACAGGAAGCTGACTGGGGCACCGAGGAATGGGGGCACTGTGGCAAACTGGAGGCAGTGACCTCCCCACCCCAGAGACTGCCACTCAGCTGCAGTCAATGCCACCTTGGACTGGGAGCCTGGTGTTGCAGCACGACCTGCTCTTTCAAGAGATGTTGGGAATCTGGAGTTCTCTGTGACATCTTTCACTTTCAAACGTGGGGAAGTAGAGACATTAAAAAAGAAAACACGAACAATTCGGCCAAATAAAGTCCAGCAGTCCACCTGCTCTGACCAAGGGGAGAAAGACTGAGCCTCACTGTGCACAAGAGGCTCCCCTCCTCGGTGGCCTCACTGCTCCCCCCTCCCCCTGCAGGGTCACTGCTCCTTCCCCAAAGGCCCTGGCCCCACTCTGAGGTGGCTGCTCCTACCACAGCTGCCATCCACAAGAGGCCTGCCAGATCACACCCAATTTCAGCAGGTCCCCACGACACCCCACACACACCTGCCTGGACTCCCAGCAGGTGCTCAGAGCACACTGAGCCTGAGAGGCCTGGTCACACCCCTCAGCTTTGCTGGTGACCATCTGGGCACCTTTGCATTTTCGGAGCCTCAGCCTCCTCATTCAGAAGGTGGGGTAGATTCCTCCCACCTCATGGGTCACTGAGGGAACAAAGGTCCTGGTATGGGCTCTCCAGGTGTTCCCCTCATTCAAAAGGGCAAACAAATCTTGATCTATGGGACTCCAAGGTGGGAGAAGGGCCAAGGGGAAGAAGTTTCTGGAAGGTGAGCTCAGTCCAGCACAAGGGACATGTCCCCTGGATGGAGGTGGAGAAAGGGCCCTTGTGCCTGTGGGTTAGGGAGCTCTCCACAGTGCTCCTCAGGGGTGAGATGGGGTCCCTGGTCTGCAGGGAGAAGAGTCTGAAGCCTACAGGACTGGTCAAGTCTGTGGCCTCATCTCTGGTCTTAAAAAGCACTCTACTGTGAGCGGAAGAGTTGACGTGCAAACAGGAGCGTGTCTGGAAACTCAAGGCTCCTGAGCTTGTGCTGCCTCGCTGAGGAACACTGCCACAATGAGACCTTGCCATGAGTTCCCCATCGTCCCCAGAATCTCCTCTATGGAAGGGACATGCAGGACCCAGCCCTGCCCAGCCTGAGGCCACCACACTTACCCGGGCTTCCCGCTCAGCGTCCAGCGTGCCTCCCACCTGCTCCTGAAGCAGGGCGTAGGCCCGCTGCAGGGCCTGGTACTCCCGGGTCAGCTGGCAGAACCGTAGGTCAGCTTCTTCTCTGGTCGTGGTCTTAACACAATGAAGAAGAAAAATTACTCAACATGCGACATCGTGTAGCTTTGAGCACCATAGTTGACTCATGAAATCCTACTCCAGATCTCACAGCTTCTGCCCGGGGTGCTCAGAGCTGGTCACTGCCAGGAAGCAATGAGGGCCCCATTGTGGAAGGTCGCTGCTTCACCATCAGCCTCTCTAAGAGCTCCCTGGCCCTGGGAACCCCTGAGTGGTGTGCAGGCAGGTCAGAAGGGTGCCACACACAGAGCTGGTCACTCATTCCTGGAGGGCGCTTCCTCTGCTCCACCCCTCCTGGGATCCCTCCTAGGGAGATAGCCATGAGCACACAAACGTGCAGACAACCAGGCAGCATCGGAGTGCCATTCACAGTTGTGCAGAACTGGAAAACACACTGGGCCACAATCAGGGCGCGCTAAACACAAGGCATGCATCTACATGCAAAGCCCCGCAGGGCCACAGAGAGGGTGACACTGAGTCACATATTTCAATGCTGAAAGAGTTCTGTCACTATCACTGACTGGACAGAGCCAGTCATAAAGCCCTGGTCTGGTTGCTTCTATTTAAGTTAATGGGACAGGATGTAAAAATGAAACTCAGTGTTGGGACAAAGGCACACGGCCTAAACAAAGTCACCCAGACACCCACACAGGACACACCACAGTGTCCATGTGAACCACAGTGTCTCTGGCACAGCCAGCCCACCCCCAAACCACAGCTGGCACTTGCGGCTGAGGATGATGAGCGAATGGGGAGGACCATGTCTTCCTCCCAGCAAGAGAAGGGGCATCACTTGGAGAGGTGACAGGTATCTTCTGAAGTTTTGATTCGAAGTGGCAGAGCAAAGAGGAGGGCTCCCTGAGGACAGATGTGCCAGCGCACACAGCTCACAGCAAGTTCTCCTGTGGCCAAATGGCATAAGTGAGCCTGGAAGTCCTAGTAGAAGGGACTTCACAGGAAAGGCCACCAGGAGGGGCAAGGAGTCTGTGGGAGACAGCTGCCTGGAGTCTGCGTTTGGGGGCCAGGAGGAGTGGGCATTCCCAGTGGGAGCAACTTTGAAAACTCAGGGAAGCCACTATGAGACAGGCGGCAGCTACCTGCCCCAGTTGAGGGCATCGCTCTGGTGACAAGCTACCCAGGGGTGTCTGCTCAAACCCTTCTCCCCAGGCCCCTGCCTGGGCTTGGGACAAAATCCGACAGAAGTTGCAGGGAAGAGAGATGGAAGGGAGAGGGAGGGAGTGCAGCCAGGCTGGCGTAGCCCGGCAGAGGAGGGAAGCCCACGCTGAAGGGAGTCTGGGGTAGAAGAGCCACTGGATGCCACTACTCTTGCCACCGAAGGCCCAGGAAGCCATGGGGTCTGCCAAGACCGCACAGTCTCCTGAGGGGCTCAGCTGGAGGGGAGGGAAGGCTCTGCATGGAGGCTGCGGATCTGTGTGTGCACAGGTGGGGGACATCAGGGCTCCACTTCCCCTTTATGCCCTGGGGGTCACTGCGGTTTCTCCCTCCATGATGCTTTCTCTTTTGTCCCAAAGGTGAGTCATCGCTTCCTGAGGTGGGTGTGGGTGCGTGTGTGGTGGGGGGACAGGACCTGACAGCACTTCTCACTATAAGGGGGAGCACGCCAGGGTGACACAGTCCAGCATAGGTGGGCCCTGGCAGCTGGAGTCCTTGGTGAGATCAGCGCTGGGGAAATGAAGGGCTGCCCCGCGGCCACTCATGGCGGTGTCCCCTTGGGGGGCAGAGGGACCTCCTTCCCTTGGTCCCGTGGATTTGATAATGCATAGTGAACGGTGGCCTGGGGCTTAAGCTCCAGGCGAGTGAGCAGTGAGCATCAAGGTGGGAAGTCTGCACGTGCTGCTGCCCGCTTACGTCTTCCAAGTCCTCCTCGGGTGTGGCTGGGGTCCTGTCCGTCCTGTCTGTGTTGTAGGAGGTCTCTGACAATGTTTCTGAGTCCACGGACTCCTCATCAAATCCAAAAAATGTCTCCACAACATGCTTCTGCAAGAGGCAATTTGCAAAAAGTTAGCAGGAACAGAGGGAGGGTCACCCCTAATCCCACTCTCATGCCAGTGCATCTGGCCACTAGGGTATCCCTAGGTGTGGCCGATGGGCTTCATAACTGATAAGGTGGGAAAGAGGGTTGCCAGGCTGTTGCAGTGCTGACCAAAACCTCTCTGAGCCTCAGTTCCTTCTCTATTGCATGGAAGAGAACCCACTCCCTGGGTCATGGGTGCCTGGCTCCAGGACACTTGACAACACCATGCAACACCATGCTGTGGTGCTCAGCCGGGTGTGGGCCAAGGGAGAGGTCTGGTCCAAGAGTCAAGCATCTGTGCAGGAATGACAACACCAGCAGCAGCAGGTGCAGTGGTGGAGCAGGGCCTGGCCAGCTCTCCCTAGGCTGTGCTGAGACCATTCCCTTAACTGTTCGTTACAGACAACTCAGAAGGTTTACAGTCAGGGCAGCGTGATGGCCCTCACACACTGTCACGCAGAGTCAGGCGGCGCCAAGGCTCTGTGTGCCACCTCTGGTTTACCCTGCCCACAACCCCTTCCCTGCTCCCAAGAGCACAGGACACGGAGCCTGATTCACCCATTCAGCAGGATGAGCAGCTGCCATGGGCCAGACATGTCAGGCTGGGGGGACTCCTGTCCATAATCAGGCAGGGTCCCTGCCTCCAGGAGCTTCCGTCCAGAGACATTAACCAGTCATCCCCTGATCCATGCCTTGTAGGGACACTGCTTTCTACTCCCAAATAGCCTGGGAAGGACTTCCATTTGTTTTTGTGATCAACAAATGTGTTTCAAGAACCTAAAAAAGGAACTGTAACTGTGCCCTGAACACCAACGTCCCCGGACCCAGGGTGCTCCCGCCTACGGGCTTTGGCCAACACCGCAGCACATTCCCACACTGGGGAAACGGCCGCAGCTCCACAACTGAGGCCGTGAGGACTGGTTCAGACGGCAGGGCAGGAGACAGGAGGGCCACCCCGCCACCGCATGGCAGGGTGTCTAAAGCAGCTCCGCAGGAGGGTCCAGCACACACACCCAGAATACCCCACCTTTGGCATGGGTCCTTCTGCCCATTGCCTCCACCTCACACCCACTTCCTGGTTTGCGCTGCGGCATGTGCCTGCTCTGGACTCCAGACCTGGAGAGGGTGCAGGCCGCGTAGGTGACCCACGCGGCTCCCCACGCCCGCTCCCCATACCTTTACCTGTGTCCAGCAGTGGCAGCAGCGTCTTCTGGCTGCTCAGGCTCCAAGCCCAGAGGGCCTCAGCTCTTCCCACACCCCCACATCCATCTGCTCTTGGGGAGAAGCCCTGTGGCCTGCCTTCCCGCCTCTCGCTCCCTCTAGCAGCCAGCACCTCCATCTTGGCCCAAGCCTCTGCCAGCTCCCACGGTAACATTAAAACCCCTCCCGTGTTCTCCCTGCTCCTTTCTGCCCCTGTCCCTCAACCTAGCAGGCAGAGTGACTATCATGAAACAAAGGTGTCACACGGGTCTTGTGCTTAGAAACCCCTTTTGGTAGCTCCATCACTCCTGAATGAGGTCAGGGTTCCCGTGATGGTACAGGTGGCCTGCATGATTGGTCTTGTCCTCTCTCCTCCATTGCTCTACCCAACCATACTCTCAGCACTCTCCTGCACCTTACATAGGCCTACCACAGGGCCTTTGCATGGCCAAGATAGTCTTTCCCCAGAATCCGTATGCTTCTCTCTCTCCCTCTCTCCTGTTGGCTCTTTGGCACAAGTACAATTACATCAAAAAGGCCTCCCTGGGTTGGGGTTGTGGCTCAGTGGTAGAGCACTCACCTCGCAAGTGTGAGGCACTGGGTTCGATTCTCAGCACCGCATATAACTAAATAAAGGTTCATTAACAACAAAATAAATTTTTTTTTAAAAATGGCCTCCCTGACCACCAGGTCCACATCCCTACCAACCACCACACCCCAGCCTCCTACCTCCTGCCTCTATTTCCCCTACGGCTGTTACCACCTGCCGTAAGATTTATTTTGCCTACCTGTACATTTCTTTGCTTCCCCTCTGGCATGGAGGCCGCATGGAGAAGGGATTAGGCCCTTTCGTCCCCTCGACAGTCAGGGCCCCTCACAGGGAACAGTGCTTGTTCAGTGAGAATGCTCAGCCCATCTCTGTTACTGCACTCAAAGCCAAACGGCTTGTTTATCCTCAAACGGTTCTCGGTTTGCACGTGACACTCTCTCCACTCTTCAGGCAGCCAGCACCAACTGGGCAGCCACCGGTGCCGCATCCCAAGTGACCAGACAGGTAGGAAGGAAGCCTGTCAGGCTCCACCAACTCCAACTGGCATTCCTCTCCGAGGAAGGCTGCAGACCACCATGTATTCAAACCTCCCCTCCAGATACAACCCCCGCCCAACTGCAGCATCAGAAGCTCCCGGACCTTCTAGACAGAGGCGGCAGTGACGTCCAGTGGGGCAAGGGCACCTGCGCAGCACTTGAAGCTCCTCTGCACACACGGCAGCCCCGAGCTCCCGGTTCCTCGCTTCTCCTGGGGCCGCTGGCTGACTCGATTCTTGTAAACAAGGCTAACTGCCAGGCCTCCGGGGACCGGGCTGCTCGTTGTGCTAACAGGTGGCAGTGGTGCAGGGAGGGGCCCAGGCAGCATGAAGCTGCACAACTCCACGGGACTAGGACACAGGGCCAGCTGTGACCACCCACTGTGGCACTGTGGCCAGCTGTGGGCTCTCCCCAGGATGATCTGCTTTTATAAACCCATGGGCTGCTAGTTAAGTACTCCCTTACCAAGGCCCATTAATGGTATTAACCACCAAGACCCTGTGCCAACCTGGGCTCAGGTAGAGCTGCCCTAGCCAATGGCCCAAGTGGGGACCCCTACATAACAATGCCCCAGAGATCAAGTCTCAACGAACTACCACCCTGAGGGGAGCAGGCAGCCATCCACGGAAAGAAAACCCAGTGCTCATGGCCAGTCCCTGTGGCCCTGTGACAGTGGAGATGAGCCTGGGACACCACAGTCCACATTGTTTCCATAGCAATGAGAAGCGAGGCTGGGTCATGCCCAGGCTGGGGTGGTCTGTCTCTGTCCCTACATGATCAGGTGGCGGGAAGCCTGGAAGCACCAAGTCTATTTGTGCCATCTCAAGACAGAGAAAAAGACCCTCGTGTGCAAGTGAACCCAGTGGCCGTCATCTCTGAAGACCGTGCAACTCATTTTACGATGTTTTTTCCAAATATACAGGAAATAATGCAATGCCTGCTTCCTGAGAGGCCCAGGAGACCCCCCCAAAACACTGCCTCCTCACATGCCTGGTAGAGTGAACTTTTAAAAAAGGCCAAAGCAGGGAGTGGTGGTCACCCCTATAATCGCAGCAATTCAGGAGGCTGAGGCAGAAGGATCACAAGTTCAAAGCCGGCCTCAGCAATTCAGTGTGATCCTAAGCAACTCAGTGAGACCCTGTCTCTAAATAAAATATAAAAAGAACTGGGGATGTGGCTCAGCAGTTAAGCACCCTGCATTCGATCCCTGGTACCGAATAAACAAACAAATATTTTAAAGGCCAAGAGTGAAAGAGACTGTCACGTTTTCTGCATCTGGATTATTCTAAAAGCCCCTGAGCACTCCTCAGATCCTTCAGGGACAGACCCCTCTGCTTGCTCACTCTAAAGGTACATGTCACATCCAAAAGGCTCACCCTTACCCTTCCCTTCTCCTTACAACCAACGGCACACCTGGCTAACTTCTTTCCACAAACTAATTCAGGCTTTAAAGTGTAGCTATGGCCAAAGCAAACCCTTCTTCTTCCTGGACACCTGACACCCAGGTGCTCACACTCAGCAGGTGGAATGGGACAGGGATGAAGTGAGATGCCCACAACAGACAACCCCTCCACAGGATCCGGCCCCTCCCAGCCCCTCTCCCTGTCTCCTCCTAGATCTCTCACAGAACCGCCTGGAACCCCTGGGGGTTTGGGTCACAGCTGGGGACTGTCACGGAAGCTCCCCTCTCTGCCTGCAGCCAGCTGCTTACCTTCATGCTTATAGGTCATCTCCTGGCAGCCAGAGAAGTACAGGCACACCAGGGCACAGAGGCAGAGGAAGAAGGAGAAGTATAGCACGAACAGGACGTACTCCATGGTGGCCAGAGGCTGCTGGGCACGCCGTGGGACTGGCTCAGCCAAAGGCCACACTGTCAGCGTCCGCCTGCAGGCCCTTCAGCCCTAGGAAAGGCGCGATCCTCCCCAGAGCCCTCTCCTCTCCTCACGTGCCTGTCTCGTGTCCCCAAGGCTTCTGCAGAATCCGAGGACAAGAACGCCCGGGAGGAGCACCCTGGGTAAGAAGGATGTCTGAGCTGGTGCAGGGCCCAGAGTCCTTGGGGGACTTTCCTCACAGAGCCCAGAGCTGTCATCAAGAGCACTGCATAGTCCCCAGGTACAGCAGCAGCAACGGCAACACACCTCCACAGGGCAAGGACACAGTGCCAGAGAGCCTTCCCCCTCACACTAGAGCCCCACACGTAGCGGCGCCTCTTCCTTGCGTGCTTGGGAGAGAAATCTGAGCAGCCACCACCACCCCCACGTGCACCCCAGATGTGCACCTACCCCCCGGCTTCCCTGTAGTCACCTCCACGACATTCATTTTTCCATCTGGATAGACTAAAGCAAACCACTGTCAGGGAAACTGAACTCTTGAACCAGAAAGAAGTCCTCGGGTGCCCTGTCCAGGGATGCCCAGAACTGTCCTGCACTTCTTGGAGAAGAAAGCCTCACTGGACATGATGTCAAAGGCAAAGACACTCATGTTGGAAAAGTGGAGAGCATTACATAAGAAAGTCAAACTCCTACGTCGACAGATACCAAAGTGCAGGAAGGCAACGCTGAATTCACAAGGGACACACGGCTGAGTTCGCAGAGCTACCTCAACCCCGGTATTGCACGATGCTCCGCTCCTTTTAAAACGTGCCGACGGACCACGTTCCTCATCAGTGCTGACCAGCCCTGTGCCTCACCTTCCCAGGGAGATGCCATCCAGCCAGGGTTGGGCCTGGGTCAGTGACGGGCCTGTGACCAATGCCAGCCCTGGGACCTCTGCTGGAACCGGGAGAGACACCCTCCTACTGCAGGGGTTGCTCGGCAGGTATGAGGCAAGCCTGATGCTAGTGGAGCCATTTGGGTCTCTACATGGACACAGCCTTTGAGGAAGAAGCCAGTCCAGAGAAAAGCAGAGGTGACAGAGAGGTGGGGCACATGGACTCAGCCAAGCCTGAAGCAGCCCCACCCAGATGTATCAGCGACCTCAGTTTCTTTCTTTGTTTAAGAGACTGCATTTTTGACACTAGAAACAACAACAAATAAACACACTGGCTATTGGGAAAGAGGGACTTAATCCTAGCAAGCAAGTCTTCTGAAAAACTGTCTGGCTAAACTTAAAGGCTAATTTTCACACCTGGATCCTCAAGAGAAGCCAAGGACAGTCTTTGTCCTGCAGCTCACTGGGTGCAACGGCTGCCTGGGCCTCAGAGATTCTTAGTCTGCAGAAACCATGAGATACATAGAGTTGATCTGGTTCCTGAACCTACTCAGGCTCCCTACTTAGGCTGCTAAAAGGCTCCATGCCTGTCACCTGACGGTTCTACAGTACCCAAGTCAGAGAGTCCCCAGAGAATGGCTAGAGAGACAGGGGACAGGAGGACAGAGAACCACCCTTCGGCCTCACTGCTTAGCCAGCTAGGTGTAGCCTCAGGCCCTGAGCCCACTCAGAGGAGGTAGGAAGTCCAAGGACACCCTCTGCTTTTTCCCAGTACTAGTCCCCCTGGAGACCCAGACGTCAGATGGTGCTGGCTCCAGTCCTGCTCCTACAGCTGCTAGGCAGACCATGTGGGCCCGACACAGCTTCTGACGGCCCCCACCACTCCCTCCCTCAGCCCCAGCATCCTCAGAGCCCCAGGGAAGCAGACACAGAGAGGGACAGTGACAAGATGTGGCAGCATACACGGGGCAGAAGGAGCAGGGAGCTGAGAAAGCTCAGAGCAGTGGCAGCTAGCCCAGCTGGACGTGGGACTGTGGGGCCCAGTCTCAAAGGAGCCAGGAACAGCAAGCAGGGGAGGTGAACAGCGCTGGCCTGTGCGGAGGAAGAGATGAGGTGGTATGGAGAGGGCAGGAACTGGCCCAGGTATGCAGGGGGCCTGCGGCCCAGAGAAAAGGAGAGGGAGCCTTCAGGGTCTGACTGGTGCCTGTCCTTGTTCTCACAGCTCTGGAGGTGGTGGGGAGATTCTGGGAGCAGGGTTGCCACCAGGGAGCTCCTGCAGTGGTCACAGAAAGGGGACAGAGTCTGAATCAGGCCCTGAGAAAGCAAGTGGCCTGGACGGATATGACTGCGATCTGGAGCCTTTGCTCCAATCTTCTCCCCACAGGGCCTGGGGTCCCCTCCTGACACCAGGCAGAGGACAGAAGCCTGCAGGCCCCGCTTTCACCACAGCTCCTTGCAGAAGCTGGGACTCACCACCCTGCTCTCCCCAGCACTGGGCTTCCTGCCCTGTTTCAGTGAATGACCTAGAATCAGCAGAATCTCCCATCTTCCAGAGTCTTCAGATGGGGTCTGAAGGACACACAGTCTTTGGCTACTCCAGACAAGGTGCCTTTGGCAGCTATGTGGCCAGGTCAGGCTTCTGAGCCCTGCTCCCCCAAGGCTGGCTCTACTCTTCTCTTGCTGCCTAGTAACCTGCAAGCTTCCATGGGGACCAGAACAGTGCAGACCATGTGGGCACTGGTGCTAAGTACGGGGTGTGGCCTAGGACACAGCCCCTGCTCCTCACAGGTGTCCTAATGTCCTGTCTCCAGGACCCACTCAGGCCCACCTTGCCCCCAGGGCTTTACCAAAGGACCTCCCAGCAGGGAGGACACAGAGCAGTCCCAGAGGGGCTTCATACTTCTGATGGGAGTCCAGACACCCACCTGGTGGGTTGGCAGGAAGTCCTGCCACCCGCTTCCTCTCATTGCTAAGAAATGCATGGGCTGAGACCTGATGGTTGTTGTGAAGCAGGGACCCCATGTCAAGGATGCAACTGAGACACAAGAACAAGCCCTTCCAGCTGAGGGTCACAGTGTCGACAGGGGGATGTAGAACACCTGAGAGTCACCACTCTGACCCTCAGGAACACAGTGCTGTGCTGGCAGCTGCAAGTACCTGGATACACAGGTGTGACGAGCCCCCGTGAGCTCCTCAGCTGCCCACAGAGCGGGGAGGGACCATCAGGAATAAGGCCAGCTGCAAACACTTTCACATGGGGAAGAAAGACACATGCCCACTATGGCCAATGCCAGGCACCCCGCACAGGCAGAGGTGCCTGCAGCCTGCTTCTGTCCTCCCATCTGCAAGGCAGCAGACTGGCCTCAGGCATCACTGGACCTCATGGACATGGCTATTCCAGGGACGCAGGTTCTGAGAGTCTGAACACCTAACCAATGCCACATTGTCCATGGCTGCAGCTGCCCCATCCCCCGCCGCTTGGAGCCATCTGAGACCCCAACCTGGCTTTCGCCTGAGGCCTGTGAGCCACCAGCACCCCTGTTAAGCACCTGTCAGATGCTGGGGGCTCGACTAAGCTGTGGCTTCTGTACCTGTGGCACAGCTCACTGTCTGGGTGGGGACCCTGCTGTCAGGCCTCCTGTAGAGCAAGCCCCTCCCCACACTTAGGACCTCCTCCTACAACCCTGACTGGGGCTAATGTGAGCTGCGTTCAAGCAGCAAGCTCTTGGGCAGACAGTCATAGTCCTGACCTGGGGGACTTCCAAGCTGGTGAGACTCCGAGAGAGTCAGGGTCCTCAGGGATGCAAAGGCTTCCAGGAAGATGAGGGCTGGCATCCAGGACTCTCCTCTGGCCCCATCACCCACAAACCAGGGCACGGGCATGACACTGGAGGAGGTCTCCTGCAGGGGTTAGTTGCAGAGTCCAGGGAGGTTCACAAAGCTCCTTCTGAAAGAGCCTCAGAGGGCAGGAATGGTACTATCAGCCCTCTGGAAATCTCTGTAGTAGTCTGAAGTGAAATCCCTGGCAAAGGGGGAAAGTACTTGGAAGCATAAAGGACAGAAAGCAAGGGAGCCACTGACAGGGGAAACCTACTGAATGAATGCCTGCAGCCTGTAGGAGAAGGAGGGCAGCCCGGGGAGATTACTAAGCATGCTCAGGACCTGAGAGATCCGAAGGTCCATTCCATCAGCCCCTCCCAAGCTGGGAGTGAGCAGGAGAACAGGGAATGCCCTGCATTGAATCTTGAAGAGAAGCGACGGTGCTGGTAGGCCCAGGAGCAAGCAAGACCCTGAGCCAGCTTGGAAAACTTTCCATGCAGATTCCCAAATGCAGCCTTCTAGGAACATGAGTCTCTCCATTAACATGACCACATATCCCCATTCTTCTGGACAGTCCAGCATCCAAAGACAAATGCCTTTTCCAGTAAAGGCAATGCACTTATTCAGCCAACAACTACTTAGGGCCACCTGCTCTATGTCATACAGTGAACAAGACATGGAGGGCAGGAAAGGCAGCCCCTGCCCCTGCCTGCCGGGCACATGGGTGTAGCAAAGCATGCTTCGCTTCTAACCCTCTGTAAATTTATCTTCCCATCAGAGCATTCCGAAATCAGGAAAAGGGGGAAAAGAAACCTTTTATATTCCAGGCATTCTGGTTTAGGTTGAGTACCCCTCATCTGAAATGCTAGGAATCAAAAGTGTTTCAAATTTCAGTTTTTGAGATTTTAGAATATTTGTATATTCCAGAAATCTACACTGGGCACTGTGTGCAGCAGGGGGCGCACTGCCCCACTCAAAGTTGCGTTTCTCACCATCAAACCCACATTCCACGCACCAGGAATCTATCCAAGAGAACAATTCAGACTACAAGTGACAGCTTTCTGCACAAAAGGACTTTGCTTTGGGGACATTTATAGAATCAGAAAGTCTAACACTAGGGTAAAGGGTAGCTAAATAATTTGCATAGTCCCTTTGTAAAATGTTCAGCAGTCAGAGAATACAACAGAACAGGCCCAGAGGCTGGCATGGCCACAACAGCTACCGCAGCTATCCTAACCCAAGGCTCTGGACTCAAGCAAACCCCAGCAGCTAATGGAGACAAATGCTCGGCTCGTCTACTCAAAGGATCACGTAGCCATAGAAGTCCATGTGCACGATGGCCATGTGTAATGTGGACAAGTACTCATAGGACAATGTTATAACTCAAAATCCGGGAAATGAAAGAGTGTTCCATGCCAGGTGTGGTGGCACACTCCTGTAATCCCAGCAGCTCAGGAGGCTGAGGCAGGACGATCACGAGTTCAAAGCCAGCCTCAGCAACTTAGTGAGGCCCTAAGCAACTCAGTGAGACCCTGTGTCTAAATAAAATATTAAAAGGGCTGGGGATGTGGCTCAGTGGTTAAGTGTCCCTGGGTTCAATCCACGGTACCAAAAAAAGAAAAAAAAAAAAAAAAGAGTGTTCCACAGCTGCAGCTGGGGGAACACACTGGATGCCAACAGCCTACAAGGGGCATGTCACTGTTCACCTCCCAGGGTTCTGTAGCACACTTAAGTTATTTCCACTGTAAAATACACATTTGAAGATAACAAGCTCTACCCAAAGCACTACCCACTGCTGAGTGTCTAAGGCCAGCATGTAGAGACTGCACCTTGGCCAGCTTTGGTAGTGGATGTTGGTGTTTGGTGGTGGTAGACCTTGGAGTCCCAGACTTGCATTTGAATCCGGCCTTCTAAATCTACCATTTCTCTTTGAATTGTTTCCACATTTAATATCTGTATGTCTCCTGAAACTATGAAATGGGAATACCACACAAGCCTCACACATAGCAAGCCTTCAACGAACTCTGCCTACCTTCTGCCTGCAGCACTAATCTTCATGCACTTTATTGGCAGCCAGGGGGCAGCAGTGGGTCAGACTGGGCTCAGATATTTTATTTGTCCTACAGCACAGCAGACTTATACCAACATTTAAAATCCTGAGATTTTACATAAAGCAAAGCGTTATGGATTATGTCCCCCCTAAAAAGGATATGTTGAGGGCATAGCCCTGGCACTGCAGAATGGAAACAGGGTCAATGCAGTTGTAATTATGAAATTAACATCAGACCACGTTGATTTAATAGGAAGGTAGGTTCCTAATCCACTGACATCCTCATAACCACTGCCACGTGAAGACACGGAGACCCATATGGAGACAGTCACACGGGGACAAGGGCAGAGTTAGGGTGGCACAGCTGCTGGCCAAGGGAGCCAAAGGCTGCCAGGAAACCACCAGAAGTTGGGAGAGGCACTGAATGGGAAGGACTATGTACTTTAGAGGGAGGAAGTGTGGTCCTCCTCACACCTGGATGAGACCTCTGCCCTCTAGGACAAAACATTTCTGTCATTCTGAGACATCCATTTTGTGACTGTTAAGATAGCCCCAGGATACTAACATATAACACTTCTCTTCAAAGACTGGAAAGCCCGACCTGCCTGGCCCATCTTCTTATAGCAACCAGTATTCTGGGCCCAGTTAGGCACAGTCCCTACCACCTGGACTCCAAGGCCACAGGTTCTTGCCATCACTATCATATCTGCACAGCTGTTGGCCTAACAGACGAGAAAATGTCTCTGCAATCATATCTCTATCAAAGACAAAGCAGGCAGTGCTCCTGGTTCAGTGAAAGGGAGAGGAAGCCCATGTTTTTGTGGTGACAGGTTCACAGGTTCAAGTGTAATTGATGCTTTTTTATTTATTATTATTATTTTTTTTTGGACTCACTCCAGGCTTACAACCCAGCTTGGCCTGTTGGCCTTTGAGTTTCACAAGCCTTGCTCAGCGCTCCCTTTACCACAGCACTTGGACACTATCACTATGAGAAGGCAGAACCATATTTTGAAAGTAAAATACTTCTTCATTGTTCCAAACCCCACAAAGCTCCTGCTCTCTCATCACTGAGAAGGGAGTAGTTGGTGTCAACCCAGCCTGAAAGTCCTTTAAATCCTTCAAAAGGTATTTATGCTTTTAATTTTGGGTGAATATACCCTGCGGCCTAAATGCAGAATTGCATCAGTAAGTTTTTCATGAATAAATTACCATAACTGGGTCACAGTACACAACCATAATTTATGCTGCTTTGAAAAGTGGTGATAACGAGCTTCCCATCGCCCAACACACAGGCCCCTCTAGGAATGTCTGGCATCTCTCCCTTTCCAAGGCCCGCCTGCACTGCGGGTCTGCAAAGGGCAGTGGAAGCCTGGAGGCTCACCTTGGGTGGCTTCAGGCTTTTCCCTCGGTGCCTCTTGGAGCGCAGCAGCCGTTCTCTCTCCTGGATGAAAACACTACCGTCAGCTTTTCCAGTCAGCCCCACATTGTCACACCCAGCAATGCCACCAGCTCTCCAGGGGTGGGAGGGACACTGCCACGCCTACTATCTCCCCTAGGACAGGATGTTCCATGTTCTAAGCACCCAAGTCATAGCTGCTTCTTGGAACTGAGCTATGGGGATAAGTTGTTCACTCAGGTCCTTATGTGGAAAATGCCTGGATTTGCTAGCCCTGTCCTACCATTCCTCGTCTTCTTTGGGGTCTGCAGCTATAAAGTGTAAAGCAGTGTGCTGCCCAGGGGTGCGCTGGCCTTGGCAAGTTCTACCTGCAATAGCAGCAGGCATAAGAAACCTATGAACTTGGACAGAAGTGGGGTCAAATCCCCCAGAGCCTACTCCTGGCCAGGAGACAGCTTTATTTCCCTCTTCTGTGTTTCTTCTCTGCTACCCAGGCTAGACCCTGCCCTGTGGCATTGCTCTAATAAAGAACAAGAGACTGGGGGTATCTGGTGGCTGCTGTCAGTAGGAATGGTTCCCATGAGGCGGGAGTGGCAGTAGCACTGTGCCCCACATAAAACCCAGATTCTCTCCTGATCACATCTTCCTTTTCCCTCCAGTGGAACAAATCTGGTGCTTAGCTTCAGCTTTATGGTCCACACTTCTGATCTGGCATTATTTTTATTTTCCCTAGTTTTGATTTGGTTTCTTTCTTTTTTTATTCTGTTGAGTGCTTTCTCGTCCTAAGCTGTATCAACTCTTTTGTGTAACGAAGGGAAGATGGCTGGATACTTGGATAGGTGTATGGAATGAAGCAAAAACTGAAAGAAGCAGGAAGAGGGGTGGACACAGGGAGTGTGACATTGGCCAAAGCCTTCTCTAGAATTCTGATGGCCTTCTATTCTGTAAGTGGACCCATCGCACCTCCTGGGCAAGCAGTATATATTCTACTGCTCGGATCCAGCTAACACTCACTGCAGGTGGGCCCCAACGAATGCCCTGCAGAATTCTCTGGAAAGAACACCCCACCTACCTAAGGCAGTCCCACTCCTGACCCCTTTCACAGATCTGCACCCCAACCGTCATGAAACACATAGCCTTAACAAGCCCTTCAAATTCTGATCTGATCACAAGGTTCAGGTTTGCAGGCTCAAACTCACAGTCTGCTAAGCTAAAACAATAAAAATTTTAAAAATTAATAATAATTAGACTTCTCAAGGATGGATCATGCCCACTCTGTAAAGGCCAGAAGACTCATTCTTAAAACTGATGCTGCTTCTTAACAACAGCAAGCCAGGGAGACCGTTGAAGAATGAGAGTAGCCATGGAAACCACTCCCAGGTAGCAGCAATCTCATTTCACGGAGACCAGGGCTGTTTCCTGGCAGAACACAGCAGGAATGTGCACATCACAGGGAATACAGTGGGTGCCCAAGCTGTACTGCCTTATGGGTCCTGATTCCCCAACGCCCATCCCCAATGCTTACGTCACATGGTGCCACTCACACAGAGGGAGCTTACCAGTGAGAGGTCGTCAATGACATGCTGCTGCTCTAGCACCTGCAGCCTCAGGAACTCGATCTCCTGCTCGTCCCTGGTCAGGCTGAGGTCATTCAGGGACGTGTGGCGCTTCAAGGAGGCCTGGGCCGACAGCTTTTCTTTCTGTGGTCAATGAAGAGAGCACTACAGGGTCACCCACACAGAACTGGCTGTACTGAAGTGTGGGCACAGGGCACAGGGATAGAAGGACAAATGGGAGGACAGGGGATGATAGCCACAGGCCCAAGCCTGCAACATGGCCGATAAAGCTCATAGGTGGGAGGCAGGGGCAGGCAGGGCACTGGGGTAGGGGTGCAGAGGATGGTCTGAAGGGGCTTTGAAAGCTAGAAGGGCAGGTGGGGCAGAGGCAGCCTCCACGCACGCTCACACCTATCCTCTGCCACACAGCAATACAGGCACTGGCTCTCGGGCCTCATGCTCAGTTATGATGGTTCAGACTATTTGTACAAACCTTAGCGCATCTTATAACTTGCCTTGACCACAAAGACCTGCCACGAACAGGGTGCCACTCTGAGCCCCCAGTTCTATGGGCCCCTTGTGTGCTGTCATGCACCCTATGGGTGATCCTGCAATGTGAACTTTTTCCTTCCCGTTTTACGGATAAAGAAACTGAGGCTCAGAGAAAACTGAGATGTCTCTTAAGGACACAGCTATCTGACTCCTCGAGGCACAGATGTCCCAGCAGTGCCCATTCTAGAGACGTGGAGAGAACGGGCTGACACTGTCCATGAGACCTCCTGGGAGCAGGGCAGGGGTAGCCCTGGAGAACGTGGACCATGAAGCCCAGGGTTGGACAACCCAGGCCAGAATCCCAGGATGGTCCCACATGGCTGGGACTTACCATTTCCACGTTTTCCCTTGTGAGGTTCTTGATCTTCTCCTCCATCCTCTGGATGCTCTGCAGCAGGTCTTCATTCTTCTTGTTCATCCGCTTGTTCTTCTCCACCAGTGGCTTCAGCTGCACCTCGGTCTCACGGGAGCGTTTCAGCTGTGGTGGGGACACACACAGAGATCAGGCAGCTTGAAGGCTCAGTGGGTCACCAAACTCCCACCACAGAGGTGAGCAGAGATTCAACAGCCCCCTGGAAGCTTCCACCATGAGGACCTGGACAGTGCAAACACCAGAAAGAGCCTCCAAATGCAGCATCTCATCTTGGTGGCCTGGGGTGAGGCAAAAGGAGAGGACGAAGCCTGACAGGGTGGTCCACAGATAGGGCTCAGGGTGCCCACTGGCAGGGGTCCGTGTTGTGTCCTCCCTTCCATAGTTCTTCCCCGGGCATGACTCCCAGAGGTCAGAGGTCGCATGCAGAAAGTACCATACAGCTACCTAGCTGCTCCTGGCTACCCTTCCCCAGGTACAAAGCTAACTGCAGTTCAGCACCCTTCAGCCAACAGATACACCCTGGGACCTAGCATGCCAGGCTCAGTGCTGGGGTTTGGAGGTTGGCATAGCCATCTGGCCCTGGAGGGGCTACACAGACCTCTGGGCAGATAATCCCTGTGACAAATAGACTCTCCTTTGATCTTGGGGAGCCTCTCAGGGGCCCATTTTGGCCATTTGTTCTCCACCC
Organism: Sciurus vulgaris; assembly: GCF_902686455.1. Lineage (NCBI taxonomy): Eukaryota > Metazoa > Chordata > Mammalia > Rodentia > Sciuridae > Sciurus > Sciurus vulgaris. Next base: position 141,660,569 of record NC_136469.1, read on the forward strand.
CAATGGCCTTGAAGCAGGAGAGTTCTGTGATCAGGTTTATTGTCTGGAACAATCCAAGTCTTGACTGTAGTGTGCAGGGTGGGCCAGTGAGACAATGTGGTCGGGGGACAGGGAGGAGGAGCCAGGACAGGGGCTGCTGCACAGTTAGAAGCACGGCCCCCTTTGTCCCTGCTAACACATGCATGTTCTTAGCCTCAGTTCCTCATCTATAACACGGGAATAATGGCAGCCATCTGCCTCAGATTTGAAGTGAGACTCAAACATACAGTGAAAGTCAGAACAAGTTAAATGCTGTCAGGATCACACTCAGAGGCAGCCAGCGTGTTACCAAGTCCTCGCCACATGCCTGAAACACCAGGGACCTTCCCACTCTCCCTCCTTGAACCCTTGGGACCCAGGAGCTGCTAACCCACTCCACACTATGGATGAGAGTCTGACAATGGACAGAAGGGTGACATGGTCACAGAAGGTGCTAGAACTGAGGCTCAAGCATGAGGGACTGACTCGAGACGCCTGCTGACAGTCACCAGCTGCAGGAGGTAAAGCAACCCATCTATTCAGAGGCTATCTGTTCAGAGGCTCTGGACAGTGCATCTTCCACATGGCACTGGCTGTAACAGCAAAGAGTGGAAACAGACTCAGGAGCCCAAGGGGGACAGCTAGGAGCCCAGCACATCCCACCCAGATGTGCGGGCAGCTGCAGGATAGGCAGATGCTGGATGATAGAACTCCATGAGGAGCAAGCTGCAGAGCAGTGCTGGGCACCTACAGAACCAAGCGGGAGCAGCTTGGTGGGGGCAATGTGCTTAAGAAAGCATGAAAAGCATGCCAGAGCCACCAGCAATGGAACTCTCCCAGCTCAAGGCCAAAGTGCTGGAGGACAGTCAATTCCCATGGCAAACACCTCAGCGCCAGCTGCTGGAGCCCACGGCATTTCCTAAGCCACTCAGCAGCACGTGTGCCTCAGTAGTTTTTCAGCTTATGAATAGTTAAGTGAAAAGCAGAAACAAATTAGACATACAGTCTGATTAAAGCCATATAAAACATACCTTTAAAAATACTAGGGGAAAATTAATTGATTTTGATACTGTTAAAACTGTGAAGTGATACTTAATAGATTTCATGTTTTTTTCAAATATTCTGGACACACTTCCCTTCATAAAAATCAAACATAAAACTTATGAGGTGTTTGTCAAAAAGTGTATGTACTGACACTTCACATAAAAATTCGTTCAGCAGTTTATCCAGTGAATGTAAAGATTTATGAAATTGCTGTTATTATTGGAAATTTTCTCTTTAACCAGAAGTCCACATTATTTTTTAAAATAGAAGTATATAAACGTTTATGCAAAAGAAAGTAAAAAGATAAAAATAAAAATTATCTATGATCACATCACCCCTACCCCCAAAAAAACTTTCTATAGCAGGATGGTAACGACTTATTTTTGTTTTGTAAAATGCTTTTAACATTTAATTGACTGGGAACACATTTCCCTGTCAGTTAAATATGGTCTACCTCCTCAGTCTTGATGACTACAGAGAAGTCATGGGACAAACGCTCCAAAGTGGCCAGGCATGGTGGTGCATGCCTATAATCCCAGTGGGCAGGAGGATTGCAAGTTCAAACCCAGCCTCAGCAAAAGCGAGGTGCTAAGAAATTCAGTGAGCCCCTGTCTCTAAATAAAATACAAAGGGTTGAGGATGTGGCTCAGTGATTAAGCAACCCTGGTTTCAATTCCTGGTACCAAAAAAAAAAAAAAGCTGTGCAGTGACCCGTCCAGTGCCTCAGCGTTGGAGCAGCTGTGCGTGTGCTGTGGCTGTCCCGTTGCTGCTGCAGCAGGGCTGCAAGGAACGCCCTCTCTACTTGCCTCTCTGAATTCCTCCAACTGTTTTTTAGGGGTAAATTCCTTCAGAAACAACAGGTAGTAACAGATTTCTTCAATGAGTGTGTGTTAGATAGATTTTTAATCAAAAAGAAATGAGAAGGAAAGTAAAGAAAACCAAGAGGCCTCTGCATTAACTTTCTGTTTAAGGCGGGTTTCATGGCCTTGGGGCCCCTTCCTTGCAAGACACCATCTGTCTCTGCGCAGCAGATTACCAGTTCATTCCTCTCATCTGCCAAGAGGGTATTTCTGTCTTCCAGCTTCCGTATGACTGAATTCAGTTCAGCAATTTTTAGTTGAAATCGCCTCACATCTCGCTCATCCATATGTTGATCCTAAAAAAGTGAAGACACAAGCGGACTCTGAGGAGGCTTACAGGGAGCCAAGTGCTGCCCAGGGCGCCTAGCAGTGAGGTCCTTGTTGGACCAGCTGAGGGCCATGCAGCAGGATGGTGACGCCCCACGCTGCCACACACCTGGGGAAGACTTCACCTCCAAGGTGACGGAGATTTCAATCCTTCAGTGGCCCCAGGGACCCAAAGCCCTGTCTACCTGCAACTCTCACAAAGGCCTGTCCCATGCCACCTGTGGTTTCCAGAAAAGGCCAGTACAGTCCAGTACAGTCCTCGAGGGCAGAGGCTGAAATGCCAGCCCACTGCAGTGCTGAGCACGCAGCACTCCTAGCAGAACCCCATGTGAACGAAGCATTTGTTACTTTCACTGGCTCACAGGACTCTGACTTTGCTATTCCATGTGCTATCTGGGTCCCTTCCTGGCCCCACAGCAGATTCTGCTGTGAGGTCTCCATGTTTTTCTCAGCAACTGAGCCCTGAGGCCACAGTGGGCCAAGGCATCCAGCCTTCACCTGGACCTCCTAAATGCCCAGCACTGGCCTGGCACATGGTATAGGTCAGTGAGCATGGGAAGGAAGAGGCTCCAGCAGGAAGAAAAGGTGCGCACATGGGCAGAGGGCAGAAAGGAGGGAGGATGGGAGGATGGGAGGGTGGGCAGCCCAAGGAAGACAGGCGAGCCGATGGGTCGCTGGGCAGCAGAGGAAGGGGTGGTGCTGCTCGGTCCTTAGGCTCAGGGCTTGCGGGGGCGCGCCTCACCTGGCCCCCCATGAGTTCCGCCATGTCCCCGATGCCAGGAGGGAGCTCCCTCTTTGGACTGCTGTGGTGGCGCTCAGCCTCTTTGACCTGGACCAGCTGCTCATCCAAAGCCTCTTTCTGTAGAAGCAACCTCTGCGCCTGCCCAGCCTGCACACCCAGCTCCTTCTCCAGGGCCAGAATCACCCGGTCTTTGCCTTTGATTTCATCCATCTGGAACAGAAAGCGAGGGCAGTTAGGCACGGATGGGGCTCTTTGCCAGGGAATCCACTCCTGTGCTGCTGCCTGAGGCCTAGGGAGGTAAAGCAATGCTGTGGGCAGGGTAGACTGAACTGGGCACACTCAGGACCAGAGAGGCCCACGTCTGTGGCCTGGGTCCAGCTCCCCTTTATTCCCGAGGACAGAGCAGACAGAGCTGAGTCGCAGGACCCATGAAGTCACCTGGCACTTGCTGCTGGAGCTCAGTTGTGCACATGCGTCTCCCCCACGAAACACGTAAACCTCTGCCCAGCAGATCCAGCCCCACCACGTCCTCTGCAGCAAGCTGCTGTGCAGGGCAGGTGCTCTGGCTTGGGCCCAGTCTCCACCCTCTAACCCCCACCCCACCACCAAAATAGCTCCGGCCAAGGTGGCCAAGGCATTCCTGGCCCTCAGCCCATTGCAAGTTTCGTCCTCCTAGCCTCAACTTGAGCAGCACTTGCTTGACAGGGTCACCCTCTCCCTGCTTCATGGACTTCTCCTTCCCTGATCCCCCTCCACCACAGCTCCTTAGTTTCCTCACAGACACATCTTGCTCTGGCTGCCCCTGACCTAGAGCTCTTGAGTGGCAGGCTGCTTCTCCCCAAGTTCCTCTCGTGGACAGCCACATCCTCTCCGGTGGCACCAATTCCTGCCATACGCAGCTGACACTTACATGGACACCTGCTCCTGACTCACCCCTGAGCCCCAACATCACAGAACCTCTGGGTGGCATGGCCTCTCTGCTTGGCCCTTCAGAAGAGGCAGGAAGGAGCATACTCTCTGGCCTTTTAGGTGCGTGGTCCTGCCAGAACCTTGGTATTGGACTTCTAGGGCTCCAGAACTATCAGAGAATACATATGTTGTAAAGTCATCAGGTTTATGGTAATTTGTTATAGTGGCCCCAGGAAACCAAGACAGGCATTAAAAGGGACAATTTTCTAAGCACTGGAGTTTCCTTAATTGACAAAAATCACAATGGACTGAGCTGAGTGATTATTCTGTTGTCACTGCATTTAGGAATCAGCTCTGTGTAGATGCATATACAAAGAAGCTCTGAAAGAACAGGGATGGCTTAGCAAGGACAGTGTCAACCACACCCCTGGGAAAGTCCGTGTGCCATGTCTGAGGCACTGTCCATCCAACTCAGCGTGGTGACTGCCCGCTGAGGGAGCTAGTGGGTAACTATGTGATGTGGACACTGCCCTGCTGTTGACAAACACTGAAAGTCACTGGACACAAACCCAGTCGGTCTGGTGAGAAGAGCACTGTGCTCCTGGTCCTCCCAGCCCCCGTATCAGATACTGAATAGGTGAATGGACCCACGCTACTGTGGGCTGATTATGATCCCCAAGCACAGTCTACATCCTAACCTGGGACCTGTGAACAGGACCTTTGGAAAGGTCCACATAGATGGGATTCGGTTAGGGATTTTGAGATAAGGAGATGCTTCCGCATAAGCCAGCTGGGCCTTAAATCCAATGGCCAGGGTCTTAATAACAAGAGAAGATAGATGAAGGTACACATGAAGACGGAGGCAGAGACTGGAGTGGTGCAGCCCACACTGGACACCTGGAGCCACCAGAAGCTGAGGGAGGCAGAAGGACCCTCCCTAGAGCTTTAGGAGGAAGCACAGTCTGGCCAACACTTGATTTAGGACCTTCAGCCTTCCAAAGGGTGAGAACATGCATTTCTATTGTTTTAAGCCTCTAAACGTGTGCTTATTTGTTGAGGCAGCAGCAGAAGCTAAGACCAATGCTCCTCGGCACTTCCAATGCGTGAAAAGAAGGCAACAAGCCTGCCATGTTTCCTTCCAAACCTCACACCTCCATTCAGCTGCAGACCACCACAGCAAGAGCACTGCGTAAGAGGTGAGCTCACAGCTCACCCCAGTAACCAGGTGCCTGGAGGCAGGCTGGCCACCTCTTACTCCATCAGTCCCTGGAAAGACTGGGAGTCTGGGGGAAGGAGGACTGTAGACATCACCCTGTTGGACTTCTGGGGAGCTTTAGGTCAACCGTGGAAAGGATGACACACAGCGGCAACATACTGGAATACAAGCTTGCCAATGACATCAACCTGACATTGACTCATTGACCTCTTTTAGCTCCTACTTCAGACACGACTCTCTCATTTAAAAAGGAAGCCACTAAAAACTGAAAAAACACACTTGAGATTATAACAGGAGGGAAGCAGTGCCCCCAGTCCTAGACTGGAAGGCTGTCCAGCCAAGAGCTGCAGTCCTGCCAGCCCCCGGCAGCCTTCGTTGGAAAACCTCAGGCTGCCTCCATCTGCCCGGGTAGAACCCTGCAGGGCTCAGCAGCAGGTGCTGGTGGGGGTTCTCCTTGAGCAGCAAGGAACATGCTGCTGCTCCCCTGGCTACGGACCATCAGCACCCACCTGCTCTGGCCACATCCAACTCCTGAGCAGGAGGGCACTGCCTCCCTGCCAGGAGCCCCCCAAAGACACTACAGACCAGAAGCCAACCTGGCGCAATCGGAATTTAGTTGGAAGGAGTTCATTAATTTAAACCACTCACAAGTGTTTTCCTTAATTCAATGACATCCAGCTAAGCATTTTAATGGGCACTGGGAAGCCTCAGTGACAAAACAGACCAGATCTGGGCCCTGGGCTTCTACTCTGCAGTAAGAAAGAGGAAACATAAGAAGCAAATGATGTGTAGAACTGAGGACCAAGAGAAAAAATCAAAGCGAGGGGAACCAGTAGTGGCAGTGGGGGTGACCCAAGCTAACAGCCTGACCAGCAGGACTCCAGTCTGTCCCTCAGTATGGGCTTCCCAGCTGACACGGCTTTGCCTGGGGCCCAGGCGTGCAGCCCTCCACCACCTGACGTGGGCTCCCCTCAAAATGCAGCACCCCTGCAAGCAGGGCATCTCCAGGACCCCAAAGCTCCAGCCTTGGAGAGCACCACTTTTCCATAATCCAGGTGGTGACAGCAGAGGGCCATCCCAAGCACAACGGAAAAGCTTTTGAGGAAATATTCTCAACCAGTGGGGCTGGCATCCAAGAACAGACGGGTTTTGCAGAGGACATTCTGGAGCCAACATGTTCTAGACTATTGTATTTCCACAGTCTGAGTCTGAGGGAGGTCCAGAGACTGGCCAAGTCACACACGGAGAGCCCGGACTCCACACCTGACTCCCCTGTGCGCTCTCTTCAGTGCTGCCCTGGCCTCAGGGCCTGCAGAAGTGCTGACCCTGGCTCCTGAGCCCTCCTCAGCATGCAGGACTCCTCTGGGTCCTTGCACACATTGTTTCTCCTTTCCCTATCCTAGTCTCATCCTGCGGGTTAGAAGACAGGTGGGCCTGGAACACTCCAAGTTCCCAGGGCAGTCCACCCATGTGTCCCACCCCCTGCCAGACATCGGGTTGGGATAGATACCTGACCCAGTCAGAGACAACATCCTAGCACCTTCCTGCATGTTCTTACGAGCTAAGAACTAAGCTTAAAGTGGTAGTCTTTCCCCAGCACAACAGGAGAGCCCCTGGCCTGAAGGTGGCACCACGTGAGACAGCAGAGCCCCAACACCTGGATCTGGGGTGACAGCACGCATGTCCCTGTAGCTGCAGTTGAAGCCAATCCTTCAACTTCACAGTAGCAGGAGCAACAGACTCTCAAGGCCGAAGCTGGTTTGTGGTAGAATTTCTGTCCCCTGGAACCAAAAGAGCCCTCAGTGCCAGAGAATGGCACTGAGGACAAACTTGCCGCCACTTCTCTCTCACAGGCAAGTGTGAGTGAAGTACTACGCATGTACGTCCGAGACATGTGCAGTCCTCAGGACCCTGAAAGCAGACACCAGTTACCCCACTGGACACACAAAACAGGGCAGAAAGGGGAATGTGCTCAAGTCCAAGCTGTCAGCAAAACCAGGACTCGAATCCAAGTGCCTCTCCAACCCTCCCTTCCCCTCTGCCCTTCAAAACAGGATTTGGTTACTCTGGGCAGCTGGGCCCACCAGGACGTGCATCTCAGTGGAAACTGCAGACTGGCCAGTTGCCAATGAGCCATGACCATAGTGATTTTTTGACTCCCCTTCACAGCAAAGCTGGGGGCGTCAAAGAGTAGGGAAGAGGTCGCCACCCCAACATCCATTTTTGCTCTCCTCCCTGGCACTATAGTGAGGTAAGCAGTGTCCCCCAAAGCCATGCCTACCTGGAAAGTCAGGATATGACTTCACTGGAAACGGTATTTGCTGATGTAATGAAGATGCACATTAAGGTGAGATTGTGCCAAATTAGGGCCCTCTGCACACTGGCGTCTGCATAGGAGAGGACAAGATGGGGCTCTCAGGAGGAGGCCACGTGAAGACAGACTGGAGAGACGCAGCCACATCCAAGGAACACCAAGCATGGCCAGTCTCCACCAGGAGCTGGGAGAGGCAGGGAGGAGCCTTTCCAGAGCGCTGGGGGGATCAGGGCTCTGCAGACGCCTGGGTTTCGGACCTGCAGCTTCTGTCCTCATACACCAGCAAGTCTGTGGTACTGTGACAGCAGCCCCAACAAACTAACAGAGCACCACACCAGGCTTACTAGGAGCTGTGGGCACTTAGTGAAGAGCCACTGCTGGTTCCCTGTGGCCAGGCGGAGCTGAGAAGAAGTGCTGGCCAAAGAGGTCAAAGTATGTGCAACCTCTAGAGCGAAAGTGTCCTCAAAGGAAGACCACAAACTTCTTCACCTGCCCTCCTACCACCAGCCTGGAACAAAGAGGTGATGGCCGTCACTCCATGGGGATAAAGGACCATGAGGATCGGGCCATACCCCAGGGCTGCTTCTAAGGGAACCCTGAGAAACTCGTGTCCCTCACAACTCTCTGGAGCCCCAGAGAACCCTTTGCCTGCAGATCTCCAGATGCTGTAAATGAAAGGGAAAAACCCTCCACCCTACAAGTTCCTGTGACCTGAGGGAGCCTCCCTTAAAAGCAGCCCGAGCACTTCCAGCTGGGCTGAGGACCAGGTGCCAGGCCACCACTGCTCCCTGCAGTCAGGAACAGCTTCCCTCCTGCCCCTTCCTATGAGGCACGCTCAGTGTGCAGGTGGAAGTCAGGGCCTCACCCATCTACAGGAGGCAAGGTGGGAAGTCACCTTCCCAACATGCTGTCACGGCAACAGACCTGCCTGAGTGACACTGACCAGATGCAGGACAACAGGTGAACGGACGGTGTTCCTGCTGCTCCTTCTATGCAGACCAGGCCCTAAGTAGTTGTGTGGCCCTAAAATAGAAATAGCCTTTATGACACTGACTCCTTGGTACATTGTAAATTCAGTTCGAGCAGTCGCTTGTGTAAACACAGGCAGTTCTTTCCCACTTTCTTTCTTTTAAATATACACTGTCCCTGTGGTGAAGGAATATATTTTTCATGTCTCCTACTACAGAAACTTGCTGCTAGCTGCTTTAGCTAATACCTGTGGTCTTTCTCCTAACTCTGTGACAGATGTGTGATTATCCCCATTTTATAGATAGGGTATCAGAAGCTCAGAGATGGTAAGCAACTTCCTTGGGATCACACAGCAAACAAGAGGGGAGTCTAGATAATCACACCCAGGACGGAATTCTACACCACTCCTTGTCTGTTCAACTTGGCCCAGGGCTCCAGAGTCCCACCACCCAGGTGGGGGTTCTACCCTCCCCCACTTCTGCTGCCCTCGCTGACCTGGGCAGCCCCAGACCTCCTGATCTTCACCCCACACTGAGGCTTTTTACTCAGGATGTGTGACATTCATCACCTTCTGGACCTTGAGCTCCCTGAGTTCACCCTCCTCTCATCAAAGTTGGTCCAACAGGCACATGGCAGTGTATGGCAGACACTTTCCATTTACAAGTTAAGAAACCAACCACTATGGTTCAACAAAAGCACACAGTGGAATCCCAAGAACCCCTGCAGCCCCAGGTCTTGCTCACAGTGGCTCACCAGATGGAATGTCTGGAAAACTAAAATGACAACCTCTTTCCTGTCCTTTCAGAGAACCTGAGACTTTCCTCTGCCCTGGTTCCTCACGCTGGAACCAGGCACGGCAAGGAGCAGAAAGGAGCCAGCCCTGTTCCAGCTGGGCTCATGAGGAACCCCGGGAGACAGCCCCACCCTGCAGGAGGGCCCACAGGCCACCAGCCCCTCCTCCCTGGGACCTTGATGCCCAGGGCCCAGTGTCACCCGAACCCTGGGCTCCCTGCCTATCACACCATTCCCCAACAGCAGCACCTTCTAACAAAGCTTCACCCCCTATTATGAACAATGATGCTCATGTTTAGAAAATGAAAAGTATATCAGAGAAGAGAGGGGAGGAGGAAAGGCCCACGCCCCCAGCAGCCACGGGGCCTTCTCCCTCCAGCCTGCTGCTCTGAAAGGCAGTCCTGAGAACTTGACAGGCTACTTTTCCACTTCTGACCTGATAACATGCTCACCTCCCCAATGCCTATGGTTGTCACAATACCAGTGCTGACGCAGGAAGCAGAGGCCACGAGGGTGCATTCTGCACCACGTGATCTCTGTACGCCTCCTCGGCAGGGTCCTGATGCGGAAAGAGCATCACGGGCAGGAGCATACCTGCTGTGGGTCCAGCCCCAACAGCTAGTGCGCCACACTGCAAGGCTCTGAGTTCTCGGAGGGACGAGACGGACCAGTCTCTGCCCTCATGGAACTTAAATCCTAAGAGAAACAAATTAAGAGGGGCGGATAAACATTTCAGATGAGAAGAGCTGCGCCAGCAGGGACGGATGGGACACCAGGCAGGGCTCCCGGCAGAGGGGCCCCTGGGTGCTTGGACAGGCCTTCTTGCAGAAGGGACACTGGCATGGGGGCTTCTCAGCAAGAAAGGGCCAGCCATGTCACGTGAGGGAAGAGCTCTCCAATGGGAGCACAGGGAGGTGCCCCGGGAAGGCCTCCGTCTTACCCTTGGGAATCCTCCTGCCCTGCTGTTCTCTTCGTGGCTGACTGTGCAGATGAGCGCCCTGCTGCTTATGTGCGAGGTGGCTTCACAGCTGATAGGCACTGCTCTTCCTTTCCTGGGAGCTAGGTACTCCCACTGTGTGACTAGTGACGAAGTGAGCCGTTTTCTGATAACCTTGGAGGGAACTGTGGCATTGTTTTGGGAAGCCTCCATTTACACCTGCCTCCATGTTTCCTGTCCCGTGGCCTCTGGTGGAGAGAGGACAGGAGCGCTGAGCTCACCGCTACAACCCCAGGCTCTCCTAACGCTCACTCCGTACCGTCTGCAATGAGTTTCTAAAGGTGACAGCGCCTGAGACTGAGTACAGAATCCTCAGACTCTAGCCCAGAAAGTGAGCCCACGAACACCTTCACCCTCAGAAAACCCCAGAAGGACGTGGGCGGCTGCACACAGCACTGCCCCGTTTCCACCTACAGGCGCAGTGGGTGCTCGTTTCCATCGCTGGGCAAATGGCACTGGGGCAGTTGAGTTTGCACTGGCAAAGCCAGACTGCCCCTTGGGAAGCTGGAGGGAAGCACACGAGTTCCTTTGATCAAGGTTGCTTGAGAGCAGGAAGGCGAGATTTTGTCTTCTGAATATTTTCAGGGCTTGTGAAAGCTCTCTGTGGAGCCAGAGAAAATAATCAAAATGCAATGAGCTTCACAGCTGCCTGCACTGGCAGCACAGAAAAGCAGAGACTAGGACTGGATCAGAGATGGCTCAAGTGCTAGGAGTTGGGGTTGTGACTATAATTTGGGCTCTGACCTGCCAGTGCACATGGATGCCTGGCGCTCGCTGCCCTTGCTTCTGTGCGCTGTCCCCATACTCAGCTTGGGAGGTTTGGGCAGGCCCACCTTTCCCATGTTCCTTGTCAGGGTCAGTTGGCACAGTTCCTTGGCACACTCTGCCTAGAAACTGACATCACTAGGTTTTGAGCTAGATAAAGTTCTGTCACCCACAGTGCCCTCGTTCCCACTGTCTGGCAGTGATGCCAACTCAGAGGAGGGCAGGGTTGTGGGGTGGAGAAAGATGCCCAGGCCCCATGCTTCCTTTGAGTCCCTCCATGCAGCAGTGTCCACAGCAAGACACCTGTGGTCTTTCAGTTGCCAATCAATTCCTATATTTGCTTCCTTCAATGGCTCCACTCAAGCAAAAGGACAGAGTGAGGACAGTCTGTCCATCCTGCTTATTAGGGAACGCCACCCCTGGGTTCTACAAGGAGCCCTGGGTTCCCCTGCCTGCTCCTGGCCTTCTGCTCCACCCCATCCTCCTCAACACGGCTCAGTTCCCTGGTGCTCAGCCACCCAGGGCCTGTATTTGAGGGCCTCGTGTCCTCACCCTCCTTCTTCTCCTGGATCAGGAGGAGGCAGGACTCAGGGATCTGTGTCTGTTCTGACGTTCAGATGTTCCATCAAATAAGTTGCCATCATGGCTAGAAGTCACAAAGCCATTCTGGTTTCTTTCAGAAAGTGGTATTTTCTAGCCTTGTCTCTGTCAGCAATAAAGGTGACCATTTGCATCTCCCTCTGCTAACACTTCATTGGGTTGAGAATCAGCACATAAGATAACATACAGGGTGCTTGGTACTAGGTCCTCAAGAATCCTAATGACGTTGGTAACACAGCATCTTATGCTTGGTCGAGGAGTGACAGAAATGCAAGCGTAGAAGACGATGAATCTTGGCATGTACAGGCAGCCCTCCCTCTGCAGAGCACCACTGTGACTGAGAGTCACACATAGCGGAACAAAGTCCTCACACTGCATGGCTCTGCTGTGACAGATCTGAAGTGGTCACCACAGGAACACGCAAAACGAGGGCACAGTACTGACACACGTAAGTTCCACTTCACAGGGTGCCATTCAAGCCAGGACCGCCTGTGTCTACACACAAGATATAGAACATTCCCAACACCCAAGAAGGCCCCTGCCTTCCCTGTCCACCCATTCCCAGCTCGTCCACACCCCTGCTTCTAGCACCAGGGCTGGTTTGACCACACAAATGGAATCTGTCGTGGTTTAGATATGAGGTGTCCCCCAAGGCTCATGTGTGAGACAGTGCAAGAAAGTTTAGGGGTGAAAAGATTTATGAGAGTTTTAGCCTAATGAGTGCATTAATCCCCTGATAGGGATTAACTGCTTATGCAACTGCTTACACGACTGGGCAAACTTACTAAAAGTGGATTTGTAGGTGTATAATCAAGTTGCATAACCACTGGGTGGTGACTGTATTGGGGAGGGTGTGGCTGGAGGAGGTGGGTCACTAGGGCATGCCTTTTGGGGTATATATTTTGTCCTGGTTGAAAGAAGTCTCTCTCTGCTTCCTGGTTTTCCTGTCTTGATCTGCCTTCCTCCTCCATGCCCTTCCACCATGTTCTGCCTCACCTGGGGCCCAGAGCAAGAGAGTCGACTCTCTATGGACTGAGACCTCTGAAAATGTGAGATGCAAATACACTCTCTCCTCCAAAATTGTTCTGGGGTCTTCTGGTTACGGCGGCGGAAAGCCTGACTAAAACAGAATCATATAGTGGTAGTTTTTAAGGCTGATTTTTTTCTGGCATCATGTCCAGAAGATTCATTCATTCTCTTACATACCAGAAATTCCTTCCTTCGTGTTGCTGTCCAGCATTCCAGGGACGAACACACATCACTCATCCTACTGCTAATCTTACTGTTCACACAGTGCATGGTCCATCCTTGTGCTTCAGGGAAAGTGGGTCTCTAGAGTTACAGTGTGCTGTCGTATCCAGTCAGACACGTGGAAGCATATGGATGAGCAGCAGGACACATCCACATTTAGCTGGTTTAGTCCATTTATGTTTAATGTGACAACTGATAGGATTCAATTCTACCATCCTACCATCTCGTTTCCCACTTCAAGTTTCTTTTACTATAAACAAATGGTCTCGCGTGCCTGATTTCATTTCCCCTATGAGCTTTGCATAGTGCCTCTTTGCACAGTCTTTCAGTCCCCGACTTGTCACAGTCTCCCTGAAGCGGTGGCACACCCCTCAGGTAAAATGCAAGGACCTCCCAAGAGTGCACCTGCCACTACCACCAACACCATTTCTGTCCTGTGTGCTACTGTTCTACACATTTTACTTCTGCTATGCCATAAACTACAAAGTACAAGGTTATAGTTTTGCTTTTAACAGCCACTTATGTTTGAAAGAAATTAAGAAAAATAGGTAGTTATGTACAACTCATTTACTCATTGCTGATGCTCTTCACTCCTCTCCCGCAGAACTAAACGTCTATTTGGTACTGTTCTCCTTTTCCATAAGAACTTCATTAATATTTTCGGTGATTTGGGCTCTGGTGACAAATCAACTTAACTAATTTGAAAATGTGCTATTTCACTCTTATTTTTCAGACACTGTTGTGGCTGGAAGTGGAATTTGAGTTGATGGACTTCTTTGTTCAGCATTTTAGTACATGAGAAATGACATGAGAGTTCTAACGACTCCAGTTTGGATCTGGAGCGTCCCTGAAGCCATGTGCTGAACGGCCTGGCCACCAGAGCCTGTGGCACTGCCAGGAAACGGTGGAACCTTCAGAAGGCAGGGTCTGCTGGGAGGAAGTCAGGTCACTGGGGTGTGCCCTGAGGGGTACTGGGCCTCACCCCTTCACCACTCTCTCCCTCTGCTTCCTGGCCACCAGGAGGTAAACAGGCCTCTTCCACCATGTGCTCCTCTGTGATGTACTGTGACACCCCAGGCCCAAAGCAGCAGGGCCAAATGACCACAGGTTGAAAAAGTTTTCCTCCTTGTAAGTTTATTTATCCTGGGTATTTTGTCACTGTGAAAGAAATCTGACTACTACAACACCCTTCTTGTTTCTGGGTCCCATCAACCTTTCTAACTTAGCAGACCTGGGAGCTGTGAAGAGGTATCTCCTGTGCTTTTTTCCTCCCAGAAATATGGGTGATTTTTTAATACAAACACAGAATTTGCAATAAAACCTTCGTCAATGTGATTTAAATTTCCCAGATTACTAATTTTTGTTATTTTAAACACCTAAAGTACAATTTATATATCATAAAATCCAACCACAAATCCACTTTTAATTAGTTTGCCAATTGTATAACCATCATTAGAATCTGTTTTAGGGTGTTCCCATGACTCCAGTAAGATCCTTCATTCCCATTTCAAAACCTGGCCCACCACCCATCTCTCACCTCTGCGAACTTGACTATTCTACTTGACATTTCATACAAATAGGCCAGCAACACATGGTCCTGGGCATCCAGTCTCTCTTGTTTAGCATGATGCTTCTGAGATTCTTCCATGCTGTAGCATGTACTAATGCTTCACCCCTTTTATTGCTGAGTAGCATTCCACTATGTATATACACCACGTCTTATCAATTTGGCAACTGACGGACATTGGCTTGTTTCCATTTTTTGACTTCTATGAATAATACTGCTCTGAACACTTACATACAGGCCTTTAAACAGGCATATGTTTTCATTTCTCTTAGGTAGACACCTAGGAGTGGGTCTGCTGAGTCGGCAGGTGAATTTATTTTTAAGAAACTGCCATTTCCAAAGGACTACTCCATTTAACCATCAGCAGTGGATCCCACTGATCCCCATGCTAGTCAATATCTGCTGTGATCTGGTTTTTAAAAAATTATTATAGTCATTTTGGTTGGTATAAAACCATACTTAGTTATAACTTTTCTTTGAGCTTCCCTGACGTTCAATGAGTTTGAGAATCTTTTCATTGCTTTATTAGTTATTTAAATATCTTTTTGCAGCACCCATTCAAGTTTTTGTCTATTTTTCTACCAAGTTATTTTTCATGTTGTTTTACAGTAGATGTTATAATCTGAACAAATGTTCTTTGTGGTATGCGTTTTGAAAAATATCTTCTTCCAGTCTGTAGTTTGTCTTGCCTCTAACTAGTATCCTCTGATGAGCAGAAATTCATTCATGTCCAAGATGCAGTTTTCTGCACAACGACTACTACTGTGAGTGGTGTGTGTGTATGATCAGCACATCTACATTTGCTTAGGGAACACGCGCCTTCCCAAACCATGAAAATAGTCTCCTGGCTGCTTCCTGTGGTTTCACTTTCTTCATTTATATCTATGGCCACTTTGAATTAATCTTTGAGGCTGGGATGACATGGGCATCAATATTCCTGAATTTATTTTCTTCTTTCCTTACAGATCATTTCGTTTCAACAGTATTTATTAGAAAACCATCCTTTCCTTACTGAACTAGTAAACCAAGTGACTGCTTATGAGCAGGTCTGTTTCTGGACCCTTCTGTTCCTTTGGCCTGTCCATCCTTCTGCCTCTGTTGATTGCTACAGTTTTGGAGCAAGCTTTGTTGTAGGTCTTATGAGACCTCAAATTTGTCCCTCTTCCAGACTGTGATTCCAAGATGGAAGATGGCGGACGAGAGGGAGGCTGCACTCTGTGCTGCTCCATAACTCGGGATTCAAGCAGAGGAAATACTGTTTCTCTGAGAGGCAGTCGTCACTGCCCACTGATCCCCTGCTGTTTACCACATTCGTCCACCGCAATCACCAGCCGTCTGCCAGCATGCAGCCAGCCTGTAGAATGCAGATCAATCACTGACTGCTGCCTATCATCTGCTGTTTGCCCATATGCCTGGCTCTTGCCTGCCCATTGCCTGGCTTTCATCTACCATCACCTAATATCTACCTGCCAATGGTCCACCGTTAGCTTGCAGACCGCCCACAGACCACCAGCGTATCGCCTGCTGCCCGCTGTTGCTTGGAAGTCCATTGTCACAGTACCCAAAGTTTAGTTACATGTGGCTGCCCCCACTTGGAGACAATAACCAGCTCCTGCAGGTTTGCCACCACAATCTCAGGGCATGGCCACTTCAGTCTGGGGACTCAGGCCAGGGCCTGAAGATATATCAGGGTACCTGCAGGTCTGGTTGCACCTAAGGTCTTTCTGCTCCATGTGGTAGTGGCTGCATGTGGTTGCCTCTTTGCAGGGTTGCTCCTTCATGTGAGTGCATGCCTAGTGAACTCTCTGCAAGTTGAATGGGCACTGAGGTCTTGGGACTGCAACGAGCTGGATCTGGAGAAGCTGAAGGGCAGGTCCATCAGATTTCAGCTGGGTTTGCATGGGCCAGTCTGGGTCTGGCAAGCCTGTGGAAAGCCAGAGACTAGGGACAGTTCCCTGGGGGGAGCAGAGGTTAAAGAAACTGGAGAAAACTGGGCTGTCTGCAGCTCAGTGAGTCCTGAAGCACATGGAGACAAAAGGGACCAGCTACAATGGGTGAGGAGACTGTAAGAGGGTGTGAGGGCATCTTGCTATCTGCTCATTACCCAACCAGTCCAGCACCCGCTAGACTAGAGCTATCATCAAACTTCAGACAGCCCCACCTATCAGTGGAGAAGGGAAGCTGTGAAAATTTTTGAAAGCCAACAGAAGCAATCATTCAATTTTCCATTGAGACGTTCCTTCTTTTTTTTTTGCCCTCACACCTCTACCATTTTTAAATCCAAATATTTTTCATGCATCAATTTGTTGAGAAATGGGATGTCTGAATAATATGACAGTTTTGTTGCATATTCTTATATTTTTACTTTTTTTAAAAAAAATTATACATATTTTTTCTCTCACTTATCTGTCTCCTGGATTCTCTTTCTCATTTCTCTCATGCTAACAGCCAACCTCTATTAACTCCTTCCTCATTCTTAATATAAAGTTTTACCTCTACCTTTTCTCCTCCTCCCTCATAAACACCACATCTTATACTACTTCTGTTCCCTCATTGTCCATCATTTGAAAAGGTAAACCCTTTTAGCAAACTTACTGTTTATACTGTAGACAATAATTGAACACTTCATTTCTGTCTATTGTGACAAAACTGTAAAGGCCTTAATAGGAGCAATTTAGTTAAAGGTGGTATATCGTTTGCCTTGAGGGCTGTTAATATTGGTCTCCCCCTTAAAGATGAGGAACAGGAAGACTTCAGGGACACTAAAAGACTACAGGGTAGAATCTGTACTGCCTCAGCTCCATACCACTAGATGACAAGACACACAAACAGCATGAAAAAACAAGGGAACAGAGTTTCTCAAACAAACTAAGATGTTCCAACAATAGAATCTACAGACAACATAGTAGAAGAAATGTTAGAGAAGGAGTATAGAAAATACATAGCGAGACTGATCTTCAAAATGAAGGATGGTATTAGAGAGAAGATATAGGAAGCAAAAGATCACTTCAATAAAGAGGCAGATATTATAAAAAGGAATCAAGCAGAAATCCTTGAAATGAAGGAAACAATAAACCAAATTAAAAATCCAATGGAAAGTATTACTAACAAACTAGAACATTTAGAAGACAGAACCTCAGACAATGAAGACAAAATATATACTTTTGAAAATAAAGATGACCACCCAGAGAACATGGTAAGAAAGCATAAAGAGAACTTCCAAGAAATATGGGATAACATAAAAAGACCAAATTTAAGATTTGTCGGAATAGGCAAAGGCATGGAGACACAAACCAAAGGAATGCACAACTTTTTCAATGAAATAATAACAGAAAACTTCCCAAATCTAAAGAATAAAATGGAAAATCAACTACAAGAAGCTTACAGGATCCCAAATGTACAAAATTACAGCAGACCCACACCAAGGCACATTATAAAGAGAATGACTAACATGCAGAATAAGGATAGAATTTTAAAGGCTGCAAGAGAAAAAAAAATCAAATTACATATGGGGGAAACCAATTTGGATCTCAGCTGATATCTCAACCCAGACCCTCAATGCCAGGAAGTCCTGGAATAACATATATCAAGCTCTGAAAGAAAATGGATGCCAACTGAGAATTTTAAGTCCAGCAAAATTAAGCTTCAGACTTGAAGATGAAACAAAAACCTTCCATGATAAACAAAAGTTTAAAAAACTTTTAAAAAACAACTAGAAACTCTGCACTACAGAATATTCTCAGCAAAATATTCCATGAAAAGGAAGTGAAAATCAGCAAAGGGAGGAACTACACTAAAGAAAAGGTAAATCAAAGGAGAAACCAAGTCAAGTTAAAAACTAAAAATAAACCAAAATGACTAGGAATACAAATCATATCTCAATAATAACTCTGAATGTTAGTGGCCTAAACTCAGCAATGAAAATACTTAGACTGGCAGATGGGATTAAAAAAAACAACCAACAATATGCTGTCTTTAAGAGACTCACCTCCAAGGAAAAGACATCCACAGACTGAAGGTGAAAGGGTAGGAAAAACATATCACTCACATTAACTGCATAAACAGGGGTTTTCATCCTCATATCAAAGTGAACTTCAAACCAAAGTTAGTCAGAAGGGACAAAGAAAGACATTTTATACTGCTTAAAGGAATCATACACCAACAAGACATAACAATCGTAAATATCTATGCCCCAAACAATGAAGCATCTATGTACATCAAACAAATCCTTCTCAATTTCAAGAATCAGATAGACCACAACACAATACTGGGTGACTTTAACACACTTCTCTCACCACTGGCTAGATCTTCCAAACAAAAACTCAACAAAGAAACTACAGAATTAAATAATACAATCAATGATTTAGACTTAATGGACATATATAGGGTATTTCATCCATCATCAAGCAAATACACTTCCTTCTCAGCAGCACGTGAATCCTTCCCTAAAATAGACCATGTTATGCCACAAAGCAACTCGCAGCAAATACAAAAAAAAAAAAAAACAGAAATACTACCATGCATTCTATCAGATCATAACGAAATGAAACTAGAAATCAAAAATAAAATATAGAAGCTACTCCAACACCTAACCCAAGAAATAAATGGGTTAAGGAACTGAACAGACACTTCACAGAAGAAATACAATCAACAAACATATGAAAAAATATTCATCATCTCTTGCAATCAAAGAAATGCAAATCAAAACTGCTCTAAGATTTCATCTCACTCCAGTCAGAATGGCAATTATCAAGAATATAAGCAATAACAAGTGTTGGTGACGATGTGGGGAGAAAGGTACACTCATACCTTGCTGGTGGAACTGCAGATTGGTGTAACCACTGTGGAAAGCATTATGGAAATTCCTCAGAGAACTTGGAATGGACCCACCATTTGACTCAGCTATCCCACTGCTCAGTTTATACCCAAAGGACTTAAAATTAGCATACCAAGGTGACGCAGCCACATCAATGTTTATAGCAGCTCACTTCACAAAAGCAAAACTATAGAACCAACCTAGATGCCCTTCAACAGATGAATGGATAAAGAAAATGTGGTACATATACACAATGGAATATTACTGAGGCTTAAAGAAGAATGAAATTATGGCATTTGCAGGTAAATGAATGGAATTGGAGAATATCATGCTAAGTGAAATAAGCCAATTCCAAAAACCAAAAGCCAAATGTTTTCTCTGAGAAGCAGATGCTGATCCATAGTGGGGAGCTGTGTAGGAAAGAATGAAGGAACTTTGGATTGAATAGAGGGGAGTGAGGGGGGAGGTGGGGTGGTGGGGGTGGGAAGGACAATATAATGAGACAGACATTATTATCCCATATACATGTATAAAAAATTTTTAAAAATATTTTCACTGTCACAAAAAAGATAATGAAAAAAGTTTTCAATACCACATATTACTTTACTAAGACTGTGCTGAAATGTTCACATTTTTCCTGTTCTCAAATGAAACTGATGTGTACTTACTAAAAAAAACAAAAACAAAAAACTGTGATTCCAGATCCTTTAAATGTCATATTTAGAATGTGTCTGTCAATGTCTTCCAAAAAAATTCTTCTGGAATTTTGGTACCCACTGGATTGAACCTACAAATCAACTGTGGAGAACTGATGTCTATACTAAGTACTTTAATCAATGAAATTGGCATATCCATTTATTTTGGTTTCCTTTAATTTTTCTCACCAATATTTTGTATTTTTTTAAAAGACCAGATTTTTATTGAATTTATGCAATTACCCCTATTGCCGTAGTCATAAAAATACTCAGGAATAGCTTTAAAATTATGGAGTAGGAAGAAAACATAAATGTTTCTATTTTTGTTTACAAAATAGACTTTACCAAGTTGGTATAAACTATAGAGAGCTTTTTACATTTTTTTATTTTTAATTTTGTTCTAATTAGTTGTACATGACAGAATATACAGAATGCATTCATACATTCTGATAGATCATACATAAATAGAGTGTGATTTCTCATTTTTCTGATTGTACATATTGTAGGATCACTTCAGTCTTGCAGTCATATATGTACATGAGGTAATAATGTCTGTTTCACTCTACTATCTTTCCTTTCCTCATACCCCTACCCCTCCTATCACTCCCCTCTTCCTAATATAAAGTAACTCTATTCTTTCCTGTCCCTGCCCCCTTAATTGTGAATTAGCTTCCATATATCAGAGAAAACATTCAGCCTTTGGTTTTGGGGTTTGGTTCATTTCACTTAGCAAGATATTCTCTAACTCCATCCATTTACTCATGCCAGAATTTCATTCTTTAAAGCTGAATATTTAGTATTTTCAGGGAAGAAATCTGATACAACTCTCACTAGATTAATTCCTAGGTATTTAATTTTTTGGTGCTCTACATTAAATGCTTCATTTTGATTTTCATTTTCCACTTGTTCATTGCTGGTATATAGAAACGAAATTTATTTTGGTGCACTGCCCCTGTATCTGGAGACTCTGATAAAGTCACGTATCAATACCAGTAGTTTGCATTTTCCTATCATGGTCTAAATGTGTCCCACCAAGATTCATATGTTGAAACGTCATTGCCTATGTGATGGCACTAAGAGGAGGGGCTTTCAGAAGGGACGAGGTTGACGACTTTACACAGAGGTGTGGGGAGCTGTCTGCCTCTTTCGCCCTGCAGTCCCTTCTGCTGTGTGAGGACAGCATCCAGGGCACCATGATGGGAGCAGGGTTGGACCCTCATCAGACACAGGACCTGCTGATGTCTTGATCTGGGACTTCCCAATCTCTAGAACTGTGAGAAACACAGGACCGTTATTCATTAATTACCCAGTCTCTGGATTTTGTTATAGCAGTAGAAACAGACTAAGATGGGCCTCCTGGTCTTCTATAGCACAAAACATCAGAAACTCAAATAATGAATTTTCCCTTTTTTCAATCTTTAAAACTTTCATTTCTTTTATGGTCTCTGCATTTGACATCCTAGCTGATACAATGTTGAACAGAACACTGATGATAATGATCATTCTGTTTTGGTCTTGAACATGGGTGGGCAATGTTACTATTTCATAATTATGTATGTGGCTGGTAGGTTTTCCGTAGAACAATTCCTCAGGATAGAGAAATTCCATTGTACTCCTAATTTGCTGAGTTTATACCATGAACCTGAATTTTGTCACATGCTTTTTCTCATCTATTAAAATGCTTACTTATATGCGTCTTTCTATTCTTAATTGCATTACTATGTGAATCATATTCATTGATTTTAGAATATTAAGTCAATTTTTATATTCCTAGAATAAATCAAACTTGGTCATGATTTACTAGTCTTTCTAATATTGCTGGACTGAATTTAACATATTATTATTATATCTATGTTCATAAGAGATAACCCCCAATTTTTTTCTTTTGCTGTACTGTCATTGATTTTGAAATCAGAGTCCTGCTGACCTCTTAGGAGAGGTGGAGTCTGTTAATGTCTATTTTCAGGAAGACTCTATCCTATGATTAGCTGGAATTCTTTTACTTCTTCTTTAAATACTTGGAAAATTTTGCCTGTGAGGTCACCTGGGTCTGGGCTTTCTTTGGATGAAAAGACTATGAATCAGCAATTTAATTTCCTTACCAGGTCTAGGACCACTCAGATGATCTGCCTCCCATGTCCTGGGTGTCAGGGAAGCTGTGTGTGCTCAATGATGGGCCATTCCATCTGCAGTCCACCAAGAGACAATGGGGTGTGCTCTCCTGGTGTTTCAGGGTCTGTAGGAGCTGTGGTATTCACCTTCACCTTTTTATACTGGTGAATTATAGTCACTCTTTCCTTTCACTGGTATTGCAAAGGGTTTATCAATTTATACATTTTAATTAACTTATGAGTTTTACATTGATTCTATTTCGGTGATTCTTGCTTTCTGATTTCCTTCATCCTGCTTTCTGGGAGAGTCATTGGCTGTTCTTTCAATTCCTTCTTGAGACAGAAGCTTAGATGCTTGATTTTCAGCATTCCTTCTTTTTTATCTAAAAAGTGTTCACCTCTCTGGGCTGATTTAAAGTCAACCTACAAATACTGAAATGCAGATCATTTTGATTAAAGTGGGCCATGTTCCCTTGAAAAGAACCGTGCTCAACAGTTGGCTGGAATTTATCTCAGCTTGGTTAATCGTACTGCTTAACTTCCACATATCATTATCCATTTTCTTGTCTGCATGTTCCATGGTTCACTGACAGAAATCTGTTAATTTCTAGCTAAACTGTGGATTTGTCCATTTTGCCTTTTAGTTTTGACAACATTTTTCTTTTCTACTTTTTGAAGTTTTCTTAACTGACCGTTTTTTAAGATATATTTTTTAGTTGTAGGTGGACACAACACCTTAATTTTTAATTTTTATGTGGTGCTGAGAATCAAACCCAGGGCTTCACACGTGCTAGGCAAGCACCCTACCGCTGAGCCACACCCCAGCCCCCTTTCATTGACCCTTAATGACTAAGAACTATCCCTGGTAGCAGCCTTGGAAGAGCAGCAGCTGTGGCTCTGCACCATCCATCCCATGGCCATGGTCTCAACAGGGCCACAGGGTGAGCAAGAACATGAGCAAGCTGAGGCACTGCCACCACCACAGGAGCCTCAGTTTTGCACAGGACACCATCTGAGGTGTGTGGCTCTGCTAGGTCTCCAGAACAAATGGACGCTCAAGTTCACCAAGAAAAGGGAGGCAGCACATTCACGTCAAGGAGGTGAGAGGAAATGGGCGACATCCTGCCCCCTGGAAGAAAGCATGATTACCCTCTGTGCATGACTACCCTTGCCAAAAGAGAGAGGGAGGACTGTCCCTACTTATCTTTAGGATCACCTTTTGCCCTGAAGTCTCTGGCATCAACACAGTCTGAATGGCTCTATCCTGGTCAGTGTTGCCGTGGCGCATGGGTCCCCTCCTGCTCAGTGTAGCCCTGGGTCCTCCTGAAGGTGCAACCCTGTAAATGTGGTCCTCTGCCCAGTCTAAGAACCCCCTTATTTAGCAACTCAGGCTCGTGCACCCCACAGGGTCAGTCAGGTGTGCTGAGGGGCAGGCTGGCCATGCCTGCCTCAGGCACTAAGGCATGCTGCCTTCCATCATGCTGTCTTCCATGTTAACACAGCTTACCTACAGCCAGGCTCACTGGCCTGTCACATCACCTCAGAACTCTGAGAATATTCTATGGAGCAAACTGGCCTGGGCAGGGGGCTCCTCTGGTTTCCACTTTCATGCCAACCCTGAGAGGTAGAAAAAGTCCTGCTTATCTCAGTCCCCAGTGGAACTTCGCCCTGGAGAAAAGACCCTCCCTCTTCCAGAAAGACTGCCCTGAGGAAAGGGACTTTCGGCTCACCCAGGAAGGGCTCCATCCCCACCCCTTGTGGATTTTCCTTCTTCTAGACATCATAGCTGCACCGTTCTGATTTCTTTAAAAACCAGATAATTTGCCATGTGTTCTTCCCCGTTGCTGCAGTAGCTAGCTGGCCGGCAGACTTACCTTGGAGACCCGGAGGGGTGGGCCCGCTGGAGTTCATTAAGGAAACTGAACAAAGCCCCGCACCTTGACCCACTCACAAGCCTTTCTTACCACAGCTCTACACTGATGAGAAAACCGGCTCTGGGGCTTGGTGACCTTCCAAGGACTGCGCACCACGTGAGGAGAGGTGGACGCCCCAGAGCCTCCTTACTAACCCGGGACCCCAGCGCTTTAACAAAGTCCGAGGGCTGTGGGTCCTCCAAACCCCATGGCAACTGCGCACTAGCAGGAAGCTGCGGGTGGAGCGGGTGGGCGTGGGTGCGGCGCCACGTACCAGCCTGCGGATGTCGCGCTCGCACTCGCGCTTGATGCGGTGCACCTCGTCCTGGTGCGCCTGGTAGGCGGCGCGCAGGTCTGCCGCCTTGGTCTTGTCCGCCTGCATGCAGTTGCTGAGCGCCTCCTCCGCCTGCTTGCGTGCGGCCTTGAGCTCCAGGATCTCCTGCTGCAGCCGCTGGCGCTCGCCATCGAAGGTCCTGCGCGCCTCCTCGCGAGCCTCAGCCAGCAGCGCCGTCTTGACCTTGTCAGCCGCGCCATCGCGCAGCACATTCAGCGTGGCCTGCAGCCGCTGCAGCTCGCCCTCCTTGATCTTGGCGGTGCGGGCCGCCTCCTGCTCGTGCTGCCGGATGAGCACCTCGCGCAGGGCCTGCAGCTCCTTGGTCTTCTCCTCGTGCAGCTTGGCCTTGAGCTCAGAGATGTAAGCCGTGTGCCGCCGCTGCTCCTGCTCACGCTCCAGCTTGGCCTCCTGCAGCCGCTCGCGCAGCTTGCCCACCTGCAGCCAGAACAGAGATTCGGCAGGGGCAGGGGCAGGCCACAGCCTCCCTTGCCCTGGAGACCCTCCCAAGGGCCGCCTCCAGTGCCCCCTGGGCCACCTTAACCGGCCCGACCCTCCCCCTCAGCCCCACCAGGATCTTTCCTACTAGGTGACTTTGGAGATTTTCCTTGGAGGGAGGAAAGCACCTGAGGGTGTTGGAAGGGAGGGCCAAGCGGGGAACCCCCTTCATTCCAGTATGTATGAGGAAGGACACAGACAGCTCTCCTCAAGGCTGAACAGACTCCAAACCAGAACACCATTTCCAGCGCCCCTGTCAGGGACTCTGAGTCAAAGAAGACAGGGCAGAGGTGGTGGGGAGGGAAGGGCAATGCCAAGCTCCTCGGGTGGAGTGCTCTGGCTCAGGCCTCTCCAGGGGACACCTGGCTTTGGAGCCTGGACTCTGGATTGCTGACCACCAGCCCCACCTGAACCTCTCCATCCACTTAACAATTTGAAACACTAGCAAAATGTGCCCAGGGAGTATTTTAAGCAAATGCACCACTGGAGCTTTTCATTTGAAGTATCACCCAAGACCCCCATTCCACAGGAGCCCTTCAGTAAAATCCGTTCATGTCCCAGGCAAGGGCAGGCTCCCAGAACTGCACCTAGCTGCCTCTGGTGAACTGGCTACTCCAGAGAAAGGGGCAACAATTCCCCCAGACCACACCTCATTTACAGCAGCAGGTGGCAAAATTAATTGCAAGCTTTGGGTATCAATAAACCCTTTCTTGTAACAGCAGGAAAAGCAGCACATAAAACCATTCAGGCAAACCTGAGACCTATATGTCTCCTTCCATCAAACACTCCAGGCAACCAGTGGCCCCCTGACCCAGCTCACTCAAGAGCTGGAATCAGTCTTCCTGATGGACTCAATGTCAGGGGCCAAGGCTTTAAATATTTACACGATCTCCCCAAGTCAGGAACAAAATGCTTCTGTCATTTTTCCTTCTAGAAGGCCACATAGTCTCCTCACCTCCCTGGTTAGTGTTGACAGTGCTTTGGGGTCAGAAGGATGAGACCCCATTAGATCTGGATCTGCTTTGATAGCAGATTACTTAACCTCTGTGATGTTTAACTTTTCTATGTCAACCAGACTGGGCACAGTACCAGTCATTTGGTCAATTATCAGTCTAACTGTTGTTGTGAAAGTATTTTTAAATGAGATCAACATCTACACTAGTAGGCTCTGAGTAAAGCAGATAGCCCTCCATAATCTTGGTGGGCCACATCCAACCAGTTGAAGATTTCTGGGAGAAAAGTCTGATGATTCCTCTGGAAGAAGGAATTCTGCCTCCAGACCGTTTCAGACTCTCAAGACTGCAAGATCAGCCCTTGCTGGAGATTCCAGCCTACTGGCCTGCCCTACACACTTCAAATTTGCCAGTTCCCACCACTGCAAAAAACAATTCCTTTAAAAACATCTCGTTCTACATATTATACGTTTATGCATGTATATACACATATACTTCTTTATTTAAAATAACAGAACACATGTGTATATGTGTGTTCTGTTTCTCTGAAGAACTTCCCAGAGCTTTGGCTCTGTGAAGAGCAATGTCAGCAGCTGCCTCAGAGGATGCTGACAGCAGGGAGGTGGAGAGTTGATGGGTGGATAAATGAACATTGTTATTGTGGTCCAGAGTTTGCACATCAGGTGTGAGCAAGCCCCAGGGTGAGTCACAGGTAGGAACGGTGAGGGAAGTGGACTGAGTAAGCACAGGTGTGGGCAGGGCAGCCTGAGAGGGTTGCTTCCTGGGCAGGAGCAGGAGGTGGCAGCTAGGATGAGCCAGGTGTTCAGGTGCACAGAGCAAGATGGAGTCACACAGCCTCATTACTGAAAGTCTTCCAGATCCCACAGGGTGCAGGTTAACTCTGCTGGAACACCGTGTGGGGCATGCTGAACAACTAAGAGAGTGGATGGCGAATGGGGAAAGCTGGGCTTCTCGCTATTGGAGTGAGGGGCTCCAGACAAGAAAGGAGCTGGTATGATACGTGTGGCCATGGGCTAGCGCTGGGACATCAGTAAGAACTCAGGTTTAAGGTCATGTAGTCATCAGTGCCACATGGAGATGTATTTACAGATAATGTGTACATACACACAACACACATCTCTCCTAGCTCTCGGCTGAGAGGGTCTAGAAGAGGGGCGCCCCCATGGCTGCGAGCACACCAACACCCAGATCCTGTTGTCTAACACCATTCTCCCGTAAGAAGAGCCGGGGCTCCTGGGAGAAATGGCAGATTCAGGATGGAGGCAGGAAGTAGGTAAGATGAACACCGGAAAAGAAGAACTGAAAACAAACAAAAATAACAATCCTCCACAACAGAGGGGGCATCACAGGCACCAACTACATAGCTCCCCGTGGCCAAAGCTAGGACAGCCTGAGCCACAGAACAAAGATGCTGTTGGGTTACATCCAAATACAGCCTAAGTCTCCATGAGGGCAGGCTGATATACTAAAATAACTAACCACAAAAGAAAAATATGAAATGGAATAACAAAAAAAGAAATCCTCAGGAGTTCCAAAGTACTTAAAACTCAAGTGCAAATCCTCCCCAGCCCACAGGACTAACCCTTGTGCTCCTCTGATTCACCTACTATCCTTGGCCCTAACCACTCAGCTCTGATCACACCACTGCCCACTGCAGCCCGGACATGCAGACACCTTAGGATATACCTGACCGTGTCACTGCTTCTTCTGCCAGCCCCCCTACTCAGCAGCCCCTCTCCTGAGCCCTTTGCTGACGACCTTCCAGCAGACCACTCCAGGGCCCCCTGGTGTGCAGCCCTGCTCCTGCTGCTGTTTCTCACAGGCACTTCCCACCACTGAGTTAACATTCCACAAATCTCCTGGTGTTTCTTCCTGCACAAGCCTCAGGAGAGGGACCTGGACTAACTGACAGCTGCTTCTCAAAGACGGGTTCATAGCAGGTGCCTGATAACTGGTTGGGGACTAAGATAAGAAAAGAATGGAAGTTTGAACCACTGGCAGAGGTCACAAAGAGGCTGCTATTACAGCCTCCCTCACAGCCTCCACATCAGGCAGGAGTCGTGGGCCCCTGCCCCAGGTGTGTCCCAGTTTGTCCACAAGCTGTTCCCTCACCTGGGGACCCTCTCCCTTCACCTTCCCTCCAAACTCAGCAGGGCAGGAAAGCTTCTTCAGTCCCAGGGCCAGTGCCTTCCTGGGATCCAGAGCCCAACACAATCTACCCTGTCACCATTCAGGATACACCCAAAAGCCAAGCTTCCTCCCCACCACTGAGGCCAGCAGCCTTTGAGGACAGGATGAGGTCCAACGCACTTCTTCTCACTTTAGATCAGTGCCTGGCCCAGCACAAATCCAGACCAATGTAGGCCAGTCACTGTGAGAATGAAGCAATGCCCAGCTGGTGAGGAGCTGTGGTCCTGCACACTGGTCCTCTCTTCATGCTACCCCAGACAGTGGGCATCTCTAGGTCAGGAATGCTGCCCCACTGACCTGGTCCCCAACTGGCACTCATGAGGCTCACTCAGGACTGTGTGAACACCTTTTGTTCCTGCCTCCAAAATGGCTACTGTGAAGCCTCCCAGGCCTTTCACCCCACAGGTTTTCTAAGAACTCTGGTGCAGTGTGCCCATGCTGTCCTGCACTAGCTCCCCAGCATCCTGCACCACCCTGCTTGAGAGCCCGGGCTATTCTACAGTCCCTGCCAAAGGCATGTCACCCAGCCCAGGCACACAGCATGCACACAGGGCCACAGATGAACAGATACACTTACCACACTCCCTTGCCCAGTGGTGTTTAATGAGTCCTTTGTTAAAACGACACTATACATGTGATGCTGTTTTATTATTAGATCATATGAAAATAACACTTAAATGCAATTGTAAAATTTACATTTATGCTTTTGGAAACAGCCAGGGAATGCATTGCCAAATTCTTCAAGAACAGAAATTCTCCAACTGACCAGACTGGTAAAGCCCTACAGAGGAGCCACAAAGGGGACTGAATAGAGAACATGGGCAGGCAGGGTGTGTTCATGTGGGAATTTCCATGTGTCCTAGAGGTAGGAGGCAGCCTGGTCATGGGGGACTCCCACCGGCCTGGCCTCTACCCACCAGCACCACCTACAGCTGTGCTGATCTGGCAAAGAGGCTGAATCGAACCACCACCCCCCAAATTCCCATGCTGAAGTCCTGACACCCAGGACTTCAGGTGACTATTTGAAATAGAGCCTTTAAAGACGTAATCAAGTTAAAATGAGGCCATGAAAAAGGGTTCTAATCCAATCTAACTTGTGTTCTCATAGGAAAAGGAGATAAGGATACTAGCACACGGAGGAAAACCACGAGAGCACACAAGAGGATGACATCACCGCCAAGAAGGAAGGACTGGGAGGGGCCAGCCCCAGGACACCCGACCTCAGACTTCCAGCCTCCTGCAGTGATATCGTAAGTCCCTGTTTATTTAAGTGCCCAGCTGGCTAGCAAGGTAGGCTCAGGCAGTACACCTGAGCATGTCACCTCTCCTTTTGAGCCAAGCTTTCTCACCTACAGCAGGGAAGCCACACCTGACCACATGAGTCACCGTGAGGCCAGGACATCTCCCAGGTACGGGATGCCATCTACATGGCAGGCACACACGTTAGAACCTGGCTGCCAAGTGAGAGCAGGTGGCAGACAACCTCGGGTCCTGTATTGACTGTCACATTCTTCCTCAAATGACCCAGGGAGGCAGACACATTAAGGCCCCCCATTTAGCAGATAGGAAAACTGAGGCAGGGGCAGTTATGTGGCTTCACAGTTAGATGGTGGAGGTGGCGTGGAGCCCTGCGTCTGACTTGGGTTGCAGCTTCCCTCTTAACCACAGTTTCTGCTGCTGCTCTGGACCACACATGCCAGCCCCTGCAGCCTGGGCACTCAGCTCTCAGCCCTGGAGGATCCAGCAAATGAACTCCTCCTGACTGGCAGGGTGTGCACAGGTCGGCATCACCAGCAAACATAGCTGGCAGAGGCTGCCGCCAGAACTTCTGCGACCAGGAGGAGTCGCATTTGTCCCTATGCCCTAGAAGCCCGGCCTTCCTTACTTCCTCCCGAGGTTGACCCAAGTCTCTGTTCTTTGTCAGTCATTCTGACCTGGGGTTGAAACGAGGGCCAAGGCCAGGAATGGACCCCACTCCACACTCAGCAGCTGCCTGATCCTCAGCGCTCCTTAAGACAGGCACCAACTGCAGTTCCCCAGGCAGCCAACTGCTGTGCTCCAGGGACTTCGGCAGGGATCTGGTTTAACCTTCCACAGCTCAAGCCACCTAGGCACAGGTCCAGGTCTCCACCCTTTCCTCTTGCTCGCGGAGCTCCTGGCCGGCTCTGCCCTCAGAGCCACCCAAGTCAGAGTCATGCCAACAAAAAGGACCAGAACAGTGCCTGGACACCAGACACTAAGGGGGCTTTTCACTGCATCTGGGACCTTTATGACAACCTTAAACTGGACAGTAATTATCATGCTGTGTGCAAGCTGAGGATGCAGAGATTTGGAAACCTTAAGTCACTTGCCCAAGACTCTGAAGCCAGCAGGGGCCTTGCTGAGGGTGGATCCCAGGTCTGGGAGGTTAGAGAGCTGAGCCCTTGCCTCATGGGATGTGGCAGGCTGCCCGTATGGTTGTGTTCTAACTGTCCTCTGCGGTCTGCCATCACCTAGCCAGGCACTGTCCTGAGTGGCTCCAAGGCTCGGACCTGCTCAAGGAGTACAAAACAACTCGTGGTCCAGAGCAGGCCCCTTCCAAGCTCTTCACGTAGTACTAAGTCCTGACAGCAACCCATCAGGGACTGTTATCACCCCTGTCTTCCATGCAGGGGAAACCAAAACATGGGGTCCACAGAGCCTGACTGGTCCAGCCAGCACATGGGGGACCAGAACATGCACCTGGCACTCTCCTTGTCTCTGCTGGTATTATTCTGCAGAGGGGCAAGATGAGGCCTGGAGAGGAGAAGCGCCCACTCTGCTCCAGTCTGGGAACATGCCCTCCCCACATGTCCCTGGCAATACTGTCCTTTCAGTGTCCATGCCCAGCCTTCCATGGAGACCAAAAGCCCTGTGCCTCTCACCTTGCTCTTTTCTTGCTGGAACTCGATCTGAATGTTGGTCAGCTTGGCCCGCAGCTCCTCATTGGCCATCTGCACTGCATCCGTCTCCATCTCGGGCTTCTCGCCCTTGCTCCGGCCTTTTTTGGACATGCTTCCTCTTGGGTTGAAACTCTGAGAACCTAAGCTTCACGCCCGCCCACCTGCAGGCACAGCGACCAGCGCCCCCGTGCTAGCCAGTCGTGCAGGGTTCAGCTCATCCTCCATGTAAACCACCATCACTTGAGATCCTAGGGGCAAGGTGGGGGAAGCAAGTTAGCATATGGGGTGGGGCTGGTATGCGACATGTACCACCCGTGGGCCCAGCACCTGCCCCAGCTGGAGGATGTCCTCCATTCATGGGTCTGACCCAGTGCTCCTCACGTGGACTGTGCCAGAATCACCTGGAAGCTGTTAAGGGCAGAATGAGAATCCAACTTGCATCTCCAGCAAGCCCCCACATGACATTCCCAGGTGCCCACAACTTGCGTAAGTTCACTCCAGCATTGCCCTCATAGGACAAAAGGCCTCCATCTTCACAACCCGTAGACCATGGTCTGCAGACGTCAGTAAGCATGCATCACCAGGGGACTCATTTTCAAAGGTAGGTCCTGGGCCGCATCCCAGAACGTGAAGCACAGTGGGAGGGCCCGGGGAATCTGCATTACCCAGCCACACTCAAGAATCGTGGAGCAGGGTCAGAGGACCAAACTTTGAGAAATGGGTTTAGACCTCATAAGGTTAGTGGTTTTTCCCCTACCAGACAGAGGGTATCATCAGTAGCACAGAAGAGGAAACTGGGGCACACATAGGCTGAGGGCTGGCCGTGTCACACAGCTAATAAGAGAGGAAACAGTGGTATACTGATCTAGGCCCGCAGCTGGAAGTGGGGAAGCAAGGGCTAGACCCTGACTCCCCGGCTCCAAGTCTGCACTAATGCACAACCGCACTGAGGTTCAGCAGGGCGTGGCAGCTCCACCTCCCCTCACCGTGCCCTCCTGCTGCTTTCCACAACAAAACAGTGTTTACTTATTTCCTTTTTTCCCTAGGATGTAAGACCTGGGTTTGTTTTGTTTCTTGCTGAATCTTCTGTGCTGGAAGAGTCCAGCATGTAAGAGGCGCTCCATAAAGACTTGTGGAATGAGCGCATAAATGGCTGAGCAACAGCAGGAAACAATAACGAGGCCAGATCCAGGACGGGATCCTGTCCTAAAGTCCTTGGAACACCTGATGCGGCAGGTTCGTTATGAGGCCCTTAGAGATGAGGACATTAAAGCTGAGAAGTAAAGGCAGCTGCGTGCGGACACACAGCTAGTGAGCAGCGGCACTGGGAGTAGATGGCTGGGGAAAGAAAGGATGCAGAGCGAGAACCAGCGAGCACTCCAGGAAGAAATCCCAATCTTGGGGGCTTAAGGAGAGATAACCACAAGGAAGGCAGGCAAGGAAGATCACAAACAAGAAGACTGTAGACAGAAAAAGAGCCGGGGAAGCTAATAGGCAGCTCCTGAGAGGTTAAGATGAAGACCAGAAACTGGTCATTGCATTCAGCAACAATGGAGTCAGTGACCTCAGTTTGTGGGTGGGAGTGGGGAACAGAAAGCACAGGACAGGGATTCCAGAAGGAGGTGGGCTGGGGCCTAATCAATGCCAGTACATTGGGCAAGCTGCAGATACCCAGCACTGGAAGAAGCGGCCCCTGCTTAAGCAGAGCCTGAGCTAGCAGCCCTGGGCACTAGGGTGCCATGCAGAATAGAAAGCCTGAAAGGCCATGAAGGAGGCCACCTGAGTGAAGGAGTCTCCTCTGGAAAGGGGAATGCACTTCTCGGTGCACCAGGAGGACTACCCGGGAGTAATCAGCATCCCCACTGATCATTCCAGAAGGATGCATTCTGTCCTCAAAAAGCATGACCTCCATCAACTTTGAGCGCAACTGGAGCTTACTACATAGCTCATTCCTTGGCCCCCTGACCCACCTGCCTTCATGACCACAGTGGTTCTAGAAACCAGTTTCCGTTGCTCCAGTGCACCACCTGCCCTTGCCTTGATGAGCAGGAAGCACTCACCAGAGGAAACAGGCACCTCTTTATTCCATCCTGGAATGTGCTACAGGAACTGACCAGAGACGGTCTCTGCCATGACACCTGGCTGTCCATCCCAACAACACAAGGCTCAGTCCTGAGGAGTCAGTAAGTCACATCCAAGTCCTGAGAGCAGACTCCAGACATTAACCTGGGTTAATGTCACAAGAGTAAGAAGGGCAGGATACAAAGCAGAATATGATTTATGATTCCAATTTTCTGTAATACATATATTTGTTTCATTCTTTTTACATGGTTTCATTTTTTTTACTGAGTACCTATAAGGTGTCAGGCCCTACCCCCTAGGGAAATAGTGGTGGCTACTACCCTGCAAAAGGTTAAGAGGTGATTACATGTGATGTTTGTTTTCTTCTTTATGCTCTTCTAGATAAATCCAAATTTCTATTTCTACTACTTCTTTCAAAAGAAAGCAATGTAAGTTTTTGTTTTTTTTTTAAAGGAAGGTATTACGATTTGGATATGAAGTGTCCCCCAAAAGTCCCTATGTTAATGCAGGAATGTCCAAAAGGGAAATGATTAGATTGTGAGATTTGTAATCTAGTCAGTGGATTAATCTATTTGACCAATTAATAATTGGAATGACTGGGTGGTAAGTGTAGGTAGGTGGGGTGTAGCTAGAGGAAGTAGGTGACTTGAGGCATGCCCTTGGGGCCTATATCTTGTCCCTGGCTCCTCCTTTGCTCTCTCTGCTTCCCACCTGCCATGAGCTGAGCAGTTTTTTACCATCACACCCTTCCACCATGATGTTCTGCTTCACTTTGGGCCCAGAGCAATGGAATCAGCTAACCAGACTGAACCTCTGAAACCATGAGCCAAAATAAATCTTTCCTCCCCCAAGTTGTTCTTGTCAGGTATTTTGGTCACAGCAATGAAAAGCTAGCACAGAAGGCAAGCAAGTTTCAGGAAAACACCTGCACTTAGCTGGGAAGGACACAAGAAGAGCACTGGGGACAAAGCAAGTGGGCTGCTTGCCCATGGCAGTGCAGCTGACAGCCGTGCGTGGGGCTGCTGGCTCCATGGGCCCCACCAGGCGTGGCTACAAGTCCCAGAGCCCGACTCTCTCAGGGTGGCCAGGAAGGAAGAGGGGGAGCAGCAGACAGGCCACTCTGTGCCTGTTGCCCTGCTGGCCCCATACAACGGTCAGCCATGGGAGGGCAGGACCTCGACTTCTACCTTGGTCCACCAAGGCCTAAAGTTCCAGCTCAACAGGACTTGGGCCACCCTTGCCCAGCCCAAAGTCCCAATTCAATGTTCCCAAGACAAATAAACTAGGAGCTGCCACCAAGCCTAGAGCTCTCAACAGCATGTCCTCCACATGTACCAGCACGGGCCCCAGGGAGTGTTGAAATGAAAGGGGGCCGGAGGGGAGGTTGCCCAGAATTGGGGGCCATCCTGGGCCCCAGGCCACCAGCCCAAGCCAGAGGCACACCATGGCACAACCAGTACCACTCGGCATCCCTATAATCAGCCCCACAAATGCTGGCCACGCAAAGGCCTCACCTGCAGGAGAACACAGGCCACTCTTCTTCCAAGGGTTCACACTGTGCCACCGCCTTCCATTCGAGAGCCATGGCCCACTGTCGGCAACAAGCTCATTGGAGGCTCAGAAAAGCAAGGTGGAGATGAACTGCTCAAGGGTACAGGAGGAAGAGTCGCAGCCAAGGAGGATTCACCCCGGAGGCGACCCCGAGCACCTAGCCTCTTGCTGGCCTGGGGAACGCCACAGAACACTGGAGTAGGTCCCAGGTACCACAGAACTCCCAGTCGGGCCACACA
Organism: Sciurus vulgaris; assembly: GCF_902686455.1. Classification (NCBI taxonomy): domain Eukaryota; kingdom Metazoa; phylum Chordata; class Mammalia; order Rodentia; family Sciuridae; genus Sciurus; species Sciurus vulgaris. The sequence goes on from NC_136469.1 coordinate 141,695,261, forward strand.
GGCCACCCCCTCCCCTCTCTCCCCATGCACCCTCCATGCTCACCTGAGGTCATCCAGCCCCTATCCAAAGTGACTCTGGAGCCCCCTTTTTACTCCCCTCAGGCAGCCCCACTTCAGAAAGCTTCCCTATCTCAAGCCAAAAGGGAAACCAGCAAGAAAGGGCCTCCTCAGAACTTTTGCCCTGAGCTCCTTCAGACACTCAGAAGCCCCCAGAATGAGTCCCCTCCTTCCCACCCAGAGGATTCTAGCCACACCTATCGCCTGCCACACCCCCTCTTCTCTGGGTAACATGGCATAAACAGAAAACGTCTAATGAGCACACGGTATGTACCAGGCACATGATAACCCCTTCAGAGGGCAATCTCATTCAATCCTCGGGACATTCTCCTCTGAGGTGACATGCAAGTCCTCTACCTTGCGGGTGAACAAACTGAGGTTCCCAGTGTCTTTACCGTGACCATGCAGAAGAGAGCCAGGCTGTGGAGTCAGGCAGATGTGGTCACCTGTGACCTCTGCAAGTGCTCTGAGTTCTCTGGGCCTCGGTCGGCTCACCTGAGGAACGGGCACCTTCCACTACTGCAGTGCCCAGACCACCAGTGTTCCACAAGCAGCAGCTCCCCAGGTCCACAGGGCAAGCAAATTTTTGCTGCAAGTGTGTTTTTCCAAGTGTGCAGATGTAAATCATGTTGTTTCCCAAAGCTGGGGCACCAAGCCTATGTGCAGCCATGGAGCTCAGAAGGGACAAGGAAGACAGAGGGACGCAAAGGGGATCTTCACTGGTGCTGGTCCCCGAGTGGCCTGGGGAATCTGCCTTCCCAATGGGAACCCAGCAGGTTGTAAACATGGTTCTTCAAGTGAATGGACACAGGCCAGACAAAACCCAGCTCGGGTGAGCTAACACAGGAGCTGCATGCCTTCCTGTGCTTCTTGCCAGTACTCACTCCCCACATGCACCCCCCCAAGCTCACCTTCTACCTGCCAAATCCTCTCTGGAGTCCTTACCACCTCAGGGTAGATGGTCCCCTGTTCCTCCTTCCCCCAGCCACCCACAAGAGGATGTCTCCCAAGGCAAAAGTCAGCCACATCCCACCCCTGCAAAGAAAATAATAACAATATAAACAACCATGGTAATAGCAAAGCACGTGCTGTGTGGCCCCAGTGCCCAAGGGTAATGCCAGACCCTACAGGGGGATGCCTTAAAAATCCCCATGCCCCTTGCCCCTTGCCCTGGTGCCTGCTCAACTGTCTGCTCACCCTGCAGAGTTCTTCTCTGCCATCTTGTCCACTGGAGTCTCCAGTAACAACCAGAGGGCCCAGCCCAGGGCAGTCACATCCAGAGCCCTCTAGGATGTCTAGGAACTATGAAAACATCATATATCCCACTTCCACATGCACCCCAATGGGCAAAATCCTTCAAGGGACACAGGTTTCCTTAGCCCTTGGTACACAAACCAGTACTCCACCCCACCCACTGCACAAAGCCAAGTACAACTAGATAAGAGCTGGCCTGTGTGTGGACAGATGACCATACCTGGTGGTGGGCTTGGTTCAATGCCCATGCCAGTTGGACACACTCAATATTTCAATATGGCCTCAGCAAAATGGTAATACTGAGCATCAAAGGCCTTGGGCCTTACTTTTGAATATACAAAGCTATCCAAAGGCCACCCTGAGGTGGTAAGTCTGAGGGAGGACAGGAAGGACTCCAGAGAGGATTTGGCAGGTAGAAGTTGAGCTTGGGGGGGGTGGTTGCATGTGGGGAGTGAATACTGGCAAGAAGCACAGGAAGGCACGCAGCTCCTGTGTTAGCTCACCCGAGCTGGGTTTTGTCTGGCCTGTGTCCATTCATTTGAAGAAGCATGTTTACAACCTGCTGGGTTCCCGTTGGGAAGGCAGATTCCCCAGGCCACTCGGGGACCAGGGAGAACTTGCCCGGCTGTAGATACCCTTCCATCATTTGTTTCACTCAAGCCTGCTACAGCCTCCCACATGACAGGCACCATGCTGGGCACAGGGACTAGGATATGGAGCAGACTCTGCCTGCCAGATGCTGGTGTCCTCTCTTGCTTAATGCTCCTTCCAGGAGACTCCTGTCATTTGCTCTTTCAGTATTGCCACATATAAATCAGGATGAAATCATTTCTGTGGCAACTTAAAAATGGCCACATGAAAATTTCAATGGCCACCACTTTTGTCCCTAGGAAGGTATATGAGGTCAATGTACTTTATTCTCTTGCTGGCAGCTTCACCTGCCATCCTCACCTTTCATTGTCACCCCAGCCACAGAATCAGCACGTTCATCTCTAAAGCTCAGGAACACGTAGAGGGACACAGGTGACAGCAGCAGAAATAACAACAAAGATACAAGGTGAAAGTACAGTGTGAAGAGACAGGAGACATCAGACTCAGGTTCAGACACACAAAGACAGTGAACTACCAGACTGGGGCTTTACAACAGCTGTGGCTGACACGCCAAGGGCCCCAGTTGAGGAAACAGACAACATGTAAGAGCAGACAGTCAACTTGAGGAAAGATAGAAATTCTAAGAAGGAGTAAAGACATGCCAGAAATCAAAAACGCTGACACAGAAATGAAGATGCCTCTGATAGGCTCACTAGTAGACTGAACACAGCTGAAGAGAGGGTGAGCTTAAAGGCAAGTGAACAGAGTATTTCCACTGAAAAGCAAAGGGAAAAATGACTGGAAAAAATAGGGGACAGAATATTCCAGGACTGTAGGATGACTATAAAAGACGTGGCCTATACACGATGAGAATACCAGGAGGAGAAGAAAGCAGGGAAGTATTTGAAGCAATGATATCTGAGAATTTCCCCAAGTTAATGCCAGACTCCAAACCACAGACCCACAAGGTAGAGAGCCCCAAGCAGGATAAATTAAAAAAAAACAACAAAATAACACCAAACCATACTATATATCATATTTCTGCATTTTACAGAAAACTAAAGATAAAGAAAAAAATTCCCAAAGAAACCAAAGAGGAAAAAACATGTTACCCATAGAGAAGTAGAGAAGCAAGAATAAGAATTTCATCAGATTTCTCAAAGACTCCATGCAAGCAAGAAAGAGAGTGAGATATTTAAAGTATTTAGAGGAAAAGAAAAAAAAAATCAATGTAGAATTCTGTACCCTGTGAAATTATCCTTCAAAAGTGAGGAAGAAATAAAACTTTCTCAGACAGCAAAAATTAAAAGAGTTTGTTACACAGACCTGCCCTGAAAAATGTTTTTAAAAGTTTTTCAAAAAGAAAAATGGCATAGGTCAAAGTTCAGATCTAAGTAGAAGAAAAAAACAAAAAACTATAAAACTTCAAAAGACTCAGATCTACATAAAGGAAGGAAGAACTTTAGAGAAGGGATAACTGAAGGTAAAATGAATTTTTTATTTTTCTTATTGTTAACTGATTTCACAGATAACAGTTTGTTGAAAGCAATAAAAGCAATAATGTGTCTGAAGATTACAGGATGGATAAGGGAAATGGACACACAACAAAAAGGAGGCCAGGCAGGCCACTTTGTTATAAAGTGCCTGCACTTCACATGAAGTGTTATGTTATTACCTGAAAGTGGACTTGGACTAGTTGTAAATGCACACCGCAAACTGTAGGGCAACCACTAAAAAATTTAGACATTCAACTAACATCTTCGAAAGGAGAGAAAATGGAAATATATTAAAATCACAGGAAGCAGGAAGAGTGGAGGACAAACACCAGGACAAAGAACAGGGCAACCAATAGAAAACAGTAACCAGCACAGCAGCGTTTACTCCAACCACAGAGATTACCACTTTAAATGTGGATGATCTAGACGCAGAGACTGTCAGAGTGAATTGAAAGATAAGACCCAACTATTTGTTGCCTACAGAAAGCACTGAATTTTAAGACTATCATGCAGAAAGCCAGCCAAGTTCTGCACATTCATAGTTAATTAAGGGAAACGAAAGCATGAATTAATTTCCAGCCACTGCTAATCTCTCAGTGTTGACACAATCTCTACACTACAACCAAAAAAGCAAACCGTACCACCTTTTGAATTAAAGAAAGATCATTGTAATAAATTCAATGAGTTATAAAAATTATGCTCAAGGAGCACATTCTGAAATAATGCAGCCCAAGAGAACACAAAGAAATTATAATAATGTATCTAAATGAAAATCACAAAGACGAAGCCCTAGCGGGGAAGAATTCTGCAGTTAGCTAAGCAGAAAGTCTCTTCCCCCGTGCCTCTGCATGTTTCATGAGCGGCTGCCACTCCTGCTCACTGGCATTGCCACACCTCCCTCAATCATGAGGACAGTGAACCACTCTCTGCCACAATTCTCTGTGAGGCTTAAAGGACACAGGAACATAAACATTCCATCTCCATATGAAAAGCTGTTATGGTTTAGATATGAGGCATCGCAGGAAAGCTTAGAGGTGAGATGATCGGGGTATGGGAGCTAATCTGTGCATGAGTCCTCTCCTGGGTATCAAGTGGGCGGTGACAGCAGGCAGGCAGGGTGTGGCTGCAGGAGGTGAACCACTGCGGGTGTGACTCTGAGGTATCTATTTTGTGAGCTGCTTTCCTCTGGCCATACCCTTCTGCTGTGATGCCTGCCTCACTCAGGCACAAAGCAAAGGAGCTGGCCATCTATGGACTGAGAACTCCAAAACTGTGAGCCTTACCTGACTCTTTCGGTCACAGCGATGAAAGTGCTCACAAAACAAAAGCTTACAGCGAATACCTGTACTTTGAGGGGGAGGGCAGGAGGGAAGGAAGGAAGGAAATAAGACCAATGTTAAACCCAATTCCTCAAAAAACAAAAGGATCTCAAAGAAACCAATCCTTCCCTGCGTGATAGAAGCAGATTCATTGCCCTCTGAAACTCTGTTCCTTCCCCGGGTTGATTTTCCAGACACAATTTCAATGCCCATTAGTAAGTGGTATGTGCTGGGCAGAGGGAATCTACTTTACCTAGTTTCTTGCAGAGATCAAAGCTGTGGGACCATTATTTCCCATCAATACTGCATTCTTTAGCCCCTGCACCTCACCTCTACAAGTGTGTTCCCTGAGGGGTGTGCTTCCCAAATCTCCTATAAGGTTCCCTATACTTCTCAGATTCCCTTGCAGAGGATGGGGTCATGTGACTCAACCTGACCAATGATATATGTGAGAAGTTGTGACTTCTGTCACTTCTGGGCCACTCACATGACTTCTCTTCCCTGCTGCAGATTATTTAAAAGCCATGTGTTGAGGTGGTGACAGGGCCAGATCCCTGGACAGGGCTAGGCCCTAAAAAACCCACCACAGGAGAGGCCCATCAGTCCTGTACCAGAGTATATGTGGACTAGAACTGACTTCTTGGTTCCTTTGTTACTGCAGCTCAGCTTCATGAAACCTGACTGATATTCTTCCTAGACTGCTCTTCCTCCTCTTTTCCACCTACCCATCTTCTTCACAATTCTACTTTGGCACTACCTCCTTAAGGACACTTAGACCGATGTCACTCCCCTACCCCAGAAGTGGCTAGAGCTTCCCCTGCACACCGACAGCCAAGCTTTCCTTTTCCACAGCCTTAATCATGCAGTGTCGGTACTGGTGTTGGTACTGCCTCTCCTGCCTGTCTCCCCCTCAGATGGCTGCTCTGTCATGGCCAGGGCTGTTTGCCTCAACCACCAAGACCCTGGTTCCGTGCCTGCCCCAGAGTTAAGATGGCTGGTAGATAGTTGAGTGTGGTGTGTGTGCCATGGCAGTGCCCTTCTTCACCCACACAAGCACCTACCAGGCCGAGGGCGAGATGGACAAGCCACCCTGAGTCATGCCCTCCTCTCCTCCTCCATCAGAGGTGCAAGCCCAGCGGGGTGGGGTGACAGGTCCATAGATAACCACAGCCCAGCTGAAGATGGTAACCAGGATAAACTGGTAGGTAAGATTGGTGCCTACCAGCTAGGGGCCCCATGCAGAGGACAGCATCTGAGCTGGCCCTGGCAGGAACAGCAGGCCCTTGACAGAAGAATGGTGAAGGCAGGGCCGATTTGTTTAGGTATACGGTGGCCAGGGAAGGGCTGTTCAGTCTTCTTGGGGACCACTCCTCCCATTTGTAAGCCAGGGTCTCAGAGGCTCAATTGTGAAACCCTAGTCCCAGAACCTCAGAATGTGACAGCATTTGGAGATGGAGCCTTTATGGAGGCAGTTAAGGCAAAATGGGGTGACCAGGATGGGCCCCCATCCCACCTGACTGGGGTCTTTATAAGAAGAGATGAAAACAGAGAGAGAGGGGGTGGGGGAGACACCACTCAAGGACACAGGGAGAAGACGCACATATGCAACTAAGGAGGAAGAAAGCAGCCCTGTTGACACCCTAATCTCTGACTTCTAGTCTCAGAATTGTGGGTAAACCCCTTCCTGCTGTAGAGGCCCCAGCCTGTGGGACTTTGTTAACCCTAGCAGACCAACGCAAATGGGATGCAAGCTGAGTGCACTCACCCCACCCCAGGAATGGACACTTGCCAGGCCTAGCCACACCGCCTTAGGAAAAAAATCACCATATACAAAGTACTCTGCAGATTAAAATAATCTTGTCTCTTGCATGGTACGCATCAATCATCACTGCCGGGAAGCTGTCTGCTGCCCCACTTTTCACTTGAGAATACGACACTAGGACCACACTCAGGCTGGAGTTGAATCCGACCTTCAAGTCTGTTGCAGGGTCCCTCCCAAACCCCACACCCAAAAGAATAGCAGTTCTCACTAACACCCTCAAATTGTCACCCAACACCTGGCAGACTGGAGTGGTGGGGAATGTGTAGTGCAGGACAGTCTGCAGCCTCACGAAGCGCTCTGAAGGCTCTGCACAGCCCTGCGACTAGACCTCAAACACCAACACCCAGGAGGACACTGCAGCTCTTCAAAACCCTCTGGGAGTGGGAATGAGGGAACGAAGCCACGATCATAGGCCTATTAGATGTGCTAAGTGTCAGCAAAGCACGGTCTGTTTGGCCCTCCTCGGGCCCCAAGAGGGAGGCCTGTCTTCCACAATGTACATGTGAGACAATAAGGCACTGCCCATGTTCAGGTGGCCCAGACCAGCTCCTGCCAGGGTCCCTCACTCAGTGGTGCTTTTCTTTCCTGCTTCTCTTATGTTTGATGGCGATTAGCACTAATCAAGACCCAACCAAGGTGAAGAATTAGAACTCTAAGAAATGGTCTACCCAGAATAAATAAGGAAATAAATAAGATCCCCTCCAACTCTACTGCAGTTGACTGACCACAACCCACACAGCAACAGATTCTAACAGTGCACAGAAAGCTCTGGAAGATGGCATGCAGAAGTCAAGACAACAGCTTACTGGGGAATGCATTTAAACAGAGGTTCGGATTGAATCTCAATGAGGAACTCACAGAATTTAATGACAACCCCACTTCACAGATACGGAAACTGAGGCCCCAGGAGAACTGGGAAGCCATGACTCCAGCTGCAGCCTTCCCCTTCCAGTCCAGTCCTCCTCTGCTCCCATCCTGCAGGCCCGTCTGGCTTTCCTCTGGAGTGTGGGGCAGACGACTATTCTCCCAGTCCTGCTGTCAGAGTGAGGAGCTGCCTATTTCTTTGCCTCACGGTGCCTGCCACTTGGAGCCTGGAACAGAGTCACATGTGGCTGCCTCCTCCACCTGATGATGCACTGTAATGGCAGCAGGCTCAGCAGGTTGCAGCGCCATGGCATCCTGGGGACACCACAACAGCAGGCAGTTTCCACCCCAGGGCCAGATCAGTTTGGTTCTGTCTGCTCCAGGGGGTCAGGAAATGCACACAGCTTGGCCTGGAAACCTTCCTTACAGCACCAGACACAGTTCCTGAACAGCCACTCACTCTGGAGGCAGCCAGAGTGTAGGTAGGAACCAAGGCCCTTGCTCCCGCAGGGCAGGAAGGTGCCTGGGACTAGCTCAGGCCTTCCAGAGGGCAGCACAGCAGGGGAGTGCACTCTCTCTCCCTGGCCACATTCCATGGCCCGAGGAAATGACCATGAATGGGGACAAAATGTGTTCCCTCAACTGCAGGGTCTGAAGAACTAAAAACCACATTTCCCATATCCCCTTAGGACTGGGGTTCTGCACTCGGCTTAGGTTCCATCACTCATTCTTACAGGCTGGAACCCAAGATAAAGGGGAGCCAGGTTGGGGAAGGTGCCATTTGCCCACACCAGCAAATGGCACAGTGGGGGACTCTGGTGCTTCTCATTCCTAGCTTGCAGTTGAGGCCAGGGTCAGCTGTGAGACAGGACCTCCTAATCCCAGTTCCCCAGGGCGGCAGAGACGGCAGCTCCTGGGAGGCCAGCCCTAGGATTTTGCTCTGGAGGTCCTTCCTGGATCCAGCAGAGACCTTGCCCCTTCACTTTCCAACCACACTGGATTACATCCCTCTGTTTAAAGTAGCTCAAGAGTGGCTTCTGTTACCTGCATCTGAACACAGGTAGAAGCTGGGGTGCCCCAGAACCTGAGTAGAGTTAGATTTAAATTTTAATGAAGGAGCAGAAAACAACTATGTTGTTCAAGCTATCTACAAGTAGACCTTCTGCACACCTACATACTGCTGGTGGAAGCTCACATGTGGAACCTCAGGGCCACTGTGAGAGGACCGCTCTCAAGAGCCAGCTCTGGCCTCAGGCTGGTGAGTCTTGACTCTACCACTTGTTAGTTGTGTGTCCCGGGGGCAGGTAACCTGTCCTCCCCCTGGAAAACAATGAGGAAATAATAACTGTTCTCTCCCAGGGCTGCTACAAGCACAGCATGAGTCAAGGCACAGGGGCCCCAAAAGATGTGGTCTCTATGGCCTTCTCCCCCAGGCCTACTGTGCTCCCTGGTGCTTTCTTCTGTCCAGAATATGCCTCCTCACCCACCCCTCCCATTTGTCCTCCAGGGAAGGAAGTACAACCACACTTACACACGTGTATGCACACACACACATGTACACACAACAGTAAAGGCCAGTTCTGCTTTCCTCAGGGCTTCTTTGAAGTCTGGGTACACTTGCCTGAACTTTAACCAGCTTTTTGGGGTTTCACATGGGTTCAATGATAAGATTCCATTATCAAAAGGCTCCCACCCCAGCTAAACAATACTGAAAATCTCACTCAGAAGGACATTCCAATGACACTGAAAACCATTCTTGGTATACATTACAAATTAAGCTGTGCCCCCAATGAACTCACATGTTGAACTCCTAATGTAATCTGATTGGAAGCAGCACTTTTAAAGATGTAATTAAGGTAAAATGAGTTCAAAAGAGTGGGCCATAGTGGGGAGTGGATAACAGAATGAATCAAACACCATTACCCTATGTAAATGTATGATTACACAAATGGTACGCCTCTACTTCATGTACAAACAGAGAAACAAGTTGTATCCCATTTGTTTACAATAAAATAATTAATTAATTAATTAAACCTTACCATAAAAAAAGAAATATGTATGCTTAGTTAAACTAAATTAAACATTAAAATTAAAAAAAAAAAAAAAAAAAGAGTGGGCCATAACCCAATATGACTGGTGTCCTTAGGTGAAGAGTTACGACACAAAGACAGAGGATGTCATACAGAGAACCAGGCAGAGGCTGAGGTGCTGCCTGTACAAGCCAAGGAGTCCAAAGCCTGCACAAAGCACCAAGGGCTGGGGGCCTGGAGAAGCTTCCCCACCACCTCAGAGGGAACCAGCCCTCCACTCTGATCCTGGACTCTGGCCTCCTGTCACTTTCTGGTGTTTAAACCACTCAGTCTGTGGTGCTATTAGACAGCAGCCTGAGGAAACTAGGACATTTATTAAATAATGAGAACATGTAAGAAATATTGTCCCACTTTTCTTTGAGACCCATTTCATACATAAAAAGAAGGGGAAACCCTGATGGAGTAGAATGAACACTGACCACCATCTCCAGCTCATGTCTAGGCTGTCCCCTGGCTGACTTTTCTTTTTTTTTTTGGGGGGGGGGGGGGGGAGTGCGGTAATCAGCCACACACATCCTTCCTATGAGCCTAGGGCACAGGTGATGATGGACTCCGCAGAGCAGCTGGCTCAGGGAATTCGTGCCCCCTAAGTGACTGGGTGACTGCCAACGAGCCCTGGGAAGTCCACACCAGCAGCCTTCTCCAGAAGAGCAGCCAGTCCGCTTCCTCCACAGCCGGCGTCAGAGGCTCTCAAACTTCCTTGGCCAGCACGAGGCCCCTTCCAGGGGTGTGGCCTGGGGGCCTCTGCTGGGGCAGGATAAGTCCACCTTCAGGGTAACAGCAGAGACCAATATCAGGGCCTCTCAATGGACCCTCGTCACCACTGTGTGAGTGGCAATCTCCTTTTCATCTGTCTTCTCCAAGACACTTTCCACAATGAAAATGGAGTGTTTTAAATGCTTTTACACAGAAAAGGGATTAGACAATCCCCAGACAACTTGGGAGAGGAGTATCTCTCCCACCTGGTGGAATTCTTTGGTTATCAAGAAAAACACAAATAAGTGATGGCAATAAAGATGATTAATTTCCCAAAGTCAACTGCAGGCACCTGTCAGGGTTCCTTAGTCCTCAGTGCCATGCCTGGCATACAGCAGACACTCAGAAACAGTGGCCCTCCCCACTCTTTACAGAATCAGAAACTGAGATTCAAAGAGGGTCTTGCCCAAGACCCCCAACCTGAGGGATGTAGAGCCAGGTACATCCTGAGGGATGTACGGCAGGCCTGTGTCTGGCCTTACAGCAATGGGGGCACACGTGAGGGCGCGGACCACACTCACGGAGAACGACGAGCAGCCACCAATGTGGAAGGCAGTACTGAACCCTTCCTGCATTGCTGCTTTGAAAGCAGACACTGACGACACTTCTCATAACCCCTTCAGGAAATGAGGACACAGCACATCCCTCCTGATGCCTCTGAATGCCCCTCTCCATCCCCCACCCAGGAGACACTCCTTCCTCTGAGCCACTAACAGCTTCCACACCCTGGTCCACAGAAGCCAGGAGGAAAAAGCAAGAGCTATTTCTGCACTGAGCAGAAAGCTTACCTAGGGGCAGGGACAGCCCTCCTCACCACTGGCACCCACAGCGACCTCATGGACAAGTGTTAATAGGGAGACCCTCATCATTTCCACCTTCAGGCTCCAAGAAGAGAACACTCAGCACTCCAGGCGATGGTAAGGTCACTCTTTATATGGGTATCAGCCATTTTTTTTCTCATTATAAAGGTCAAGTATGCTCCATGAAAGAAATCTGAGAGAACACAAAAGAGGAAAAGAAAATGCTCCCACCCGGCCCCAACCTGACCCCACCCTGAACACGCTAACTGGGATGTGATGACTTCCTCCCAGGCTGCTGTTCTAGGGGTAGTTTTTACTTGTCTTTTAAACTCAGGCCTATCAATCACTGTCCAGCCCGCCTTCCCCACTTCATGTCATAAAATAAGCACTTCGCAAGCTACACTGACGAGTGGCAGCAGTATGCCCTCTCGTCTGTTCCCTGATTCAGTCGGGGTCTCTCGCACCCTCTCCATTCAGCAGGGGATAACAGATGCTTGTGGGGGCCAGCAAGCCCTGATCCCTCCACTTCTTAGCTATGGTTCTAGCCTGTGCCTCCCCTCCTCCTCCAGGGGTGAGACTGGAGGGGACAGGTGGCCAGGCTTCCCACACCCAGTGGCAGGAGAGGCTCAGGAAGAAGCTGCATCACCATGCCAGCCACAGTCTGCTTTGGACCAAGCACCAGCCCCTCCTGCCTGCACTTAGAGGGTAGCAAATCTAGTGTAAACTGGCCCTAAAAGCCCTCGCCTGTCAGTCATTCCTTTCCAATTCAGGTGAAACAATAATGCCACAACAAAGAGCTGAGCACGGTCATCTATTAAACATATGCCACACCAGACACCAAGAAAAAGCCAGGCCTAGATGGTTACCTGGGTGGATTCTACCAGGGTTTAAAGAAGAATAAATACCAGCCTCTTCCGAAAAGGAAAGCACCTTTCCCAACTCGCTGAGGCCGGTACTGGGGATGCCAAAACAAGCAAATAATGCGAGAACAGAAAAACAGACTAACAGATCTGATGAATACAGATGCATAAATCCTCATGAAAACACTAGAACGCCAAACCCTGCAACATGTAAAAATAAATACATACCATGACCAAGTGGGATTTGCTCCAGGAATGCAGAGTTGGTTTAAGATTGAAACACAAATCCAAGTGTTATATCATGTGAATAGAGTAAGGGACAAAAACCTCACAATCATGTCAACAGGGGCAGAAAAGAATGTGGCAAAATCCAAGAGCCTTTCATGACAGCACCCAACCCACCAGGAAAGAAGAGAAGGGCTTCCTCAAGCTAGCCAAGGGCCCATGTGAATTAGCCACAGCTAACACCATCCCCAGGGACAAGGATGTCCCTCTCCCCACTGCTATTCAACACTGGACTGGAGTGTTTTAGCAGGGCAATTAGGCAAGAAAGAAAATTTTAAAAAACCAGATTGGAAATGGAGAAGTAAAACTATCTCTATCTCCAGTTGCTATGATCTCGTATGTAGAAAACACCAAGAAAGCTACTAAAATAAAATACCAGAACCAGTGAACATGTTCACTAATGTAGCAGGATACGGGCTTAGTATACACAATTGACTCAATTTCTACACACCAGTCACAAACAACAGGGAAAATAAAATTAAGAAAACACGCAAAAGTATCCAGGCACTATTTTGCATGCTCACTGGATTGGCATGATCATTCAAAACCAACTGTGAAATCTACAACAGCAGGCTCTTTGGCATCTCCTTCAACACAAAAGAACCCTGCAAAAGCTGTTCCCCTGACAGATGAGAAGCCCAAGGGTCATAGAGGTGAGGTAACTTATGGAGGCAGCAGAATTCGCAAACAGGTAGTTTGACTCCAACAGCCATGTCATGTCCCTGCACCGTACCCCCAGCCCTCCTGGCCCGGTGGTTCTCTGCTTGGCTGCACAGCAGAATCTCCTAGGGTGCTCTAATAAATACCACACCTAGAACATAATTACAACATGGGCCAATAAATTTGCTTCTGGGTACGTTCCAGAGAACTCTGAAAGCAGGGTCTCAGTGGACCCTTCTCCAGCTGCTACCCAATCCTGCTGCTAGAAGTGGTGAAACTTGTCCCAGAACCTGGCCCTTTCTCTAGCTAGCACCTGTAATGGCCCAATAAACCCTGTTCTTCAGAGATCTGTGGGCTCAAGAGTTTAACACACACCTGCTAAGTGGACTCCAGCATACTCCAAGTTGAATACCAGTTACAGAGTAATGACCTGATGGCTTCAGGGCACCTGTCGCGGACTGAGAGCAGGGACACTGCATCTCCCAGTGACAAGGCCCAGGAAAAAGAATGATTTACAGTTCTGAATGCTGGCTGGTGCCCAGTAGATTTCCTGGTGCAGGGGAGAGGCACCATTTTGCATTTGTTTTTCTCTTAAGCAAATGAGGATTTCCAGCCTTGGCGTCAGGCTCCATGAAATGCACGCCAACATTACTTTTTTCCAGCCTTTTGCTACACATGGGGCACCACTCAGAAGCCAAATGCTCTCTTTGGGCACAGACTGTGCACAGGGAAAGTCCACCTTTTCATGATGGCAGCAGCCAATTTCCACATTTTTTCAACAGATCAGTCCACAAGCATTTCCTGGGGTACCAACCATGCATGGAGAACCAGGAGCAGAGGGAGGGATGTGCAGCCAGGGCCTGGAGAGCTGCCCTGCAGGCTGTGGGTCTGGTTTCTTCTCCACCTGCTTCTCACTGTCCCTCCCACTCATGCCCTCACACGCACTAGCCTAAGGTTCAGGAGGCAGGGCTTTGTCTGCCGACGTGACCATGGCATTCCAGGCCTGGCCTAAAGGAAGCATATGTTTGACTTATGAATAGATGTCCATTACAGGCATGTAGAAAGGAGATGGGTTCTCCACAGGGCCTGGTGGTTGGGTGGGGTGAGAAGAGGGCAGGATGGTGCCAGAAGCCTGCACAGGTGGTGGTGGTGTTGGAGATACTTCAGGTCTCCTGGGGTGGGGGAGGAATCCAAGAGGCCATGTAGCTGCTCATGAACACCCAGGAAGCGGAAGTCTGGATCTGTCTTCTGCTCTGATGGACCATGGCCTTACAGAGGGACAAGTGAAGTTGGAGGGCTGCTGGGACTGACAGGTTGAGGCATACATTAACAGGGGGAAATGCTTGGCCCAGAGTACTCGGATCCACATGTCCCACTGCAGTCTATACAGGTTCAACACTTGGAAGCAGTGTGTGACACCAACTGACGCACCATGGACATGGGCCTCCGGATTCCCACACCTGTCACCAGTAGACACTAGGCCAGTCTGCTGAGGCAGAGACTCAATCAAGGGGACTGCTTTATTTTTTTTTTAATGGAATAGTCTTCTTAATTGTAAAAGTAAAATTGGGAGCAAGGGGTTTAGCTTAGTGGTAGAATGCTTGCCTAGCAGATGTGAAGCCCTGGATTTGATCCCAGCACTACAAAAAACAAGCAAACAAAAAATCTTGTTACGACTTGCATATGAGGTGTCTACCAAAAGCTCCTGTTGATTCGGGAATATTCAGAAGTGAAATGATTGGCTTATGATAGCTGTAACCTAAGCAGTCCATCCAAGTTTCAATGGCTGGGCAATAACTATAGGCAGGTGTGGGATGGCTGGCGAAGGCGAGTCACTGGGAGTGTGCCCTGAGAGGACACATCTTCCCCGTGGCCCCTTTTTTCTCTCTCTCTTTTTTCCTAACCCCATCATGAACTGAGCAGCTCTCCTCCACTGGGTCCTTCCAATTTGATACACTGCCTCATCTTGGGCCTAGAGCAATGGAGTTTGCTGTCTATGGACTGAACCTCAGAAACCATAAGCCCCAAATAAACTTTTCCTCCTCTAATTATTCTTGTATTTTGGTCACAGTGATACAAAAACTAACTAAAACACCTCCAAAAGAAGCAAAAATGTAAAAATAAAAAGAAAATCAGGTATCAAAGAAAATAATTTGGAGAAGTTCAGAAAAGAAGACAAATGAATTTACAGCCTGCCCCTCCCACCTGCACACAGTCATGCCTCGGGGGCCGGTGTGTGTCTTTGGAGACTCCTCCCCAAAGAACACGGCGAAAAGGGCAAAAGGGAGTGAGCACCATGCCTAGGCTCCTCTCTGCAGACACTCGCAGTCCCGTGGCAGGAGAGTGACTCATACATTACAGGAGGGAATGCAGACCTTCGGTGAAAGGAAGTGACAAGGCCTGAAGCCACCCAGATAAGAAAGAATGAATTTAGGGGCTAGGGTTGTGGAAGGCCCCAAGTTTAATCTCTAGTACCCCCCACCCAAAAAAGTAATGTCCATTTCATTTCTCCTCTAAATATCAAAACAATAGGGCTATAAATGACCTAATTTAAAATTCAATATTTACATCACAAAGTCCAAGTTATATCTTTCTATCTGTAGGGTCTTTTGCACCCGATCGAGCCAGGGACCTGCTCCTCTACCGCCCACCCCAGCTCCCATAGAGATCAGGGCCCCTTTACAACAGGCTGGGGAAGATGAAGCCAGGCACTTCCATGCTGGGCTCAAAAGTTACCACCTCAGCAACAGCACGCACAGCTGGCCAGAGAGCTGGTCCCGCCCCACAGGACCTCCCAGCCAGGCCCCCACTCTCCCTACACCCGCCTCTCTCAGAAGGCCACTCTCCTCAGTCCCTCCTTGACTCCTCCACTGCCCCTACTTGTCAGAATGTCGCAGCCCTTTTCCCCTTCTCCACTCCTAAACCCCAAATCCTCCAAGGTCAATTTCACACTCTTGTTGCTACCAACATGCCACCAAGTTTTGGGAGCACCTGCCAGGCCCGGGGGAGACAGGTAGCACTGCCCACCACTGCTTCCCTAAGCACCACATGGCACCATGTCAGACAGAGAATAAGCCACTGCCAAGGCAGACAGTGCTGCATGCTGGGTATTAGCTCCAGAATCTCCCTCATTCCTCCAGCCAGAGGTTGTCACTCTCCCCCCACCCCCATTATAGAGAAACTGTGCTTCAGAGAAATTAAGTGGGCTGCCCAAGAGCAGGGACTGGGAAGTGGAAATGTTACAGAGTTGTCTGTCTAAAATGCCTTTTGCACAGTGGGCTTCTCAAGGGCCGTATCCAAGGCCCACTGGTCTCTGCATCCCCAGGGTCATGGCCTGACACAGGAGGTTCACAGCCCTGTTTGCTGAACTGAGTGGTTTCTGCATCCAGGAATAGACACCTGCTCCTGACACTGTGCTGTGCAGTGCTCAGCCAGCTCCGACCGTGATGGACACAGCCAGCACCATGGGCAGCGCCCACAGCAGCATCTGCCTGGCTTCCTCCCCGAAACCCAACGATTCCCTCTGGGCCTTCAAACTGCCCTGACGTTACAGCTAGGAAGATGAATCCTTAAAAGCACCTTTACAAACACAGGCCTCTAAAACCAACTTCCAAGGCCATCAGAGAAAGAAAAGAACGTGTGGAAGACAGTCATCCACCAGCCTTTAGCAAAATGGTACAATGTCTCCAAAGAGAAGACGCCCACTTCCACACCTGCAGCAGTCACCCTCAGGGTGCCCAGGGGGCACACAGCTCCGTGGGCAGCTCCCTGCCATCCACCAAGAGCACAGTCTCAGCTTCCACCAGTCCAGCCCTGTCCGATCCCCTTCCTATGCTCCACTGCCTCCAGGCTATGTCCAGGTGCTTTGGCCCAGCATCCAAGGTCCTCTGTCATCTGGCCTGGGCTTATCGCCTCTCCCATCACATGCCAAGAATAAAACCAGTGTCCACCACGTACTGTACCTGTCCCCCACCACTTCCTCACTCAACCCTCACAACAACCCTGAAGAAGAAATCCCACTACTACCTCTATTTTCCATGTGGGAAAACTGAGGTTCAAAGAGTTCAGCTTTCTCAAGATCGTAGCCTTGTGATGGCAGAGCCAAGACTGAAGACCACTGTTCCTGCTCCGCCTCCTCCTGCACCACCCACAACTGCCTGCCTGTCCCCAAATGCAAGGCCCCTGATCAAGCCCCAAGTCTTCCAGTCCTCCTGGCTGCCTGTCCCTCACACTCAAACTCCTCTGAAGGTCGGAAGTCAAAAGCAACGGAGGCCGGAAAGCAAAGTGGTTTGGAGGGTGGAGTGGGACCTTAGTTAGGCAAATCCATTTCTGTCCAGATCTGTTTCCTCATCTGTAAAATGGGATTAGACAACCACACCTGGCTCACATTGCTGGGAGGAGGATCGGATGGCACAATGTAAGCAAGGGCGGCTGGCGCCGCAGGCACATGACATCACCTTGCTCTTCCTGTCACTCCTGGTCTGCAGCGCTCTCCACTAGGTCTGCTCCACTGTAACCACTTAATAAACGTCTCACGACTGGAAGGACAAAGTACAAGGAAGAGAGAACAAGGGGGGAAGGGAGCTCTGAGAACACAGGAATAAACCCAGCTCTCTCACCGTGCTCTTAACACACCCTCTGACTTGATGGGGGTTACCCCCCACACAAAGAAAGCGAATAATTCTGTAGTGGACACCAACTGAATGTCCTCTAATTCAATTCAATTCGGACACTATCTATCTAGAGATGGTGGTCGGATCCCACGTGTTAAGGGCTCAGTCCCATGTGACCACATGACTACTGGTGCTTCTGGCCGACTGCTATAAATCACCGTTCCGTGGTCCCCCTCCTTGGGCTCAACTGCCTTGCTGGGCAGCTCCTGGTGCTTAGGGAAACATTCCACTTGCATTTATAAGGGATACAGATGACATGCACAGGTGAGGTACAAGGCAGGCAC
This sequence comes from Sciurus vulgaris, assembly GCF_902686455.1. NCBI lineage: Eukaryota > Metazoa > Chordata > Mammalia > Rodentia > Sciuridae > Sciurus > Sciurus vulgaris. The sequence goes on from NC_136469.1 coordinate 141,713,072, forward strand.
CATGCCAGGTGCTTCTGTGGGTTCAGCTATCCAGAAGCTCCCCAAACCTGCTCCTTTGGATTTTATACAGGTTTCATTAGTGGGCATGGCTGATTATGTCACTGGCACTGGCGATCAGCTCCAAATTCCCTCCTGGAGGCAGGGGTGGGGCCCTCCTATCTTGGGGGTTCCAGAACCAGCCCCCATCCTAAAGCTACCTGGGAATGGCCAGTCATCCATCTGTCATCATATACAAGCTACTCATCACTCTGGACATTGTGAGGACTTCTGGAGTTGTGTGCCAGTGAAGCCAGAACAGGGGACAGGCAGTTAGGGTAGCAATAGGGGATCGGGTCAAATTGAGGAAACGGAGGCCATGAAAGCCATCTTCCTCTGGAAGTTGGAGACTGCCCTGAAGAATGGAATGTCAAGGATCTCCAGAGCGGATTAATTACCAAATTTACCTGCCCTTATCAAGGACTGCAGGGAAGAAGCTGCTACTGAATGCCCCGTGGGCCCTTGCCTGGCTGAATCACTTTGGCCCTCCCCCTGCCCATTCGCTCCTCACTTTATGCATCTCACCTACAAAACCAGGCCCAGCCACATAGGCAGGAAGGAGAGATAAGGGGGAGAGAACTGGAGAACAAAAGAGACCTCAGCCTATAAAAGATGTAGGGCATGCTCACTTCTTGGGATTCTAGAACATCAGCCATAGCCCCCTTCTCCCTCCCGGGAGAAGTCTGTATTATTACTACTTTTAAATAAAACCTGCTTAATATGCTTGCTTCTCTAGTGTCCAGACTAATGTAGTGTTCAACATTAGAGGGAGCACAACTCATCACCGGTAAACGGCCGTGACACCAGGGGGTAGGGATGAAGACCAAATGCATACTTCCCAGGGTCACAGGAGTCAGGGAATCAGCCTGGAACTGTGAAGGTACCAGCTGGCACACCCTGCTATAAAGGACATGTTTCTTCTAATGCAGCCAGGACATGACATTCCACCATGATGCATGAACAGTCCTAACTTACCCAAGCCTCACTTCCTCCTCTCTGGGGGAAGTTGTATGGCCTAGGCCTGAGCACAGCCCTCCACCCCTGGCACCCTACTGCCCTGTATACTGTGACCTCAGAGCAAGGTCCAGCAGGACAGCAGGTGTCAGCAAATCCAATCACAAGCAGCCTCTAGAGGAAAAAACACAGCAGGGGATCCTGAAAGTGGGGAACCCCCCATTTTCAACTCTAGTTCTTCCATCAACATTCTTATAAAATTTCACTCTTGCAGTAGGTCTTTGCAATCCCCCAAGTGGTCCCCATGGTAGTTCTAACAGCCCACACCAGTTACTCACAGCAAACCTAAGGAGTCTGTTTTTCTCTGACAGGCCAACCCATGCACCCATCCATGTGCACATCCTCTCCCACCTGCCTGAGGACCACGCAGGCAAATCCACCCTCACCCAGTCAACCGAGCTCTACCTAGATTCTTCTGGCACCTGGTCCAGCAGAGGCTCAGACATCTGCTCCACATCCCACAGTGCCTGATTCCTGCTCAGAGCCCAGGGCACCCCTGACCACTCGCCTCGGGCCCTGCCTCAACGCAGGGCTTGGGCACAGGGCAGACCTAAAGTGGGAAAGGGAGCCCCAAGCTTCACATCAGGAGCCCTGGGTTTTGAAGCCTATTCCTCTCTCAGCTTGTTGTGTGACCCTGGCCTTCTCTAGACCTTTGAAAATGGGACTTCAGACTGGACAGAGCTGGACCAGAGCATCCAGGTGCTGCTGTGGCTTCTGCATATGAGGCATACAACACACATTTACTTTTTAAAACCAACTTTTCTAAAGTGCAGTTCACACTTTTAAGGGTATAGCTCAAAGAGTTTTGACAATGGGAACATAGTACACAGTCAGGAATCCCTAAAAGTTCCCACAGGTCCCTTTGCAACTCATTTTATTTCCTTTAAAATTTTCCTTAAAATTACTGAATTTTGTAATACATACATACATACATATAGACATATACATATGTATATATGAATCTAGCCCAAAATATTTCATGAAATTGAAGACTTACTGTGCTAGTTATAGTTGCCTTAACACACATTAACATATTAACATAAAACATTTGTCCACACAAGAACCAAAATCCTCTCACACAGTCTCACTAAGCAACGCCTAATGAAGTAAGGGCTCAAGGCCCCTTTCAGCTCTGAAAGTCCAGATTCCACATTACTCACCAGAGTCTAGCCCACAGTCTGTATACAGCAGATGCATACTAAATCTGACTGCCAAACCAGCTCGAGTGCAAGGCCCATCCTTGTAGCCCCCAAACCTTCTCTGGCTGATGCAGTCCAGCTCCAGGTGAGAAGTCACCAGCCTGTGCTCTGCAGAGCTAAGGGGACTGCATTTAGGGAGACACCAGCTCCAGGTGAAGAAAAGCTCTGGAGCAAAGCGGGAAGCAGGTGGGGGCAGAAACGAGCCGCAAATCCATGAAAGTACAAAGAGGAAACATCTGACAGAGCAACTCCCAGTTCTCAGTCTTCTACCTGCATTTTAGTATATCAAATTATTTTAATAATTCAGTCATTTTCACATCAAAACCACTGCAAGAAAAATTCACTAGGATGAGGAGTCTGCACGCCCAGATGGGGTTTACAGAGAGCTGAACAGACTGGCCCCCTACCAAGTTCCTGTTTCACAACAAGCCAGATAACTGAAGGGAAGCCTTCTGTGCCCTGAGCAACTGGGCAAGGCCTTTTTTAGATGTCATAGTCCTTTAAAAATATAGAAGTAGAAAATGAGGTGGGGAGGGGTGCATTTCAACCTGAGGAGGCAGACACACAGACACCTGGAGGACTCCCAGGGTCCCATGACGCATGCTCCACTGCATGCAGGAGTCATATCCAAATATGCAGCCCTGGCTAACAGAGTTCCTGTGGTCCCAGTCCCTGACATCCCTCTACCAGTCTGTTTGTTGTCCAGGCCCATGCCCAGCTCCCCACCCCAACCATAAGGAACCATGAACACTGCCCTAAATGTGCCACTGTGACTTTACCTGCGCCAGTTCACCAACAGACAGGCCTCCCTTCTTTCTCACTTGGGAAACTCCTATTCAGTCCTCAAAGGGCCATTCAACCGACACCTCCCATAGAAAGCCTTCCCCCGGAATTTTTCACTCCACGAACCAGAGTAACCAAGAAGAACGACACCATTCGGGGTGGAGCCAGTTCCAAGGGCCCTTCCTTCTTTGTCCAGTGTGAAAAGGGATCTGTTGCTCATCCCAGGCAGTGAGGAGTCAGCAAGAGATGTGAGCAGAGAAACAATGCAGCCAGACCTGTGTGCTGGGAAGATATTTCTGGTGACAGTGTGGGGTCAGGCTGAAATTGGATCTGAAACAACAAAATTCATTCTCTGGCAACAAAAAATTTGTAGGTGTTTGGCTGTTCCTGTCCAGAGCACTCCTCCACAGTGACCCCAGCTTCCCAAGGAGAAAGTGCACTCACCCCTGCAGAAGAAACAGTACTCCCTCCTCCACCTGCCTGGCCCTCAGTGCCAGCCACCACACCAGCCAGCTAACGCTCACCTGGTCTTGCCTGGCATCAGCTCTGAGCTAACCCCTTTATATCCCATCTTTACAATAACCTAAAATGTAGGGACTAATCTCAACCCATTTTTGGACTTAAAAATTACAGAAAGGTAAAGGAACTTTCCCAGAAGTGCAGTTACTACATGGGGTTTGAGTGCAGGCAGTCTGGCTCCAGGCCCCAATGGTGGACAGAACAAAGGCCACCTCTCAACTCACTCTTAAAACCTACCTGCAGCCCCACTGTCTGATGAACCCTAAGAAGTCATGGGGTGTCCACCCAAACACAGGGCTGCTGGGAATATATGGACATGTTGTTTTCATTAGGGAGAATAAGAAAACCAATTAGATATTTGCTAAATATCCACCAACTGAATGCACTGGAGAACACTGATACAACAGGAAAACTGAAGTATCTCAAATTTTGGTCTACAGTCCTGCATTTCAATCCCCTGGTGTACCTGTCAAAATGCAGCTTCCTGGGTCCCCCCCGGGACCCAATCAATGGCCATGTCTGGAGGCAGGACCTGGCAATCTAAAATTCTGCATGGAATTTTTTGGTTTTGTTTTTGGTACCAGGGAGTGAACCCAGGGATGCTTAACCACTAAGCCACATCCCCAGCCCTTTTAATTGTTTATTTAGACAGGGTCTTGCTGAGTTAGGGCATCACTAAGTTGCTGAGGCTGGCTCTGAACTTGCAATTCTCCGGCCTCAGCCTCCTTAGCCACTGGGATTACAGGCATGCACCACCATGCAAGTTTTTCTGCACAGTAACATCTGACACCATTCCTGGGGATGAATTTTCATTGCCATGGAAAAAGACCTCTGAGTCTCCTGTCCACAGGACACACAAAGAGGCCCACAGAAGTGGTCCACCAATAAACACACAGAAGAAGGCTCCCACACTGCAGCCACCCTACATCCACCCTACCATGAGCACTTCCCACTTCTTGACCTTTCTGCAAAGAGGATGTCCTGTCATCACTTACCTGGCATTCAATGCCCTGTTGTCATGTAATTGGCAGCACTTTCCCCTCTTTAGGGGCACAAAAGTACTGCTGCATCTTTCTATTAATGGCATCTTCAATTTCGTAAAAGATGGTACCTAGCAGAATCCATAATTCTGATTAAAAATTTAAGTCAGATGCCAACACAGCTAACAGACTGTTAGATACACCCTTTCTTGCAATTTGTAAAAATAAATCCAATGCCATCTGTTCTGGGCTTTCAGCTTCAGCCCTGGTCATCCTGGTAACCCACAGCTCAGCTGCAGAGATGCAAATTCAAGAGCTGAGGCAAATGAAGGTTTTTACCTGACTCACCCAGGGGACTCTGGACAGCACAGTTGTGGGACTCCACACTACCTCCTTCTTCAAAGGCTGAAGTCAACTCTGGGCTACACCCAGGTGACATCTCAACACCGCTGTCTCCAGATGTCTGAACGTCATGGCCATGCCCGGCACATAGATGTTGGTCTGTCTGTGACAGCTGTTGGTCCTGCTGGGACTGATCTGGGACCACACCCATTAGCCAATGACCATACCCCTTCATTTTCTATAATTAGTCCCATGGCTAGTAGGAGTCGAATTCTCTTTGGGATAGGAATGGAAAAAAATCTGGGATGGGGATCTGGTCCGTGACCCAAATCCAAACAGATAATTTGATGATTGCCTGAAAAGCAACAACACCTATATGAACATAAGGGGTTGTGATATTTAGGAAATAATGAACACGGAGATACGAGGATGCTCACACTTTCAAATAAAACTTCAGCATATACTTTCTATATTGCTTTCCTTTTTTGACTAAAACTCTTCTAATTCTCCTAATCTTTCACGAGCCAGTGGTACACCCCAGTAATTCTGAGTCAGGATCCCGAGGCTAGAATGCCAGCTCAGCCACCTTCCCCAGGAGCTCTGACACTCCAGCCTTAGCTGCCTCGTGTGCAAACCAGCCACTGCCCAGGTCAGACACACCTCTACACACAGCACAAGCGTCAGACATGGCGCTGAGTGAGGAGAGAGCATCCCACATGGCTGTGTTGATCAGCAGTGTTGGATCATGCTCCACCTGCTTTCTGTGGATCACTTGACAAAGCCAAGACAGTTACACAACTTTAGAAGACAGCTGAGCCACATTTCCAGGGCTCCAGCAATAGAGGGTGGTGCTGTGAGGCAGGGCTGCTGCTGCCCCTTCCCCACGTGCAACCCTGGGCATGTTCCTCCTGCTCTCCCTGCCTCCCTACCCTGCCTGGAAGGTGACAGTGTGGAGGAAGTCAGTGCCATCATGTCCCATACACCCCAGCTTTACCCTGTGGGTGCCCCAGGCTTCCTACCCATGGTCATTGCTACAATGTAAGCACTGGAAAGCCAAGAACCTTCCCTCACAGGGACAGGAGTGGGCTTCCATAGGCAGGCGTGTTAGCCACCCTCATCTGGTCACCAAAGAAGAGCAGGTGTTTGGAAGCTAGACAAAGGGTTGGGTTTGGAGCCACACGCAGAACATGGGTGGGAAAAGGGTGAAGATATCCCGGAAAGGCTGGAGTGGAAGGAAGTGAGGACTGTTTAGGACTATTTGGACCCCTCCAGAGAGAGGTCATCATCCTCAGACAGGAAGTCCATCTTTTTAGATTAGGAAAGAAATCTGGCCTGAAAACCTCAAGGTGGAAGTGTGCCTCTCTCCTTAGACAGAAACGAGATTGCTCAACAGGTCAATAAGAGAGCAGAAAGTCCCAAAGTAGACCAAGGACCAACATGAGAACTTTGCACATAAGATGGGATCTAACAGCTGACCTGTCAACACTGTATTGGGACAAGGAACCAGCAATTTGGGAACAAATAAAACTGCATGCCCACCTGGATCCTTACAGCAAGACAGATTTCAGGTAGACTACAAATTTAAATGAAAAGGGAAAAGACTCAAGTCTCCTAAAAACAAACACTTAAAGATTCTCTGGAAGGAGGGAAAGGGTAAGTGTGGGTTGTTTTTGTTCACTAGCTTCGCTTCTAGAATTCACTCTAAGAAAAATCCACAGAGACAGGCTCAGCAAGGAACTGGTTAAACAAGCAATGGCAGACCCAGCCATGGCGGTGGAGGCCTGGGAAGATGCTCTCCACGCCTGCTGAGTGTGGGACACAACGGTGTGATCCCATTTTGCAGGGAAAAGCCTGCATCAAACACTCACTGGCATCATAGCCCTGACGCTGAGGGTTAAACCAAGAAAGCAATTTCCATTTGGGGCTAGGGAACCCAGGCTGTGTGAAAAAGAACACAGTGGAAAGCTCATGACAAGGGCAGGGAGAGTATCAGGCTAAGAGGGCAGAGAAGAAATGTGAATAGAGAACACAGCCAGCAGCCAGGAGCTACGATGGAACTCGTGGGATTTCAGAGCCCTGGGAGTGCTGGGTGGGAGATTCAGCACCAAAGAGCAAGAACCCTGTCTCCTACAGGCCAGCAACAACCAGTAGGTGGATAAAACAGGAAAGAATCCCCTGAGTGGCAAGGTCAAAGTCATGAGAGCCTGGGCTCAACACTGACTCAGCCACTCAGGGCAGGGAGGCACGGTTTGGGACAGCAATTCTAAGACTTTAACATGTGTGAGAAGCACCTGGCAAGCTCACTGAACCCCCATCCCTGCTGCCCCTCCCCAGTGATGCTGGTCCATGGATCAGATGCATGAACTTGCATTTCCACCCACCCCCGGCGATGCAATGCAGTTCTTCTGAGGATCAGACCTTGGTTACCCTGATTTAGTGTGGACTCTGAGCCAGCCAGTCTACCAGGGTTTGAATCCCAATTCTATATGCACCAACTGTGTGGCATTGTGCCTTAGGGTCTCACCTGGAAAACAGGGCAAGAGGTGGTATCTACTTAACAGGCTGTTATAAGCACTCAACAGATCAACACAGGTAAAATGCCCATGGGGGGCCCACAATGCACCCTGGAATTTTATACATTTCACCACCACCACCATCACCAATACCACTACTACTGCCTCCACCACACCATCACCACCCCCAGCCACCATCAGCACCATCAGCACCTCCACAATCACCATGACCACCATACCACTGCCAGCCCAGCACTGCCGTTACCATCTTCACCAGCACCATCACATCCTTTCAGCCCGCCACCACCTCTTTACCACCATCCTCAACACCACCATCAGCACCTTCACCTAAATCACACACCACTACCACATCAAATCACTACACCACCACCAACCCCACCATCTTCACCTGTGCAAACACCCACCATCACTATCACCAACGACCACCTCAACCAGTATCATTCCACTACTACCATCCTTGCCACCCTCACAACCACCACCACCACCAATGTGTGTCTAGTCATCAAAGAACATCTGCTTGAGTGTCAGCAGACAAGGAACATGAGAGAGAGCAAGGAACACTGAGAGAGAGCAAGGGGCAGAGTCTGCTGAACACAAACCCCCACGATTCTCCTCCGTATTTATTCAGTACAGAATGCCCAGATCACAGGGGGAACAGAGATGGGAGCGGGAGGACTGGAACCTTAAATGTTGGTAATTCAACCTCATAAACCAGCTAGACCAGGACGGTCCTGAGGGCAGGGCTGTGCTTCTCCTGTCTCAGAACTCCACACCCCAACCCTAGGAGCCAGGATTCATAGTTGACTGAGTCAACAAAAGCCCTGACTTAAAAAATCCCTGTGCCACTCAGTCTGTGCCTCTTGATTAAGCGGGAATGGCGCTTGTTTGGAATCTGGTGATAGGTATGCTCTTGCAAACCCATGCAGACAGTTAGTAGCCAAGCATTACTGATATGGAAAAGCAGAATTCCTCACTGCTCCTCCCCGCTCCCTACATGACACTGATTGCTCCTCCCCAGTGCATCACACATGGCACACTGGAATTCCAGGCCCACTCTCCTCCATTAAGGTAAATCCTTCTGAAACACTGGCCCAATGCTTCTGATCTCCAGGATTCCAATCACCCCTATGATCTGACCCAGCCAGAGAGCTCAGGAAAGTTGCTCATAGCAAAGGATGTTGCCCAAGTGCTATGACCAAGAAGCCAGCCTCAGCTGTGCATCCTGCAAACTCTCAACTTCCTCAAGTGCAATGACCTGGCCCTTTGGCACTGATGAGGTGATCTGCAGATAACATTAATAAATCCCAACTGCATAAAACAGTGTCTCCAATGAGAAAGGAACAGGGCTCATGAAAGACAGAAACCAGATCAGGCCCACATCCAAGTCCTATGCTGCTCCATCCTGGCCTGTGCTCCTTCCTGGCACCCCCAAGACTCCCAGCTGGCCTGTCCTGGATCACGAAAGAGGACCCAACCCTGGCCCATTCGTAGGTAGCTCAAGGCCATCCCATCAGCTCAGCCCACACAGGGCATTAATGCTAGGGCAGAGTCAGCCAGGACATGGGCATCCAGGATGGCAGTGACCATATTTCCTAAAGTAACCTACTGCCCCTGGATGATGGGGCCCTGGAACTTGTTCCCAAGGGTTAAAAGAGGTATGAGGACAAGCTTCTCTTGCCTGCAAGGCTCTACTCATGTGGCTCTCTCCAGGACACTTCCCCTGCCCCTCTGTTCACTCCACAAGTCAACTATACATCTCCTGGGCTCCCTACTCCAGGGCAGACAGGGAAATGGGAACAGCTGCTGTCCTCACCTTACCCAAGACCTGGCAGGAGGGGCAGCTCATAATCTGAGGATGGCACTAGGCGAGGTCAGTGCTCAGAGCCTAGAGTCTTTGTGGAGTAGGTGAGCCCCTAGCTGAGTCTTCTGGAGGCTGACCAGGTTAACAAAGGATATACAATGAGAGGAGGAAACAAGCCCCACACCCCAGAAGATGAATGCATGTCTGTATGTGATCCCACAAGCAGCGAAAAGGCCAGAGGTCCACAGAGCACTGGCCACCCATGGGAATGGGATCTGGAGGGGTGGAAGGAAAGAATGCCTGCTGATTTCTTCTCTTCTCAATCTGAATAGCAAATACTACTTCAGCAATTTTAAAAGGCAATAAAACTTTACAGAAAGTGCAAAAGGAAAAAAACGGTCTAATCACAAACATTCTAAATATATAACAATTTCTCTAGACAGGAATGAACTCTGTCAAAAGCCTTTATTTAAAACTGGTCCCCAAGATGGGGCACAAAGCACCTCTTGGGGTAAGGCTGGCTTCTTGGCCATAGCACTTGGGCAGCACCCTTGGCTCTGAGCAGCTTTCCTGAGCTCTCTAACCACGTCAGACTGCAGGGGTGTAGACTGGTCTGATTGGGGGGATCCTGGAGATCAGAAGCATTGGGCTGATGTTTCAGAAGGACTCAACTGAAGGGAAGAGAGTGGCACAGAGCACCTGCTCACTGTAGGCCAGCAGCTCCCTCCATCTTCAGGTGGCCGTCACACAGAGGTACCCAGGACATGGAACACACAGCCAGACGCAGCGACCACCTCCCCAAGATGCCTCTGCCATAAAGAACACGTTTATAAAACTTTTTATTTTTCAAAAATTCAAAGCCCACAGAAAAGAACCAAGAATAGCACAGCACAGTCAACTCTCCCATGCCTGCTCCTGGGCTCACCACCACCATGGCTCCACATCTGCTTTGTACAGACAGGACGGTTTTTACAGATCATTTGAAAATGGCAGGCACCATGGCATCTCACCCTAAATGCTATGACTCTGATCTCTTAAGACCAAGGACATTACAGAATCACAAAACAGTCAGTCCTCCATTCCATGGGTCCACACCTGTGGATTCAACCAACTGTGACTCAAAGGGAATTTGATTCCCTTCAGGTGAATCTATGCTGAACAAATACAGACTCTTTTCTCTTGTCATTATCCCCTGCACAGTGCAGTACAACTCCTCACACAGCATTCACACCACATCAGGTGTTGTGAGAGATCTAGAGGTGGTTTAAAGCACCCGGACAGCACGTACAGGTTATATGCAGACACTGCATGTTATATAAGGGACCTAATGTCCTCAGGCTTGGTATCTGGGAGGGTCCTAGAACCAACCCCTGTGGACACAAAAAGATGCTACAAGTATCAAAAGCAAAAGTTTTATCATTGCTACATTTTTTACCAAAACTTACCATTTGAAGCCACCATTATTTCCCACATAGTAAAATGATTGTTTTTCTTGACCCAGGCCTCAGATCACTTGTCAAGGAGCAGTTGTACAAAGGACGTGGCCAGATTTCTGACAGGGTTACTCTGACCCACAAACTTCCCCAAAATAACTGAGTGGAAGTGTAAACTAATGACCATCATCATCAGGTCAAGCAAGGCAAGTGGAAGCATCCCAGGCACAGCGACAGAGGACTATGAACCCTCTGCCTAGGACAATCCTGGTCTTTGGCTTTTGTTTAGGAAATCAAAAGCCACATACCCTCAGGCCCTATGGCCCCTTCTGTCCTCAGGAGCTGGAACAAACCAGGACATGGTACCAAAGAGCCAGGAACCCAGGCTCCCACCTCTAAACTTTCTGAATCACTGTGGAGAGGTTATACTGCTGCCAGGCCTCAGTCTCCCCAACCATGAAGCCCCAGCTCTTTCTCGAAACCCCTTAGAGCGGCTAAACTCACTCCCAGTTTACCTCAGGCTCCCTGGAAGGCTCCTCCCAGACCGTCCCCTCATCTTTCATTCTGGTCCCCCCTGGCATGTCCAAACTAGAGAGAACGCTCAGCTCCCAGGCGGCAAGTCCCTTCTGCCCCACTCCACTGTACCCCTGGCCACTTCCTCCCCTTCTGCCCCACCCTGGGGCCCTCTCTGCCCCTTAGTTGTGGCCACTTAGAGCCACACAGAGTTCTATCCAAGTGACCCTTAAACTTGGCAATCACAGCTACTTTCTGAGCATCAGAAGACAGTAAAGTATATTCACAGGCTGTCCTTGGCTTCCCCCACTGTCCTGAGGACAAAAACCAAGCTCCCTGGCCTGAATAAGGCCCTTCCTGGTCTGCGGCCACTTCTCTTTACAACAGACCCTCTTAAACTCTCCTCCCCTGACAACAGACCAAGGTTAGAGGCGGCAACACAGAGAGGTAGGTGGCATTCTCCAGGAGACTCTGAGGCCACGAAGTCTCAGAGAGGTTGAAGAACCTGTCCAGTCACACAGGTCATGAGTGACAGAACCAGGGCCCAAGTAAGTGAGCTCCAGAGAGGCTCCTTTACTGTTCGTAAAAAAAAAAAAAAAAAAATGCCTGTCAGCTTCAACCATCTCTACATGCACACAGCCTCTGGACAGGCCCAGAAAGAGCACTTAAAATGGAAGACTGAAGACTGGTGGGAGTACAGGTAGATGCCATTCTTTTTCCTTTAGCAATAATCTCATTAATTTTGGACAGTTTTAAACATTCACAGCGGCAATAATGACAAGAAATCAGTGTGTTCCAAGTGATGGAGAATCCCCCAAACATCTCACTCACCACTGGTACACTCTGTGCAGCTGATAAAATGGGTGGCCTGACCCCAGCTGGGAATCTGCCCAGTATGGCCGGAGCAGGCAGATGACACTGCCCTAGAACACCACCTCCCTGCCCACCTTCACAGCACACCTACCACTCCTTGGTGTGCTCTCTCTCTGCACCTAGCAAAGTCTTAAGATTCAGAGCTCAGACTCTTTCCAACCAAAATAACAGATGCGTCAGGACTGCCCTGAAGGAGGCCAACCATTAAACATGTACTCAACAATCATCCTATCCAGCTGGGCCCTTGTCTTCTCTGAACCTCAGTTTTATCATCTGTAAAACAGAGACAATAATTCTAACTACTCAGTCCACTATGCTGTACCTGGACTTCCTAGCAGCAAGAGTAACTAGAAAGAAAATGTCAGTCACCCAGGTCTTTCAGAGCGGTTGCTCCAGGATAAACATGGAGGGCTGCCTGGAGGGGACCCCTGGAGGCAGAGAGAAAGTACAGAGGCTGTGTCTTTGGTCAGAGAAGAGGCCTAAGATGAGGTACAGACATGTACACTTCAGGAGACAAAACCCAACTGAATGGGAACAGAGAGAACACTTAAAGCTCTAGGTCAGCTGTGGGGTATATTTTAACCTTTTTGCCAAGCTCCTTACCACTCCTTTCTGCAGAAAAGGGAAGTGGCTCAGTGACTCACTTCAGGATGGGGCTGTGGGGTCAGAGACTAAGGTCTGGGAGATCGAATCTCCATGTTTACCATGGAGAAATTGAAGCTCATAGCAGAACTCCTGGAACCCAGCATTTCAATACTGACCTCCCAGGCAGCAGGACTGCCTTCATGACGCTCCCCAATGCGTGAACCTCAAAGCAGCAGGAGGAGGCTGGAAAGGGCTGGGGTTTGTTTTAAAATAAGCAGCAGGACTCAGACTTTTGTTCGTGACTGCATGCCCACTGGCATCCTGAAACCACAAAGGGGCTTGGGGTGGCAGAGGGCATCAGTAGACAGGTATGGGTCTCACCAAGGGGAACACCGTTCAGCAAACACGGATGCAGAGGAGAGGGCATCTGGTCAGCCCCACCGGCTAGCATACACACTGTAGCGCCGGGACACGGGGCTCGGGGTGAATCCCAAAGTACACAGGGAGGCAGGGATCAGACCCAGCCTCCTCACCCCAATCCTGAGCTCTTCTTACCCGGATCTCATTCATACTTGGCCTAGCAAAGGCCTGTAAGCCACCTCACCTCCTGCTCAAGGACACTGTCTACAACAGCCAAGGCGCCTGCACCTCAACACCCTGGGCCTCCCGCCAAAGCCACAGAACCCAGGAGAGAGCCTGGACTTCACTGAGAGACCTAGAGTCAACTCCTAGCTCCAGCCCTCAGCTGCTGTGTGTCCTTATTCGAGCTGCATCACCTCTCTGAGTCCGGAGGCTGTGGCATGGGCCACGTGAATGAAGGCATCCTGGCGGGTCTGAGGCAAGGCAGTCCCTGCACGGTTGACACCGGGAACTAATCAGTATTAATTGGTACGCTGGTACTAATAATGGCCGCACCCCGACATCTGCGAGGCCCCGCGCTCCTCCTCCGGGTCACTACCTACGTCAGGGCCGCCATCTCCACAGCACCTGGGCGCCCCGCTCCTCCTGCGTCCGAGCACTGCACAGAGCAGACCCTCTACCCGTGACTCTCCTCCCAGGCCCGCCAGGCCTCCTCCAGGCAGAGCGCAGAACACCACGAACCCTGACAGCACCGGCGCTTCCGGTGCACCTGGCGCACTTCCGGCCCACGACTTTTAAAGGTGTCGTGGCCCCTCCCCTTCCGCTTCCTGTCTCCAAGACCACGCCCGTCTTCCTGGGCTTGCCCCACCCCCCGGAGCAGAGGAACCTCAGGAACGGGAAGCGTGACCTTTGGCGCAGGCAGCTAAGCAGCTTTGCCTACCACATCCTCTGGTCACTTCCCAGGGAGGCACTGCCGACCTCACTCCCATCGAGACCCAGCTCAAGGGCCCCATCCCCCGCCAGCAGAGCCCCTGGAACTTGACCCAAGTCCCTTCTCTACTACAGGGCTGTGCACAGCTGCCCCCCATCCCCACGTCACTCATTTGATAGCACTTGTTTCTCTAGGATAGAGAAGCTGCTCCAAGGCCAGCAAGTAATGGGCCTTCGGAAGCAAGCCTTCGGAAACCTTGCTACACCTAAGATCAGCTTCCAAAGCTGGCACAGTGTGTTCCAGGGGACAAATTAGCATGTATGCTCAGACAGCGAGAAAAGAAACACTAGAAAGTTCTTTCCCAACATTTATGGCTCTTTTTCATAAAATGAAATCTTGTCCAGCAGAAAGACCCGTGCCCATACCTGCCTCCCACCTGTCTTTGCTGGAACCACGTGGGAGCATATGTGGAAGAGGGGCAGAGTTCAACCCAGCCCAGACGCACCAACTCACCCTTGATAACTATTTCACCTCTACCGGCTTAGCTTCCTCCTGCCCTGCATGGTGTTGGGAGAGAGGGAAGAGTGTACAGCACCCAGCACCAGGCAGCATCAGTAAATTCAACAGCCCAAGGGCATAGTGGATGGAAACAGGCAGAAAGGCTGAGCCCCAGGTGGGGAGACCCTTTCCCATCCACCACCATTCCCTCTTGGGCTTTTCTGAAACCCCATAGACACTGTCAGCAACTCTACAAAGCCACAAAACCACAGGAAACAAAGCTTCTCACTCCCCACCCACCCACATACACACACACACACACCCATCTCCTCTGCAGGTGACCCTGCCCATTGTGTCAGAGAAGGAGGGTAAGGAAGTGGCCCAGGGATGACCCAAGTCAGGCTGCACACATCTCTTAGCAGCTAAACCAAGAACTGCCACTTTAAGGGTCTGCTTTGTGTCAGGCAGGGTGCCGGGCACACCTCATCTCAATACAATCTTCAAACCTACTTGTAAAATAGGTAACAGTATTGTCCCCACTACAGAAAAGGAAACTACCAAATACGCAAAGCTTGCTGACATCCAGAGCTTTGAAAGGCATACCAAGGCCTGGCTGAGTCTAAGGCCACTTTCTGTTACATTTGCTGCCCCTAGAACCAGAACTGTGCCTGGCATGTCACAGAATACACCCAAGAACTTTGCTAGGGATGAACGGCCAAGCTCTTCCTGCACAGCAAGCCATGGTGCTCCAAGAAACAAGCACATTGACAGAAAATTCAATGCCACTGAGTTGGCCCCAACATTTCCATAAAACAGTAGTTTCAAAATATTTCAGTTCAGGAAAGCCACCCACTTTAATTCTCCACCACAAACACAAACAATTTTGGAATAAACTGCTAATCATCACATATTCAGATCCCACATAAAATTCTCATCAAATAGAGGAGCAAGAGTTGTTTATCAACATTCAGGAGGACATGGAGAAGCTTCCTTCAGAACATTCTGTGTGGGTGGAGTTTTTGTTTTTTGGGGGGTTGGTGGTTTTGTTGTGTTTGTGTGTGTGTGTGTGTGTGTGTGTGTGTGTGTGTGTAAGTTTTTCACTATGAACAGGAGGGACACTTTGAGGTGGGGAAGAGCAACACATATGCAGCAAGAATTAAATACAGTGACAGCACTGTCATCCTTCTGCCTCAGACAGAATCCAGTACAATTCAACAAGCATGCACCAAGTGCAAACAGTCACCACATACATAGTGCAGTAGGCACCAGGAGCGTCCTACACTTTCCAGATTACCCACTGTTCTGCAGTCCTAGACTGCACCAGGTCCAGTCCTAGACAGGACCAGGCCCACACTAAGAAGTGTCCATCTTAGTGTCCTAGTAGGAAGGAAGAAAATGCCCTGGGCACTATGATACAGTTAGCAAGTGGCAGTGGAAGGCAGCCTGGCTCTAATGGCTACGTTCTTACCTGCTCTGCTGTGTAGCTTCCGGGTGCCAGGTGTTATGCTAGGACCTAAGGTCAGAGCCACAAGGTGGCCCAGACACTGCTCCATAGAGAGAAGGTCAAAGTAACTACATTTATAGGGCAATGAGCTCAGTTAGCCATTCCACACTCCTGGGGGTGGAGAGCCCTCAAGGGCTCTCTGCACATGTGATCTTAGTACCCATACGTTTCTGAAGCACCGATTTTCTCATTTTATAGGAAAGAAACTTCAGATTAAAGTGGAGTAAGGACTTGCTCAAGTCCCCACCGGAATACAGGCTCTTTCAACTGCTACTTGCAGGCTCCTGGTAAACCCCTGCATCATTTAGGAATCTTCCCTCTATTAATGTGCATGAGCCCCTTAAGAAGTCCTAGAAAAGGCCCCAGCCATCAGGTCATTTCTGCCCCATCTCTGCTGAAATGAGCCATGAGGCTGACAAGGCTCAGAATGAGCAGGGAAGGTCAGTGATTTCCCAGCAAAAAGCATCTTCTTTTTGTGGGTTCCACATCCTTTGACACCAGCCCCTCAACGTGGCTTGATATGCCAAGGGCGCCTCAACAGACGCCCACCAAGACCTGCTGAGTGCACAAAGCCCTGAGAAATGGGGTTCTGTCTGGGGAGGTTGGGGGCCCAGAGTTCATGGGGTCCTATCTTCTCTCAAGAAAGCAGCTCTGGAGAGTGGAGGGCAGAAGGGAAGGATGCCGAGAAAGGTAGGGAGCCCAGGGGCTCAAAGTGACAGGAATTACAGGGCTAGGTGCTCAGCCCGACGAGCTCACTGGTGTTACTCACCAGGTGACAGCCAGCTTGGTAGGGAGGGAAGGACAACCTTAGCAGGTGACTTCCACAGACTCCCCCAAGATACTGGGGCTCAGGATCCCAGTGGCTCCCTACACCCTGAGATGCTCCGATGGAATTGGGAGGACACTGCATCCAGCCCAGGTAAACTGGGAGACTGGGGGCTCTGGGGACCAGTGTGAAGGAGGGGACATCCAGAGTGGGCCCTGGCAGTGGTGAGACCAGAATACACAGGTAGAGGAGCTGGGTCCGGAAGTTGAGTGGCACTTAGGCAGGAGAGCAGGAGCAGCAGCAGAAGCTTCATTCACCCCTTCCTTCACTGACTGGCATCCCTGTGCCTGCGAACCAGAGAGGGCCCTGCCCGCCCCAGGCCAGACGGTGGCACCTTAACCTCAGCCTTCAGCCCCTGGAGCCGTGAGAACTAAATCCCTGTTGCTGAGCCCCCAGCCAAGGGGAGCCAGAACTGACCACGACAGTCAGGACAAATGGAGCGTCAAGTGGTAAGGCCACACATGTCACAAGAAATTTGTTCTTTGTCCTGAGCTGGCAGGACAGTGCAATGACACAGGCAGGCCTGAGCTTCCAGAAGCTATCACCCTGGCCCAGCGCAACGATTCCTCTTCCCAGCTCCTCCCTGCAACTCCAGAGTCACTCCATGTGGGGGTGGATAGGACCCCCAGATGCTCCTGGGGGCACAGGATCCTCACGGTCTGTCCAGACTTGGAGGGACGCCAACAGCAGCTCTCTCCTCGCTCAGCTCAGTAGTGGCAGTCCCACAGACTCGGGTCTCCCAGGTCCCAGCCTTAGTAACTATAGAGGACACGGGGAGGCTGGGGCAGAACAAAGGGCCAGACGTGACACTGACAGTAGATGACAACACACAGACACACGTGCCCTGTGGAGGGATGGTGGCCGGGGCCTGAGGGAGCAGAGGCGTCAGCATGCAGGGTGCTGGACCTGTTTCCACATGGTCCGTGGAGCCTGGCTACTCCCTGAAGATGCCTGGGGGTCAGGGTCCAGGGTCTGGAGCAACGATGCTTCTCCCTGCCCAGGTGCAGTAATCATAAACTACAAAATTAGTCATTCAAATGAGCCGCACACTGAATGCTAACTCTCTGTAGGCCCCCCTGCAGGGACCTGGGCTGTCAGGTGACACAGGGGTGCTTGGACTCGGGGAATGACCTCCTCAGTCATCCCCAGTGACTTGTACCCAAGCCTGCCAGGCAAGCTGCCCACAAGGCATTTCCAGCTGCAGGGGTGCTACGTGAATGTCACTACACAGAACATCCCCACCACCCCCACCAAGCGCACCAACACCCAGGATGCCTTCAAAGTTCCAACTATGGTGGTCCTCCCCACGTTTTCTTCTGAAAGTTAAATTCATCAGAGCAAAAGGGACTTTAAAACAAAACAAAATCATTACTTAGAGATAAAGAGCCAACCTTATCACTAGTAAGTGCTGTAAGTTTAAAGGCATAAGATAAATGATAATAAACCATCACTTCCCCATTCTGAATACTGGGGCAGGAGAGTTTAGCTTTAAAAAAAAAAAAAAAAAAAACGCTTTATTTTCAGAGAGGCAAGGATAACTCATGTTCTGTGACTGTGGTCCCTGCTCAATGGGCAGAAGCCAGGTGCCCGGAAGGCAGCAACAGACCACCCCAAGGCTTCCCAGGGGAAGTGAGCAGGACTCCAACCAGGCCCCACCTCCTGACCCTGCTGCCTCACACCCATCAGCCTTCCCTCCTTTCTAGGAAAGGGGGTGAGCCCACACCCACCATCACAAGGAGGGAGAGAGAACGGGGAGAGCACAGTGCAAGAGCTAGGAGGCCTGCACTCCTCACAGGAAAATGCTAGAAGTCAAGCACGGCCTTCCCTCCAAGCACATTCCCGCACACCCCAGAAAGCTGGAGCCCCACACCCGCTACACTCAGGGAGAGGAGAGTGCTTCCCAACATGGAGGGACCCAGGCAGACGGCGCAACTGCAGGATAAGAGGGAACCAGCCGTTTGCCCAGTGCTCAGACGGCAGCGGTGTCAGACGTTCCCAGAGGGCTTGTTAAGAAACAGCCTGCTGGGCCCCTCTCCAGAGTCTCCAACCCAGCAGATCTGGATGGGCCCAGAGGACGTGTGGGTCTAAAATGCCCCTGCGCTGGCCAAGACCCCACTGTGAGAACCACGCCTCTGAGCTGCCCACCACACACCGAGACCATACCAGCAGGTGTTGTAGGCGAGACCCTGAACAGCCCAGAGCCAGATTCTCTGCCTAAAGTACCAAACTACACTGAAACAACATGTATAGGATAAAATATGACTCTAGTGCAGACCGGCCGTCTCTCACATCACCTCAGTGCAAGGTCATGCCTCAGTGCTGGGCAACAAGAGCAGCCATCAGACACCGCCGGCCCAGCCGCTCCTTCAGTAACAGATAAGCAGGGACCTGGTCAACCACCCTGCCGGTGGCTGAGCCCTGGCTGGAGGCCATGGGAAGGACAGCAAGTAAGGAGTGGTGTGGGGGCTCCCCGCCGAGGAGCAGGGAGGGAAGCGAGACGGCCAGGCAGGGGCGGGAAGGCAGAGGAATGGTATTCCAGCAGCCGGCTGCGCCAGCCAAGGCCAGAAGCTGGAAGAGCCAGTGGTGGATCTGGCCAGGAAGAAAGGTGGTAAGGAGGAGTGATGGAGGACGAGACGGGAAGGAAGATGGCAGGGCAGGTGCGTCGGCTGCGAGCCTGGCACCGCGTGGGGCGCTCCTGGCTGCTGGCCTCACTGCACGGTGGCCAGAAAGCATACCGTGTTTTTCTCCTTTAATTTTTCTGAGATTGTATTTCGGCCTACCGTCTGGTCTCTGGCACTTGAGGACGTATGTCCCAAGGTCCTCGGTGGATGTTCTATAGGCACCTGTCACACCTGGTGAGTTTACAGCGTTGTTCAAGTTCCCTGCTTCCTGTCGACCTTCCTTCCGTCATCGGGAATGGGATACTGAAGTTTGCAAGTAGTTTGAACTACTGGCGTGCTCTATCCCTCCCTTGTTCCTTCACGTATTTTGGTGCTCTGCCACTAGGTGCAAATGTTTATACATTCCTGACGGATTGACCCTTTTATTGTTGCTTTCTCTCTAGTAGCCTTCCAGTTTTAAAGTCCCCTGTGTCTGATATCACAGCCACTCTGTTCCTGTGCTATTATCTGCATGACGTCTTCTTCCACTCTTTCCTTTCCATCTGCAGCTCTGAATCTAAAGTGTGCCTCCTATGGCAGTGCGTGGTCTGAATGCTTGTGTCCCCACCCCTACCCCCCGCTCCCCAATTCACCTTGGAAACCTGATCACCCATGTGATGGCATCAGGAGCGGGGCCTTTGAGAGGTGATTCTTGAGGCTCTGCCCTCATGGCTGGGATGAGGGCCCTTATAAGCCACCCCCGAGCTCGCCTGCCCCTCCTGCCACACGGAGCACACTGCAGACCCTCAGCAGACACTGAATCTGCTAGCACCTTGAGCTTGGACTTCCCAGCCTCCAGAACTGTGAGAAATGCTTCCGTTCTCCGTTCTACGTGAGCTACCCAGTCTGAGACACCGTGTTACGCTAGTCCACAGGGCTGCACCATACACTTTATCCAGTCTGGCAGTACCTGGGCCTGTCTTTTTTTTTTTTTTTTTGCTTCCTTAATCCATTCTCACTAGTGTTATTGATAGAGTTGGATTTACATCTTCCATTTCACTTTTTATTTTCTGCCTCACATCACTTCTCTTCCTCTGTTCCTTTTTTATTGCTTTCCTTTGCATTAAATGAATTGGGCACTATGTTTGGCATATACGTCAGGGATAAGGATTTCAAAGAGCTTTTTCTTTTTAATTTAGATAGAGAATTACCTCTCTGACAATTTTAAGTTTCTTAAATGGCTCATTTTCAAATGAATCGAGACTTTTTTCCCTCTGGTTCAAGTAAAAGGGAATAAATTGATTATTCATCTAATAGTCGAAGGATACCATTTATATAAACATCATTACCAGCTTCCTGGGTTGTAAGTTCTGAGGTCTAAAGTTGGTGTCCCCACAAGGTGGAATGGGACTATTGTTTTGGGGATCCCCTTCATGACCTGTGGCAACAGTTCAGTGCTTCAGACCAAGGTGGCGAGGGAAGGTCAGGACTCACGACCACAGTCCCCAAGGCAGGTAGTTTCAGATGCTGTGGCACTGCTCTCAAAGTGACTGGCACAGCGCCAAGGGAGTTCTGGTGGGCAAGTCCCTTCTGCAGCTGCTGCAATGAAAGGTAAGACAGCGGCCCAGCACACACGCCTACAGACAGCGACAGAAGGTCCGCAAGCCTCTGGCCACCTGACCTGGAAGCCTCCGCTCTGGGTTCATCAACAAAAATGAACCGAAGCTGTAACCCAGGATCCCGGGAATTGCGGAATACAAATTTACAACTTGAGCTGTTAGTTTTGGGTACCTGAAGTTTGGGGTACCCAGCATTCCCCCATCTTCAGTGGAAACACTCCAATTTCTCATTATGTATCTCAGTACAAAGCATCTTACATTCGTCTTGCGCTATCCGTGCAGATAACCTTGACGCGTCCTGTGTGACTGGGATGCTTCCGGGGATGGGGGGTCACAGTGGGTCACAACAGGAGAGCGCTGTCTGCCCAGTGGCTGAGACAGATTACGCACAGTGTGGAGGCCCAGGTCCTCTCTCAAAAGAAGATGTCTGGGTGACAAAAAGGAAGCTCCAGAGCTGGAGCCTGCAAGGCTTCAAGCTCGCTGCAGAAATCCAATTACCGGCAGGCGTAATGAGCTCGCTCGCCCAGCTGCCTGGGCGGCAGACAGCCCAGCCAGCTTCCAGGGAGCTGCGTCTTCAGAGTGCACTGAGGGTGCAGCGGGGAGCAGGAGAAAACCAGGCCAATTTAATAAGAAGTATGACCTTCCCTGAACGCAGATGCTTGGTTTGAATTCTGCAGAGCAGCTTTCTAACATTTTTCTAAACTGAAAACAGGCTGTGCCAAGAGGGCATGAAAGTCCAGCCCAGAGAGGGAGGGACGCTTTGATTTCACAGACACACCCCACGTGTCATCCCTGGGCTGGCCCACAATCGGTGTTTCGACCCCAAGCACGGTGGTGTCTGAGGCTCAGATGGCTGGCGTCCCTAGAGGTGGCTGCCACAGAGAACACGGTGACACCTGCTCTGTGCAGGAGAGGGAGGGATGCATGCTGTGCTCCCGGAGAGCACCCCCCAGCACTGGCATCTGGGACCCCGACTGAAGGCCAGAGTCTGCCGACAACCTGCTGCGCCCCACCCAGCCCCAGCCCTGGGAATCCCCCTGGGATTCAGAGAGCGTCTCTACCAGGTAGGCCCCCAGCACCAGACAGACCAGTCCCTGGCAGCTGTAGTACAGTGTCCAGGGCACAGAGGGATGCTCAGGGCAGTGGGAGCGCTGGACATACCTCTGGGATGGGGAGTGGTGCAGTCAGGGAAGATGATGGGGAATCTTAAGTCCAAGGCCAGGATGTTTGCCGAGTGGACAGGGAATGTGGACAGGCAGACCCATCAGAGGGAACGGGGCATGAAGGCCTGGCTCAGTCAGGAACTGCAGGGGACACAGGAGCTACTCCAGGCAAGGCAGGATGGGGAGCCAGGAATGTGCCGTGCCACACCACGCCACGCCACGCCACGCCACATCATGCCACGCCGACAAAATCAGCCAAGGGCAGAGGAAGTTAGTCCACTCCCCTGCCACAGGGCTGTTCCCTAACAACCCAGGCCCCTGACTGCATCTGACCCACACTTGCGGACTAAGCAGCGAGTGGTCTCTCCTAGGGCCAGGAAGAAAGAGGAAATGGCGTCCAGGCAAGCCCAGGGGCTGCAGCGTTCACGGTGGGGAGGGCAGGGAGCAGGCGCCAGGGTGGGGAAGGGCAGTGTGGGGGGACGGCGTGCCCACTGAGAGGAGAACAGCCCGAGTGGGCAGCAGGACATGGGGACCTGAATGCCACACTAAGGTGACTGTGCTCTGGTTTTTTCAATATTGTGCATATTGAAATTTATGGTAACATGATGCTCCAGTATGACAATACTGTGTGGCAAAGCCGCCCAACGCATCTGTCACCTCCTGTACTATGTGCATGTGTGGCCAGCGCCTCTAACACCTACTTACTTAACGGAAATCCCGAGTGGGATGCAGCCGTGTGTGCCACGGTCCTGGTGTCCGACCTCAGGCGTCCAGACTGGCTCATCTCACGCCCTTGTCCTAAGAGGCCAGCACCCTCAGGACGGCCCAAGCGGGGTGAGGACCCACCACTGCCACCTGCACCCAGTTACCACAGAGCTGTCACTCCTCCAGCAGTGAGGTGGTGCAGGTCCCATCAGGGGGACGAGGTCACCAGGCTGCCCTCCATGGCCCTCCCAGGGCCGGGCCTGGCCTACGGTGAGCAGACCCACCTGCCACGCCAACCCCGCCGGCGGCACAAGCCAGACACTGGGCACATGAGCACAGGGAGGGGCTGGCGCTTGGATCTGGAACAGCCCAGGAGCTCATGTGCTGAAAGCTCGGTCCCCAGTGAGGTTCGGGGGGGCTTCTAGGCAATGATCAGGTCACAAGGGCTGTGACCTCGTCGGTGGGTCAATCCATTTGTGGATTAAACCATCTGACAGTTGACGGCCAGCCGCACCGGCTGGCAGAGGTCGTCACGGTGTACCAGGGGAGCTCATCTTCTCCCTGGCCCTCCTCCGCCCTCGGCCAGGCCAGGAGCGGACAGCCCTCCTCTGCCAGCCCTTCCCCATGGCAGTCCACCCTGGAGCCTGCTGAGCACAGAATGAAGCCAGGAACCCTGTGCCCAGCAGGCCTCCCTCCGTAGGTCGTTCTTGTCAGATCTCCGCCATAGCGACACAAACTCAACACGGAGAACAGGATGTCAACGACCTTGACCGTGTGGGACTCAGGCCAGGCTCCGGCACCTCCTCTCCTGAAGCCCACACAGCGCACAGTCCCACGGACACCCGAGGCCCCAGGTGGAGAGGTCTGCCTCCCTCGTGGCTCCGCTGCCCTCATCCACCAGCCCTGGGCTGGGGACGAGCAGCAGCCACGCCACGTTGGAGGTGACAGAAGAGGTCTCCTGTGTTGTGGGTGGGGCTGCCACTCTGAAGTCCTGGTGCAAGCACCCTGGGCCCCGCCCAGTTGGTCACCTGGAAGGATGGGTAGCACAGCCAGAGACCCGACAGTCACCCAGCAGGACCGTCCACACGGCTCCCTATGGCACCCTTCAGAGAACCAGGCGGGGCTCCAGTGACCAGGTCAGTTTGTTTAGTTGTGTGGACGGCGGGCCTCCTCCGCGGCTTGTCCCCACAGAGCCCAGTCCCTAGCAGGACTCAAGGAGGTGAGCTAGGGACAAATGTGCCTTATCCTTGCTGTCACAGACTGGGCTCCTTGTTGACAGAAGAGGAAACTGAAGTACACAAAAAATTGTAACTCCTGTGCCTGAAGTCACATGCCAAAAAGGCAGAGTGGGAGTGGCCAGGCCAGCCGCCCTGAGCCCGGAACCAACTCGGGCAGTGCTGCCCAGGGGTGAGCAGGAGCCCTGGCAGAACTTTAAACGTCCCAGTGTCACATTTAAAATCACATTTCCCCAAAATCCAAGTATCGTCCCAACCCGTAACCAACATCGAAACTTTCACAGTCTCCTTTTTTTTTTTGGCGCTCAGCCCTATTTTGTATTTTATTTAGAGACAGGGTCTCGCCGTGGCTGAGGCTGGCTTTGACCTCACTATCCTCCTGCCTCAGCCTCCGAGCTGCAGGGATTACAGGCGTGGGCCACCAGGCCCGACCTCACAGTCTCCTTTTTTCACAGAAACGTCTTCAAAATCGAGGGCATATCTTTTACTACAGTCCATGGACGCTGACAGGCCAGGGTTCAGTGCGAGTGCTCAGGAGCCCCACTGGTGAGAGCCTACGGTACCAGGCAGTGCAGCTCCAATGGTCCCGGGGCCACCCTGGGACAGTGTATGTCACCAGGCATCAGGAGACTCAGTCACAATGACCAGAACTTCCACCGCCATCAACAGCAGCACCCGCTGACCAGCACCCGCCGCTCCAGACCCCACCTGGCCCAATGTGGGCCCGCTCTCATCTGTTAGCTCACATTGCTGACACCCGCCCGAGGCAGGGATGCCCCCTCCAGATTCCACAAAAGGAAGGAAGCACAGAAGGGGTAGGTAGCGGCCTCGAGGCACAGCTCACATGCGAAGTGGCGTCCCCTCTGCCCCCAAGGAACAGCAACCTTGTTGCCGGCTCGACTGGGCGCCAGGCCTGCCACTGGGAGAGAGAAAACCCAGGAGCCGTTCCCGGCCTCCCATGAGTTAGTCCAGCTCTTGGGGGGGGGGGGGGGGTCATGAGGATTCTAGAAGGAGACAGGATGGCAAGGGTGAGGGGAAGCAGAGCCCCTACCTGGGATGGTCAGTGAAGATGTCCCCAGCGAGGGGAAATGGAAGCTGAGATGTGAAGGATGACAGCAGCCGGGCCAGGACAGGGAAGCACATTCAGCAAACGCAAATGCTCAGAGCCAGAAGAGAGTCCAGCATGTTCCAGGAACTGGCAGAAAGGCAGCCAGGGCTCCCTGCACTGTGCCAGCTGCCTCTCTTGGCCATTCCCTTGGCCCCCACCCGGTGCCTCCTGCCTCGGGGCGCTCCCACGCTCTTGCTGGGAAAATGAGGCCAGCAAACCAGTCTCCAGAACAAGCCAATGCTGGGAGCACCCAGCACAGCGCCTGGCATGGAGGGCACGTTGACCACTGCTCAGCAAGTGGCTGAGCTGATGAATTAACCAGCAAGTGGAGAAGAAATTTTTAACACTCTATGTATTGTTTCAGACACTAGTCACAACAGCCGAAGGTGGAAACAACCCACACATCCACCAACAGACAAATGGACGCACAATGGAATATTATGCAGCCACGAAAAGGAATGAAGCCCTGACACCTGGCACGGCATGATGAACCTTGAAAACACGATGCTCAGTGAAAGAAGTTGGTCACGAAAAACCATACCCACAGGGTTCTGGTCATATGAAAGGTCCAGAGACAGGACGCAGATCGCTGACATCAGGGGCTGGGGAGGGGCAATAGCAGCGACTGCCGGCGGCACAGGTCTTCTTTGGAATGATGAAAATGTTTTGGAACTAGACAGAGGGGATGGTCACACAGACTGTGAAGGCACTAAGTGCACTGAACTGCACACTTGGAAACGGTTAATGTTATTAGGTGGATTTCGTCTCCATCTCTCAAAAGGGGGAAAGAAGGAAAAACAAAGAATTGCTTTAACAGGCAACTCGGACTGAGACGGAATCAAAGAAGGTTCCACCAGACAAGCAGAGAGGAGCCCAGACTGGAGAAGGATGGTGCTTCTCCATCCAGAAGCACCAGGATGGAGTGGACGAAGACTGCGGGGCCAGGGTGGGGAGACAGGGAAGCTGCTGACCAGCACGCACACACGGCCCTCCCGGGAAGCGGGTCACCCTAGTGCTGCGTCCCACCCCCTTCCACCCAGGAAGGGACCGGCCAGTCCCAGGCTCCCGACTCCAAGTGCAGCAGGCCGGGCCAGCACGTCCCTCTGACCTGGTACACACAAGAGCATTACAGCCACAATGGGCAGCGCCGGGCGCCCACAGAGCGCCTTTCATTCCCAGAGGGCCCTTCAGCCGAGCCCTGGCTCAGGGAGAGGAGGGCAGCCCTGCCCGCGGCCTCGGGGTCTCCAAGGCCAGGCTGGGGCTCCGGACACCTGCTAGGTCCTGAGGAGGCTTCCGCGCCATGCTAAGGACAAAGGTGACACTCCAAGCCACACAAGAGGTGCAGGCTGACCCAACAGCCACAAGTGCTGCCTGCGGCACCCCGCATGGCACCGCGCTCCCTGGCGCTCTGCTGCCCTAGCCCCGTCCCTATTCTTTTATCTCATCCTCCAACACAGAACTTGCAGGGATGGAGGCTGAGGCTGTCCCCGCTGCCGGAATGAGGAAACGGTGAATAGTCCCAAGGGCACAGACGCTGTACGAATCAGCAGGTAGCCAGGAAGCCGGCACCGCCAGCACCAAGCCCGAGGCTGGCGGCAGGGCCTTCTCTGCCAGACCCCACCTGCCGGTGTTTGCCTTCCCCTACAAGCCCCCCAGGCAGCAGGGGCCACCTGCCCAGGAGGAAGGAAATGTTCCGGAAATGGCTGGCGGTGATGGGCACGCGGCAATGCCGCTGGACTATGCACTTAAAAAGCAATTGCTATGTTAGTGATCACTAAACACATCAACATAAAAACATTTTAATAATTGATGAGATAGTAGGCCATAAAGAAATTGTCAGCGATTTTTTAAAATAAATATCATTCTATGAACATAGGAAAATTCAATTAGAAGTTAATAAAAAGTACAAATCTCCTGATGGAGGAGAGAACATGGGTTTCTTGGCTCCAAATCCCTGCTCTGGAACTTACTACCTGTGTGACCCTGGACAGGTGTCAGACCCTCTCTGAGCTCATCTGTTAAATGAGAAATGCCTACGTGGGGACTGAATGAACTCAGATCAGGGGCAGCACAGAGCAGGGACAGCAAAGCCCTCCTGTAAGGGGCCAGGTAGGAAGTGACTTTGTCACATGGTATCTGTCACAACCCAACCTGCTAATAAGGTATGGAGCAGCCACAGCCATCCGTACAGAGGGGCATGGATGTGCTCCAGTAGGACTTAATTTACAAAAACAGTAAGCACTGGCTTATCAACCCAGGCACAGACCTTGGCTCTCGCTAGGTGCTTCGCCAGTGTTACCTGTCATAACAGAAAGACAACGAACACCATGTCAGTCCACGTCACTTAGAGAGGGATGACACTCCTGTGCAAGTGCAGGAAATCAGAAACGCGGACACACGGCCAGCGCAGACCCAGGTACCGGCGCGCCTCCCCTCACCTGTGCCACGCCTCCCTCCTCTGCTTTCAGGCCAGGACCCTCGCCTGGCACAATGGTGACCTTGCAGGCCCCCCTGCCCTCCTATGGGCCACCTGCTCAGGAGCAGCTCATGGTGCAGGCCCAGAGTTGCCTGCCAGGCCTTGGAGAGGCAGGACAGGGAACACTTTCCAGAGGCATCCCAGGCCAGAGCCAGGACGCGGAGGTCCCACTGCTGGCCAGGTCCTTCCCAAGCCTCTGATGGCAGTGGCACCCCCACCCTGGGGCAGCACCCCCACCAGGGCCCAAGAGGCTCCCAGCGCACTTCTCCAGGGACGCCGTGGCCCTGAGACCCCCTCCGCCTCCCCAGGTACACACATCTCTTTACCTGAGCGGCACTGTGAGTCAGAACAGAGCCATGGGGTGTGTGGGAGCTCAGCTATCACAGCCACTGACCTTACATAACCTCACTCCTGCTCTCCAGAAAAGGGCTCCTGCACAGAGAGGCCGAGTGACGTGCCAGAGATCACACAGCCACGGGGTCCAAGCTCAACAGCTCCCCCACCCGACCCTGCTCCCCAGCGCACGGCTGCTGCTCATGACCA
This sequence comes from Sciurus vulgaris, assembly GCF_902686455.1. Classification (NCBI taxonomy): domain Eukaryota; kingdom Metazoa; phylum Chordata; class Mammalia; order Rodentia; family Sciuridae; genus Sciurus; species Sciurus vulgaris. The sequence goes on from NC_136469.1 coordinate 141,741,252, forward strand.
TTAGTTCCACTGTCAGAAAAGGACAGAAGAGGGCCTCCGACTTGGGAATCTTCTGTGTGGCAAACCTAAAGGAGTCATCTTTTCCACAGTCCATCGCACACTTTCTCATCATCAGGACCCCTGATTAAGTGTCACCTGTACCCAAGGACCACACCTCTGATCCCCACACTAATCCAGCCCAAGAGAGATCCCTGCCCCCACCTGTACTGGAAATGAAGGCTCAAAGAGTTAACCCTCTTCGCAAGACCACACATCAGTAAGGCCAAGGGCAGACACCCTGCAGACCAACCCCACCACCCGTCCAAGGTGTCCCGTGGGAGAGGAGGCCAGTCCAGGAGACCTGGAGACACACTGCAGTCATCCCCTGCTCCACGGGAGGACCTCGTTTAGTTAGAAGGCCCAGATGGGAGGCCCCTGTCAATCCCAGCTAAGTGACAGGCAGGGTCTGAGAGGGAACCTCGGAGCAGGTAGAGGCTCAACAGCCACACATGTCCCCTCGTCCCCAGGCCTCAACCCACCCAACAAAGGAAGAGAGCAGGGCCTGGATCCTGCCAGCTCCTCCTGAAGCCATTCTGATCAGGCAGAGGAGAGCCCGCCAAGCTCCCTCTCTCTCTCTCTCTGGCATGTGTCCCTCCTACAGGGCAGGTGGCAACTCCCCAGGAAGACAGACACGAAGGGCGACAAGCTCAGACCTCAGCACCCCCAGTCTCTAGTGGGTGAGATCTAAGGAAAAATCACACGCTAAGTGTCACGCTGTGTGCAGGCTCTGGGAGGCTCAGCAGGGAAGCAGCCTCTGGAGAACCAGGGAAAGCCACGGCTGTCTCACCAGGTCAAGAGGAGCTCTCCAGACCCAGGGAGAGGGGAAACTTCTGGAGAAAAAAACAGCCTAAATGGAAAAACCCTGTGTAGAGGCAGCATGAAGGTGGCCCGTGTGGCTGTGCAGGGTGGCAGGCAGGGGACAGGTGGGCCAAGGAACCCAGCATGTGGAACTGTGAGCTCATGGGGGCAGTGGGAGCCATGGATGGTGTGAGGAGGAGGGAAATGGAGATCAGTTCACCTGTGGGGTTCACACTGTGACCTCAGGTGAGAGGGACCCCCACCTCTGGGGCAGAGATGTCCAGCCTGCAGACCTGGAACCGGTCTTAAGGACAAACACTTTGCACACCCACACACCTCCTGGGGTGGTAGCCAGCCTGCTCCAGGCCTGAACCACCAAGGGCCTCCAGGGAGTTGACAACGCCCTGCAAAGCAAGGAGCTTGAGGGGCGAGGAGGTGACCAGGGCACACCATCCCCATACCTGCCCCTCCCCCGTCATCCCAGTGAACGGAGCCAGACCCCCACCTCCCCATTCCCTGGAGAAGGAGCCAGGCCCTCCCACGGCCTCGCCCCCACAACAGTGGGTCACCCTGAGTTAGGGGTGATGACATCCACCGCTCTGGCCTTCTCACCTCCCCTTCTGGTCTGGGCGGCACAGTCCATCCGTTGGTGACTGGGCAGTGTCCTGCTCTGCCATCCAGGGAATCCCAGGAGGGGCAAGGGTCTCTCCCTGACCTTGGTCTACAAGGAGCTGGTCAGATGAAGGGAGGGCGTTCCCCAGAGGGAATGTTTGGAGCAAAGAAAGGCCAAGGACAGTGTGCCTGTGAGTGAGCGCGGTGGGGGCGGGGGAGGGCTAGCGATCCGATACTGTATCCTGGAGCCTCAGCCTGGCAGAGGCTGGCCGAGGGCCGAGGCTGGCTAAGCCTCAGGAGAGGAACGGCTAGGGTGTGGAGAGGGGGGGTTCTAAGGCAAAAGCCTCCAGCCTGGCAAGGGGCCTCTAGGGGTGACGCAGCCGATCTCAGAAGCCCACAGCAGGGTGGCCGGAGTGATGGAGCAAGGGACCAGGAAGGTGATGCCGGCTCACTAACACAGACCAGTGAGGTCCCTGGCTCGAACGCAGCGCGCCCAGCAAGGTGCCGGGCACCGCGGGAGCCAATTCTTGTGCGCCATCCCGGAGGCCCAGTGCGCCCAGGGCGCGCCGGCTGGGCAGGAGGGTGCGTACCAGTCTTTCTTCCCCGCTCTCCAGCCTCCTCCCCGCGCCCACGTGGGCGGAGCAGCGCGAGGGTGTGCGTGGCAGGGGCCGCGGTGGCGTGTGTCGTGCGTGGGGTGGGGTGAGGTGGAGTGGGTGGGGTGCGGCTGGGCTGCCTCGCGTCCCGGCCCCCAGTCGCCGCGGAGCGGCCCTGCGTCTTTTCCTCTGTGCCACCTCGGCGGGGTCCCGGGGAGTATGACCTACCCGGAGGACGCGCAGGAGACCGGCCAACCACGCCCCCCCGCGCCTCTCCCGGGAGCACCGGTGGGTCCCCGCTTCCAGCCCTTGTCTCGGGCACCGAATGAGGAGAGGAGTGGAAAGACCGGTGGCGAGAGAGCGAGGGGGGCTGGGGCGGACGGAGATGGGGCGTGTGGGAAGCGACGCAGCTACCGGGAGATGTTGCGGGGGCTTCTGGAAAGGAGGGGGGATGGGAACGGAAGGGCGGGGGGCCCAGGGGTGGATGCACGAGTAGAAGGGGTCGGGAGGGGGCGGCGGTGGCTCGAGGAGGAGAACGTGGGCGATGGGGCGGGGCGGCACCGGTCCCGGGTCCCTGGCCGCCAGGTCCGCCCATCCGCCCTGGTGTCTGCGGGACCCTCTGCCAGCGCTCGCCTCCCGCCTCCCGGCGCACCTGGACCCACCTGTTCGGCGCTCTGGCCGGAGCCGGGCAGCAGCAGCGGGCGTGGTGAGCGCAGTCCCGCGCCGCATCCTCCGGCCGCCCCCTCCCCGCCCCGAGCGTACGCCGCTGTCGCCGCCGCCGCCTTAGAAAGGACTAAATGGAAGAGAAAATGAATGCGTGAAAAAAAAAAAAAAAAAAAAAATCCTCAAAAGCAGCTAAGGAGGAAGGACAGGCGCGCGCGCGCGGCTCGGCCGGCGGGGGTCGAGGGCCAGCTTCACCGGACCCGGGTCGGGGCAGGCGGCAGGCGCGTGCCGCACGCTCGCGGCTGCAGCTCCCGCGGCGGCCCGGCGCCGGCTCGTAGCACGGCCCCGCCCCTCCCCGCGGCGCCACTCCGATTGGCCGGGCCTCCCGCCCGTCAGGGAGGAGGGCGTGGTTCCCGTCCTCCAGCCCGGGGCCTACGCCCGAAGCGGTTTTGCCACGGCTCTGAGAGGCTCGCCTCCCGAGCGTGCGCACTGGCCCGCGGACCCGCAGGGAGGGCCGGGGTCCCAGAACCAGCGCCTCGTGGGGACCGAGAGACGCCCAGAAGGTGCTTTCCAATCAAAGCTAAAGATCCCAGGAAGCTCGTCCCTGCCCACAGTGGTCACAACTGGGAGGGGGCGTGCATATTTAACGTATTTAACAGGGCCATCGTAGACCACCGGTGGTCAGGGAAGATGCAGCGATCGCGAGTACTGTTTCCCCCTTTGTACAGGGAGGAGGTCTGAAGGTCAGAGATTAAAGGGAAATGTTCAGGATGACAAATAGCAGGTGGCAGAGCCCAGATCCCAACCGAAGGAGTCCCACTCCGGAGTCATTGGGCAAAACCACCTCGCATAGCAACAGTTGAATGAACAATGTGTTTTGCAGCTCAGACTTGGAGTGGGGAGGATTTGGTTAGGCGAAGGTTTCATTCACTGTGAGTGCACGAATATTTATTGAGCATCTACTATGTACCAGGTAGTGCCTAAGATCTAGGAATGCCATAGGGAAAGACAGGAAGACACTGCTCATGTGAAGCTTCTATTCTAGCAAGAAGGACACAAGGAAGAGCATCCACACCAAGGGAATGGCATGGCTAAGCACTTTGACTACCTTGACTGAAGAAAATGGGGCAGTGCAGATCTCCATGACCCTGTCATATCTGCGCACAGGTCCAAGAGTGTCTTTAATGAATGCTCTGGCTGCCTGGAGAGCCCGGACTGAGGGTCACAATGTAGGCGCAGGGGACAGTGGGTGATGCTTTGTGGGGAAGGAAGGCTGAGCGTCAGAGAGGTCCATGTGGTGAACTGGAGGGACTCACTCATGGCCCAGGCATGGACAGGAGGAAGAGGCATCCAGGACGAGGCCCAGGTGTTCCCCAAAACTTATGTGATGGAGTCCTAACTGCTGAACCTCAGAATGTGACCTTACTTAAAAATAGGTTCATTGCAAAGGTCATTAGTTAAGATGTGACCATACTGGAATAGGTTGGTCCGCATCCTTACAGAACAGGGTACTTGGGCAGACACACAAAGGGAAAACCTGTGTGAACACAAAGACAGAGGTCAGTGGCCAAGGAGCTGAAGATTGGCAGCAAGCCATGAGAGGAGAGCGTAGAGGCCCAGAACAGACCTCCCAACCACCTTCTGAGGAAGCCACCCTATTGGGCCCTGGAGACTTCAGAACTGAGACAGTAAGTTCCCTCTAAGCACTCAGTTTGTGGTACTTTGATACATGTGTATCAGTTAAGGATTATGTACAATCACAACTGTACAGTGGTTTAAATAAATTATTTTTTCTCACTTAAGAAACTCAAAGACCTGCCATCCCTCCCAGTATCTGTCTTTCACTCCTTCATATTTAGCATGTAATTTTCTTTCTCATAGGATCCTTGAAGTGGCAACATAGCTGCCTTGCATCCAGCATCACATCTGTATTCCAGTCAAGAAGGGGAAGAGCAAAAGCCACACCCCTGCAATAGCTCCCTTTAATGCTTTCCTGGAAGCTCAGCCAGAGGCCTCATCTATCCCATTAGCCAGAACAGTATCACAGGGCAGCCCTGGCTTCCAAGGAGGCTGGGAAATAAATAAATAAATAAGGAGGGCACATTGCTGTCTGAAAACACTGCCCACTGCCCTCTGCTGTAGGAGCTAGGCTGCCTGGATTCAGTGCTGGCTCTGCCCCATACTAGCCAGTGACCTTAGGCAAGTTACTGGCCTCTGCTTTCCTCAGTTTCCTCATCTGAAAAATGGAGTTCATGGTACTGAACTCAGTAGCTGTCAGTGGCATCCTCCCTGAGGTGTGACAACTAAACACAGCTCCAGACAGTGCTGAACGTCCCCCGAGGACAGTATCACCCCTGGTTGAGAACCACTGTTACTAGAGCATATGTCCTAAGAGAGAGATTGCCAGGTCATGGGGCACGAATGCTTCAACTTGGCCAGAGATCACGAAACAGTTTTCCAAAACAGTCATGTCCATTCCTGTTCAGTCGCCGTGGAATCAACGCTTGCGTCTTCCTAAATCCATATGTTGAGGGCGATGGTATTCAAAGACGAGGTCCTTGATAAGTCACGAGAGTGGAGCCTTCTCAAATGCAATCAGTGCCCTTACCAGGAGGGGCACAAGAGATGCCCCTCCACCCTGTGAGGTGGCTGTCTACAAACCAGGAGGAGCGCTGGCAACCCACCCTGCCGGCTCCCCGCATGGCCTCCCAGCCTCCAGGACTATGGCCCTGAATGCCTGTTGCTCCAGGCACCCGTCTGTGGTATTTCTTGTGGGATTCACAACTGAGTAACTACCAGCCCACTGTCCGTAGGAAACCCAGGGTCTCCACGTCTTGGCTCAAATGCCGTGTTACCAAAATTACGTTTGCCACTTTGGCAAGAGGAGACAAATTGGCTCAGGACAATTCAGTTGTGCCTTTCTCTGCCAACCACAGGGCTGAACGGTTATGTGGGGGTCTTCACACTTCCATTCCCACCCCTGGCTTCTCCTTGCCTGTGTTCCTCCCGGGCTGCTTTCGTACTGGTCTCAGGAATTCTTTACCCTTCTGGACCCTGGCGCTTCGCCGGGCATCTGCTTTGCCTGTATCTTCTTTTACAGCTACGGGCTCACCATTTCATGTTATCATGGTTTCCCATGGGTGAACAGAAATACGACTTTTAATATAGTTTATTTTTTCTGTGTTTTCCATTATGATTTGTGCCTTTTGTGTTTTGTCTTGAGGCAATAAAAATATGCTCCCATGTCTCCTTAAGAATGTTTCCGGTTTTATTTTTTTCTTTTTAGAATGAATGTCCCTGGAATGGGATGGAGTTTTAGGGGTGGCTGGGACTAACAATCCTGTTTCCTTTCTTCCCTCGAGAATACCCAGTTGTCCCAGCATCACTGATTTAAAACTACATCCTTCTCCCTGGGAACGGCAGTCCGGCCTGGGACCTGTCTCAGGTTTGCAACATGCCTGGTCTGTTCCTCTCGCCCCCCTGGTCTGTCTGTCTGTCTTGGCACTAACATCACACTGTCTTACTTCCTTCAGCTTCTGCATGAGTCTTGACACCCATCTCCGCACGCTCCTGGCTTGCTCATCTTCTTCAGAGCATTGGAGCTATTCTTAGCCCCTTTCTCTTCCATACAAATTGCGGAATTAGCTTGGCAACCTTTGCAAAGAACCCTGCTGGGATTGTGATAGAGATTGCATTGGTTCTATCACAGAATGCAGAGAGAACGGACATCTGGGAAGATCGAGCCTCCCCAGTTGGGAACCCCTCTATCTATTCAGATCTTTTAAATGACTTTCAGGATACAATTCTAGTTTTTTTGTTTGCTTATCTGTCAAATGATTTATTATTCAGTAAATGTGTTATGATGTGATAAATGGCATCTTTCTTAAAATTATAAATGTAATTTAGATGAGAGGTGGAGGATTCTGTTGTTCGTTAAGTCAAGACCAACAGTTGCAATAGTCAAATCTTTTCTATCATCCTTTTTTTTTTTCTCCTTGGTCTATCACTGTAGAGACTTCACTCCCATTGGGATGGCTGCTATGGTTTGAACATTTGTGTTTCTGAAATTCCTATGTTGAGGCCTAATGCCCAGCATGACAGTATTAAGTGGTCTTCTGGGATGCTTAAGTCATGAGGGAGGAGTCCTTATAAGTGGGATTAGTGACCTTATAAATAAAGCCCCTGGGTGCTTGGTTGCCCCTTTCCATGCAAATACACAAAGAGAAGGCCCCATTTAGGACGCAGAGATGGGCCTTCAGTACACACCTAATCTGCCAGCACCTTGATTTTGAACTTCCCAGCCTCCAGAACTATGGGCAATAGATTTTTATTGTTCATAAATTACTCAGACTACAATGTTTTTGTTATAACAGGTTAATTTTTTTTCAAAATGGAAAGTATACCAGTTTCAGCAACTTAGCAAGGCCCTAAGCAACTTCGTGAGATTGTCTCAAAATAAAAAGTAAAAAAGGACTGGTGATGTGACTGAGCAGTTAAACACCCCTGGGTTCAAGTTCAGCACCAATGGGGCGGGGGGAGGACAGTTACAAATGTTGGCAAAGATATGAAGAAATTGGAACCTTCGTGTCCTGTTGGTGGGGTTGGAAGGTGGTATGGCCACTCTGGAAAACAGTATGGAAGTTCCTTTAAAAAAAAAAAATCAAGCATGGGCTGGCGATGTAGCTCAGTTGGTAGAGTGCTTGCCTCGTATGCACACGGCAGTGGATTCAATCCCCAGCACCACAAAAAAAAAAAAAAAAAAAAAAGTCTCGGGTTGTGGCTCAGTGGGAGAGTGCTTGCCTAGCATGTGTCATGAGGTGCTTGCCTCAGCACCACATATAAATAAATAAAAAATAAAGGTCCAACAACAACTAAAAAAATTTTTTAATTAAACATAGAATTAACATATGATCCAGCAATTCCACTTCTGGATACACCCAAAGAAATGATAGCAGGGACTGGAACAGATGTGTGCCCACCCATGTTCATAGCAGCCTAGTCACAGTAGTCTAAAAATGGAAGCAGCCATACATACAAGCATGCATGTACATATGAGTAAATAAATACATGGTAGATACACACAGTGAGGTATTCTTCACCCTTAAAAAGGAAGGACATTTTAACACATGCTGCAGCATGGATACCATTATGCAAGTGAGATAAGCCAATCTTGAATACAGATATTTTATGATTCCATGTATATGAGGTCCCTAGAGGAGTCAGCTTCAGAGGGGGAGAACAGGGTGCCAGGGGCTGGGGAGAAGGCTGGGAAGTGAGTGTTCAGTGGGTTAGAGTCTCATTCTGGGAAGATGGAACAGTGAATGGATGGTGGTCATGGCCGTCCACCATGTGTAAATGCTCACTACCACGAACCATATATTTAAAATAGTTGCAAAGGCAAATTCCAGGTTGTGTGTATTTTGAAAGTATGTTGTTTCATTGTCTAATTTTGTTGGCATCTAACTTAATACTACTGCCATCAAAGAACACACTGTATACGTTTAGTTCTTTTAGACGTATTGAGACACATTCTGTGGTCCAGCATCTGGCCTACTTTGGCTAATTTTCCATATGCCTTTGAAAAGGTGTGATTTCTGTTGCTGATGGGTGGAAGATACTATAAATAATGATCAGGCCAATTTTGTGATAGAGTTGTACAGATAAACATATCTAATGTTGTCAGGTCTCCTTGATGAATTCACCCTTTAATGTAAGGAAACTGGTACTATTTCCTTGCTGTAAAGTTTTCATCGGATATTTATAAAGTTTAGGAAGGTCTTTGTCTGTGGTTTCTGTGTAGTCTAATTTTTCCACCCTTTTACTCTTAGCCCATGCTCACATTGAAAGTGGGTTTCATGGAGGCAGCACACCATTGGACCTCCCTGCCTATGCAGTCCGACAGTCTTGTAGGCTGTGCTGTTACTCCATTTATCTTTAAGGCACTTGTTGATACGGCCTGGTTGAAGCCGACCAACTTGGTATTTACTTCTTATTTTCCCACTTGTTCTTAATTCCTTTTTCCTCTTTCCCTTCCTTTTTTTAAAATGAAGTGTTTTTAGTATCCCACTTTATAATTCTCTTGACTTATTAGCTATTCTTACCTTTTTTATTTTTTTTTACTGGTTGGTCTATGATTTATAATATGCACACTTAACTACTAAAGTCAAATTCAAATAAAATAAAACATTCCCTGTGTGCAATCTTAGGCTTCATTTTTCCCCATTCTTCCCTTTGTGCTCTTGTGAGCTATTTTACTTCTAAATTTCTTTTAAATTCAAAACACACATTATAATCATTTTTGCTGAAAACTCTCAATTGTTTTTTTTTTTTTTTGTAGTACTTCGTTGAGGTGAAGTTGGTGTAGAATAAATTGCACATGCATAAAGTACACACACTTTTTGAAACACGGATGTGCTTGTGGGATCACTTGGAACACACCCACTACCCCAACACTCTCCTCCGGCCCTTGCTTCCTCCTTCCCCTCCTCCAAGCCTGGCCCACTTCCCAGTGGTCTCCTTTGGCCCTGTTTCACTAGGTGCCATTATTCTGAGATCCACTGAGGGCACTGTATGTGTCAGTTGCTCCTTTTCCTTGTGTGAGACTGTCCCATTGTACGGATAGACCGCAACGTGTCTATCTGTGTACCTAGGAATGCCACGGACCATTGTGTATGAATCTTTGTTTGAGCATAAGTCCTTATTTTTTTGGGTAAGTGCTGAGGAGTGTCCAGGCCATGTGGTACATGTACATTTAGCTTTTTTAAACTTATTTATTTATTTATATGGTGCTGAGGATCGAACCCAGTGCCTCATATGTATGCGCTCTACCACTGAGTCACAACCCCAGACCGTTTTTGTTTTTTTTAAGTAATGGAGGTAATGTTTTACTCAAACACTCAAATGAAATTCTCAGCATTCATACCTTTAAAAAAATCTTACATAATTAGCCTGTTTTAGAAAAGACCAGCAGCATTTCTTCATATAAAAAAGGTGTTTAAAAAATTCTTCCCGGCATGCAGAACAGCTCAGTAAATATTGATTACACCTGCAGCTGCCAGGCCTCCTCACTCCTGGCACTTCCGTGGCTTCCGGATGCTGGGAGCATGGAAATCTGCATTTAACTTAAAAAGAAAAAATTGTAGTTGTAGATGGATGGAATGCCTTTATTTTATTTGTTTACTTTTACCCATTGCTAAGGATCTAGCCCAGTGTGCCTCACTCGTGCTAGGCACGTGTTCTGCCACTGAGCTACAGCCCCAGCCCTGTAAGCTTAGCTGTTAGAGTGGATGGAGCGTTCTCTGAAGTGCTGTTCTTTCCCTGGGACTCCGTGTGGCTCATTCCCCAGCAGTGCAGAGGGCCTCCTGTTCCCAACATACTCACCTGAGCCCGGCCTGGTCAGTCTTCTGAATCTGTGAATGTCATTGGATTTTTAATTTGTATCTTAATTTTCAAGATTGATGATGGGCTCATCTTTTCAGGTTCTCATTTGTTACTTTTACATCTTCTTAGTGAAGTGTCTGAGTCTTGGACCATTTCTTAACCTGGGTTGCTTGTTTTCTTCTTATTGAACTGTGGACATTTTGAATTTATATATGTATTTATGTTACATTTACACTTACATATGTGCGTGCACGCATGTGTGATGTAATTTCTCCCAGTCTCTTGTTTGCATTTTCATTGTTCAACAATGTCTTATACTTTTAGTTTCATTTCTAAAATATCTTTCCCTAACTCCAGGCCACATATTTTTCTTCTCTCTTTTTTTTTTCTTTTTATTTTTTTTCCTGGAAGTTTCGTAGTTTATATGTAGGTTTATCATCCATTTTGTGGTAATTTTCATAATATGGTTCAAGGTATGGACTGAAATTCCATTTTTGGATATCCAATTGCCTCAATATCATTTGTTGAAAAGTCTGTCTTTTCTCTACTGAATTGTCTTTGCATCTCTGTCAAAAATCAATTGACATGTACACGTGGATCTATTTCTGGACTCTTTCCCTGTTCCACTGATTTGTTGGCCTAGCTTTCACACCAACACCTCCTGAGCTATGAAACCTGCTAATGTACTATCTTCCCTGGTCACCTTTCAGATCATCCTCTTTATTATTTCCAACTGGTCCATGGGAGTGGGCACCAGTGAAGGACGTGGGGCAGGCTGTGCACGGGTGCATGCTCATGCGCGCTGCCTGATGTTCCTTAAGCTTTTGGATCTTTGTATTCAGAGTTTTCATTACATCCTGAACGTGTTGGCCATGATTTCTTCAAGTATTCTTTTCAGCTGTGGCTCCTCCAAGGCCAATTACACATATTCTCCACTGCTACCCCCAATCCCTGGGGCTTATTCATTTCTTTGTCTTTTCCCCTCTATTTCAGTCTGGATAGTTTCTGTGGCTCTATTTTTATATTCACTGTCACTTTATTTTTCATCTTCTCATCTTCTGCGAAGCCTGTCTGATGAATCTTTCGTTTCTGAGATCGCATCCTTCGGTTCTACAAGTCCCAATTGCTCTTTGTTTCATCTTGCTTCATCTTTCCATTAGTTTCTTGCCTTTCTCTAGCACCTTCAGCATGTCTGACAGCTCCTCGAAGTCCTTGAACGCCGATTCCATCACCTCCCTCACATCTGAGTAGCTTTCTGTTAACTTGTTTTTCCCTGGTCCTGGTTACATTTTCGTGTTTCTCTATTTGTCTAGTAAGTGTCTTGTTTTGTTTTTAAACAGTGCTGGGAATTCAACCCAGGGTCTTGTGCTTAAGAAGTAAGCATCGACCAACTGAGCTATCTCCTGGCCCGTAAGTTTTTAATAGATTCAGGACATTGTGAATGTCGTGTTGTTATTTAGTTTCTGTTTTCTTCCTTTACAGGATATTTGACTTCCATCAGATAGTTGATTATTGTGTAATTGCATCTGTGTGATGCTTTTTTTTTTTTTCCCCTGGAACCAGGGATTGAACCCAGGTGTGCTTAACACCTGAGCCATGCATCCCCAGCCAGTTTTATATTTTATTTAGAGACAGGGTCTTCTTGAGTTGTGTAGAACCTTGCTAAATTTTTGAGACTGGTGTTGAATTCACAATCCTCCTACCTCAACCTCCCGGCCACTAGGATTTACACCATGTGTCCGGCACTTTGATGCTTTTGATGTTTGGTTTTAGTCTCTGGTAGTGTGGGTCCTAGGGTTGCTTTTATCTGAGAGCTGGGTCAGCCCTACTCCTAAGGCATGGCCATGCTGCAGTTTCTGCTAAGTGCTGTGCAGACTCAACAAGGTCTTCCCACTGTACTGATTGGAATCCAAATGTTCCTCAGTCTTTCAGAGATCGGACGGTTACTCACGTATTAGCTTCCATGTGAGTTTTCTTTGCCTGGAACCAAGGAGTGCCACCTAATATATGCTTGGCTTATTTGGGCAGAGACTCAAGAGGACCCCAGGGCAGAGTTCTAGAGCTGTCTGTGCACAGCTGCCTCCTCTGGGCTCTACTTCTCAAACCCACTGCAAGGGCCTCCCTTCCCTTCCACCCCTTCTCAGCTCAGCAAAACCACCTCTTCCTGCTTCATATTCAAGACAGTGGCTCCAGGGAGGAAGCAGGTGATCAGAGATTTGGCCTGATTTGCTTTTCTTCTTTCAGATATCACTGATCTGCTCTGTTTCCAATATCTAAAAACAATTTTTAAAAATAGCATGTCTGGTTTTCCTCGTGGACAGAAAATCTCTCTCTTTTTTTTCTTACACCTGAAGCATATTAGTTCTCTCTCTGGGTTTCTGTCATTGCTGTTGAAAAGTCTGTGGCCAGTCGTTTCATCCTAAGACACCACAGAATACATGACCCAACATTAGTTGACTTCCACCAAGAAACAAGGACTCTCCAGTTACAAGACTCTATCAGCAGTAAGATTGATCCAACTTCAGACATGTTAAATGGTGGGAAAAGGTGTAACCTGGAATTGTTGAAATATGATCATTTTTATTCTTTTATAGAATGTTTGTCTTCTTTTTTGTTACCATTTCTGAATCCTCTTCCATACTTCTTATTTCATCTGACATATATGTAGATTATTTCTATTTATGCTGCTTGGTATATATTTTCTCCTAGATCTGAAATTTGGTATCTTTGAACAATTATGCACAATTCTTAGCCACTACCTCATCAAATACTTCCTCTCCTCTGTTTTGACCTTCTAGTATTGATTAGACAAACGTGAGACGCCCCCATCTATCCAGACCTCTTTCCTATTTCTCCTTTCCTTCCCACTCTGAATTGCATTCTGGGGAATGTCTTCCAGTCTGTCCTCCAGTTAACTAGTTGTCTCTTTAGCCAAGATGGTCTGCTAAGTAACCCATCAATCCAGAGTTTTATTTCATTTTTTGTAAATTCTTATTACACAATATTTGGTTATTTTTCAAATCTTTCTGGCTATTTTATTTGACTTTTGCTCTTTGAACTTTTCTTTGTTCCATTTAAATTTTTAAAAAATCTTTTGTGTTTATACTTGATTGTTTTTACTCTGTGAAGTATATGCCTACTAGCAGAAATGCTTAAGGATCTAACCCTGTTGTTTATGTTTCTGCCGACTCTCACATACATTGAGTTATTTCCCTGTGTGTTGGGTAATTTTTATTCTGAGCTCAGGTATGGCCTACAGTGACACACCTGGATAGAAAAGTGTCCTCCATCCAGGAAGAGAGCATTATAATTTGCTTCTTCAGGGCTTTGGTGGCTCTACCACCTTGTAGCTATTTTAACTTGGAGTCATAAGTGAGCTTTCTTAACCGTGGGAGGGTATAAATTTGAATCTCAGACACACATTGGAGAGATCCTCTGCTCCCGTTCTCAAGACTATGTCCATTATTTTTTACGTTTTTGCACCAGAGATAGATAGATTTTGTCCGTAGTCCTCATCAGGACGAGTCCCTCCAACCTGAGTTTCATGTAGCTGGTTGATTAGCAAAGTCGTATTTTCATTTCATAGCCACTCTGTGCTGCGTTCCCTCTTTTGGGGGAGAGGTTTGATTTGGACTTCCCTGTGAGTTTAGCCACACACTTTAAGATCACTGTAAATAATCCCCATTTCCATGTTTTAATCAGTTGAGCAAATCTATGCTACACACTGTTGGGATCCCAAGCGTCCTTATCCTTACAAGGTGTTTATTACTGCATTTGGGTCTTCACCCAGAATCTACTTTTGTATTTGGAGTACAGTTGGAGTTCATTTTCCCCTTTTCAGATGGCCAGCCCATAACCAGAATATGTATTATTAATTCATTCTTTTTTTGTTGAGCAGATGATTATGTTTGTCACAAATGAACCTAACACACATTTCAGATTTAGCTCTGGGTCCATCTTCTGTCCACCTCATCTCTTTGTCCATCTACATGTCTTACCATGATGATTCACTCCCAGTGGCTTTGTGTGTGGACTGACAGAGGAACAGGAGTCTCACTTGAAGGTTCTTTTATTTTGGAACTTTCTTAACTGTTCTCAAGGATTTATTTTCAGGGGATTTTTTTTTTACTCATTTTTGTGAGTAGGTGGATCTCAGTGTGTATTTGCCACACTCAGCCATACAGAATTGAGAAGCTGTGTGTGTAGGTACAAGGCCCTTCATGTGGCAAGTGTCAGGATCTCCCCTGGGCCTTTTGCTTCCCTAAAGAAAGGGTTTGGTGCACTAGCCCTCTGGGCTCCTTTCCTGCTCTGGAGGCCCCGCCCAGGTTGGCTTAGCCCTGGGACACCCCTTGAGCGATCGCTGACACCTAGTGATAAGAGCAACTGTTTCTGTCCTTACTGACCAGATAGTAGGCATCATATTGACCTGTTATACTCATTCACCCCTTGCAGCATCTCATTTAACTCAGACATCCCTGGGAGGCTTTAAATACTATCTCCCTTCTATCGAGGAATAAACTTGAGGAACAGAAAGCTTTAGTAACTCATTTGCTGAAGGTGTTGGTTGGTTTAAAAAGTAAACAAGGGCTGGTCACAGTGCATATACTTGTAATCCCAGGAGGCTGAGGCAAGAGGATCACGAGTTCAAAGCCAGCCTCAGCAACAAGGCAAGACCCTAAGTAACTCAGTGAAACCCTGTCTCAAAATCTAAAAGAATAAATAAATAAAAAGGACTGGGAGATGTGGCTCAGTGGTTAAGCACCACTGAGTTCAATCCCTGGTACCAAAAAAAAAAAAAAAAAAAAAAAAAAAAGGCCAAATGACGCTATGACATAATTACTGTGGTGGGAGATCTCAGTAATAACAGCTAAGGAAATTGGAAAGTGCTTCCTATGTGCTTTAGGCGTATGAACTCATTAATCCCAGAATCCTCTTATCTAATGGGAGGATTACTAGCCCCACTTAACAGCGTTAAGTGAGATCCAGAGACGTGAAATAACCAACCCAAGGCCACCCTAGAGAGATAGACTGATGAACCCAGACGGTCTGACTCCAGGGAGCATGCCGTCATGAAGGCAATCCCAAACATGACCCCTGGCAAGGAGCGTGTGAACCCCAGGATGGCCTTCAGGTCGCCTTCACAGACCTGAAGTTTATATACCAACAGGGAAGCATTGCCCAGGTAGTCTGCAGTTTTTTCTAAATGTTCGTACTATCGTCTAAATTATATTTATGAAGGTAGTGGTTGGCTCTTAAAAGGATCCCCAGAGAGGGATGCTCTGAATTTTCTAATTTCGTCATATCGATCGTGCGTCGTGTATTTCCGTGTGATCCGAACCTACTCAAACACGTGTAAAGCATTTAGAAGACATCGCTCCTCACTCCCTCTAGTCTGGGAGTAATCTAAGGGCGCCACAGGGCTAGAAGGCTGGGGAGCCCCGGCGGGGGCGGGGCTTCCGACCCTCGCCCCGCCCGCAGCCTGCCCCGCCCTCAATCTACCCGCCCATCAGGCCCCGCCCCTGGCTGCTTGCAAAGCAGGGGGCCCGGGACCCGCGGCACTACCCTCACCCAGCCGCAGCTGCGCGGGCTGTGGCCCGGACCTCTGGAGGGCCTCGCTCACCCGGTGCGGGACCGCGGCCCGGGCGGGCGGGCGACGTGCAGCGGGAGAGCGGCCAGGTTGTGGGTCAGTGGCTGGACTTTCGTCCTCGTCCCCTCTGTTGCGCGCGCCCGGCTCCCCAGCGATGCTGGGTGGTCCCTGGGAGCGCTCGGGTGCCCGGTGTCCCCAGCCCAGAGGCGCGGTGCGGATGCCTGGGACCGAGTCTAGGCCCTGGCACTGACGCGGGCCTGCGCCCTGGCCCGGTGGGGCTCGCGCGTCGCTGGCGCAGGTGCCTGGTGCACGCCTTAGCGCCGCGCTCCTCTTTGCAGCTGGCCCAGAGCCGTCTGCAGCCGCCGGTGCTGAAGGAGGCGCGGCAAGAAGAGCAGGTGAGGGCGGCCGGCACGCTCAGGTAGCACTGTCGTCACCGCCGCTGCTCTGAGAGGGTGGCGAAGCGCATCTAGGCGACTCTGTCCAGTGCTTGATCAGGCGCTATGGGACCGCCCTCAGCACAGCTGCTCTCCTCTCCCATGTGACGTCAACAGCCCCTGGAGGAGGGGACATCCCAAATCCCAGTGAGAACCTGAAGTAGTGTTCAGTGACCTGAGCCTGGCCCCACGGCTCTTTAAGGGCCCAGTTAAGATTCAAATCCAGGTGGATGGGGTCAACACTTGGGCCCTAACCTTGGAGATGTTGAAACTGACGCTGGAAAGGTTGGAGTTCCTGTCCAGAACTCTCCATTATGCAGAAAACCCCATTCTCAGTTCCTGCCTTTGCAGGGTATTTAAGGGGAAATCAAATCGTGTGCCCCTGGCTGGTGGGCTTCTGTTGTGGGAGGGCAGCTGGCACTGCAGCCCAAAGTTGAATTCAAAGACAGTTTTCTCAGGGTCCAGGTGGACTGTGAAGTTAGAGCAGTTCTTGGTTATTCCCTTGCCTCCTGGGTGCCAGTAATGCCATCACCCCCTCCCCTTAATAATTCCATCTCAGGTGGCAGAGCTGGCTCCAAAGCCTGTCTGAGTCATAGGCATGACCACTATGCTGTCCAGTGGTCCAGAGGCTGGGCTCCAGGCCACCACTCTCTGAACTGGCGATCTTGGCCAATCATGGAGCTCTCCTAAGCTCTGATAATGAAGAGTCGGGGTCAGAACCATCACCATGGTCTTGCATTTGTGGAACTGAGGCTTGGCCTTGCTTCTGTAGCCCCTGCCTGGGGCCTGGCAGCCCATACTTATGACTAGCCACTGAATGAGTGAACCAGCCAGGGGCATTCTACCAATGGATCCTTCAAGGTAGGGAGATCTGAGGCTGGTCCCCGTGCCGTGAGGGCTTTGGGCTGCCCTTGACCAGAGAGGATTTCTGCTTGTTGGTGAGTTGAAAAGAGCAGGCCAAGGTAGAAGGCCTCATCTGCCCCTGCCCTGCTGTGGGCACTTGGGAAATTGCTGACCTCTGTGGACTTGTTTCCCCATCTATAAAATGAATGTTTTCACAGTAATAAGGGTCAAGGTTGAGATTAAATGGGACAAGATATATAAAGGGCCTGATGATCTCCCTTTTGATCACCACCTTTCAGACTTGTTGATGTGGCTGGATGAGTGTGAGGCTGGAGAATCGAGGTCTGGCCCCCCAGAGTCGTGAATGCCAGGCTGGGGTGCCTGGACTTCACACCCCAGGCAAAGAGAGCCACAGATGATGCAAGCAGAGAGGGAATTGGTGGCACTCTCACCTGTGAACCCCACACTTCTGGTGGGGATGACATGACCCAGCCCTGGAGAAAGGTCCATCTGGGTCACAAACAGGAGCTATTTGACCTGGCAAGTTCATTTCTAGAGAGCTCCACACACAAATGAAGCTGTGTGAGACGAGGAGCGACCTCTGCCTCTGTCCCTGGGGCTGCTCACATACTGTAGCCTGTGCACACGGTGAAGATGGCACAGCCTTCACCTGATGCTGGCAGCTCAGGGTGTGCGGGCACAGAGGGGGCTCCAGGACTCAGCAAAAGATGCACCTGAAGGGCAGCGGGGCTAGTGTGCCATTGTGCAGGGGACAGAAGTGCTTGCAAATTCACAGACTAGCTCTGGAATACACAGGAAGAGCATCCAGGCAAAGGCTGCCTCCAGAAGGGCTCTGGGTTCTGGGCTCTGGTCAGCTCTACCTTTCCACTGCCATCTCCAGGGACCCCTGAAGTTCTGAGCTGCATTCATGAGTTATGACTCAAAGCAAAAACTCCATTGAAAAATAAGCACAGGTTAGCGATGGGTCCTGAGGTCTAGACCAAGCTTGGCTGCATGGATACAGAGAAGGGGACTGGCCAGGACAGTCCCAGAACTCTGGGTTTGGTCCTCACTGTTGGCCTCATTTCCTCTTCCTAGGTGGCTCCAGGGAAAGCCACTGGGTTCTTTTCCGTCTTTCCTTACTGTTGGGATGGTTTGACCAGGGCGTGTTTTTTACACTGTGGCTTTTTAAGTAGGGGTATGTTTGGTTGACAGATCATATCTGAAGAGGCAACCTTGAGAATTGTTACTTCCTGCTTAGCATGAAGGGCACACTGTAGTAGGTGGTGCAGGGGACAAGCCTGGGGCTAGCAGTCAGGAGACCTGAGTTCAAGACCTTACCTGGCTTCTTCCCACCTGCATGGTTCTGGATCATCAATAGTCTGCTTCCCTGTGTCTCAGTTTCCCCATCTACACATGTGATTCTGTGTGTGTGTGTGTGTTTGTGTGTGTGTGTGTGTGTGTGGTGTAGGGTAAACTGTGGTCACATGTGCACCTAATGGGCCTGAGTTACATGAGCCTGCCATTGCTACCTCCTCCTTCCCGATGTACAAGGAGGTCACAATCCCTGCCCTGCCTCCCTCTTGGAGGGGGGGGGGGGGGCAGAAAGTTGATGGCAGTCAACTCTTGACATTTCGAATGATAGACAGCTACAAACGTGCCAATTTAGAGTGCCCCTGAAATAACAGCTAACATTTGCTGAGCCCAGGCACTGCCCAGAGGACTTCACGTTTTCACTGCCTCCTTCCTGCTCCCCAGAATGTCAACTCCAGTGGCCTGGGATGTTTGTTCTGCATGCTGATGTCCACCATGTGCGGCACTCGGCAGGTGCTCTGCCGGGAGGAGTGGGATGAATAGACCTTGCAGTGGTCCCACACAGTGAGCCTGGAATCCCCCCTAGTTTACTAAAGAGGAAACAGGTCCTCAGGTGATGTGTGTGGCTAATGATGTGCAGCCAGTTCGTGGGGTTGGTGTTTAATCCCACGCACTTGGGGTCCAGAACCCAAACTTTTTAACCATGATTAAAAAGTTCTTCCCTGGGAGAAAGGTGACGGTCAAGTCTGACAGGCGGGGCTTATTCTTCCACACCAGCCTCCCTGACAGCTCTCCATTTGTGTCCCAGCAAAGTGACCCTTGGTTTCAGGCATTCACTGTAACTGATGAGTGTTTGACATGCAGAGGTCACGCCATCAGGTGTCTGAGCCTTACAGACCCCAGGCACAGAAAAATGTGTAACCTACTTCACAGGTGGAGGCAAACCCTGAGAGGTTTAGTGACCTTCCCCAGGTAACACATGGAGCAGGAATAGAGTGTAAGAGGGCCGACTTCGCCGGGCCCAGTGGCACATGCCTGTAATCCCAGGGTCTAGGGAAGTTAAGGCAGGAGGATCTCAAGTTCAAAGCCAGCCTCAACAAAAGCAAGGTGCTAAGCAACTCAGTCAGACCTTGTCTCCAAATAAAATGCAAAATAGGGCTGGGGATGTGGCTCAGTGGTTGAGTGCCCCTGAGTTTAATTCCTGGTACCACCCCCCAAAAGAGGGCCGACTTCAGTTATATAAGGGCCAACCTGAGGGCTCCTGGTGCCCAGCACCTGTCCTGGAGCCACCTCCCTGAATCCAGCACCAGCAACAGAAGAACTGGTGTCTGCATTGCAGGGGAGGACACCTGGCACAGAGAGCTTAGATGAGGTGCCCAGGGCTTCACAGCCAGGATGTGGAGAGGGTGGACTTGGCTGCAGCCAGCCTGCTCCAGAGTCCCTGCTCTAACCACCCACCTCCACTGCCACTCGGTATTTCAAACCATCCCTTTGCATTGTGCCTGCAAACCTGGTGAAACTGAGGTGAGAGTTTGGGTGAGGGCTGCCACTGGCATCCCCTACCATCTGCTGAAAATACTCAAGCCCTTCCCTCACATCGTCTTCCTGTGCTCAGACCGCAGCGATGCAATGCCACAGACTAGGCAACTGAGCCAACGGACTTATTTTCTCACAACTCTGGGGACTTGAAGTCCAAGATCAGGGTGCCAGCACGGTGGGTCCTGAAGAGGGCTCCCCTCCTGGCTCGTGGTGGCTACCTTCTTGGTCTGTCTTCACATGGTGGGTGGAGACCAAGGGAATGAGTGAGGGGGAGATGTCTTCTTATGAGGCCACCATCCTCCATTTAGGATTAGGGCCCCACCCTTATGACCTCATTGACCCTAATTGACTCTATTTCCAGATACAGTGCTTGGGGTCAGGGCTTCAGTGTGAATTTGTAGGAGACACAGTTCAATCCACAGCCCAGTGTTAGTTTGACTCATAAATGAATGAACTTGAATCCTAACTGAAGTTGGGACCATGATAGCTAAAGCCAGGCCCCAGACTTTGGCAGCTTAACCTTCTCTTGGTGTCTGGAACCTTGTGATACGGATGCTACCTCCTAATAAACCTCCTCACAATTTGGTTCTTGGAGTTCTGTGTGTCCTCCAGAAAGTCATTCCACGTGGAAATAGCCAGGACCTGAACCTGCCGTGAGCCCTTTTCTAACTGTGGTCATAATCTTCATTTGAGCTGGTGTCTGGGTCCCAAATGAATGATATGTCGAGTTGCATAAACTAAATGTTTTTTCCTTTGTCTTTTCGACCCTCCCAGTTGGTTTCCTTCCTGAAAAAGGAAGGGAAGGACAGGCCTAGAGTCCCCACTCTGCGGTGGCCCGCTGAGAACCCTGGCTCACGTACCCATGCGGCTGCCTTTGGTTGTCCCACAGGCAGGAGCAGCAGAGGTTCAGGGGCTCATGTGGCGGGACTGGGCTGAGCACTGACACCCAAGGAAGTTTTCTTTATGAAACAAAATCCTATTTGTAAGGCCGTGGGTCTAGAAGTCACTGTCTGCTCTGATTTGAGCATAGAAAGTCTGTGCTGTTGGAGAACTTACTGGAATGGGTTTGTTTTTCTCTTCAGCTTTTGTCCATTGGCTGATTTTCTGCAGTGCTGTTAGCCCCCTTATTAAAAAATATATAAATAAACAAAAAACCAACGGCCTTTCTGGCTCTGTTTCTTTCCTTTTTCTTTTAACTGAGGTCCTCACTCTGGCAGTGCTGTCCGCGTGGTGGCGCCCTGTGCTGATGTGGAGCCCTCTGTGTGACTCTATTTAGGGCAGCGGCAATTTAGCACAGATCCTGCAGGAGAAATTCAACAAGAACAAAAAGCTTCTGAGAAAAATATCCCTGCAGCCTGCCCAAGTCCCTTTGTCTTAGTAACTATGGTTTTTGGGCAAACTAAGAAACCACTCAGAAGGATTTTATTTTAATAAGGAAGCTAAAATAAAGGGCTAAGGATGACCTTAAACTGATAAGCACATTTATTCTGATTTTTTTTTACTTAAAATACTGTAATATGGAGAATTAACATAAAATATATTAAAATATTCCCTCTGCTTACACAAAACAAAACGCTTCTCTGGTGCTACATCAAAGAAGCTGAGTAGGAAGAGAGGACATGGTGACAGTGTAATAGGGGCTAAGGTGACCTGGCCTGTGTCCTGCCTGACCCCCAGCAGTTTTAGGGTCTCCTTTGGAGATGCCATCTCCAACGGAAGCCCTGAGTGTGCTCCCAGGCTTGGCAGTGCCACTCAGTGGCCATGTCGTTATCTTTTGTCCCTTCCCGTGGCATGGGACAGTGATCTGCTTCAAGTGGGGATTGAGAGGCTCAGCTTTGGGGCCACGTGCATGTGAAAGCCCCTGGTGACAGCAGACAGTAGAGATGGCCATTGCCCTCGGTGGTGAGCGGAAATGAGATTGGACCCAGGAGCTGGAGAGCTCTCCAAGGTTCTGAAAGTGTCCTGCTCCACCGTGAACACCTGGGAGCTTCGGGGTCTCGACACAGGAGAGCCAGTGAGAGCGCCATTCAGGTAGCATTACTTTGTGCCTACTGCCTGGCTCCCTCTGCACCATTATCTCATTAATACACATCGCCACTACCTGGGCTTTGCCACCTGCACTGGCACTTCCTGACCTACATGTGACCAGACCACCTCTGTCCTGTGGCCCCAACACACGTGGCCTGGCAGTAGCAACACCACTCCCCTAACTGGCTGGACCTCTGACTTGCTGTGTCTCCTGCCCTGGGAAGGCCGAAGTGGGCATATTAGTGAGGGAACTTGGAAACCCAGAAGCTGAAATGGGGTTTTAAGGCCACATTTTGATTCTTCTCCACCATTTTTGGTGCATGCATGTTTGGTGTGGGAGAATGTGAAACTGAGCCCCTGAAAACAGGGACATCTGGGCTGCTGTTCTGTAATCCCCAACGCCTATAATGAATCGTTGGCATTATTGATATGTGGTCCTCCTTCTCCATCAGATTGTGAGTCACTTGAGCGCAGGGCCTGTGTCTAGCCTCCAGCCATCCATGGGGACTTGACCACAGTGAAGGCTCTGAAACTAGATAAGTCAAAATGGAATCACATCTTGGATTCTCTTCTGAGTCCTGGGCTTGGTGGGGGCTGTACCAGTCATAACAACCCACACTAACTGAGCACGTCCTGCGGCCTGTCTCTGTTCTCAGGACTTGCACAACACAGTCAATGCTCACTGCAACCCATGAGGTAGTGACAACTGCACTCCTCATTTATAAGTGGGGAAACTGAGGCACGGGGCTACTAACAATTTGCCAAATGCCACATCACAGGTGAGAGGCAGGGCTGATACAGGGACCCAGGGTTAGTGTCTGTCAAGCTCAGATGTCAGCCCTCTGCCCTCTGCACCCCAGTATCATGGCCAGGTCCCATCCACTGTAAACCTAGCAACTTACACCTTGGTCTGTTCTTCGGAGTGTGCCCAATAACCATCCTGCAGCTTAGATGGGGGAAGGACCCAGGGGTCCACACCTGCAGGTGAGTGGGAGGCAGCTGTTACGTCTCTCCATGGCTCAGTCGCCCCTTAGTGGACGGTCAGTTGTGCTTGCAGAGTTGCTAGGAGGTTAGAGGCCTGTGTGGTGCAGAGAGAGGCCCCTGCTGGTGTATCGCCGTCATTGTGTGCTGTGATTCAAATATGCCAAGTCATTATCAGCAATCTCCAGGTCTTCCTCTGTGGATTTCTGCTTCAGAAAAGGAAAAGGGGCTGACCTGAAGGCAAGGCAAGGACATGCCCAGGGGTTCTGTCCATTCCCTGCGCACCTACTACCGGGAAAGATGCGGGGAGATGATGCTGACCCAAAGTGAAAGTCACATTCAGGTCTTCCCCTGTGGATGGGGTCATGATCCCATCTCAGCTTTCCTCTCTTGGTTTCGGGCCCTTGATCATGAAGGGGCCCATGCTACAGGGGGTGCAGGATGGGTTGACTTTTTCTTTAAGCTACAGTAGGTTCTGATGTTGAATAAACTGGACATGGGTGGTGGACAGGAACAGGGGAGGTTTGGGGATAGCAAGTCTGGTTCCCATTCTGGGCTTGAAGGCACAGGTGCACTGTGGCCCTGGCAAGCTGGTTGACCTCAGTCGAGCCTCGATACCATTTCCCCTGCCCTGCAACCTTGCTTCTGTCCTCTGCATCATGTGCTGCAGAAGAGAGGACCCATATCAGCCACTGGCCATGGTCCCAAGGGTCCCCTCCCTTCTGGATGTTGGTATGAGTTTCTATCCACAGGACGCACACAATTCTAAAGCCGAGGTCTTTTCCTCCAATCTGAAGACTGGTGTGGCCACAACCGTTCTCACTCTCCCTCAGACTAAGGCCTTTCTGATCAGGAGGGTGGATCGGGCACTGGCCTGTGAGCAGGTGGCATCACAGCCATGACACAGGGAACTTACTCAACACACGGGAACTGACTTGGGCAGGTTAGGTGACTTGCCCACTGAGGGCAGCACAGAGATTGGAATGTGGGCCCTGTCCAACACAGCCACCCTGCCTGTGCACACCTCCTGCCCCTGAGGCGCCCTCTTCTAGACTGTGGCCTTTCCTGGGACTCTGGGTGAACCCACCACAGCAGTATTTTCTGTCCTTAAATTAACCTCCATTTTGCTGGTCAAATTAAAATATGGGCAAAACCATGACTTATTTCTATGAAAACATACAGTGGAAATAACCGGCCCAGGCTGGCAACGCTTTCCAGGTGACCCTCTCAGGGCAGCAAGTGCCTCTGTGCACAGGTATGTGATGTTCCTAAACTTGAGGCTGAGGAGCCAGCTGTGGGCCCGGCACCCCAGCCTGCCTTTTACAGAAATAATGAAGATGTCAGCCCCTCAGTGGGCACAGTTGTCTCAGGAGGAAGAGCCAGTAGGTCTAGTTCTGCTGGGAGTGTGGAGAGTCCCTGTATGCAAAGCAGCCCTGGCAGTCTGCAGTCTTGAGCAGGGATCCCGTCCTAGGCTCTCTTCACGCTGGAGCCAGAGGGAGCTTTCTGGAATGCAGACATGTGGTCCTTCTCACCCCACCCCTGAAATCAGTTCCTGTCTTTTGCAGTATTTCCTAAACTGGGTTAGGCAGAATGACCAATCCATGAAACAGCTCAGTTGTCACATAAGTGCAGGAGATTCTGTAACAGATTAAAATAAATAAATTTTTCCCTGCAGCACTTTCAGGTACATCAGATATAGTTTGGTTCACTTAAAGAAAATATTCTGGGGGCATCTACACACTGTCTCAGGTGCTGGGGATACAACTGAGAGCAAGAGAGGCAAGGTGCCCACTGTCTTGGGTTGGGGACAACAGGGAGAGACGAGGGACTATTGGGCACAAGAGTCCCTGAGTGTGAGTGATAGCCTGCAGCATCTCTGTGACAAGGGAGCCTTGTCACAGAGCACCTGCTCACCTGCTGCAGCTGGGGCCAAGGGCTCAGAGGTCCACTTAGGGGGTCACTCAAAGTCCTTTTAGCATGAAACACATGTCACTGTCCAATGTCATTCCCAACACCCCTCACCCTTCCACCTTCTGCTCAAACCCTGCCTGTTCTAGTGTCACCTCCTCCAAGCAGCCCTCCCATGCCCTATCTAAGCATGTCCCACCCCAAAGCCACCCTTTTTCCAGTAGTCTCCTGCCTCCAGACTGCCTTCCTTTGGGACAAATGCAGTGAGCCTTAGGTGAACTTCTTTAAACTTCTGCGATTTTAACTTGTTTGGTCATGGGAACTCTTCTTGATTGCAAAGTTGGGGAACTGATCCATAACACTCCCTTCCTCCCAACCCTGTTTGCAACCAACTGGAAACTATCCGGAAACCAGTCAGATGAGTTTGAAACGCCAGCTTTATTCTCAAAAACCCAGGTGGAGGATGGCTTTGGATCAGGCACCAGCTGCTGGCAGGGTGCTGGGTTGGACGACTCAGCTGTCCTGAGCAGGGCAGGCCCTGGCCATGTGGCCAAGAGCAGGCCATGCCCCGGCTCTCTGCCAGTCAGGAGATGGCAGGGTAGAGAAGGAAGGGAGGGACTTCACTGAGGATCTCTAGTTGTCATTCCCAGGTTTATCACTCAGATGGGCTCTTTCTCCAGGGTGGAGGGGAGGGCGGCACGTGAGGCCAGGAGGGAAAGCTGAGGGTTCCCCTTCCATCTGGAAGGAAACAGGGAGCAGGGAAGTGGTGCCCCAGCACACACATGCAAAAATGTGAAGCATCAAAGCCAGGCCGCTGTGCTACCTCTGGGAGAGGGCGGTTCGTCTCCACCCGCCACAGCAGCCCCAGCCCCTGGGTTTGCAGTCTGCTAGACAGACACCAGATTACACCTGGCTTTGCAGATGAGCAGGGTGATCTCAAAGCAATAGGCAGCGCTCATGTCCAACCCAGGGCCTAGGGAGCGACTGCTTTCACTTTTCAGAAGTCCTCCCTCCAGCCCACATGCTGGGGCTCCTCTGAAGTCACCCTAAAAGCTCTGCCCTGCACCATCATCTGCTGGCCACTTGGCCAGATGCGAGTCTCTGCAAGAAGCAGGCAGAGGCCAGTGGGCAAGGGTCCAGGCATGCAAGGAGAGGTGTTCTGAGGAACTGTCAGCACCACAGCTTACCAGGACTGGCCAACCCGTGGGTGCTTTTTAAACAAATTGTACTCAAGAGTATGATTATTTATATCTAAATACCAATTGCATGAAGTGATTACTGTGAATTTTAATTACCCGACAATCACCCTTAAAGAGACCTTCCCCACCCCAGGGTGGCTCTGGGTTTGCCAAGAGCCATTCAGCAGTGTCTCAGCACCACAGCTAGAAGCACGTCACAGCCCTGCCCTCAAGGAGCCTGCAGTCTAGGGGTCGAGTCCCCTATGTGGACACAAGCAATCCACAGTGGGGGGCCTGGCTCCAAGATCTGCACCAGGAGCCGGGGAAATCCAGGAAGCTCGGACCCATCTGAGGATGGAGAGGACTTGCGGTGGGTCTGGAGGAGAAGCAGGATTTGCCCAGGGAGAAAGTGAGACCGCTGTTGCCACAGAGGGAGACAGAGAAGATGGGGCAGCTTGTGAGCATCCCTGGCCTGGGGGGGGGCTGATTTGTCTCTAGGTCACTATGCCCACTCTAGGACCCCGACAGAGTGGGTTCCTGCTCAGGAGGTGTGAGCCTCCTGGGAAAATAGGAAGTCTGAAAGGACCAGTAAGAAATAGGACAAAGCCAAAGGTTAGATTTAAAAAGCGGAGCGCCCTGGATGGGTCTTCCAGCACTGATAGGAACTGGCACTGAACAACTGAAAAAGGCCCCATTCTTATTTAAAGGGGAGGACATCAAAGGCAGGGTGAGGGTTCAGTGGGCGGAGTCTTGTTCTGGTGCTTGTTTCTCGGTGTGTCAGGGGTCTTGCAGGAAACAGGTTGATTGGCACTTGGCAGGCGACACCCATCTCTGGGAGGCTGTGCTTGAACTTGAGCGGTGAGCTAGGACAGGGTGCCACATGAATCAGGCATTCTCCAACTGGTGGATTCCAACTGGAAGTTCCCCAAACTTAAGCTTCCCTGCTTAATAGCTCAAATGTCACTCAGTTCCCACACATGGTTCAGGGATGTTCCCCAGCACTGCACAGGTGAAGTGCTCATGTTTGCATGCAAGATAATCAAAGTCTACTGTCCCTCCAGAGGGTGTGGGTGGTGCCACCTTCCCTGCAGCCCTCAGACCACACCTGGCAGGATGGAAGGGAAGCCTGCAGGTTCAGGTCATTCAAACAAGGAATGAACTTGCTATGAGGTAGTGAGGTCCCTGTCCCTGGAGGTATGTGAGCAGAAGCTTCTTGGGACCATCCTTAAAGAGCCCCAGGGAGACTGGACAAGAGAACCCTCACCAGGTCAGGAGAGCCTCAGAATCTCTGTCCCTGTCTTCCAGAAGTCTTTTTACTAGGCCGAGGAGGACAAGCAGTGCTACATCCAGGAGCTGCAGGCCACCCAAGCTCTGAGGCCTACTGGCCTTCCTGTGGAGGCGAGCAACCCACCAGACGCTGTGTGGAGAGTAGGGCTGGCAGGTGGGCGGGGAGAGCGCTCCCTCCCAGGCCTGGGGCTGCAAAGTGCTGGCACAGTAGAGAGCCATCTGGAACCTGGGTGGTAAGAGTCCACCTCCTAGTGTCCACACAGTCAGGTGGCCTTCGATTGAAAAGATTGAAAATCCTCATCCTCCCTGCTCCGAAGAGCTGGCTTCCAGCGTTCCTTCTCCACCAAGATCAGGACCCATCCTGAACCTGTTGAAGACAGATGGCACCTGTTCCCTCCCACTCAGCAAGGTCAGAGAACAGTTGGTGGGGTTGGGGCTGTGATTACTTTTTGGATCAGGAAAAGGAACCTGAAGTTATGGGACAGCCCCTGCTCCAACAATGACATGGGGGCTTGTTAACAGTCAGGTTCCAAAGTGGCAGGTCCAGGGAGGGCCAGGCATCTGCCTGTGTGATGGCCTGTAGGCCGCTGGGCCATGATGCTCATGATGCTGGGCCAGGGGCCCCCAGGAGCCAACATCCTGCTGGGGCCCCAGAGCTCTGCGCTGGGAAGCTCCCTCTGAGCACCGGGTTGGAGGAGCCACAGCCCAGGTCCCTCTCCACATCGCTGAGATTGCCCACAGCCTGTCTCACCTCCCCACTGCCCCCAAGTGCTTCCTGGGATCAGTGCTCAAATCAACCATTTACACCAAAATCCTAGTTTCAGGATCTGGCTTTGGGGAGCCCCAGTCTCAAGCAGAGAGGAGAAACTGTTTATTGGGCATCTTCACCACTTGTTTTTCTTTGCTTCCTTTTGGAAGTCTTACCAATTGCAGCACCTGCCTGGGCACCTTTTATATTTAGGCTCACAGCTGCCACCAGCTGCCCTGGCTCAAGTGCCCTTTGGGGGGCACATGTTGGCAGGGTAGCGTCCAGCAGGTTCAGGAACCAGTCTCTGGTCCTACAGTTGACCGCTCTTGAGTGCCTGGTTTTGAATAGTGGCTCTGCCATGTACTGATGCTGTGGCCTTGCACAAATCCCTAAAGTGTTCTCTGCCTTGGTTTCCTCATCTGAAAAATAGGGCTGTCACAGACCTTCTCTTTGGATTTGGTGTGGATTAATGAGTGACACCATAGCGAGGATGTCACCGTGCCCGGCCTGAGGCACATGTTCATGCTTGGCACCTCCCTTTGCTCTGGGGCACGGCTCTTATGTTACCGTCATCCAAAGAGGGGTGAGCAAACCTTTCCTGTAAGGGATGGATGGCAGATAGCTTAGGTTTTATGAACCATGGGGCCTCTGTCACAACCACTCAAAGCTGTGACTATAGCAGGAAAGGGCCACAGACAATGTATAAAGGGGGTGTGGCTGTGTGCCAATAAAGCTTTTTTACAAGAACATGCAGAGGGCCAAGTTGGCCCAGAGGCAGCTCCATTGTACTTAGTGGGTTTCTACTCAACATCTACTTTCCCTCAAGTGCCTGGAGATAAATCCATTGGAAGCCACTGGCCCAGCCTATCAGAATCAGCAGACATGCTCAACCCACCAAGCATGGCTGGTCTCTGCTGGTCCTGGGGAGCAGTGAGGCCTCTGTCCTCATCACAGATGCCAGATCTGTGAGTGCCAGGGCTGAGCAGAGCCCTGACCACACTCCCGGTGGCCAGGGTGTGAGCTCTGCAGCCTAAGAGCAGCTTACTCCCAGTGCCCTGGGAGCCGCGTCCGGCCCTGTCTTATTTCTCTTCTTGAAGTGCCATTGGTCAGAGCCAGGCCAAGAGCGCCTCATCTGGTTTAATTCTCCATTCATTCCGAGGCCCTGTGGCCATCTCCTAATTTTGTGATTGTAAATTATTGTGCGAAAACCTGAAGTGTTGCAAAGGAAAGGCCACTCCGACTCAGCTTGTTTTTTTTTTTTTTAACAAACAAATAAAATGTGTTGATTCTGTATTGAAAACATAATTTTGTTAAAGTTTGCTATATACAAATATAAAGGTGATAATCATAATATGCATTTTTAAGAATTTATCACTCATAATCCACCAAACTGAAAAATGGCTTGCTTTTGTGTTTCTTGTTTCTCTCTTTTCTTCCTGCCATACTTGGCCAGGTGCTGAAGGGTGGTGTTGGGGCACCTGTGTTTCCTGTGGGTCTATGGGGATTTGCAGACCTTGGCTGATATGGGGCCTCTGGAGTTGGGCACTGAGCCTCCAGCAGGCAGCATGGAGCCTCCTGAGAGTGTGCTTGTGGCCAGGGGAGGTCGGCAACCCTCTTAGGGAGGACCCCCAAATCAGGCTGAGCCCTTTTCTGAGACAAAGTTCTTTAAACCAACTTCCTTTGCTTCTCCCTCAGGACCAGGGACTCCAGGAAGTGAACCTGAGGGCCAGGCCTGGCTTCACAGCTGTCCACAGAGTGTTTGGGAAGGAAGGAGGGTGCCATGTGGAATGCTGGGTGCCCGCTTGATGCCTGGCATGGGATTGCCCCTTATTTGGCAGGGGAGGGGTCTTTGGGGGTGTAAAGTAAGGATCTTGAACTGGATTGAGGCTTACACTGTCACAGGTATCCTTACAGGAGGGAGGCAGGGGAGATTGGACACAGAATAGAAGCTGGCATGTGACTGGAGTGTGCCCAGGCACTCCAGCAGGGACCAGAAGAGGCAGGGAGGGGAGGGAACAGAGGGAGCAGGGCCCCACTGACACGGGCATCTTGGCCCAGGCAGACAGGTTTTAGACTTCTGGTGCCCAGGATTGTGAGAGAATGAATTTCTGTCATTCGTGCCCCCCAAGTTGGTGGCAATTAGTCACAGAAGCCCTAGGACACTAATGTACCTGGGCTGGGAGCCTGCCTTGCTGGATTGTGGCCCAAACACCTCTCAGGGTGGCCTTCCTCTCCATGGTCCCTGGACACATTTCCATTGAGCTCAGCTCTGTGAGACACAAGACTAAGTGTTGGGGACACACAGGTGGGCATGGTGGACCCAGTCTCCTGGCAGGGAGGGTCAGGACAGCGCTTTAGGAATCTGCTAAAATCAGGGATGACACTGGTGTGGACCCCTGAGACTCTCAGGCAAGTCCAAAGAGACTCAGGGGCAGTGATTCTGAGATGGCTCTTAGGGAGGCGTCAAGGGAAGTTCCCAGAGGAACCTGTCGGTGGGGTGGGGGTGGAGGAGCGTGAGGCAGGCAGAGTGTCCAGGCAACGCAACAGGACCTGCAGAGGCCCAGAGATAGGGAGCAGTGACAGTGTATGAGGCACTGTGAGTCATTCAGGATGCCTGGAAGGCACTGTGTGACCTGTGGGGACAAGGACAGGGAAGGAGGGGACTGGAGTTGTCAGATGCTAGGACAAGTTTGATATAACTCTGTTTCCCTTTTGAGTTTTTTGTTTGTTTTGTTTTGTTTGGTACCAGGGATTGAATTCAGGGTGTTGTGCCACTGAGCACATCCCCAGTCCTTTTATTTTTTTATTTTGATACAGGGTCTCATTAGGCTGCTTCGGGTCTTGCTCAGTTGCTGAGGCTGGTGTTGAACTTGTGATCCTCCTGCCTCAGCCTCCCAAGCTGCTAGAATTACAAGCAAGCGCCACTGTGCCCGGCTTCCTCTTTGAGATTTAATTGATAATGAATACATATTAAATTAATGAAGGAAAACTGAAAATGAATTTTAAGGGCAGAGAGATGTGTTTATGGTGAAATTTTCTGGAATGCTACAAAGAAATCTCTGTCCCCAGGGAGTGCAAGTGAGACGTTGGGGACCTTTCTCTTGAACTTTATCCCCCTACTGTTCACTTTCACCTTACACACCTGTAACGGCAGAAGTTGTTCTAGTACTTCACTTTTATCATTAGGAAATGCTTTGAGGACTTAGAGGGCGAGGGACCTCCGAGTCCATTGTCTGCTGCTTAAGTAGCAGCCCAGCCTGCGCCCATCCCCTCTGGAGGCCTCCCTTTGCCTGCCCGCTAAGGCCTCCCACACGGGCCTCCATCTCCCCGTCCACCCTCGCCCACCCTCCGTGCCCCCGTGCCAAGGGGACTGCCAGCGTGCACGCATGCTGTTCTGCAGCCTTTCCTCCTGCCCTCCCTGACCCTACGCAAGCACCGCAAGGCCTGTGCCTCGCGTCCCCATCCCTCGCCTCTCCAGTGGACATGAGCGCTGGCTTCCAGGATCTCTTGTGTTGTGTCTGGCGCCTGGTCCACCAGGAGGGGCAGCACGGTCTCACAGCCCCATGTGGCTGCCCTGAAAGCAGTTGGCATGAAAGGGCAGGCAGCCAGTGCCTGGTGAGCATGGAGCCGCTCCTGCGTGGATTTCAGGAAAACTCCGTCAGTGCCGGCAGCCAAGGCCCTCCGAGCGAGCAGGACAGGCGACGCGCCCTTCGGTGCTTCTTGGGCACCTGCAATTCACTTTCTCTGGATAACAGTGCCTCATCTCTGCATGGGTTTCCCAGAGGGAGTGTCCCTCTGGGATTGACTGAAGTTAGGTCCCGCCCACAAATGGGTAACAGGCCACCAAAGCGGAAAGGCTTACCTTCCAGCCCAGATTGCCACTACGGACTTGACAATGACCATGGGGTGTTTCTACCAGCAAAGGGGGGCACTGGGGACTTGGGGTCGAGGTGCGTGTACCCAGGGAGGTGTCTGATCTGGGCACCGGCCCCCGTGGGTGTGTGGGCCCTTTCTTGGGGTCGTTGGCATCGCTGAGGTGCCCTCCTCTATAGCCTTCCCTGCCGTCAGGGC
Organism: Sciurus vulgaris; assembly: GCF_902686455.1. Lineage (NCBI taxonomy): Eukaryota > Metazoa > Chordata > Mammalia > Rodentia > Sciuridae > Sciurus > Sciurus vulgaris. The sequence goes on from NC_136469.1 coordinate 141,773,255, forward strand.
TTCCCAGCCTCCTCCCGCTCTCTGCCCAGCCCCTCTTCTTCCTTCAGGCGCCTCCTGTCCCTTTTGTCCCTGGGGTTGGGCCTGAACACCCTCCTCTCCACTACCCGTGTGGTCCCTCAGCAGGGTCAGCTGCACCTTCGGCCCCATGACACCTCACCCCATTGGCGTCCTGACCTGGCTCCTGCACATTCTCATCAGACTCAGGTCCCCTCTGACCCCGGGGGTGCCCTCTGCATGTAGCCCCCGTTGCTCCTGAGCCATTGGATGGGAGGACCTTGCGCTCAGACTCAGAGTCCCCTATGGCAGTTGGCTTCTCTGTCAGTCACGCCTCCCATCCCACCCGCCTCCCAGCTGCAGTCTGGCCAGCCCGCCTGTGTCCTACAGGGCCACTCACCCTCTCCAGCTCCCCCGACCACTGCTCCTCCTCGCCCCCCACCTGCAGGGGCTGCCACCCAGCCAGGTCCCCTCCTTTCCTGGCTGCTGCCCACCAGCACCCGTTCCCTGCTCAGAGGCTGGCAGCTGTGCTGCTCCTCAGCACAAGGCCCTCATAGGTGCCCTGCTTGCTCATGAGAAAATGACCCAGCTGTCACTCGGGTGCGTGGGGCCCCTCCGGGCTCATCTCAGGCCCCCTCTTCCCAGGCTCCAACTCCTGGCACCGACCACGCTGCCCCCACAGGGCCCCACACCTGCTGCGCCCTCTTCCTGGAAGCCTGTCTGACTCCCCTTGACCTCTCAAGTCCCTCTTGTCCTTCAGCCCGCGGGTCAAAGGTGCTATCCTTAGGGGAGCCCCGCCCCGCCCAGGCACATGGTGCCTGCCCTCTTATGCTGCGCCATTTCCTGTCCACCGCTGGACCTCCCAGCACATAAATCCCCATGAGAATCAAGGTCGCTTTCTTAAATTGTGGTGAAATACACATACACCGCTCGTGGCGGTGAACACAGTGAGGCTGTCAGGAACCCTCACTTCTCAGGGGCCAGAGAGTCACATCTCTGAACTGAAGAATTGGCAAAATTGACAACAGAGTCTCCAGAGATAAGTAAGTTTGTTGGAGAATGAGCATGACAGGGGACAGATGTGCTGTAGGGAGCCGTGGGTGTGTTCAGGGAGGTGGAGGCCAGAGGGAGGTGTTCAAAGCAAATTGAAGGGGTCACACGAGTTGTTGTGAAACAATGATCCCTGGTTACAAGGATCAATAACCAGGGTGGCACAGGCCAGGAATGAGTAGTTATTGAATATTGGACAGATGTCCTTACAGAAAGTATTCTTTGCATAAGGCGCAGAGGCCTTTGAGCAAGGTTGTGGCTCTGGCAGTGACTTCGGTGATGGTCCCTGGTATTAAGCACGCACGCATGAGATCCCCTCCCTCAGGGTCTCCCAGTTTCACTTACTTATTTTCAGTTACAGCTTGACAATCGTTCCTCCATTTTGACTCCAACAACTTTCACTAACTGTTACCAAAGACATGCAGTTACATGTTTTTAAAGCTGTTTTTCACTTTCAAGTGACATATGTGCATGGTATCAAAAAAATGAAGGTCACTGGTCAGAGTCCCCTCCTGCAGATCTGCCCACTCCCCACACGCCAAGGTGTCCACTTTTGTCAGTTTCTAGAACACCCAGCAGAAACATCCCCCGGGTACACCAGCCCCTACGAGGTAGAACACTTAGGTTTTGGTCAGAGGACAGACACCATCCTGACACTCACTGTGGAGTGTATTTTGGCTCCAATTCCCGAGCAAACCCTCTAAGGGTAAGCAGGAGCCAGAACGGCTGTACACCCCGCAGGACACCCAGTCCTCAGGGTCACCTGCACCGCCTCGCTGCCACGAATCCCACAGTCTCCTACCCAGTGGCGGGTCCTGGAAACAAGGTGACATTCTCAGCTGTGCTCAGAGGCACCTCTGCTGGCCAAGGAGCTCACAGGGGAAGTGGGGTGGTCTACGATGTCCACCCGAGGCCCACGCCTCACCATTTCATTCAGAGAAGGCCTAAGCCCTGAGCCTTCTCCCTGCTCAGCAGAAACGCTCCTGTCCTCAGGAGAATGAAGACAGCAGCCTGCACTGTGGCACCTGCAGGCAGCTCCTCGGCTTGCGGCAAACAGGAAGGCACCCGCGGGGGGACAGCACCTGAGAACCTCAGGGGGGCCTGGCTCTTGGGGACCAACTCAGAAGACATGCTTCATAGGGGCCTCCTCACAAGGGACACGGCTCCCAGGGGACCCAGATTCAGACGAGAGAGACCCCACTCTCAGGTGACTCAGCCTCACAGAGGACCCACATGAGAGAGGACGCTTGTCACAGAGACACACCTCACAGGGACCTACCTGACAGGGGACCTAATTCACAGGGACCCTCCTCACAGAGATAGGCTTCTCAGGGACCCAACTGAAAGGGACGTGCATCCCAGGGCCCACATTCCCGAGGACATACGTCACAGGGACACAACTCACAGGTCGTACCTCGCAGGGGACCTGCCTCACAGTGGTCACTCCTCGCAGTGGTCACAGTGCTCTCCTGTGCAAAGGGCTCGTCCCCAGGTGGCCTGCAGGTGACTGCCGTGGCGTGCTCAGGACAGGGTCTGGGGTGCGTGTTGGGAGCCTCTGCCTGGAGCGCCGTATGGTTGGGTGCTGGTGGCGGGGGCTCTGGTGCTCACCGCACGGTGACCAGGCCAGGGCGCAGCGCTCCCTGCCCTGAAGCCTCCGACGCTCTGCAGTGAGCACTGACACCCCCTCCTGGGCAGGTTGGGGATCGCAGGACGTTGGTGGCCAGGTTCCTCTGTGCAGGGGCATGCTGTGGTGCGTCCCCCATGGGACTGAGCTGGCTCCGGGTCCCCCAGCCTCAGGTGGCCTCCACGCCACTCTCAACCTCCCTGTGGGCAGCCGCCTCCCAGTCAGCAAGGCGGTTGCCCAGTGTCCCTCCGGCCCTTGCGGCTTTGCTCCTCAGCTGCTCCTAGCGCCTGGCGGTGGCTCTGGGACCCCAAGTGCCATCGGTGCCCATCTCCCGTGGTAGCCAGAGAAGCTGTCGCTGGTCCCCTCGCCCTTCCCTGCCTGTTGCTCTCCGTGGCTCTGTCCCCTCCAGCACCGCCTCCACTGTTGCTCTTCTCATCTGCCCGGAACGGAAGCCAGCTGGGGTTGCTGGTGCCTGCTCAGCCCTCACCGGGCACCCAGGCCACAGCCCACGCTCAGCAGGTTCGGGTGTGAATGGCCGGCTGGGCGCTGGACAAGAGGTCTTGGACACTTGCTCCCCCCAGGCAGCGGGCCAGAAGCTAGCCACCCAGAAAGATGACAACTCCATCAGGAAATCGAGTCAAGTCTGGGATGCAAGGACGTCCCTGTGTTAAGATGTTTCTCATTCAAATGAGATGGGACCCACAGAGCAGGAGACCCCACCACAGGTACAGCCGCATAAAATCGGACATGCTCGAGCTAGAAAGATCCTCAAAGGATGCAAAGACCAGTGGCAGGAACTGGACTAACACGTGACATTTTCTTCTTCCATTAAAAGAGAAAATGATCTGATTTAAGCTCCTACTCTGCATCCTACTTGCTGAGTCACATAGTGCCAATTACTAAACTTCTCTGTGTTTCTATCACTCATCTGTCAAATAAGGATGAGCTGGCCCACTCCAGGACTCTTGACCTGGACCTGGGTTGGGGGCTCCTCGGGCTCCTGAGGCTGCTGCACATGGTCTTTGCTTCATGATCATCATCCTGTACTGTCACCACGGCAACACAGCGCACACACACACTGCACACACGGCACCACACATGATGCAGCATAACGCATCACAGATACGCATGCACACACACGTGACATACAACACACACTGTACACCACACACGTGTGCATACACACCACACACATGTGCTTTGTGTTACACGCATGCATGCACACGTGACATGTGACACAACACACTACACACACCCCACACCACATGTACACACACACTAAATACACATACAGCAGACACAAGCACAAGCACAGGGCTACACGTGATACACACATTCACAGCGCACACACTTATACACACTCATGTGCACAGGGCTACACATGATACACACATTCACAGCACACACACTTATACACACTCATGTGCCCAGGCACGCGTGCACTGCTCACACATACACTGCACACAGCACACACACGGGTCTGCAGAGTAGGTGCCTGTGTGATCCATGTGCATGCCTGACCTGTGGGAGAAAATAAATATCTGGTAAAGAACATGCAGAGGCTCACTTGGTGGCTGGTGTCTGACAGGAAACGGATTGTTCTGGGCGATGTCTTGTCCAGGGTCAGTGCAGGCAGCGGAGGGACCAACGCATCTCCCTCCTGCTGTGGGGTGTAGCGTGTGCTCGGATGCATGGTTGTTCCACGTGGAAGACCCACTGCAGAGTCATCGCTTGTTTCAAAGTCTGCCAAATTGTGTGCTGGGGCACGAGGTTGTGACCAGGGGTCACTCTCCCAGGGCCTCTGCAGTTATGGAAAGGAGACCCGTGGGCAAACCTCGCCTGGTCCTCCCTCCACGTGCCTGAGACTGGATGGACGCGGTCGGGCTCTCAAGAGCTCTCGTCCCGGGCTGGTCCAGGGCTGCTGCAGGCAGGCCCTGGTGGCTGGCATCTTTGAGGCGTGGTGACTGGAGAGCGGGTCTCAAGCTTGCATCACTCCAGGGCCCAGGGCTCAAATGGCTCTTGTCACCCTGGGGTCTTCGGAGGCAGGCGTGAGCCCACAACCTGGCCTCCCAACCAGGAAGGGCCTCCGTTCTTCTTGTGGTCTAGAAATGAGGTGTCCCCCTAGAGCTCATGTGTGGGACAGTACAAGAAGGGCCAGAGGTGAAGTGGCTGGGTTGTGGGAGCCTAACACCGTTAGTGAATAAGTCCTCCGATGGGCATTGACTGTCCTCTGATGGGCATTGGCTGGGGGTGATGGTAGGCAGGCGCAGTCCGGTCCCAGGACGTGGCTCCCTGGAGACACGCCTTTGGGGCTTAGATTTTTCTTGTTGAGGAGACTGTGTTTTCTGGTGCCATGTCCTGAGCTGCTTCCGTCCACACTCTTCCGCCATGATGTTCAGCCTCAACTTGAGTGCCAAGGAGTGGAGCCTGCTGTCTATGGACTGAGACTTCTCAAACTGTTACCCCCCAAAAATTTTTCCTCTAAAATTGTTCTCGTCAGGTCTTTTAGTTACAGCAGCAAAAAAGCTAAAGCAGAGCTCGTCACCCGACCCTGGCTTCCTCATCAGGGTGCCGAGCAGGTGGCAGGTGAGGTCTGCACTCTTTCTGTACCAGTGTTGCTGGGACGCAGTTCACAGCCACTAATCCTCCCACCCAGAGTGGATTTTAGTGAAGTCCAGACAGGTGCCACCGTCCCTGCATTTTTATTACCTGACAAGAAGCCCCAATGGCAGTCACTCCCCATGCCCTTGCCCAGCCCAGGCAGCCTCTGGGGTGTGTTTCCGCTGAAGGGCCACACTTTTAACTCCTGGTGGCTCCTGTGCAGGGTCCAGCCAGCATCTCAGCCCTGGTGACGTCTTGGGGGGAAGATGTGTGAAGTCACTGTTGAGGGTTGGGGTTTGAACCCTGCTCTGGTGCTTTCTGCCTCTGGTCCAAGGGGTGGAGTCCTGGTCTGGCCTCAGTTTCCTCAGGTGCAGAAACAGGGTCATAATAGCACTGACCCCTGGCCCTGCAGGGGCAAAGAGCTAAGAGCATCACGGACTCGGACCATCAGCCCTCTCCAGGCATCCACGATGACGATGACCAATAACTTGGGGCCATGGGTATCCACAGCTCCCTGCTGTCCATCTCTCTCCCTAGGAGTGTCGAATACTGATGGCCCCATGGCACCTGCTGTGTCATTCCCTCATGCCTCTCCCTGGGCTGCCATCTCCTGGGAAGTCCTACTCCTGTTCAGGCTTCCAAACCCTGCCAAGGAGACAGGTCACAAGTGCTGGTGGGCACGTGGGGAAATTGCACCCCAGATACTGGTGCTGGGAAGTAAAATGGTGCAACCACTTTGGAAAACAGTCTGGCAGGTTCTCAAAAGGTAAAAGAGTCACCCTGGGATCCAGCAGCGTGTTCCCGGGTGGACACCCAAGCGAATTGGAAATGTCCATAGAGGCATCGGTCATAACAGCCAAAAGGCGGAAACAGCCCCAAAGTCCACACAGCTGAACGAATAAGCAAAGCTGGCCTCTTTGTGCTGTGGGGACAACCTGGGCCACAAGAAGGGATAAGTGTGACACTCGTGACAACACTGATGAAACTTGGAAGCATGGTAAGCGAAAGAAGTCAGACACCAAAGGCAGGTTCCATCTCTGAAGTGTCCAGACAGGAAGCTCCACAGAGACTGACCAGTCAGCTTTCCATACTGTGACAAAATGCCAGAGATAACCATCTCTGAAGGAGGACAGTTTTACTTGGGCTCATGGCTTCTGGGGTTCAACCCAGGGTCATTTGGAGCTGTTGTTCTGGGTCAACGGTGTCACAGTACGTTATGGCGGGAACATGTGGTGGAGGCCTGGGGCAAGGTCCCAAGGTCCCTTTCAAGGACAAGCCCCAATGACCCAACTTCCTCCCACTAGGCCCTGCCTCCTAAGGGTTCCTCCACCTCCCAGGAGCACTGCAGGCTGGTGGCCAAGCCTTTAGTACATGGCATCTGGGCGACACTCCAGACCCAAACCACAGCAGACAGAAAGGAGGTCGCTGGCGGTCTAGAGCCAGGATGCAGGAGGAGGAGAAGGGCACACTGGGGGCTATAGGTTCTTCTAGAGCTGGTGAGACTTCCAAAGTGGACCATGTGCAGGGTGCCCGTGGCTGGAGGACACAGGCGCCACCACACTGCATGCTACGTGTCAGGTGTCGTGGCGCGTGAATCAGACCTCAGCGGAGCTGTCAGGGAAAAACGCCATCTCGGCAGAGGCCCTCCTCCAGGACCCTTTGCCCTGCCGGTCTCGGTGGCTTGCACACCCCCCTGTCTGCAGGGCCAAGGCAGCGCTGGGCTGAGCTTCACATGGATGTGTTATGGTTTGGATCTAAAAATGTCGCCTGAAAAGCTCACATTTGGGAAGCAGATTTCCCAGAAGAGCAAGGCTCAGAGTTGGACTTGTAGGCAGTGATGAGAGTGGCAGCCTGCTCAGGGGGGCCACTGGGTGGACTACAGATTCGAAAGGACTGCTCTACCGGCTGGTAACCGCAGGCAGGTGGGACATGGCTGGAGGAAGTAGGTCCCGGGGGGGGTGCTCTTGTGGACTCTGTCTTGTCCCTGGATTCTTCCTCTCTCTCTGCTTCCTGGTCTCCATGAGTGGAGTAGCTCTCCTCCACCAAGTCCTTCTGCCATGATTTTCTGTCTCATCTCAGGTCGACCATGGACTGAAGCTCTGAGACCATGAGCCAAATAAACTCTTCCTTCTCTAAGTTTTTATTGTCAGGTATTTTGGCCACAGGAAAGAAAAGCTGACTATCACAGGATGTTTTTGCTTTTTAGGGGAATTTGAAAATGATTCCACTGAATACTTGAGGCATCTGCAAATTCTGAAGGAAGAAGGTCAGAATTTGAAAAAAGTGGAGTCTGAGAAGGAAGCTGAGGGCCCTGAGTCCCTTGGGCCGGGAGCTGTGCTTTCTGAGAAGGGTTTTGTTTCTCTCAACTAGTGCTCCTTGCAAGAGTTTATGTCTAAGTTTATGTCTAAACATGAGTGGTCAGGTTCAGCAGCTCCCCGGCCACTTCAGTGACCTAGAGTTCTAGTATTCTAGTCAGGGTAACCTGCTTCATGGGTTAGCATATTATGTGGAAGGGGGGATAATAGGAAGGAAGGTAACCCGATGAGGGTTTTCCACCAACCCCGCAAGTCCCACCCTTTATGCAAAGGACCTCATTTAGTGACCTAATTCTCATGGCATTGGCCACTCTGGGAAGCAAGTAGAGGGTTCCAGGAGGGGCGGCTCCTTCACGTAAGGCATGTTTGCCTAAATGCCCTTCCCAGTGCTGGACCTAGCTCCTGGGCCATGTGATGGGGAAGGACTGGCTCTCAAAAGCATCTACTGACCACAGAAGCATTTGGTGTGACATCTGGGAGCAGCCCTGCTGGCCCAGCTCCTTCTGGGCTCCAGCCACTCTGCTTCTGCAGTTCCCCTCCCCATTCCGTTCACCCCATCCAGAGGACACCTCGGAGCACTTCCTGAATGTCAAGGGCTAGGAGTGAGAGCAGAGCTCCTCTCAGAGCTCCCAGGATGGCCCCTGGGTCGTGCAGGGGCTGCTGGTGTGATGGAGCCATTCTGGGTGATGCACCAGTGTGGCCTGACCACCGGGCCAAGGCACGGGGCAGAGGCTCCATCCTCCAAGACCCAGTCATGGGCAGAGTGAGCCTCTGAGCTCTGTGGCCCAGGCCCAGCACACGGTAGGTCTCAGGGGCAGTGGGGACAGCAGTGGGTGAACAGTGAATGCACTATGCTCGGCAGTGAGCTCCCTTGCTCTCCCTGCCAACTCTGCAGCATAAAGCCCCAGCCCAGCACCCACCCCAGGCCATCGCCCAGGTACCCCAGGGTGGAAGGTTAGAAAGTCCCAAGGCCTTACACAGGGACAGTCAGACAGCTGTACTGACCAAAAAGAGAATATACCATGTGTGCACATGTTCCTCTGTGTGTGAGACTCCACCTGTGTCTGGTGTCCCCCTGGGCAGAATGTCTCTCCAAGAAGTAGTCGCCCTGTGACCACACGGGGGCAGCTCTGACTGGGAAGATTTGAGTCCTGCGCTCTTTTTGTCCACACTGGGCCTCCCTCAGAGAGTACAGCCTATGCCTATTCTGAGTTCCCAGGGAACCAGAATCACCTCTGGCCTTGCCTCCGGGGCCCTGAGTTTGAAGCCACTCCTTCTTCTTGTGGTCTGATTTGGGCTTGCTTTGCTTTTCTCCACTGAATCATAAGAACAGTGGTGAATTCTCATCAGCCTCAAAGGGTGGGGTGAAGATCCATTAAGATGATCAGCTTGTCCAGGTTGGGGTCCCCCAGAAGCCAACCTTGAGATGAGGTTTCATGGGCAAGGGGGTTATTTGGAAAGCAATCCCAGATGACAGATGGGGAAGAGACACAGGGGAGGGAAGACAGGTACGAAGGGTGGGTTACCCAAGCAACTGGAGCCGGACCCCAGGGAGGGTGGGAGGAGTGCTGGGTGCACGTCTGAGGGGCCCACTCGATAGCAGGGGGCTGGAGCCTGAAGCCACCAACTCTTTCCAGGCTTTGTTGGGGAGGAACTTCCGGGAGGGCTAATTCCTTGGACTTCCAGGTTGCTGTGCAGGTGCCCGGGAGAGCCCTTGGACAGGGACTTGCAGTGAGTGCCACAGTTGGTAGGCTGGCCAGGGTGCTTTTAGGGCAGAAGGGTGAGGGCCGGGGTGCCAGCCATGTCGCCTGATACTGCAAGGGTGCATCTTGGCCTGCAATGAGTGCACAGCCACACATGGGGCAGGAGGGACGTCCTGGTGGCTCCTGCACAGCAGGGGTGTGGACCCCAGGGTCTGGGCTGCTGCCTGCCTGCAGCCAAGGCCTGAAAGCTGTGGCCTCATCACACAGGGAAAAGTCCAACAGTGAGTGACGTGAGCTGGGCAGACCTGGCACCTGCTGTCTTTCCATGCAGTTCCTCTATTACGTGGCACTGTGCCGACACCATTGCCCCCAACAAGGCTGCTCAACCTCCAGTACCACCTCAAGGGGCAAAAGGGGCTAAAGGGTGTAGGCAAAGGATAGGTGCCAGCTGTTCTGCCTCCATGAAAAGAGGTTGTAGAAGGCGCCAAGCTGCACCCTCCATTGCCTCTTAAGAACCAAGAGGGGGGCACTTGGCTGCTCCAGCTGCGAGGGAGGTTGGGCGATGTAGTTTTAGCTGAAACTACAAACTAGCGTTGGGCTAGGAAGAAGGGAACAGAAAAGTTTGGGGAGGGTGGAGGGCAAGTCTGCCTGGTGCACTGTTTCTGCAGGAGGGAGCCAGTCTGCTCGGGTCTCATCAGGCCGGAGGGCAGTCTGCCAGGGTCGGTCCCTTGTGGAGGAACACTGGCATCATCCCCTACCCAGCCGGGGACAAGGGCTACAGCAGCGGTGGAAGGCCAGCCTGTTGGGGTTCTGCTGCCCCTGGAGCCGATCGCAGACAGGCACAGTTCCTTGCTGGAGGGCCGTGGCAGGGCCAGACTCCTTTCCATCATGACCGGGTCTGAGGGAAATCCTGGCTCTGTGCTCTGCGGTGGGCCTGGTGGCTGTCAGCCCGTTTGCTGGAGCAGGGCATCTGTCTCTTTCCAAACCTGCCCAACCTCTCCTTCCCTGCAGGTGCCCTGCACGCCACCTGCCCATCCTTCCTCCTCCCCTGTCTGCTCTGGTGTCAGTCATTGTCCCCCGCCTCCTCTAGACTGGGCTTCCCGTCCTGCAGAGGCCAGCCCTCGGGCATGCCCAGTAAACCTTGATGAATAATCACAAACAAATTGTCCAAGTGAGACCATGGATAGGATTGCCAGGAGAAGCAAGTGAGAACAGGGACACCAGCTAAATCTGAATTTCAGAGAAAGGATGGATAACTTCTAGTATAAGTATCTCCCATGCCATATTTGAGATATACTTACATTTAAAATTGTCCATTGTTTGTTTGAAATTCAAATACAATGGGGCAGCCTGTATTTTATCTGGCAATCCTATTCAAAGACCTGGCTGACCTCGGGGCTCCTGTAGCTCAAGTCCTTCATTTCAACACAGGGACAATAGATTCCCAGAGGGGAAAGGGGCACTCTCAGGACACACAGCAAGTTAGTAGCAGCTACCTCCAGGCACCTGGGACTGAGACCAGGGCTTTTCTGAAAAAATAACTGAGGGAAGCAGAGAATGGCAGTTTCCTACTGAGGTGGCGGCCTGAAAGGAAGGGTGGGGCTTCAGGCAGCAGGGGTGAGGATCCACCTGTGCATGGAGGCCAGGGCTGACTCGGGACCCACAGGCCTGTAGGACCTCCAGCCACCCCTTCACCTGCTTTTCTCCACTGACCACATGGGAGTCAGCCTAGTTCAGTCTGGATGTCAAAAAGACACACCAATATGTACAATCAGAAAAATGAAATTATGCTTCATTTATGTTTGATTTATCAAAATGTATAAATGCATTCTACCATCACATACAACTAATTAGAACAAATAAAAAATAATTTAAAAAAGAACATAAAAAAGACACACCAAGGCCCAGGCTCCAGTATTATCTCCATGTAGCTCAGGTGGGACACTGACCAAAGCACTTCCTTCCTAAGCCTCAGTTTTCTGATCTGTAAAATGGGGATCTTAACTCCCGGTGGGGTGCTCAGGGACTGAAGCAGAGGCATTTGATGCAGCAGCCTGCACACCACGCAGGCTCTAGATGCGGTTATTCATGTTGTGCCTGACAGTTGCTCTACGGGATCAGTCCTGGCAGACACAGTGACCAGAGTGTCTTCCCAAGCCCCTGACGTCACAGGCCCTTGCTGATTGTCTCTGGAACTCGGGGTGAGCCTCTGCTGAAGTGACTCCCTTCACAGTGAACCTTGCAGTTGGCATGTGGATTTGAGTTTCCTGTCTGGCCTGCAAGCCCCCGGCTCAAGGCATAACATGCTCCACCCTGTGAGCTGGCATTTCCAGGACCCTAAGCCTCTCCTCTGTCCTGAGTCAAATCCCAGCAGCTGGTAGGATGAGGCTGGGACACACCGAGGGGCTGCAGGCATGCAGGCTGCAGTGCTTGCCTCTTCCCTGAAATGTACTCCCAGCAATACGGTAGTTCACCTGGTGGCCTCCTGGCCAGATAAGTCTGTGCCCAAACCTCAGGGGAAAGTGACCCCAGGAAACAAAGTCAACGGGACCAGAGTGCCCGCAACAAAAAGGGTACGCTCTGTGCTGAGGCTGCCCTGCCACCTGGAGGTAGGAGGACGCCTCGGGCGGGGTCCACCAGCGCCCCCTAGTGAGGCGAGCTGAGACGCGTGATCTGGCTCAGGCTGCCTCCACCCAGAGGCCAGTGAGAAAGGCCTTTTACCTGCGAACGGTCACAGGGACGTAACTAAGATCACAACCCTTGCTGAACAGTGTGCACCCCACTTCAGGGGTGCCCTCAGACAGGTTGTTTTTTCTATTTCATGTTTAAAACTGCTGGGCTCGGCCCCCTAGGTTGATTTCCTCACGGGTCATGAGCCAGAGTTAAAAATCTCAGGAATCCCCCCAGCAACCCCGAGTTGGGTCGCCCACATTCATGACTCGACGGATCAGAGTCCCAGGCCTGAATTCCTTCCTCTCTTTGCTCTGAGAGGCAAGAAACCTGGACCTGGCATCTGCCTCTGCCTCCTGCAGGGCTGGGCCTGGCTAAGACCCTGATGGCCTGAGAGTCAGAGGGCAGGTGACCATACCCTCAACCGTGCAGAGCTGCTCCTGAGTAGTAGGTGACCTCAGGTAAATGACCTGACCTCTGGAGTGCTAAGTTCCCCACCTCTAAACCAGGGATGACCATGCTGGATGGTCGACAGGTTCACAGGCTCGAGGAGACCATGCAGCAGGTCTTGGCCCCCATGGTGACCATGACCGACCTCTAGCCCATGTGATCTCAGACATTACACAGGTCCACTCTCCACAGGGTCTTGCTCTGGGCTTAACACCATGCCGTCACCACTTCAGATTCTTAGTTTGACCTCTGAGTTTGTGTTTGTGTTTCACACGTGACAACGGACAAGAGGGCAGGAACACGTGTGTGTGGGGTGCGTCTAACGGGCGGAACCGGGAGCAAGGCCTCAATGCTGGCAGAGAGAGTGGGAGGCCTGGGAGAGAAGAGGGGCTCCTCATGGGGCCAGTTCTCAGACCACAGAGAGAAACTCACCCTCCCACCCCGACCCTGTCGCAGGCACCTGGGTAAGTACAGACTCTCCAGCCAGAGAGCCCGGCAGGAACTGGGGAAATAAACCTGGTCAGTGAATCACTGCAGGATGGACTGTCCACAGAGACATCACAAGCCATCTGTTATTGGAAGGCAGCAACTAGTTGAGAATCTCTGGATTCGAAACCCACCACAACATTGTAAAGCAAATTTCCAAAGCCTCAGAAATGGAAATTAAGTGGAAAGATGGAAACATTGACCCCCAAAGAACACCATTTTCCTATGGAGTTTTGAGGAAACAAGCATTAATGAGGAAGAGTATTTTAAAATTAATCCCCCTTGGAATTGAAGATTCAGTGATCAAATGCATAAACAGGAGGTTGAAATGTATACAGATTGTGAAACTGCAGTTGGCTTTGTGTGACCTCCACAGGTTACAGGAAATGCAGACAGTAAACATTAAAATACTGCTGTATACATTCCAAAGTAAACACAGACTTACAGCAAACTGATTTGTATAAAAAGTTAAATCTTTTTTGAAAAAGTATTCTGTATGAGTCACCAATTCTCAATGTCCTAAAATTTTTATTTAAAAATTCTTCATCAGATGGGGCTGATGGGGTTGTAGCTTAGTGGTGGAGTGCTTGCCTAGCACGTATGAGGCACTGGGTTTGATCCTCAGCACCACATAAAAATAAATAAATAAAGATATTGTGCCCATCTACAACTAAAAATAATATTTAAAAAACATTATTCATCAGAAATTTATCCTGTTCGCAGCCAGTGAGATGCTCTTAACAGTTCCAGCAACGGTTGCAGTCACAGAAAGATCCTTCTCAAAATGAAAAATGATCCAACATGACGTTTGGTCTTGCATTCGCCAAGAGCAACTGATGTCACTTTCAATCATATTGACTGAAAATGAAGTTGCTGAAAGTATAAATTTTGATGACCGAAATGAATTTGCAGAAAAGTGAGCCAGAAAAATTGTAAGACTACCACAGTAATAAAGTGTTGTTATGTTATATAAATTGCGATTCTCACAATGTTATTTTTATGCTTTTTACATTTCTGTTGTTGCTTATGCATCACTGTTATCCCTATCACATTGCGTAAGTAGCAAATTTTTTAAAGGGAAAAGTCTTTGCTTAATTTCTTTACCTAAACTCTTCCCCTGCTTTTTGATCAAGGGACCAGAATTATAATTTTAATTTTGAACTGGACCCCTCAAATTTTGAAGCCAGGAGAGAACCATGCAGGTAGAAATTGGTAACCTGAAGGTGCCACTGTGATATTCTCCAACGTGGACTTTCTTCCCACGAGAATGGGTAGTGTGTGTCCTTGGGGGAGTCACAGCTGTGCCCTCCCTGTGGCCTCAGGAGGTGGGGTGACTCCCTCGGGTCCTGCTCAGGGGTGTAGGTGAACCTGTACTCTCTCTCCTCCCGCTCAGAAGTGTGCTTGCTCCAAGCACCAGCAGCAACCACATCGCCTTGAACTTGACCCAGACCTGCTGACCCAGCTTCTACACTTAATTATATTCCAGCATGATGAGTAGGTCTGTGAGACTCTAGGAAGGGCAGACTCAGGTGGGTGAACTGCTGGTGCCACACACCCAAGTCCTTTCTCTGTAAAATTTAGTCCCAGCTGTTGCTACTCAAAGTTCGAACACCTGGGGGCAGCAGAGCCAGGTTATTTCTTACTCCATTTGCCAATCAGGAGCTTGGAGAAAATGTCAGAACAGACCTGCTTCCTCCACTCCCCCTACCCCATCCAGGGCAGAAGTTTGTGCCAACCTCTTCAAAGACATGTTTAATTGGAATTCTGCATTTGGAAAGGGTCTGCTGATCTGAGGTCAGAGAGCCACTTTCCCCTGTGAGACCCCTGTAGTTGGGGCCAGCATGCTGGAATGGGGCCTAGGCCTGGGGCTATAGGTGCTTGTGCTTCTCTAATGCTGCCGGGTGACCTTGAGCAAGTGACTTCTCCTCTTTCACTCCAAGTATCTCCATCCATAAAGTGCAGGCGGTTGGGCCAGGAGGCTCCCGAGAGCCCTCTCAGTCCCCAAGGCTAAGCCCAGCACTGAAGTGATTCCTGATGCAGCCCCTCCCTGGGCCCCAGAGCCCGCCAAAGATCCGGGACCAAGCTCCGAGCTCCCGTCTCCACAGGCAAGACAAGCTCCTTGCCCTGTGGTTCAAGGCCGGGAGACCTGTAGGCCCCTGGAACTGGGTGGATTCCAAGGTGCTCAGCATCGTAGAGACAAGGGGACTCCCACCTTAAGTGGGTGTGAGCGTGGGTGGAGAGGCGGATGACAGAGGACACGCACCCACCAGTTTCACAGACGGGGAAACTGAGAACCGGCAAAGGACGTGACCATGTCACAGATCCTAGGGCCAGAGTTGGTGCTGGAGCTGGGACCAGAACCCCGCGTGTCTGGAGCCAAGGGCAGCAGCCCACATGCCGAGGGCGCCATTCTCAGGGCCTGGGGCCCAGAACTGGCTGGTTTTTCCTGGCCTGGCGTTCTGGGGGAGTCAGCACTCACCGACGTCCTCCCAGGAGCAGAGGTCCAAGCCCTGGCCAGCAACTCCTAGTGCCCTGGGGTTTCTGCCAGGATAGCAAGATCAGAGATCCTCGTCCAGGCCTCACTCGACTCCCAGCACGTAACCGAGGCCTACCAGCCTGCTGGCCACAGTAGACCGGCTATGTCCTCTCAGAGCACTATTCTTACCAGGCCACCCCTCTTCTCAAACCCCGCCAATGGCTCCCTATTGCCTGGACAACAAAGCAGGTAACATCCACACTTCTCAATGTCCTCTGCATTGAGGAGGTTCACTGTCCATCAGACTTGGGACCCCCAGCCACTCTACCATTGAGTCCACTACCCAGCATCCCTGTGCCTGCCACTGCCTCCTTTCACCTTTATTCAGAGGCCCTACATGTGCCAGGCACTGCAGCAGGCACTGGGGGCAGCAGTGAGCAGCTAAGCCCCTCCCGCTTCAGGCTCCTGTTCTTATGAGACAGGCAAACAATAGCCCACCTGTGACCCATGGCAATCAGCAGGGAAGGAGGAAAGGGGTCCTGCACTGTCCCCTGGGGTGTTCAGGGAATGCCTCAGCGAGACGGTGGCAGATATCCAGAACACGAGGTATGGGAGCGGCTGTGTGGGTGTCAGGAACAGCACTGAGCAGGGAGCCACAACTGCAAAGGCCCTGGGGCAGGAGCGAGTTTAAGCATGTATAAGGAAAGTGAGCAAAAGAAATTGGTCCAGGTGGCAAGGCCAGGGCTTTGTCCAAGGAGTGACAGTGAGCTACAGGGGCAAGAGCAGAAGTGGGGTACCGATAGAGGCAGCCTCCTTGCCCGGCCTCTAGACCTCTCTGGGAGCTGTCCCGCCTACCTGAAACTCCCTCCTCAACCTGTGGCCAAATAAGCCTGACCGCTCTTTTGAGCTAAACTCCACTACCATGTCCCTTGCAGACCACCCAACTGCTCCTCTCTGCACCCCCAGAAAGAAATGCCCCTTTTCCTCAGGATGCCCACTTTCTTTAAAGCCCTTTCTTGTTGATCCCCCCAAAGCCTCTCACTTGTGAAATCTGCTTTGATGCTGAATGCTGAGTCCTTGGAGAGCATGCTTCTGTCTGGTTTTACCACATGAAGTCCAGGACATGGTCAAATGCTCCACCCAGTGCCTGGGAGTGCCAAGTCCCCAAGGTATCCAGCAAGGTCCCCTGGGCAACCTCCCCTGGAGCCTGCAGCACCATTTGTGAGAGGGGCAGGGCAGGGCGGGCCCTGAGCGTCTCTGTTCGAAAAGTCCTTCAAGACAGTTCACCATGTTGCTGACAGTGAGGGCTCCTTGCTGGGTGTCAGGTACTGTCCAGGGCATTGCGTACGTTGTCTCCCAAACAGCCTGGGCAGGCACAGCCAGATGGTCCTGAATTCAGATCCCAGCAGCCAGTATTAGCTCCAGTATTCAGTATTAGAATTAGTTCCAGCGTGGAACTCAATGTCCCTGAGTCCCGGTTCCCCTTCTGCAACCCTCGGTGTCCACAGGCCCCTGGGGGCTGGGTCCACCCTTCCCACCCCTCCAAAATGGGCTGAGAGAGGAAGACTACCTCAGTAGAGGACTATTGGGCAGAACAAGGCCTCTAGCAGGCAGAGGGTGTGAGTGGAGTGCTGTGTGTGACAGTGCGGCCACCTCGTGTGGGTCAGTGCAAGCGCCTGCTCTCAGGAGACCCCCATCTCAGAGCTGGGAAAGCCTCCGTCACATCATGCAGTCTGAACTCCACAGCCACAGAGTGGACATCTCCAGGGTTACAGCTCTGCAGAGCGGCGTCCAGGGAGCAGGTCCAGGGGGGCCTGCGGCTGCACTTCTACAGGGATGCTGATGTTGCTGGCCCTGCAGATGGCACTTGGAGGTGAGACTGGACCTGCCCCAGCCCTACTGCACCAGGGTCTGCGTTGTCATAGGACACCCACAGGAATGGCGGAGAACTTCTGGTGCCAGGAATTGGAAGAACGCTTATTTGGGAACCCGGCTCAGCATGGAGAGGGGCCAGCAGATGCTTGTCTTTCCAGTCGCCTTTCGCCACCTGTTGGCTTATTTTAGGCATCCAGTTATTCAAATAATATCCTAGTCTGCTCAGCAACCCCCTCTGTAAGCCTGTGCGGTCTTGCCATAGTGACGAAGTTGGTTAGAGGACAGGGAAAGGTGTGGGCTGGGCAGGGGGAGGAGCTCTGTTCAGGCCCCTTCAGTGCTAGCCACCTCACACGGCCCGTTAGCCGATGCCCCATCTCAGCAACCTCCTGAGGTGGATAGTGCGTCATGTTGCAGATGGGAAACGGAGGCTGGGGCAGAAGTGTTGCCTGGGGGTAGGTGGGTGTCAGAGGGTAGCACTGAGATTGAACTCAGGTTTCTTCATGGTGTGCTGGGTTGAACAACATTCCCACAAATTCACACCTGCATGGACTAGAATGTGACCATTTGAAGCAGGGTTTTTGGAGACAAAGTTAAGATGAGATGAGCCATTGCTCAAATGCTAGCAGGAAAGGAGAGGGAAATTTGGACACAGGGAATAGGAGGCCACATGAGGAAGGGTGTCCAGGAGAGCCGCTACCTGTGTGACCATCTACTCGGTTTGCCAAACAGAGCAGCGAGGGGATTGGAAAAAAGACAGACACAGTAGAAAACAGCCAGGACTCGGCGGTGCAGCTGCCTCTGGTGCAGGAAGACTGACCACGAGCAGGTTTAGCACGTTCCTTCTGCAGGTTTAGACATCAAAAGGATCTATTGTAAGAAAACTTCCTCAGGGTAACAAGACCAAAATTGTGGGCAAACAGGCCCATTAGGGCTTATCAGCTTGTGCCCTTAGCTCTCTGCCTCTGGGCAGCCGGTGTGTGAACTCAAGGCCCTGGACTGATAAATCCCGTGGCTCACACAGAATCCCCCTGGAACAGGGGTCACCATCAACTGCTCTGATGGGTGCCTTCCCACCAAGAAATTCCCAAGAGAGGGGTCACTTCTGTCTTTGGCAGTTCAGAGGACCCACGCTTCATTCGCCACTCCCGACACAGAAGCTCTCATGTCACAGCGGGATGGGGACTGGAGCAATGGTGCCCCTAGACAAGGACAGCCGAGAGCACACCCCCACTGAGCCCCGAGAGGGAGTGGCCCTGCCAACCTGGACTCCCGGCCCAGCCTGTGGTTCCCACCGGGACACATTTCTGTGGTTCCCAGTTCCTGGTTTGTGGCACTTTGTTTTGTCAGTTTCAGGACACCAGCATGACAAGGGGACCAAAACAGGTACCTCTCAAGTGAGGGAGAAGACCAACACCTGGACAGCAAGCACACACACCATGCCAGGGAAATCCTAGGAGCCCACGGTGAGGCCAGCGGCCAGGAGGGCTGTAGGTGCAGTTGGTGGGGAGGACAACCCAGGACAAGCCAGCAGTGTGATGAGGGAATTCTGGGCAGAGGGAACAGCCTCTGCCAGGCCCCAAGCTGGGAAGAGCCTTGAATCCCCAAGGAAGGGCCAGTAGGCCAGCGGGACAGGCCGGTGTGGGAAGGTGCAGAGAGGGTGTGAGCCCAGAGCACAGGGCTGTGAGCGGAGGCCCAGAAGGAACCGTGCTTTCTTCCAGGACTGGCTGTGAATGCAGTCTGTCCCCATGAAACTCATGTTGAAATTCAAGCCCCATTATGAGATAGAAAGAGGCAGGAGCAGTTTAAGATTTAAGAGCATTTAAGAAGTGAGTCAGGCTCTGCCCTAGTGAATGGATTCAGCCATTCCCACAGTCAGTGGATGCATGGGTCAGTGGTTATCTCTGGAGTGGGCTGCTACCAAAGCCAGTTTGGCCCGGTCTCTGCCATGTGATGCCCTGTCCACTTCAAGACTCTGCCAGCAAGGCCATCGCAGTTGACTGTGGGACAGAACCACGAGCCAAAGTGGACCTCTTTTGTGTACATTTCTCCTAGTCTGGTATGATGCTGTTGGCAACAGGGAAGGGGCTGAGAGCATCAGGAGGTCTGGGGAGGTGGCACATGCTCAGCTTTGGGTCGTTCTGACTACTATCAGGTGGAGGGTTTGAAAACATTCATTCATTTGTTCATCCATTCATTCATTCGTTCAGCAAGTGATAATACAAACAAACACTCCCAGGACCACGGCCAGGCCTGTGAATGAGAAGAAATGGTCAAGGGGGTAGGCTGCTGGTCTGGGCCTGCAGGGAGGCACGGTAAGAGCACCTTGGGGCGAAGGCCTGCGTGAGCCTGGGCAGGGCTGGGAGGGAGGTCCAGGCTTGGGCACAGTGAGGGAAGAGGCCCTGTGACTTGCACCATGGGCCACCTCTCCCCCAGGTTACAATGCTTCTCTTAGTGACATTTTCATTTTGTGATGAATTCCTGATAATGATGCTCTCAGTCTCCTATCAAAGAGCTCAGTTGTTCCTTTGCCTTACCTTCGTTACTCTATGCACATCCTCCCTTGGCCTCAGGTGCGGGAGAAGGCAGAGGCGCAGACGGATCTTATTTCACCCCAGAGAGCTCTAATTCCATCCAGTCGTGCAAGGGCAAGCTGCAGAGAGGTGTAAATGAAGACACGGTGGGTGCACTGACAGCAAGGGTTCAGTTGCTGCCATTCAGCAATCACGCCAGAGGGACCAGGGAGGCAGAGGTCTAAAAATCCCACTTGCTGATGGACAGCTGCCTGTCAGTGTGTGGCCTTGGGCCAGAGCCCCCGCCAGGAATAGAAAGCAAAATTTGGGCCCTGGTTCTGTGGACTTGAGCAAGTGTCTTAACTTTTCTGAGCCTTAACTACAAAAGAGGGATGTCTTTTGATTCTCACAGGAGGTCCAAGAGGAGAGAGGCTCTGAGCCAGCAAGCATGGCTCGGGTTGCTGGGTCTGAGTTCTGCTTCTACCCCCAGGAGCGTGACCCTGGACAAGTCACCTCACGGCTTTCCCTGGCCATGAATGGAGACCAATAGTGCTGCTGCTCCTTCTTTGAGACCTAGATTAAATGGTGCCCTTTCCCAGCTGCCCGCAGGCCTCCCCTATGGCCCTCCGTGCTCACAACTGCTATGCACACGCCACCAAAGCTGATTCTGAAAACAGCTGTGTGTGCTGTTTTCATGTTTTGGGTCGTGGGCCGCTGCAGGTGGGACCTCTGTGCCAACACCAGGTGAGACTGCCCGCTCCCACCTTGCTCAGGGAGGAAGGGCGGGTGCACTCTGGGATGGCCACTTGTGGTCCCTGCATCTGAGAAGGACAAAGGCAGGCAGGATTGAGAGTCACCACCAAGACTATTTTCTCCAGGAAATTTAAAATTCAGCTGAGAGCATTTCTGGTCCCACCCAGGAACAACCCAAAGTAAGTTCCAAGCTGATTCCTGCTCCTGCCTTTTTCCTTCCTCTTCCCAGATGCTCTGTCACTTCACAAAGCACCTTGCACCTAGAGTGTGGCAGCTGCTTGTTTGAAATGTAAGGCAACAGTGATCTGGGATCAGAGGAAGCTTTTGGGTAATTTCTATTTCTAAAGATTGTCAAAAAAACAATATCTCCCCTGCTAAATTGCCCAAATTGCTCCCAGGAGCATCAAAAATGTTTCCTCCCTGCCACGCCCCCACCACCACCTGTCTCATGTCCTCCAAAGGCTGCTGCTGAGCTCTGGGAGTGTCCAGAACATCTTGGGGAGGATTTTGAATTGGGTAATTTTTGACTCCTCCAATTTCCTAAGTTCTATGATGCCTAAGATTTTGTTCTATTGTTTCCTGCTAAATTGATCAATAAGTTCCCTCTCCCACCAGCTCTGGGCTTCGTAAGATGACAGTAGGGGCTGGGGCCGAAAGTGCTTCATGTGGGGAATGAGGGAGGGGACATGTGAACCGCCCCCGCCCACCCTCTGGGGCGCATGCTGAACAGACTGTGGGAGACATGTGAGCTCTAGAGCCACTGGAAATCAGTCCAGTGCACTTGCTGGGTTTCAGTCCGGAGTGTGTGTGGCACAGCATCACAGCTGGCATTAGGGACAATCAGAACAACAAGGTGTCCTAGGGTGACCCAGGTTATGAAGTACACAGCATTCCGAGTCCTTCCTTGTGCCATGTCCCACTGGACACTTCCCTCAGGCCAGCCCCTGGTCTTCCCCACAGCCCTGGGGTGCAGGGTCTGCTGAGGGCCACTCAGAGAGGTCTGTGAATTGCCACAGGTCCTAAAACCTGCCCATGCTCAGCCCTCTGATGAAAGCTGGCAGTTTTTGGAAGCTGAGCTGGAGAAGAAAGACCCTGTGGTGCATCCAGAGAGTGGGGTATTACTTCCCACTGGACAGAAAAGAGCTCCCAACCCATAAAACAGCACAGAGGAAACTTAACTGCATGTTGCTAAAGGAAAGAAAACCTGCAAAGGCTGGTGTCTAATGCCAGCTCCGTGACGCCCTGGAAAAGCACCACAGACAGAGACAGTCAAAGCATCCGCGGGCGCCATGGCCGGGGGATGAGGGGATGAAGAGGTGGAGCACTCAAGGTTTGCAGGGCTGCGACTCTATTCTGTGTGATACTATAGTGGTGGACACGTGTCATTATACATCTGTCCAAACCCAGAAGATGCACAGAACCAAGAGTGGACCTGAGCCCGGAGCACAGATTGGAGTGATAATGACAGATGAACAGGGTTCACTTGGCGCAGGAGGTTGATGTGTGATGGGGGAGGGGGCTGTGGGGAGCTTGACACTTCTGCTGAAGTTTTGCTGTGATCCTAAAACTGCTTTAAGAAATAAAGACGGTTATTTATTTTTAAAAAATAAGGTAGGGCAGAGTAAAGTCAGCACCACCTTCAGGAAGACTTCCTGACTGTGGCCCCCTGTCTGGACTCTGCAGTCAACCTTGCTTCTCCCCTGAGTCAGCTCCTTCCTGGACTAAAGGATGACTGGGGTTTCCAGGTTCTGACCAACGAGCCCCTAAGCACCCCTGGGGTATGTGACTTAGACCTTCTGTCCCTTGCTGTGGAGCTTGCTGTAGGTGCCAAGGAACACCCACCGCACCCTGCTGATGGTTAGGTGGGCTTGCATGGGATGGTGGATGCCTGGTACCAGGCACGTTGACATGCTCAGCTGTGGTGCTGCTGCTGCTGCTGTTCCCAACCCTGGTGACACAGCCTTGGGACCTGAGTTGCCATCAGGACATGTGATCAGGTCCCATGCTGTGTGCTTACATGCTCCCCTTTGTCAGGCAGAGCCCCCTACATGGCAGGCTGAGCCCCCTTCACGGGTGAGAACCAGGGCTGCACAGCCCTCACCTGGCCCTGCATGGGGGTCTCCTGGACAGCCAGGAGGTCTCTGAACTGCAGTCCTCTCCACACGGGGCATTCTTCCTTCTCAGAGTTGCCTCTGTCTCATGGAGGCTTCCTTTTCCCATGTGAAACTTCCCCGTGTACTTGGTGACTCATCCGCAAGGCATTAAGTGGCAGTCGCTCTCTGCTTTCAGACGTGGGTAAATCACGACTCAGACATGCAGGCGAGCGCAGAGCTCCCCAAGACAATGCCACGTGAGCACAGGGGGTGTGTGGAGGTGTTGGCAGGCGTGGGCCTGATGTAGCACCCAGCCCTGGTGACACAGAGCAGTGTGACCAGCACCAAACTCCCCAGCACCACCCAAACTCTTTCCACTTGCACTGTGATTCCCGGAGACGGCAGAGTGGGCGCAGTCAGGGTTTATAAAGGAAAGATGGAGAGGAGGAAGGAGGGGCCGCTGCCCAGGGTGTGGCATGGGCACAACGGTGGAGGGAGGTGGATGGAGGGGACTTGGGAGCCCGGAGGCTCTGCCACCAAGCAGTTGTAGGATGTGTGACCCTGAGAAGTCTCCATCTAAGACATGGAGGGAGGGACCCAGTGGGTCACACGGTGGGAGGAAGATCCACCAAGCTGAATCAGCAAAAACAGCTTCCTACCTAGGTGTGGGCAAGACAGGTGGGGCAGCCTCAACAGGGGACCCAGCAAGGGTGGGCCTAGGTGGGAGCAGAGCCCGAGTGAGCCCAGAGCTTGCTCAGCCCCCAAGGTGCCATGTGGCTGCTTCACCCCACCTGACTCCCCTGGAGTCCAGGCTTCTGGTTCAGTGGCCCCCAAGGGGCAGCTCTGTGGGTGACTGTGTGTGTGGCCTGGGTGAGCGCCCCCAGCCTAGCAGAGTTGCCCCGCCAAGCCTCTAGACCCAGGGCCTGTCTTAGAGTGCAGTTCTGACTCGGGAGGGCTGGGGAGGCGCACGGGCTCAGCATTTGGAGCACCAACTTGGCCAGGGCCATGACCGTCGCTGTAGACCACCAGCTTTCCAGTCATACGCCCAAGTGTCACTAAGGATCAGAGGCCCCAGAGGGAGGAGGCTGTTAAATGCAGATTCCTGGGCCTGGCTCCTGGGGTGGCCGATGTGGGTGGTCTTGGGAGTCCAGGGTGTGCTTGACAGGCCTCCGCATGTTCTTATCTCATTAATCAAGTGGGCTAAACACCCGGGCTTGGGTCACAGGAGTGTCGCAGTGCTCTGAGCGCCCCAGACTCTCTGGAACATTCAGCCTGGTCATGGGGGCTGCTTCCCCAATCCTCCATAATGGTCGTTTATCCTTCTGCAACTGTGAGAGGTGAACTGGCTCCTGATTCCTGTTTAAATGCCAAGGGGCTGGTCGTTTTCCCCAAGGCTGCCCTGGCCAAGGGTTGGGGTTTCCATGCCCCACCCAAGCGCATCTGAAGGACCTTGGCCAGGCACCAGACCGCAGCAAGACCACAGTCCCATTGTGATGTTATGATGATGTAAGTTTCCTGTGGCTGCATGTGACACAGTGCCACAACTCAGTAGCTTAAAACAACAGAAATTTGTTCTGACACAGTTCCGGAGGCCAGGAATATAAAATCGGTATCACTGGGCCAAAGTCAAGGAGAATTCGTTCCTCGCCTCTTCCAGCTTCCTGTGCTTGCACGTCACTCCAAGACCAGCATTCTCAGCTCTCCCTTTGGTCGGTCTTCACATGGCCGTCTGCCCTGCCTCTTTCCTGTAAGGATACTTGTGACTACTTTCAGGGTCCACCTGGAGAGCAGGATGACTTCCCCTTCCCAAGATCCTCAGCTTAATCACATCTGCAAAAATCCTTTTTCCAAATAAAGTCACATTTGCAGGTTCCCAGAGCTAGGAGCTGATGTCTCTGGGGACATTATTTGACCTAGTTCATCAATGGTCCCATAAGGCCCCAGTTCGGCTCTCTTCAGAAGGCAACTCATTGGGCCTGTCTCCATTTTTCTGTGTAAGCTTGGTGTAGGCCAATGCCTGAACTGGCAAGAGGTCAAGAAATGCTGAGTAAGTGGAAGTGGGTTTTAAATAGAAGTTGACAAGGAAGTGGGACGAGATCATGAATGTAGATTCAGAGAGTTGTGGGAAGAAATCAGAACGAGGTTAGGAGAGGCACATTTGGAGGTCACATTTCTTATAAGTCAGAAAGAACTTGCACGGGGTTTGCACACAGGTGATGCATCCATACATTTGATGCTCAACTGAAGAATACGGGGCTGGGCTGTCGGGGAGGGAGGGCAGGCCTGGAGAGATGGCACTCAACAGCCAGTCTTTCTCCCACCAGAGCTGAGCCCCAGTAAGTCCTCCTGTACTTCCAGCAGCCATTGCTTTAATTATTTGGCTGCTAGAGTTTCCAGTACTTTGAGATTTACGATGATTAAATTTGTGGTCTGTGCCTTGTCCTATTACCTAATACCTTTTGTTCCCGTGAACTTGCTCTGCCTCCAGGTCTTTCTTACCCAAAATGTGTTTGCCATTCTTGTTGCTTATTTTTTTTTTAATTCCACTTTTCCAAAGTTCACTTGGAGCCTCTACTTGCCAACATTTTTGGTGTGTTTTGTGTAAACAGTACCTAGCTGGATTTGAGTGTTTTACCCTGTCTTATGGCTTTTGCTGGGAAATTCAGCCCATACCCATTTATTATGAAAGCTGAGCTCTACAGTTATTTATTTCTTCTTACTTTTTCTCCTTTTATTAAACTGTGTTGTTATGGCTGCTATTTCCTCTCTTTCCCCCTTCCTCGATTTTGATTCTGTAAGCTGAAGTTCTCCATCAAAGTGGCGTTTGTATTTGGAAACTTCCAGGTTGTCTGAATTTTGCAGATTGGGTCATGGAGACCTGGAGGAGAGATGAAGTGCTATAAATTAGGAAGGTTAAGTTGTGTTGGGCTATTTTGGGCCCCTTCAATAGCCATCTGTCATGGGCTGTCTGACCTAAGCCTTTTGTGACTGCTGGATAAACACAAGCTAAGCTGCACAAATCTCTGGGCTCTGTTCAGTTTCCGGGCTGAATTCCTGCTTTATTGATAAAATAATAATTTTTGATCTTGTGGAAGATTTCCCCACCTTTTGGTAGCTCACCTACGTGATGACCCCACCTACTTTAGGGGACTCTGGATGGCCTGCATAACTCACAGGAGAACCGTGTCCTTTGAGAGCACATGTGGCTAACTTGAGTTTGTTTCTGGGGCATGCTCACTCACGTGGGCTTGAAATCAACCACTTTCTTATTTCAGAGTGATTTTTCTATTGACACTCCCTTACTTGTACTTGCCAGCTCTCCCCCAGCCTCCACCCCTTAGCTCAGAAATCCTCTGTTTCTTTTCCACTAGTTGCTGCTTTCCAGTCCCTGAAAGTCATAGTCCAACTGATATTCCCTTTCAATGTATGAATAGTAAATGGCGACTTTCCCGCCACGAGCCTCTTCTTCCTGGCTTGTCCTCCTTCCCAACTCTCCCTCCCCACGCACCAAATCAGACTTTCTTACTTCCTCCTTCTCCCTGACCCAGATGTGACCTTAGAATGCTCTGACTCGCCACCCTAAGATGGATTCCACGTTTCAGTTTCAGGCAAACATACACTGCCCCTCGGCCTGTGGCTTGTACCTTGGGAATCCTAGCAACTGCAGTCGCTTTTGGATTAAATCATGTATTTTGCAAGGGTCATTGCTTGCCGCCACTTCCTGTTCTGCAAGCCTGCTCTATTTATCAATCTTGGCCAGCTGTGATTGAGCCCTTTCAGCAGGAGGGGAACGTCAGGACTCCTCTCCCCAGACCAGCGGCACAGGGGCAGACTGGGCCTTCTCTCTGCGGTGCCATGTGGCATGTGTTCTCTTTCTCCCTGTGGATGACTCCCACCATTGCCCAAGACAGGGACCTTGATCACATGACCAGTGTCTGGATACTTCCCAAGTCCTGCAGGAATCCAGGGCCACTCAGATTCTCCTTCCTTTGGATGCAAAGGAGAATCAAGACTTTGTTTTCTTAGGATTTGTGCTTCAGAGCATAACTGAAACCAGGGACGCTGCCTGGCATTTTGTTAACCTGTTTCCCTTTCAGTTTTCTCTGGGACTCCTGTTCATTGTATGCTACCCTTCCTGGGACTGTCTTTCAAGTTTCCCCTTTTTTTCTGATGATTTTCATATCTTTCTTCCACGAAGCTCCAAATCGCCTTCCAGTGTGCTAATCTGTGCTGCCTCGTGGTTCTCTTTCTGAATTCGCCTATTACGAGTCTTCCAGTTTCGTGGAGATGCTAAACGCTGCCATGCTCTGCTTGAGGCTCTGCATATTTTTGTTGAATTTTCTGTTCCCCTTAGGCCCTCACAAGAGGAATGGTTCCATTTGCTTGTGCCCTCAAAGAGTTTGTGAAGTATCTCTGCTTCTGTGTGGTTGTGTGTGCAGTATCTATAAAGACCAGGCTCTTGTGTCCTGGGCAGTAGTGGCCAGCCAGCAGCGGGTAGATGAAGAGGGCACACACACACAAACAACAAAGAATGGGTTGGTAAGATCATGTGGAGTTGCTGGAGGAGGCCTCCTTGCTCTCAGCCTCACAGATGTGAGTAGAGCTGCTGGTTCCCCGGAGGGGGTGCTGCGGGAGGTTCTGGTAGGCCCCAGGCCTCGGAGTGCCAGAGGAGGGTGGGTGGGTTGCAAATGAAAGAAACGCATCTAATTGTTTTCAGAGTCTCAAAGATAGCAAGACTTAAATGGGAAACAAATGCTACGTGAGCTTAAGAAACATGAAATGTCTAAACTCATTAGTGCTATGGCTTGTCCCCTCAAAACTCATGTTGTGGCACCTGTTATAGGTAGATAGGAGCAAGAGGTTGACAGTGGGCTGACTGTATTGCACAGTAGGCTGACATAATGACATTGAACTGCATATTTGAAAAAACTAGAAGGAAGGATTTTGAATGTTTTCACCACAAGGAAATGATAAATGTTTGAGAGGACAGATACCTTCACCCTGATTTAAACATGGTACAATGTATATGTGTATTGAAGCCTCACGTGGTACCCCATAAATATGTAAAGCTTTTACGGAAGTTAAAAACATAAATTTAACAGTCACAAAAAAAGAAAGTCTTGAGAGAGGAGTGGGTGGTTATCAAGAGGGATTAATCACTTTTTTGAAGCATGGGTTAATTGTCCACAAGCTCCATTGTTACCTACGGAGCAGGTGGTGGTAAAGTGAGGCTGTGCGCCTGTTCTCCTCTTCCCACGCCTGCTCGCCCTTCCACTTTCCAGCCATGTGATCACATAGCACAGGCCCTTGACAGATGGTGCTGCCTGATCCTGGACTTGCCCACCTCCAGAACCATGAGCCAAATAAACTTCTTTCCTTTATAAATTACTCAGTCTTGGGTGTTCTGTTATAGCAACAGAGAACAGATTAAGATAATTAGTTACCATGGAAATGCAAATTACAATTACAGAGCTCACTTTTCAATTTCCATTTCAGGAAAGGTTTTTTTTTTTTTTTTTTTTTTTTTCCATAAGTAATCCCCTGAGTAGTAGATGCCCTCTCAGAGATGAGCTGGAAACAACTTTGAGAAACTTGTTAACTTCTTTTAGTAAAATGTATCTATAGATCTGAAAAAGACATCATGATCTGGTGTTCCTGCTTCCAGCACTTTGCCCTAAGGAAACAGTCCCACAATGTACTCATGGTGACTTCTGGAAACCCTTAAATGCACACAGCCCCAAAATGCAAGCATTTTCTACTTTTATATATTAGAATGGAGGGGAGTGTGTACAAAATACTAAGACTCTATTGGCTTAGCAACAAACATGTATCCAACACAACTTTTTTCCTTTGATCCTTAGTGAAACAACAAAAAATATTCCATGTGTGAAAATTCCCCTAAATGGATCCTTGTCAGAGCCTCACTGCTCAGCCCAGCCTTCCTTCCCCTTCCTTCCTTCCCTGTGAGCCTCACAAGTTTGCAGGAGATGGGGGACCATGAGGGCAGCTGGAAGATCAAATGCAGACTGACAAACCTTGCAACTTTGACAAAATCCCTGAGGTAGTGTGCTCGATGGACAGAACCCATCTCCAAAATCAACTGGAATATTTGTTCCCAACTTGCAGGCAGTGCTGTCTTTAACATGCTTTGAGCTGCAGTTTCTGCAAAGATAACCGAGGACAGGTATCTCTGATTGGCTATGGGAACCGAGGATAGAGCAGACAGGGACTTCCATTTTGGGAGTCCGGGGCTGTCTAAAGCATGGACCTTTGCCCTCATCTCCAAAACACACCTCTCTGACACTTCAGAGGACCTAAAGAAGGGGGTCTCCCAACTGCCTGAGCTTCACCTCCCTCTCTGGGCTAATATATGCTTTTAAATGAATCCCATAATTACCGAGTGAAAAGTCTGCTACGTTGCATTTGATTTTGTGCACTTAAAGCAATACTTAGTTACACGTACACATTTAAATCAGCCGCATTTTTCTGTCTGCTGCTACATTGAGGGAGCCCCTCTGTATGTCTAACAGCACTGGAATACACGTGTTTGGCGCATAGTAGGCGCAAAAAAGTGTTTGTTAATATTACAAAAGCAAATATAACGAATCCTAAGGAGGAGCCCCAGGAGCCCGAGTGCCGGCTGAAAGCTGTGCCCAACCCTGCATGTGGGTCCAACCACCTGTTACACACCTGGGGCGCAGTTCCAGCTCCACGAAGGGCCGCCTTGTGGGCGTGGCCGGGGCGGGGTCCTGGGCCGAATCCGCTCGGAAACTTTCGCTGTAGGCGGGCCAGACCCGCCCTCCCGGCGCCCTCGGTCCTGGAGGCGCCAGGGAAGAGACGGCCGCTGCAGGCGAGGCGCACCGCGATTGGTGGAGGTGCGCGGTGATTGACCGGCGTGCGGGCCGCTCAGTGGGCAGAACCGGCGCCGCGTCCGCGAGGCCGCGCCGCGAGTGGAGGGCGACGGAAGCCCCGCCTCCTGCCCCGCCCCTCGGGCCCAAGGCCGCGCTGGCCGGCGCCCGCTCCGCCTGCTCCGCCGCCGCTGTCCCGGCCCGGCGCGTCCCTGTGCTCCCGAGCAACTTCGCGACCGGCCCGGAGGCCTGAGGCGCCGCGTGAGGCCCGCTCGCCGGCAGGTGAGTGTTGGGGCGGGGGGCGCGCGCCGGGGTGGGGAGGGTCTCGGAAGGCGAGGGGCGACGCCCGCCGCGCGCCTCAGTTTCCCCTTCTGAGGCGATGGGTGGCCAGACCCGAAGTCTCCCGCAAGTTCCCCGAAGGTGGAGGGCCCGGGGTTCCGCCCGCCGTGCGACGCGGGAGGCGACCCCTGCCCGGGCCGGCCCCTCCTCCGCCGGACCCGCTGGGCGCCGGGGCAGGGGTCCCCTTTGGGAGCGGGACAGCAGTTCCGTGCCCCCTGCTGAGGACAGTGGCAGCCGGCGACCCCGCCTGGTGGACTCGGCCCGGGTGGGACCCCGACCTAAACTTGACTCTGGTCGGATAGATGGGCGCTCCCCGGAGACTCCGACCCGCCCTCTGGGTGTGATGGAGCAGTGCCCTCTCGCCCCATCTTTTGTAGTTGATGTGATGAAATTGCAAGGAAGAAGCTCGGGCAGTAACTTGGCCTCCCCCAGGACCCCACTCCCCGCGTATTTAACCCTCAGTAGCCGGGAGGAGTTACAGTCCCCATCTGAGGCAGGAGGTGAGGGAGTCTTGGCCGGCTTGGTGCCTGCCCAGGACCATGCAGGTGATCCGCAGCACAGCCAGGCCCTCTGTCCCCCACCCCCAGTGAGTGCGCCCTGCTCCCCTCCCCTTGAACAGTGACCCCTGGCATTTGGCCCAGGGCTTTATGGTTTGTAAAGGACTTTCCCTTCTGCCAGAATCCCTCCCTCACTCAGGGAGCCCTCCCTGGTACCCTGGGTGCAGGCTGCTCCTGTTCACTGTCTCCAGGGCCTGCGACTCTCACAGAAGCCCTCTCCATCTGACCAGGGATCTAGAAAGAGGTTCCTTTATTCCTGTCTGGTCCTTTGTCCTCCCCCCAGACACAAGAATTGGCTGGGAGACTCCCCTCACTTTTCCCAGGTAGAAGTGGTTAGAGGGGCTCTCGCTGTGGCTTCCCCTGCCCCTTCTAGGTCAGGGCTGGATAGGCCTTTGGGTCTGGTCACAGAGGGGAACCCAGCTCAGTCTTGGCCCCTGGAAATGCCTACACTGTAGGATAGACGCCAACATGGTCTGTAATGGTGGCTAGAAGAACCACAACAGGTAGGGAGTTTTTGCTCTGTATGGCACTGCTCTGCACCTCAGGAAGTAGACTGTCATCCCCAGCCATCAGCCAGGCCACCCTGTGCCTCCTTGTTCCTCACATTGTGACCTCCTGTGCCCCATGTCTGCCCTGATCCAGAGCCCTCAGCTCTCCCTAGATGGCCTGCAGCCTCCTCCCTGGACTACCTTGTCTGCCTCTGACTCCAGACAGCCTGGTGGTCTTACGTCTCCTTCCCTCTGGCCTGTGGGATCACGTCCATCTCCTAAGCCTGGCATTTGTTCAGGCCCTTGCGACCTATTCTGCTCTCTTGGCCTCTTCTTCTGCCTGCACTTTGACTGCCACATTGCTGACTTGCTGACCGTGTGCTTCCTCTTCTCTTGGGTATATCCCCTGCTGGAATGCCCCCAAACACACACAAATGCCCTCATGCTGCCTACCTGGCTCCAGGCCTGATTATTCTGAAGTGAGCTTCAGCCAGGCTTTTGCAGAGTCCCTAGCCTGCCCCTTCTTATGGTTAAGTGAAGGACCTGCTTCTGTGCTTTGTAGCCCCAGGCATTGCTCTTTGTTGTTGTCCGCCCATCTAGACTGGACTGCTCAGTCACTGGCTCTGGATGCATCCTCTCTAGGGCAAGGAGGATCAGCACAGTGCCTAGTGTGAGACAGGTCCTCAGTCTATGCCTGCTGAACAGCTTGAGCCAGGCAACTGAGGGCATTTCCAGTTCGAGTCTCCTTTTGTTCCTGTGAACTTGCCACATTGGGAGAGCTGGAACGTTCCTTGGTTTGGCCCTTAATACTCTGGGCAAAAATAGGTACCTGGGAGCCACCAAGGGCTTTGTGCCCTTGTCTTGAGGTGCA
Source organism: Sciurus vulgaris (assembly GCF_902686455.1). Classification (NCBI taxonomy): domain Eukaryota; kingdom Metazoa; phylum Chordata; class Mammalia; order Rodentia; family Sciuridae; genus Sciurus; species Sciurus vulgaris. The sequence continues at coordinate 141,804,958 of NC_136469.1, forward strand.
GTTCTGTGCCAGGAGATTGGGTCGGGCCAGGCCAGTGTGGGCACCTCAGTCCAGGGACCTACTGGGCCCACTTCCTTTGGACTCAGTCACAGACAGATTTTAAAATATCTTTCTTTAATTCAAAAACAATGTATATTTATTATAGAAAATTAGGGAAATACATTTTTAAAGAGTTAAAATCACCCATAATCTTTACCCAGAGATAGCAAGTGTTAACATTTTAAAATGTTAACATTTTCTTCTATATTTTTTTACAAATGAATTTTGTTTTCATCCTAAACAGACCCAGAATAATATCTTATGCTGCTTCAGTCTTGCTCATCAGTGTTATGCAAACGTTTTCCCCTTCTGTAAACATTCACATACATAATCACATTTAATAGCAGTGTAGTGCTGTACCCTGTGGAGGACTGCATATTTCATTATAGATCATTCTGAATGCCAAAGAGTGTTGCTGGAGGGACACCCCTGTGTGTAAGCCCTACAGATGTCTCTCTGGATCCCCCACCTTGGGATCTTGGTTTTGGAGGCACTGGTCGTAATCTTGGCTTCCTGCAGGCCAGTTTCCCAGGATTCAGCTTCTAGAGGGTGGGGACCCCCCTACAGAGCAGAACAGGGGCTGGCCCAGGTGAGGGTTAGTGCACTCTGGGCAGAAGACTGTACATGGTCATTCTGCTCTACCCCTCAGTGCACTTGTGTTGGAGCAACCCTCTCTGGGGTGGCGACTCCTCAGCTGAGCTTCTTGGTGCTGGTGTTTGTGTTTTGATGGGATAAAAATATGCCTTGGTGCTCACAGGGAAAGAATGCTAGCCACTCTGAGTTTTGGGATCTTACACAATGCTGGGTTCCAAGCTACTGCTGTGGCCGTAATGGCAGTGGGATTGTGCCGGAGCAGGGGTCAGAGGTGGGGCGATGAGGCTCTTGCTCTGCAGTCAGGGATACCAAGCCTTGAGAGGGACTTGCCTAAGATTACCCAGACACATCAGTCCCTAGTTGTTGTGCCTTTCCAAGGCCTGGCTGCCTCAGGCTTCTGCCCGTCTTATGTTAAGCCACCAGTGTGTACCCTGAGCTGCTATCCCTGCCTTAGTGGCACTAGTCAGAAAAGAAAGGAGCAGTTGCCAGGCAGGTCCTTCTTCTGTTGGTCTTTCTGGTCCTTCTTGTCCCTGTGAGCAACCATGTCCAGGAATTGTTAAAATAACAGCTTTTTGATCTAAATCAGGCTTGATCATTCCTCAGGGAACCTGACAATCCTCCTGCATTCATCCATTCTTACTAATCAGAGGTTTTGCTTTAAAAAAATTTACTTTGACTATAATGCAATGTATATAATACTTGACCCAACCGTCTAACCAGAGCTGCTTTTTCCTTTTATAAGGTGTTTTTCAACTGAATGGGGAAGTAATGACTCTCAGTTTGCAGATCACTTTCTCTTCAATCACACCTGGAATCTCCTCCTCACCATGACATGGAAGGTGTTATCCCATTTTACAGATGGGGAAACTGAGACAGATTAAGCAGCCATTCCCCATGGTGCTTGTGGTTTTAAAACTGCATCCTGTTGGCTGGGATGTCATCTGTACCTCCTACCTCTTAGCAGAAAAGGGCTGATGGAGAGAGTCCTACTTGCGTGTGTTTATCTGTGAGCAGATGAAGAAGCCAAAGAATTCAGGGAGGCATCTGGGAGATGCCTGCAAAGGTTTCTCTGGAGCTCAGCATGCAGACTGTCCAGGAGGGGTGGAAGGACTCCGGAAGGGGTGCTGTGGAGCAGAGTGTGGGAGTGGGCAGTTACTTGTTGTAGTAGACTGGCAGCCAATGCTGTGGAGGGAAGGGACCTGAGAGGAGAGAATGGAGGGAGCTTGAAAGGCCTCTTTTCAGAAACGAGTTTGCTGGGGTTTGGGAACACAAGTGTGGATTTGAATTTTAACCTCAGCTCTGTGAGCTGTTTCAGCAGATCTTTCATCTCAGTTTTCTAGTCTGTGAAATGGGGTGAGGGTTGAAGATGAAACAGGTGCTACACCAGCAACACCTGGATGCTCTCGTACCTGGCTAGGAGGAACTCCTGGGGAAGAGTGTTTGGCGCACTGAGAGCAGAGCCATTGTTATTAATATAGGTGCCTTGCCATAAGCTAGCTCTCAGTAAAGGTAAGATGCCCTTCTGCCGTTAGAGATGGTGGCATTTTTTCTGAGGCAGGGGAGCCATGGGGGAAGGCGAGCCAGAATATGGCCTTTTTTGCCACCTCGGATGGTCTGGTGACCTGCATGACTGTTGCGTCGTGTGCTGGGCTGTGCAGTTCACTTTCTCTGCCCCTGGCTGGCCACGTGCGCCCTTGGGTCTGCACATGCAGTTAAATGATGAGGTTTCCAGGAGTTGCCAGTTCCCAGAAGCTCAAAGTTTGGAGACAGCACCAAGCCCTGCATTGATTTCCAAGCAAATTCACGAGTCTTGACCAGTCTTCGGTTTTAAAACATTGTTCCGGTAATGTTTTAATATAAGGACTCTAAAAGAACTAAAAAAAACAAAACAAACAAAACTAAATTAAAATAAGGACTCAGTCCCTCTGAGGGAGGAATGTTCAGATTGAAATCTACATTGTTCTTTGGACACAGATCTGATCCTTAGGCCCCCTTGGTAGCTGGGGATGGAGCAAAATGGAATAATCTGGGACTGATGAGGCCTGCGGCCATTCCTGTTTTCCAGTGACTAGTCAGGAGACATCCGCACCACTGACTTGGGGCTAGGCCCAGAACCCTGGCCACTCATGTAGCTCTAGTCATATTGGTCCTCACAGTCAGCCCAAGGACAGGGTATGTCCTCATATGCAGGTGAGGATACTGATGTACAGAGAGGGACTTGGGTTTCTCAGGACCACACAGCTTGGTGGGTCCAGAGCCAAAAGCAAGGGCCTTGGCAGATAAGGGTTGGGAGACAGATTTCCTCATTATCAGCCCCCCCGTTCTGTGCCTCAGTTTCCTCATCTTTGATGAAGAGATGCACCTTGTGTATGGGGAGGATCACTTGGGAATTTGAGAAGTCTTCCCCGTGCCCCACAGTGTACATGGGGCCTGACAGTTAGGGGTCTGTGCTCCCTGAATATCATCGAGGCTAAGGATCTTCTAGAGCTTTCTGCCCCATGGTCTGTAACTTGCAGTTACTCTGACTTTTGTTGACACTGTTTTCCATGTTGCTAAGCAGCATGCAGGGGGCCCCTTTGTTGACCAAGCTCTTCCCCATTCGTGACATGTTCCATGGACTTTTTGTGCTCCCTGGTCTGTTCTAGAAGTCTCTTCTTACACCACTACCACCCTGTGTGCATTCATTTGCTTTTTAATAAGTGCTAATAGCTGAGGTGTTGAAGTTCTGTGATTCCTGTTCCGTGCCCTGGGCCTGGTCTAGAACTTGCTGGATCTGGGCAGATCTGGTTGGAGAAATCTGGGTTCACCAGTTGTGTGCCATCCCCACTCTTATCCCTGTCCTGCCAATCCTTCCCCTAAGCCTTTTCAATTTATTTAACTTTTACTTTACACCAGGGTGCTTATTTCTCAGAGCCCCCCAAAACAATCACCGAAACTGGGTGGCTTAAACCAACAGTTCTGGCTAGGTATGGTTATGCATGCCTGTAATTCCAGCAGCTCAGGAGGCTGATGCAGGAAGATCACCAACTTGGCAAGATCTTGTCTCAAATAGAACTCAGGGGCTGAGGGTGTGGCTCAGTAGTGGTGCTTGCCTAGCTTGTGTGAGGTTCTGGGTTCCATCCCTAGCACTGTAAAAATAAATAAAACTTTGAAAATAGAAAGGACTGGAATGTAGTTCAGTGGTGGTGCACCCATAGGTTCATCCCCAGTACCACAAACGATTCTGGAGGCAGAAATCTAGGTCAGGGTGTGGATTGTGGTAGTCCCTTCTGGGAACTCTGAGGGTCTGTTCCCTACTTCTCCTCAGCTTCTTATGGTAGCCCTCAATCCTTGGGTCTCTTCTTTTGTAGCTGCATCACTTTAGCTTCTAGCCCTCTTTGCACAGCATTTTCTCTCTGAATGTGTTTCTTCTTACAATTCAGGAGGGTCTCACTTCAAGATCTTTAACTTCATTAGCATCTACAAACACCTGTTTTTCCAAATAAGGTCACTTTTGTAGATGTTGAGTAACATCATTTGAAAGCCCCCACTCAGTCCCCACAGCCAAGCCCATGCTCAGTGTTTCACATGGATCATCTCCAGATGTTGTCATTCCCATCCCCTTTTCTCAGATGAGGACACTAAACTCTAAGGTCTCATGGCTTGACTTTGTAAGGTGGGAACTTGGGATTTAAAGCCTTAGACTGGAGGGCTAGAGCTTAGAATTGCTGCCTGTGTGTTAGCCTAGACACCCTTGAGGGAGTTGCTTAGCACGGGGCTTCCCACAGGGCTCTTTTCCAAAAACTAAAAGCCAACACAAGCTGGGTTGGGGACCAGTGTGTGTGTCTGACCCTTTGCTTTTCTTACAGGCAAGATGGACTCCAGCACCCCTCCTCTGAGCCCCTCCAATCCACAACCTCCACCAGCACCGCAGCCCCCAGCCCGCGCTCGGCTCAATGCCACTGCCTCAGTGGAAGAGGAGAGGAGTGAGGCACCCCGGGCTCTCAGACCCCAAGCTGGCCCTGGCCCAGGTGTCAGAGAAGCAGCTGCTCTAGTAGAACCTCGGTCCGCTCGTGCCAGGAGCCGCGAAGAAATGGATGGAGCCGGTAAGGGGTCAGGGTCAGGGCCAGGGCCAGGCAGCCCAGCAGTCTTCAACCCAGGCTGTGGCTGTTCAGTGACTCATGTGGGGCCTGCTTTAAACCCTGCAGACTTGTTCAGAACCCCAGGTTTAAGAGCTGCTGGGGTATTTGTTGAAAGCTGTGTTACTTCTCATGGCCCACTACCCACATACCACGGCCTTTCTGGGTTCCCCTAATCTGCCTCCATGCTTTCCCACCTCCCATTTGCCCATGTGGGAACCTCTGCCTCAGATATGCCACCCCCATCTCACCTGTTGAAATGCCACCTACAAAAAGCCTCTCCTGCCTTTGGCACTTTCTGACCTTGACCCCATAGCAGGAAATACACGTTCTGTTGCAGCATGGCACGTGCACACATATGTTCACATGCTTGGGAACAAGATTCCAGAGCAGTATCACCCTCACTGCCTATTCTGGTCTGATGTTCTCTCTACTTTGCTCCTTTGATTTAAAAATAAATGCTGCTTTTGAGAAGTTAAATTGACCTCATGGCCTTCTCATGGATAAAAACTGCAGTTTGAAAACTGCTGTCTGCAGAGGCAGAACCCATCTTGCTGGGGTCCCTGGTTCAGAAGTGTCCTGGGTATTTAGCGGGATGGCATTGTGGGTGAGTGAGCTGAAAGTGTGCTTTGTGCCTCGCAGTGACAGGCTGGACATGTCCACAGTGGGTGATGATGAGGCCCAGGCTCACTGACTTCACCCTAATGTGGTTCTCATTCTGTGACCACTAGTTGCTGTGGAGATACTGCCTCTTTACCTGCAGCAGCATTTGTTCCATTCCTTCTGTATGATAGACACTAGGCAGAGAGGAACAGTTGGTATACAACACAGGTGAGGCTGTGGGGAAGGATTTGGGCACCAGGAACAGCATCAGCAAAGACGAGGGGCAGAGGAACAGGGCAGTGCAGGGCTGCAGGGGCTGAGAGTTGGAAGGAGCCTTTCAGTAAAGGACACAAGTGTTGTGTGTGGAGTGTGGACTTGGCTTTCCTGGTTCTGTGAGGACAGACATGCCTCATGGCGCAGTCCATGAGGATTGACTTAGGCCCTGGACATGTATTAAGCTGGCACTTCTCCAGTTGGTGTTGCTGTTTCCTGGCACCTGTCTGCACTTCACAGTTTATATTTGAGCATTGTTGAATCGTGTGTGGAGTAGATCATTTGGGCTCATTGTGCCCCCCCTCCCCGGGGAGGCTGGTCACAAAGAGTAGGGCTGCATTTGGGAGTAAGAGTGTGGGCTGGGTCAAGTCCTTAGTGTGGAATCTCTTCTATCACAGCTTGGGACCTATTTACTACAAAGTATGTGGGGAGGCAGCCTCGTTGGCCTCCACCACCCTCGGCAGATGCTGGACTCTCCCTGGCTACTCAGAGGCTGGGTGGATATGAGGCTCCGTTTGTTCTCTGGGAGATGGAGTGTGAGAGAAGGAGTCCTACTCCCCACTGCCCTGGCCAGCTTACCTCTCCTCTCTCCAGCTCACACCAGCCCTGCCATCTTCTCTTTTCCCTGAAAGAACCAGCAAACTAGAGAGATCACCCCATCAGCAGTGCCCTCACCCGACTCATGCAGAGGCCCTGGACCTGTGGTGTGCACCTGCTGTAGCTCTCTGTGTGCCTGCCCTGTCCATAGGTGACCCAGTAGTGCTGCCCCTCCTGTTGTATGCTGGCAGCCTTGCTAGCACAGCTGGAGGGCTTTTGGGCTTCCTGTGCAGCTCGGGCTGGAGATGAGCCTCACCTCAGGCTCTTTTGATCTCTGCTTCTCTTTTAGAAGATGCCCATGTTCTTCCACTTTGTCTCTAATGTTTCTGGGTGGACAAGGATCTGAGCCTGGGATCTACCTGACTGTAAGTCTTATCCCCTCTCTGCTGCCTGGTGGCCACAGAGATAGAACCCAGGACTGGAAAACAGGATTTCAATCTGGGGTAATGTGGTATAGCCCACAGAGGATGGGCTTTAAGAACATGAGTTTCAGGTACACTGTGAGGAAGCAGATGTGATCTCTGACTGCCCTTGAGTGGGAGATGGGGAAGTCAGCTGGTGGTCGACAACCTGGAGGGTCCCAGCCCCTAAGTCCCTGTTGTGCAGCTCCTCTCTCCTTCCCTGGTCACTGATATGGGACAGTAGGCAGGGCTGGTGGCGAGGGCAGGGCTCAGAATATCTGCCATGGTAAGTTCAACTAATTATCTCACCTGTCCACCTAACACAGGTGTGATGAATTAAAATGCCCATAGGAAACAACCACAAGTGTGCATATTTGATTAATGCTTTCACCCCAGTGGACAAGTTTTTAAGTCTCTAAGTGCACTAACCACTTACCCCCAACAGCACTAGGAGCTGGGCACTGGTGCCACCCCATTTTTCAGAAGAGAATATGGAGGGAAGGAGATGCTAAGGACCGCCACCCCCAGCTGGGAAGGGACAGTTTGAACAGATTCAGAGTGTATGCTCACTCACCATGATGGGCTGCCAGTTACACGGTGACCAAGGATGTGCCCTTGCTGTGTGTCTGGTGCCTCAGGTGGGCTGTGCCTGAGGAGAAATACACAGAACAAGTTGGCTTATTCCCAGAATGGTGTCTGTACAGGTTCTGGTGACAGAAGGACCAAGGCTCAGCCCCTGAACAAATGGAAAATAGGAGTAAACAAGCAATTACATCCTGGGGGTGGTACTACTATAGGGCGCATTAGAACCTTGAGGACCTGGGGCTGCACAGGGAGGCTGACCTGGCACAGGTGGGAAGATGCAAAGCAAACCATTCCGTGGACCTGCATCTCTAGGCTTGGTGAACCCTGATTCAAGCACAAGACTGCCTGGGTTTTGGCCCTGGCTTCACCTCTTCCCACTTGTTCCCCTGGACCTCTTAGGAGCCTCTGAGCCTCCCAGGGAGGACCATAGCCCAAGTTGGTGGGAAGATAGGAGGTGAGACAGAGGCTCTTGGAACAGTCTGTGCTCAGAGATGCGCTCAGGGGACTTGCTCACTGTCAAGGCTGCAGAATAGTGAGGTGCCCTTTCTACAGACCCTGGAGGACCACAGCAGGCATCCAGCCTGTACAGTCTGAGTCTTCATGGCCTCCCATCCACTAGTGCCAGATGGCATATGCCGGGTACCTGTAGAGACATGGGTGATGAGGACATTAGCAGGACCCTGAGGTGGACAGGGCTGGTCTGCCAGGAAGCACACCCAGTATTGACCAAGGCTGGGAGTGAGACACTCCTGGAAGGGTACACTGGGCTGTGGCAGGAAGAACTGAACACCAAGTTCCAAGATCATGGTGCCCTGGGAGGGAGAGGGAGGTATGAAAGGGTTGTACAGCTGGGACTGAGACAGAGGAAAGGTCAGAGTGTGGGGGCCCAGGTCAGCCAGGCCAGCCAGGCCCTGAGGGTGGGGGAAGGAACAGTGTTCTTATGAGCATGAGGGGCTGGCAGGCTCTCCATAGGGGAGGGAGCTGACTTGTGCTAGGGAAGACTGGGGAAGGGACAGAGCAGGAGAGTAGGGTTTGGAGACTGGAGTCTGAGGGAAGTGGCCAGTCTGCCTGGTGGCTGGGCGTGGACAGGGAAAGGAGGAAGCCAGGGTGACCTCAGGAGCCCCTAGGTGGACTGCGGTGGCACAGCCTGAGATGGGACCCCAGGGGCAGGGTTCAGAGTTTGGTCCCAGGCAGTGGGTATGAGGAGGGGTCAGAGAACCAGGGCAGATGTGAATAAGGACTAGATGCAAAGCCTTACACCTGTGGAGTGAGGAACCAGCCATAGCACTAGCAGCACCTGGGGTCACACTGTTACTGACTTAGGAAAATGCATGTTACATACATTGCTTTTCCCTGACCTGGCTGTCAACTTGTGTTTGTGCTGTGACCCCTGAGCTGTAAGCTGACGTGGCATGAAGCAGGGGCCTCCGAGTCTCACGGGATGGCCTCCGGGCCTCTTGGAAACTTGGCTGCATGCCTCTTGTTTATTACTTTAACCTCCTACTTGCATTCCAAGCCTCCAATGTCAACTCCTCCATGAAGCCTCCCCCTGTCAACATTGATGTCTCCACCTGTCCTGGTAGAATGGAGTTGTCCTTGCTGTCCCTGGGGGTGGGCCTTGTCAGCTGGCTTCCCTTGGCTCCTGGCACTCACACTGGTGGGTGAGGATGAGGGCTGGGTTCACACATTCTGTTTGGACCTGGTGGCAGGGCAACTCCCTGGGCAAGACCTGCCCCAGTACCCACTGTCTCCATGCCAGCCCAGGAAGACAGGGCTACAAGGATCCTTCACTGTGTTCTTTCCCAGGGCCAGAGTCAGTGTCACAGAAGCTGATGGCACACCCCTTACATGCAAGGTGGCCCCAACTGCCCTGTATGAGGAGCAGCCCCTTGGACCAGGGTAACCTCAGCTTCCCCCAGTGTGGGAAATCCCCTTGGTCCAGGGTAGTCCCAGGTGTCCTCTTGGGACAAGGCCATAGCACTATGCTCTGGCCACAGAGCACACACGCCCTCTCTGTTCTTTATGCTCTCTATCACCACAGTCCCATGTGTTTGGTGTTGTGAGAGGGATAGGGGGATGCTGAGGCCAAGGACCCTGCAGAGCCAGCAAGTAAAGAAGTAGGTGACAGCAGCACCTTACAGCATCTTTAATGACTGTTTCTAATCGTGTTCTTTTAAGAGCATTTGATGTGCATTCAGAAATTTCAGGCATATCTAGATAGCCACAGTAATGTGAAAGTGGAAGCCAGCGTGGTCGGGACCCAGAGGCTTGTGGTGCATGGCCTGGGGTAGTTCTACACTCTTGATGGGAGGGAAGGTGCCTTCTCTTCACCTTTCCTCTACAGAAGGGAGCTGAACTTGGCAGTTCAGTCACTAAGCCAAGTGCGTGCCGGGCTGTGGCTGTGCTAGGATTTGGGGAGACAGATGAACGCCAAGGGCCCTGCTCACGCTGCTCCCTTCTCGGCCCCCATCTGTTCATCCCTCTGTTGATTCAGCATTTGCTGAGCTGTACTGCAGCGCTGTATCAGAAACCAGGACTAGAGACCAGTAGACCCAGGGGGATGGACTGCACCCACACCGCTCCTGGAGGGCTACCTCGCAGCCGACAGCAAGAAAGGCACAGTGGGCCACTTGGGAAGTGTGGGTGTCCTCAATGCTGCTTTAGGGGCCCTGAAACCACTGTTTTGTAAAATCCTTGAGGGAAGTTACCCCAAAACTCTGCAGGGAGAATTGCCCTTGTGTATGAGATACTGCGCCTTCCCTAGGAGGTCTTCCAGTTCCTCTCACCAGCACATGCCCCATCAGAGGGTCCTGATGTGCTGTATGCACTTTTATTTTGTAAATATTTTTTATTCTTTCTTGTTATATATAACTTTAGGATACATTTTGACATGATCAAAAAAACATGGACTATGCTTTGCTCTGATTTGGTCCCCAGCTCTTCTTCCCTTCCTCCTCTCCTCTCCCTCTACTCTACTGATATCCCTGTAATTTATCTATAGATTTTTAAAAATTAGTATCTTGTGGATATACTTGATGTTGTGATTCATTGTACTCTGTTCATATGTACATAGGAAAATTCGTTCATTCATTCCACTGTTCTTCCCTTTTCCCATCCCTCCTTCCTTCTCAATCCCCCTTGTCTACTCTTCTGGTCTTCCTTCTATTTTGATGAAATTTTCTCTCCCTTTTTTCCCCTTGATCTTTTTTTAACTGACCCTCCCCTTATTTTGGATTACTTTCTGCATATCAGAGAAAACATTCAATCTTTGACTTGTGGGGACTGGCTTATTTCACCTACCATGATAGCCTCCAGTTCCATTCATTTATCAGCGAATGCTGTAATTCTGTTCCTCTTTATGGCTCCGTTGGGTATATCCAGTCCTCTGTTGATGGCATCTAGGTTTGTTCCACAGCTTAGTTATTGCGAGTTGTGCCACTGTAGTATGCTCATTTTAAGTCTTGTGGATATATACTGGGGAGTGGGATAGCTGTGTCATGTGGAGGTCATATTCCTAGTTTTTTGAGGAATCTCCATACTGCTATCTGGAGTTCTTCCCTTTTCCCATTTCATTAATTTGCAGTCCTACCAAAATACCAAAAGGTACTGTGTACCTTTTCCCTGCATCCTTGTCAACATTTACTATTTGTATTCTTAATGATTTCCGTTCTGACTGAAGTCAGATGAATTTCAGTAGTTTTGATTTGCATTTTCCTAATTGCTAGAGATGTTGAACATTTTTGTATGTGTTTGTTGATTATTTGTATGTCTTCTTTTGAGAAATGTCTATTTAGTTCTTTTGCCCTTTAACTGATTGGGTTATTGTGTTTTTTTGTGTTGTTTTTTGAGTTCTTCATATACTCTGGATATTAATGCTCTATCTGTGCTTTTATTAATGCCACCTGCACTTTTGAGTCATCCCCAGTCTCCTTCTATCCTTTCCAAACTGGATGTGGCACTCATGCCTTCGCCTTTGAACCTGGCAGCTTGTGTCATCTTAGGCCACTTCACTGCCACTGCCTTCCCCTGGACCATTGGGTGCCCTGAGGAAGGGGCCTGGCATAGACCTGTGCTAGGACAGCCCCAGAGGAATTGGATGAGGAAGGCTGGCCCTCTGTGTGTTGTGACTGGGGACCATGTGTCATGTCCCTTACTTCTGCCTTCAGTCTGTAGAACCAGTGAGAGGGTGAGAGCCTGCTCATCTCTGCCAAGCTCCTATCATGCTTCACATGTGCCAGAGCAAGGTGTCTTGTCACCTGCCAACGTGGAGCATAGCAGGGGTTGGAGTCAAGCTGTGGAGTTGAGTGTTGGCCCTTAAATATTGTCTGTCTAAATCAAGAAAAGGAACTGGTAAAAATGAATTGTTTCCAAAAGCTCTCTGTATTATTGTGATACCCATGTCAATAAGGTTGTAATGAAATTGATGTAATTATATGATGCTTTTGTAGGGAACTTTTTAGAAAGATTAATATAGCATGAGCTCTCTGACGAGTCATTCAATTGAAGAAGCTGTTAGGAAAATAATTTCCCAAAGGATAAAAAGGGGATGCACATATTGGTCTGTGGTACCATTTTATAAAGTAAGGGATTTACTCAGGGGGAAGGTTAGGAAACCTGAGCACATCCCCCTTAAGAGGACTTAAGAGCCCCTGAGGTGATGAACTCCCTGCAGTGCAGTGTGGACACTGAGCGAGCCTATGCTGTGCCCCACAGTTCACATGCTGGCCTCCTGACCCCCTGCGCAGTGCTGCTAGGAGGTGAGCCTTTGGGAGCTGCCGAGGTCATGAGGGTAGAGGACACATACATGAGACTAATGCCCTTTTAAAAAAGACCCCCACCCTGGAACTCCTTTACCCCTTCTATGCAAGGACATAGCAAGAAAGTGCCATCTGTAAACTATAAACTGGGCCTTTGCCAGACCCTATCTGCTGGCACCTTGATCTTGGACTCCCAACTTTCAGAACTGTGAGTAATAAATTCCTGTGTTTTAAGTGACCCAGTCTATGGCATTTGTCATAGCACCCTGACAGACTAAGACACTCACTATCAGCAAAACACATTCATATCAAGATGTCTATCTACTGACTGCAGTCTGTCTGTGGTGACACTTGTTGGCATGCTGAGTCCTGGTGCAGGTTCTTTTTGTTCAGGCCAGGGTCTTTCAAATGGAGCCTTCAGATTTTCTAGAGCTTCAGCAAGAGAGGCCTGAGCTGAGGGGAATATTAGTGGGACTCAGGACTGTGCCCTGTCTCTCTGCCTCCCATTTTTGCTGTTGAGAATCACTGCACATGGTAGATTTCATGGTCACTGCTCTGGCGCTGTTTGTAGAATTGGAAAGCACACTGCTGCTTCCTAGTCTTGTTCTGTCTTTGCATTGATTCTGGTGCTCTTGGCCTGGATTTTACAGTATCAGCACCAGGTTCTGAAATCTCATCCTGCTGCCCCTCCACTCTTCTGACGGATGACAAACAAGGCCTGACTTTATGACATGCTGCTTATTTTCCCTTGTTAAAGGGCCTGTGAAGGGAGATGTGGAAATCCCATTTGAGGAAGTCCTGGAGAAAGCCAAGGCTGGGGACCCTAAGGCACAGACAGAGGTAAGTCCCATTGGGAACTCAGGACACAGCCACAGAGGGACAGGCCTCGCCAAGAGCTCTGCAGCCCAGAGGAGACCATGAGGGGTTGGGGAACCAGCACGCCTATGCCCCAGCCATGTTGGTCTGACCCACATCTGCAGCATTATCCCCCTGGCCCCTCCTGGGGTCATCCCTGTGGTCCAGCTTACACCTCGTCTTGGGCATCCCCTCCTCTAAGATGCCCTCCCCTTTCCCCCTTCCTGTAGCCACTTGCTCGGTGCCCCACCCACTGTTTGTGCTGCTCACTCTCGTCTCTGAGTGGCCACTCTCTGTGCCTGACCAAAGCAGTGCACAGAGCTCTCAGAGAGGTGACCATTGACTTGGGATGGGTTTGTGCCTGTGCCTCGGACCCAGTGCCACACAGATGGGGGCCCTGTCCTCATGGAGGTGACAGGTAAATGGAAGGAACAGACAAAAAAGTAAACAGATACTTCTGATATAGGAAGTAGCAGAGGGTCCTGGTGTCCTTTGAGGAGGTACCATCTTACCTGAGGTAGTACAGAAGACGGGAACAAAGTGTCCTGAGGATAGAGAGAGCTTAGCAGGTGTCAGGAACCAAAACACAAGGAGGTACATGGGGAGAGAAGAGGGGATGGGGACCTCAGCAGGTCATGGTCATCTCAGGTTATCTTTGTGATGTCCTTATGGGTGGGAATCATCATTCACTCTCTTTGAATGAAACTAAGGCCAAAGAGCTTTAGTAATTTGTCCAAGTTCACACAACCAGGAGGCACAGAGCCTTGATTCATACCCAGGTCAGCAGCTCCAAGACCTCCCACCTGGTCCTTGTGTGGACCATGTTGTCCCCATACTTCTTGCTGTTTCTCCTGTTAGCATCTGGAACATTGGTGAGGGGAGTTCCCAGAGTCCAACTCCCTGTCATTACATGTGGGGAACCTGCGGGTCTGGGCGGAGTGAGGAAGTGAGCTGCGTGCAGGGCTTTGTGCCTGGTACCTCTGTCTCCAGGCTTGCCTGGCCCACCCTGGAGGGAGATCACCACATCATTCCTAGGGGGCTGCCAGAGGCCCCAGAGGTCTATTGGAGCAGTGGCTCACCCTGCCCCTCTGTACTCTGAAGTTCCTTCTACAGCCTGTTGCCTGGGTCTCTGTCTCTGCCCTGGTCCTCACTTTGACCAGAGAATGAGAGGGTTGGACTAGGTCAGCAAGCATTTTCCTGTTTACAGAGAGCCAGATAGTAAAGATTTTGGGTTCCATGTTCTGTCATATCTAACCAGTTTTATGATGAATCACAGGAAAGGCAACCACGTCCAATATGTAAATGAGTGGCCTTGGCTATATTCCAGTAAAACTTTATTTAAAAAAAAATATGGCCAGTGAGCCAGTACAGCCGTGGGTTGGCTGCCCTCTCTCCAGCCCTGCCTTTCCTTAGTCACCTGTTTTGAGAGGTGATCTGTGGACTGTCACTGCTCTGAGTTTCCATCCCTGGGCTCTTGGTGGGCAGGAGCAGCTCAACGAAGATCTAAGCAGTACAGACCCTGTGGTTCTTTCTTCTGTAGAGGGTTCTACACCTGCCTCACAGTGTTTAGGGGAGGAGCAAGGGCAAGAGCCCAGCCTAGTGCAGGCACCCGGGGGGACCCGTTTCCACCATCTTTCTTCTTGGTCTGATGACACAGGGAGGGGTGAGAGAAGTGGGCTGACAGGAGCAAGGACAGAAGTGTCCCAGAAGGCGAGATTGATTGGCATCTGGCTTGCAGGTGGGAAAACACTATCTGCGACTAGCCAGTGATGCAGATGAAGAGCTTAACAACTGCACGGCCGTGGACTGGCTAATCCTGGCAGCCAAGCAGGGCCGGAGAGAGGCTGTGAAGCTGCTTCGCAGGTGCCTGGCGGACAGGAAAGGTGAGTCTACATGGGACTTCAACAGCTGCCTCACGGATGAGCAGTTTGTAGTGCTGCTTGCTAAATGGACAACTGAGATGATGATAATGGGAAAACTTGGTGCTGGTGACACTGTTGGAAAATGAGTAGTGTGTTGGGCTAGTAGCCTTATCGTTTGAGACACTGTGGGGCATATGGGAAATTTAACAAACCAAGCCATTTCCTTGCCTATTGGCTAATGGTGTCCGTGTAGGCAGTAATTAATTATAGCCATCTTCCCTTCTGGGTGTGATCCAAACTGAAGGCTGTATCCTGGAGCCAGCTGAGGAGGGCCAGCTATACAGTGTTAAAGCAGAGGCCTGTGACGTAGCCTGTGGTCAGATGGCTGGTTCCCTGGGCTGCTTTTCCATCCTGTTTTGCAGAACAGCTGGGGACTGTAGGCCCAGGAAGACATGCTCAGTTGGGCTCACAGTAGAAGGAGGTGGACTGATGATAATTCATAAGGGGGGGGGCGCTGGGGCAGAGGTGGCCAAGTTAAGGAGGGGTATTGGGGAAGTGGAGCCCAGTCAGGGACGGCCAGTTGTTATGGCATCCTGCTTGTGTAGAAAATTTGGGAAGTGTCTAAAAGGAGAAGTGGTTCTTCCCAAGTCTTGCTGCCCCCCTGGAAGAGGCAGCTGCTGTCCCGGGTGGGAGTGGGGTGAAGGGAGAAAGCAGCTAGCACCAGCTGTGGACCCTGCTCACCACTATTCTCTCTGAAAGGGCTGGCCATGTGGGTGACTCTGCTCCCTTGGCTGCCCAAAGGGGCTGTGCCTTTGAAGTGCTGTAGACGTAGGGACGGCCCTGCCATTGCACCCAGCTGGTAGTTGTGCAGGGAGACTGAGCTGGGTTCAGGCAGTTCTGTCTCCCTCGTACCCTGTGGCCGTGGGCAAGCTGGAGCCCTGCTGTGTGCCTCAGCTCCATATCAGTACCTGCTCAGAAGGGTCTCGGAGGATAATGGGGGAAGGGAGTAAGCCAGGAAGGTAGAAAGCCTTAACACACCTGCACACAGTGGCCACTGAGCCATCTGCCACCAGACCACCTGGACCCCAGCCAGGAGAGTGAGTGCTGGTGGGGGCTGGGCTCCCATGGCCACGTTCCGGCAGCCAGAGGAACCTGACGGATGTCTTACATGTTGCCTTCCCTAGCCCTTTCAGAGCAGCGCTGATGGACTGAGATGGGTGGGGGGAGGATTTACTGTTGCCTCTGTCTGTCAGGCATCACTTCTGAGAATGAGCCAGAGGTGAAGCAGCTTTCCTCCGAGACCGACCTGGAGAGGGCTGTGCGCAAAGCTGCGCTGGTCATGTACTGGAAGCTCAACCCCAAGAAGAAGAAGCAGGTGGCTGTGTCGGAGCTGCTGGAGAACGTTGACCAGGTCAACGAGCACGGTAGGCCAGCCTCGTCACCAGCACTGGGCCTTCCTGGGACCTTCTCTGTGGGGGCCAGGCATGCCTTACGGGGACTGGGGCCTACAGTAGAGGTACATACAGCATGCTGACAGAAGGACAGTGTGAATCCTAACTCAGGTGTTTGTCATTAATCAAACTCATGCTGAGCTCCTTCTTGTGTCTGGGCCAGCTACACGGAGGTGACAAACGCCTTGTCCTCACTGCTGGGGAGCTCACTGCTCAGTGGGAAAACCAAACCAGTAGATGATGCTGGCCAAAGGTGGTTGTGCTCTGGCAGTGCCAACCAAAGAGGGTGGTGTTCCTAGGATGCAGTAACCATGTCCCCAGCCTCCTCATGAGGAGGATCAGAGTTGACCACCAGACGTGTGGTGCTTGCAAGACACTTGGGCTGCCATGAAGGCCCCAAACCCTGGGTCCCCACAGCTCAGTGATCCCCCAGGAACCTGAGGACCTGTGTTTGGTGGGTTGCAGGGCACAAGGAAACAAACAGCCCTTATTCTCAATCCATGTTCTCTCTGGCAGATGGAGGAGTGCAGCCAGGCCCCATTCCCAAGTCCCTGCAGAAGCAGAGGCGAATGCTCGAGCGCTTGGTCAGCAGTGAATGTGAGTACAGCCTCCTGTCTTACACCTGGCAACCCCAGCATCAGTGCTTCCCACCCACCACTCAGCTATAACATTGGCTCCTTCATGTGGATCCCAGGCCTGGGCCACAACCAAGATTCTGGGGGATGTGAATAGATTCTTGGTCCTGTCCCTTTAGGTGCCAGAGCGCTGGGCACTGGGATCTAGACCCTGCCCACCAGGCTCACCATACTCCAGCAAAAAATACCTGGAACGTGACTGTCCCTGCCATATGAGAAAGACTGGCAGGCAAAGGTGTGGGAGCCCATATCCATGGTGCCTGAGTGAGTTGGGAAGGGTGAGGAGGAAGTTAGCTCCATGGACAGCAAGAGGAGGTGCTCCAGGCAGAGGGAATAGCGTGGGCATAGGTCCAAAAGGGGACCAGTAGGTGTGTGCAGAACTCTGCCTGAGCCTGGGCATTTGGGAGGCAGTGGGTAGAGAAGCAGAGCTTGCACAGGAGGGGATGGAAGTTTGGGGACCTGCTGAGCTGGGGTATCTGGGGTCAGAGAACTAGAAGAGACTTTCAAATCCTCTGCATGCAGCTGCCCAGTTTGACATCGCTCCATCTCCGCAGTGGGGTGGTCTCTGCAGTCTGGAGATCCCGGGATTGCCACCCTGGAGAAGACAGGTGGGGGTATCACTGTAAGAGGTTTGAGGAGGTCTGCAGAGGCAGAAGAGACGTCTGCTCAGACTGTGCAGGCTCTTGACACAAGGCAGAAAAGAATTTAAGAATGCATCAGATTTTACAGATGGAGGAGCTTTATTCTCAGACAGTGGTCTCTCTCAAGGGTGAGAAGCACCTCTGGGGTCTCAGGCTATTCTTTCAAAGGCAACTGTGAGGAATGGGCATGGGAAGGTGCGTAGGGGTGGTCATCCTGGTGATCACAGGGTGGCATAGAGGTCCATCTCTTCTTAGGATCTTCAGGTTGACCTTGGCTTCTCTTTCTGATCTATAGATAATGTTTGGAATGTACCTATATTATATATCTTTTTGCTTATTCTAAAAATATACACATTAGTACATTCCACAGGGCAGTTTTTATAAGTGAGTGGATTTATAGTAACTAAGATTGTGAGTGAACTTGCAGTAATTTTAAGATTGGTAGATTTCTCAGAAATTTGGGAGTGACAGGCCTGGGAGGAGGACTGACTCGGGGAGGATAGGTATGAGGAACTTCAGCGTAAGGCTTTCACATTATAGTTGCAACCTCCTTTTCCTTTCTGTGTCTCCTTCCTACCTGTCCTTTTTCATTTCTTGTACCCTTCCTCAGGGGAACATAAGGGTTGCTTAGCACTAATAGGCAGGCTGAGGCAGAGGCCATACATGGTGGGAGAAGGACTTGGTGGGAGAGGTGTTCACAGTTGTGACTCCCTCGTATTCATGCCTCTGCACACCTCCTGGGCCAACCTGGAGGAGAACTTCCAACACGGATGCAGGAAGCCCTCGGTGACTCCCAGCCCTTGATTAGTGTCTGTTTTCCCCATGTGAGCCTGGACTTGGGCACACTGGGTTTCCTAAGTATTTCCCAGGCTTAGAAGTGTGCCCAGTGCATACTAGGCTCCTAGCAGATGAGTGCTGGGTGGAGGGCACTAGTTAGGCTCTCGGTGGGTCATGTTGGGTGGAGGCTCAGAGATGGTGGCTGGCTCCTGGGTGGCTTGTCACCAGTGCTATGAGAGCCCTGGGGAGGGCCCAGGAGAGAGAGAAGGAGTCAGAGGGCACAGGAGCTGTAGGTTATTGAAAGCAGTGGCGCTGCGCCCAGAGGCCCAGTGGACTCCAGGCAATAGGAGCTGGATGGCTGGTCACTTGAGATGGAGGAGGGCATGTGGCCAGGGGCAGGGATGGTGGTTAGCACATTACATGCCTGCACTTTCACTCCATGTGGCTGGTCCCCATCTGTAATCTCACCCAGGGAAGGGACTTTGATCCTTATCTTGGCTCCTGTCCCAGCTGGGCCCCAAGCCACCATCCCCTTCCTCATCCGCCCGTGTCAGAGTCATAGTGTTGGCAGTGTGGAGCACACTATGCTCTTTCCTCCTGTACTTCAGCCAAGAACTACATTGCACTGGACGACTTCGTGGAGATCACCAAGAAGTATGCCAAGGGCATCATCCCTACCAACCTGTTCCTTCAGGACGATGACGACGACGAGCTGGCTGGCAAGAGCCCTGAGGACCTGCCACTGCGCCAGAAGGTGAGCCAGGCCAAGCACATTTGGACCCTCCAGGAAGCTGTGGGAGGGACATCCTACAGGTGTGCCACCGTCTCCTGGGTCATCCTCTGCCTGCTAAGGATGAGGCCTCGGAAGGAGCCTTCCGTAGGCAGGCAGGCTCAGAAGCCCAGCAGTGTCAGGTGGGTGCAGGAGTGACGAGTGCTGCAGTTCCTCCGGTGGCTTTCTGCACACAGTGCCAGGTGCACAGCAGGTGGAGGCATTGTAGCTGGATTTTTGGTTGGACTCACCACAGAGAGAAATAGATTATTCATTTGTGACATAGGCCAGAGGCCGGTTCCTCAACACAAAGTGCTGGTGTCTGGCAGGCCAGGGCAGGCCAGGCCATGGGTCTGTTTGCTGGAGCCACCAGGGTCCAAGAAGCTTGGGGGTGGGCCAGCAGCACCTGTGTGTGGGATGTGGGTGCACCTGAGGGAAGTGAGCGGGACAGATGGCAGGAGTGTGTGGGGAGCAGAGAAATCACAAACGCAGCCCTGCACCCTGCCTTGACGGCTCCTGGGTATGGGCCATGTGGTGCTTCTGACTGCAGACATACCCTGAAGGCCCATGGGCCTTCTCACAGAACTGCCCTGGTCAGCCTCCAAGGTTGAATTAGATGTGTCCTTACCTTGCTCCACAGGAAGAATGGGATTTCTAGGATTCGGGCTGTCAGGGCCAGCACAAGTCAGTTCTCCAAGCAGAGGCCGTGACATCAGCCCATGGGTGTGGGTTACCAACAGTCCTCACTTCTGGGTATTCATAACTGACTGAGAACATGGAAGAACCCACGACTGTGCAGGAATGGGGCGGACAAGTTAGGACGGGGGCAGCAGTAAGAGGTGGCTCTGCTCCAGGCCAGCAGGAAGTCTGGCAAAGAGGCAGGAGCTGGGAGTGTGGAGGAAGTCAGAGCAGGGGGCAGGGGACGGCAGAGAGAATGAGGAGAGGCCACAGCCAGAGAGCAGTGGCATGACCACTGTGCTCCAGGGACTTGGTGCTTAGCTCACATCTGGATCTGAGTCCCTGAGGAACATGCAAAGCTGGCAGGTCCCCTGGGTGATGAATGAAAGAGCTTGCTCTTTGCCCTGAGGACTGGTGCGTGTGTAGGGTAGGAGAGACGTTCTGAGACACAGGATGGTACACCCAGAACTCAGGGAGCCCACCCAGAGCTGGCCCTTGGGTGTTCACAGATAGGATGCCATGACTTCCTTACTGTGAGAAGAGAACTGGGGTCCTTGGAATAGTTCTTGGCAAAGAGTAGACACCCACAAACGCCAGTGAGGGTCAGATGTGATGGGTAAATTGGAGAAGACTCTAGGGCCAGAGCACCCCAGTGTCTGCATGCAACGTGGGTGCTAATGACACCTCCTGGAGTGCCCTGGTTGGGGCGGTAGACGGAGTGTCACCCCTTTCAGGTGATGAGTCCAGCGCAGTGAGCAGTCTGGAAGCGCTGATTGTTGTGACGGAATAATCAAGACTCCATGCTTGCTTTCAGTCTTTGGAACTGTCAGAGCTCTTTGATTCCCGTACGATGTGTCTCATTAAAGTCTTCGTGAAAGAGGTGATAAACTGTGACAGACATCAACCAGCTGCAGAGCTGCTCCGCTTCGGTGGCCTTTCAGAGTTCTGGGAGAGGTCGTCCACACTCGGGAGAATGACAGACACCTTGTGATCTGATGTCCTTCCACACACAATGCTCCCCAGGTCAAGCAGCTCTTCTTGAGCAGGGGGTGCAAGTTGTCACCCTCTTAAAAGTAAACAATAATGTTTTAAGGTCCTAACATGTTTTCATTGAATTTTTGGAAAGTCCAACAGTTGCGCATCTTCTCTTAGCTGTGAACAGACTTGGCTTGGACCTGCTCTTCTTGAGCAGGGGGTGCAAGTTGTCACCCTCTTAAAAGTAAACAATAATGTTTTAAGGTCCTAACATGTTTTCATTGAATTTTTGGAAAGTCCAACAGTTGCGCATCTTCTCTTAGCTGTGAACAGACTTGGCTTGGACCTGCGCTGCATTACTAATGGCAGGCTCTGCCCATGCCTGGCTCAGGCACGATGCGCCCTTCACAGTTTCCAGCAGAAGGGCTGGTCACTCCCACCTGCATAGTGTGCACTTTGTCATTTCATTCCCAAACTGGATTCCTTACTTAACATTTTTTAAATTGTTATTTCCTGTATTTTCCAGCTCAAGAAAGAGTTTAATTTATTTAAAAATTCTCTATAGAAAAGGACACTAAAAGTTTAGTCCCACAATTTGGTGGGTCTCCAAGAGAAAGGGCTTGGGCAGAAATGGCAGGAAACAGAGTTTGGGATCTTAAAAAGGAGAGCATTACCTGGTCATAGCAGCTCCAGGGAGGAGGCGCTGGCCACCATGGGGTCTCAGGTTCTAGAAGCTTCATTGTCTTTTACAGGTCTTCTGCACTAGGCTGTACTATGGTCTCCCTGGCTAGAAAGGGAATGGGTGCCTCTGATTAGACTTCAGGTACTTTAATGCCAGCCCCTTGGGCATTGCTAGGCTGCTTCCTCCAGGCTGCCTGGGCTGGTCACACACAAAGATGAGGAGCATAGCAGGCCTAGGGCACCTTCGCTTCTCTCGCTGCCAGCAAGGTTCCCCCAGGGATGAGCAGAGCTGCTGGCACACTGTCGATGCTGCATGGCTATGGATTTTAGCCAGCTGCTTAATGCCAGAGGCTCCTCCCAGGCAGACCCTGGGGCGGGGGTGCTTTCATAAGTGCTGGTTTGCTTTCTGGCATGTGTCAGAAATACCTCCCTAGGCTGACCCCGGTACCTGGTGCCCCATGTCCACCTCCAGCAGGTGGGGGCATCCCTTTGTTCATAGGAAAGGGTAGTAGCCCTGGAAGCAGGGGAGCCCCTGGCTGTTTATCAGCTCGTTCACTTATTTGCTTGTTATAAAACATACTGAGGTGCCAGGCGTGGTGGCCACACTTATAATCTCAGCAACTTGGGAGGTTGATCAGGAAGATGGAAAATTAAAGGCCAGCCCCACAACTTAGACCTGTCTCAAAATTAGAAATGACCAGGAATGTGACTACCAAGCACCCCTAGATTAGATCCTCAGTACCAAAAAAGGAAAACAAAACACATGGGGGTGCTGATACAGGTAGTCGGAAGAACGAAGCTCGTCCTCCACACGTGCAGGTAGAGGTGTGCACACGTGCCTTTGGAACATTCCAGTGTGCCCCATCCCTCTCGGCTTGGCAGGCAGCCTGCTGGTCATTGTGCATCAGCAGCCAAGGCTTGTGGCAGATGAGAGCCACCTTGATGTGGTCACTTCATTCCTGTCTACCCGGAGTGCTCCTCAACCCTCCAGCGAGGCGGCTGGGGAGAGCCTTCCCAGGGAAGGCAGTGCTGCTTCCCTGGCCCATTGCTGATCGTGTGCAGCTGCCACTTCTGTCCACTGGTGCTTAGGCCTGGCTCTGTCACCACCCCTCAGGTGGACTGGGCACCCAGCCAGGCTTCCCTGCCCCACACAGGACTGCACCCTGTGGGGATCCACTTCCTGGTGTTGGCCCAGGCCCTGGGCCCTGCCCTGTACCCCCACCGTGCTGGGCGAGGGCTGGCACTGTCCATGCTCTTCCTTGCTCTGTCTTCTCCACTCTCCCACATCTTCCCTGTGCCCGGGCAAGGCTGAGAGCACTGAGGGTTCTGCAGACTGGCAGCACTGGGGCTGTCCTGGATGGCAGAGCCACCCTCTCCTCCCGAGGCTGCCCCGCCTTGCTTCCCATGACCCTTCATTCATATTTTGCTTTGGCTTTTCATTTTTGGTGATAAAAGCTGAGATGCTTCTGACCTTTCTACTAGATACTGATTGGGGACTAGGACCCATGGTGTGGAGGAAAGGGCTACATGGGTTGTGTGTCTGTTGTGAATAGTATTGTGTGAGTGTGTGTAAGCATGTAGGTGGTGGGCAACTGGTTCCCAGGGCCTCACCTGGCCCCACTACAGTTCAATTGACTCTTCAGTCAAGAAAGACGTGCTACGCCCTTGTGCCCACATTTGCCCTGACCTCTCAACTGCTACTCAGCCACCCCTCCCAGGACTGCCCATGCTGCCACCTCTGTGGAGCCCAGCATGTCCTATAAAGTAAGGCTTGCTACCTCCCTCAGCAGACAAGGAAGCTGAGGCTCAGGGAGGTGAGGTCCTTGCTGCAGTGGAGGCAGAGGGAGACACACCTATTCCCAGACAGGCAGCCAAGGGCTCTTGTCCCTTCAAGCAGGAGGCTATGCTGGGAGTAAGG
This sequence comes from Sciurus vulgaris, assembly GCF_902686455.1. NCBI lineage: Eukaryota > Metazoa > Chordata > Mammalia > Rodentia > Sciuridae > Sciurus > Sciurus vulgaris. Next base: position 141,828,167 of record NC_136469.1, read on the forward strand.
AGGGAGCTGGATGGCTTTCTCCAGGTGTTTGAGTCTCCCAAGGGAGATAGTCACATGTGAGTTTTGTCACTGTGGCAGAAGGTGGGGAGCAGGCATGGGAGTGGGTGGAGAAAAACTCTAGGACCCATAAGAGGGAGGACCAGGACTCTCTCTTAGAAGGTCCTAGGGATTGTCCTAGGGAGTGTGAGGAGCACTTTGCCACCTGGAGGAGAGTGTTCCAGGTGGGAGGACCCATTGACAAAGCCCCAGGCATGGTAAAATGGCAGAGTAGGCTAATTCATTTTGTGCAGAGTGAGGGTGGGTGGAGGGCAGTGGGTCCTTGTGTCAGGTGATTGCAGTGCACCTTCTCCTCACAGGTGATGAAGTACCCCTTACACGCCATCATGGAGATCAAAGAGTACCTGATTGACGTGGCCTCCAAGGCGGGCATGCACTGGCTGTCAACCATTGTGCCCACTCACCACATCAACGCCCTCATCTTCTTCTTCATCATCAGCAACCTGACCATCGACTTCTTTGCCTTCTTCATCCCCCTGGTCATCTTCTACCTGTCCTTTGTGTCCATGGTGATCTGCACCCTCAAGGTGTTCCAGGACAGTAAGGCCTGGGAGAATTTCCGCACCCTCACTGACCTACTGTTGCGCTTTGAGCCCAACCTGGACGTGGAGCAGGCCGAGGTCAACTTTGGCTGGAATCACCTGGAGCCCTATGCCCACTTCCTGCTCTCTGTTGTTTTTGTCATCTTCTCCTTCCCCCTAGCCAGCAAGGACTGCATCCCCTGCTCAGAGCTGGCCGTCATTGCTGCCTTCTTTACAATGACCAGCTACATGAGCCTGAGCAGCTCGGCTGAACCCTACACCAGGAGGGCCCTGGTCACTGAGGTGGCTGCTGGGCTGCTCTCCCTTCTGCCCACCATGCCCGTGGATGGGCGCTACCTGAAGGTACTTGGCCAGACCTTCTTCACCGTGCCCGTCGGCCACTTTGTTGTCCTGAATGTCAGCCTGCCCTGCCTGCTCTACATCTACCTCTTCTACCTCTTCTTCCGCATGGCTCAGCTGAGGAACTTCAAGGGCACCTACTGCTACTTGGTGCCCTACTTGGTCTGCTTCATGTGGTGTGAGCTCTCTGTGGTCATCCTGCTGGAGTCCACTGGCCTGGGCCTGGTCCGTGCCTCCATTGGTTACTTCCTCTTCCTCTTCGCTCTCCCCATCCTGGTGGCTGGGCTTGTCCTCATGGGCGTGGTACAGTTTGCCCGGTGGTTTGTATCCCTGGAGCTGACCAAGATCCTGGTCACCATGGCAATCTGCAGTGTCCCCCTGCTGTTCCGCTGGTGGACCAAGGCCAGCTTCTCCGTGGTGGAGATGGTCAAGTCCCTGACACGTAGCTCCATGGTCAAGCTCATCCTGGTGTGGCTCACGGCCATTGTGCTCTTCTGCTGGTTCTATGTGTACCGATCAGAGGGCATGAAGGTCTACAACTCCACACTGACCTGGCAGCAGTATGGTTTCCTTTGTGGGCCACGGGCCTGGAAGGAGACCAACATGGCACGCACCCAGATCCTGTGCAGCCACCTGGAGGGCCACAGGGTCACGTGGACAGGCCGCTTCAAGTACGTTCGGGTGACCGAGATCGACAACAGTGCTGAGTCGGCCATCAACATGCTCCCGTACTTCATCGGCGACTGGATGCGCTGCCTCTACGGCGAGGCCTACCCGTCCTGCAGCCCTGGCAACGCCTCCACGGCCGAGGAGGAGCTCTGCCGCCTCAAGCACCTGGCCAAGCACCCTTGCCACATCAAGAAGTTTGACCGCTACAAGTTCGAGATCACAGTAGGCATGCCGTTCAGCAGCAGCGCCAACGGTACCCGCGGCCACGAGGAGGACGACATCACCAAGGACATCGTGCTGCGGGCCAGCAGCGAGTTCAAGAGTGTGCTGCTCAGCCTGCGCCAGGGCAGCCTCATTGAGTTCAGCACCATCCTCGAGGGCCGCCTGGGCAGCAAGTGGCCAGTCTTTGAGCTCAAGGCCATCAGCTGCCTCAACTGCATGGCCCAACTCTCGCCTGCCAGGCGGCACGTGAAGATCGAGCACGACTGGCGCAGTACTGTGCATGGCGCCCTCAAGTTCGCCTTCGACTTCTTCTTCTTCCCGTTCCTGTCGGCTGCATGAGGAGCGGCGCCGCCCTTGGAGGTTTCCTGCATGCTGCTCTGAGGCCCCTCCCTGTGCAGCATAGGCCGTGCAAGCGTGCGTGGCAGACCCAAGGCTTCGAGCACCTTCTGCTCCTGTGTAGCCTGCCCGTGGCTGTCCACTTGGAATGCCGAGCATTGCTGGAATCGCATGCAGTCTTTGCCCACAGTTCTAACCTTTCCCTGTGAAGTTGGGTTGCCAGGTTAGACCAGAAAGACCCTGTGCCCCGAGAAGCACTTTACAGATGGGGTTCTCCCTCTCCTCCACTTCCACGTTCCCTGTTGCCCCTGGCTTGCTTTTGTGTTGGATTTGTTTTTCAAAGAACCAAGTGTGTGTTTGTGTAGACTCCATGAGAGAATTTCTTATTTATTTGGTTATTGCTAAGCCTTGGCAGCTGTTCACCTCTCCGGGGGTGTGCATCGCCGCTTGCACCCTGGCATGTGCTTAGGCCTGGCTGAGTCCCCCATCAGAGCTGGGCGAGGCAGCCTGGGCAGGGCGTGTTGCACCGGGCTCTGGGCACCACACCCTGCCTTATGACTTTATTGTCCAGCAGGTGGTGGGTGAGTTTGTGCTGGTCGGCCTGAATCTACCTGGACTCAGAGAGCAGGGAGAAGAGCCCTGGGGCATCCCTTCCCATGCCCAGGAAGCTTGGCCACGTTCAGTACTGTAGAGCAGGTCAGAGTCCTGCCACAGCTGAAATAAAAAGCTTTGGTGAAATCTGCGCTCCTCTCTTCTTTTCCGAAGACTTCTGCACGTGTGTGAGCATCCGCAGGCGCCCGCACTCGTGTGGGTTGAAGTGCACATTTGGGGTATAGAAGGCAGAACTGACCTTCACATGGCTGATCCCTGCTGAGGAGCAGACCCACAACCACCCAGAGCACGAGGGGCCCTTGAGGTCTCTGCTGTAACTCTCAGGTGGGGGGCAGCAGGGGTGCCGGTGTCCGCAAGCATGGAATGTCACCTCAGCTGCTGACTCTGATCTTTAGGTGAAAAGTGAAGTCACAATTGCTTTGAAACTCAAACTACTGACGAAATAGAGCATATGTGGAAATTCATGGTTTGGTGACAGCACACCCCCACAAGGTAGTGTGTTGCGGGGTAAAAGGCCCTGCATTCAGTCATGTACGATGATAATTCCATAGGATTATCAGAATCTAAGTCATTCTTGGGTGTTGAGTCAGCTGGGGCCCCACCTGGGATGAGTCTGGGTCCCCTAGGTCCTTGTTTCTATCCTGAATGTGAAGACAGGTCTAGCACCTCCTCCTGCTCCTTATAGGACAGGCTCCTCCCTCTGTGGTTGGGGAACATGGAGTCGGTTCACACAGCCTCCGTGGTCTGGCCTTCAGGATTTGGGATATGACTGCCTCCATTTTCTTCAGGCATTACCTGTGACCCTGGGGTGGGTGTAGCTCTGTCCCTTCTGCCCCCATAGGGTCTACTTCAGATCCCATGTGTTTAGGGAATGCCCAAGAGCTGCCATTGCTCTTGTGTATTTCTCCTAGCTTTCTTCCCTGGAAAGTAGAGTGAGGTTAAAGGCCAGCCCATTCCCTGTCCCCATCCTGCCAGACATGAGGCCATGAGATGCAGTCATGCTGCTACACTGCCCCCTAGACGTACCACTGATTGTCCAGGGGGTAAGTCACTGGGTGTTCCCAGACCATCACAGAGTGTCTCCCTCCATCTTTACACCCCCGGTGACGGAAGGACTGTGACAACCACAGCAGACAACTAAGGTTCAGAGAGGAGGTCCCAGCACACGTTAGCAGCAGAACCAGGACAGGACGGAGAGGCACCTGCCTGCCCTGGGCCAGCAGAGCTGCTAGCTTAGAGGAGGGCGTGCGGACTTGTGGTGAGTGCCTGGATTGGGCTCCAATCCCTTGTTCTGCCTCATTGTACTGTGAAGTCCTGTGTGACCAGAAGCCCTTCAGTGGCACCTGTCCCCAGGCCTGTGTCTCAACCTGTGAAACGGGGACTCTGGCCGAGATCAGTGGTTTTCACAGCTTCTCAGCAATGACTCTCCACCCCTCTTTTTTTTTTTTTTTCAGTTCTAGGGATTGAACCCAGGGGCACTTAACCCCTGAGCCACATCCCTGGCCCTTTTTGTTTTTATTTGGAGACAAGGTCTTGCCAAGTTGTTGAGGCTGGCTTCAAACTTAAAATCCTGCCTCAGCCTCCCAAGCTGCTGGGATTATAGGCATGTGCCACTGCGCCCGGCTCAATGACCCCCTTTTTAAAAAAGCAGAATGTCATGCTGGCTTCTGCCGTAGTGGGAGTAGCGCTCAGCCCTCCAGGAGTGGTGGGCACAGCACAGAGCAGCAGTGCGATAGCTGCTCTGACCCCACTCCTAATGCCCTCCGAGCCACGTGACCTTGGGCAAGTCCAGGTTTTCCAGGCCTGTTCCTCAACGGCCTCACTGTCCGTCGTGAGGGGAACGAGATTCCCGATGAGTCTGTTGGGTGGTTATTAGTAAATGCTCCGTAAACATTTGGAATCTTTTTTTAAAGGATAAACATTCATGGAACTTAAGAATTTACTAAGAACCTTTAGACCAACCCTCATCAGGAGAATTGTGAAGTCCTTGCTGGCTTTGGAAGGACTTAGATCTTAGTGAAAATAGCTGTCTAGATTGGAACTGATCAGAGGAACTGAATTCAGACAAAGGGCCTAATGTCTCCTAATGCTCTGCCCCCCACAAGTGACTGCATAGGCAGAAATACATGCTGATAGTGGAATGTTCCTCTCCCTTAACTGGTGACCTTGAAAGCCGTTACTGTGCTGGAGCAGTATGTACCGCTGTGTGACCCTGAGGTGGCCCTGGGACTCCCCATTTGAGCCAAACCCTGGTTACTGCCTTGAAATTCATAACCCCACATGGCGGAGCGGGGGTGTGGCAGATGGCCCCAGTGCCAAGGCAGAAAGTGCTATGGGAACCCAGAGAGAGTGGCCTTCCAGCCTGTGGTTGAAGGGGGCAGGAAGGCCTGGGGACAGGAAGGCCTTCAGCCAGATATGAAAAGCAAGGAGAGGAAGTAGAGAGGCCCATAGGGAGGGTGTCCAATATGCAAGGCCTCAGGCATGGCCTGGCCCAAGGCTGGACAGAACTCCATGTGGCTGGGAGGTGACAAGGGATTTGACCTTTGTCCTGAGGGGAGCTGAGAGACCCCCTGGCTCTCAGGGCCCTTATCAGACCAGGGCTGAGCTCTGGGGAGCTATGCCTGGAGGTCCCCGGAGGCCACATTTGCAGGGGGAGAGAGCACCCCCATCCCACCTTCCCAGTAGGCCTGGCAGCCATGCCCATTGGTTCTGGAGGCAATCGCTGGGGACAGCATGATGGAGCAGCGAAGGGCTAGTGTCTCGGCCTTGGGAAGCAGTCCCAGCTTCCGTTCTCAGCACCAGGCTTGCCTTCAGGAGCCGGGATGGAGAAAAGAGCTTAGCAAACCCGGTAGCAGGAAATGTCGGGCAAGTAAGGGCTTCTCATTTAAATGGTCCCCTTACAGGCTGGTGGGGCTGCCTCAGACCCTTGCCCCAGCCCTGCCCCCTGCAGGCTGTAGTGACTGCCCTCAACTGGCCTCCAAGTTCCAGCACGGGCACAGACTGTCCATGCTTCCGCAGTGATGGCTGTGGTTGAGCAAGACTCCACTGAAGGGTCAGTCACAATGTGTGATAATCCCACCAGGTGGGGCCGTCGATCACATTCATAGGTGAGAACAATGAGGCGCAGCGAAGTTACGGTGACACCCCCAAAGTCCACGGCTGGCACCAAAGCCAGGATCAGAATCCAGGTGTCCAGAGCTTCATTGCCACTCAGATAGTAGGTGCTCAGGAAACGTGTTGAATGAACAAATCAGAGGAGCCACGTTTGCAAAGACAAATGCTCATCTTTCGGAGGGGAAGTTGGCTCTTAAGGGCATGTTAGGACTTTTGGGGGATATAGAGTTAATTATGGAATTCTTATATTTTTCATTTTTACTCTTTTCCTCCTAATATCGCTGCCTTTTGCGGCCTTTCAATCCCCCTCTGAAACTCATCCTGTCATTTGACTGCGTGGGCCTCATGCCTAATTCTAACAGCATCCAGGTAAAGATAATAGGGCTTTGTTTTTCTTTAAAAAAAAAAAAAAAAAAAAAAGACCTCAGTTTGAAGCTCCCCACATGAGCAATTATTTCAGGCTCTAAAAGCTTCTGTGTTGCTAGGAAACCACCCTGGGTGGCTGGCAAACCTTTGTTCCAGTTGTTCATCAAGTGGTTGACCTCTGGCTGCCTAACCTTGAAAGGCAGTTTGCCTTCCGGCTCCCTCATCTTCCTCTCTAGAAGTGAGAGATTCGATTGGCCAAACTCACTAGATGCTGTGTTTTTCTGCAGTCTGAGGGGCCCTTTCCTTCCTGTTTCATTGACAGAATAACCTGTCTGTAGGGCAGTGGAGCCTCCTGGGGAGCACTCAAAACCCCCGGGGCTGCATCCACCCCGGAAGAGCCAGGGCCTGGGTACTGGGATTTTGAAAGTGCCCAGGGCAGTGGTGGCAGGGATGTGAATGTGCCCCTGGGGCCAACAGGTGCAGCAGTGAGGTGGCCAGGTCCACGCACCCCTGATTTTTGCAGGAGCTGACAGAGGCCCCAGAAGCTCAGCCCCACTAGAGGAGGGTGCCAGGGCCACCGGAGGGAACAGCCAGCGGGCTCCCCACAGACACCGGAGGCTGCTTTTGCTGTCATCACCTCAGGCTCACTTACCTCCTAAGGTTGATATTGTCCCTCTGCTGTTCCTGGGAACCTGAGGCATAGGGTTTGCAGAGAAGTTCAGTTGCTCACCTGAGACTCCTGTGTGGCAGCCTGAGGACAGCCCGTGATCCCTCCAGCACAGCAGCAAGGGTCTTTGCGACCAGCAGAAAGTGGAGAGGGGATGAGCCGTCACTTCAGAGGTTGGTTTATAAGAAGACCGTGGCCCTATCTCAGATCAGCTGCTGCAGGTGAATCTGCTGCACAGAGTGACCAATGGCTAGGTGGCAAACTTAGGAGACCCTGACCCAGGACCCAGTATCGGCCTCTCAGAGTGAATTAGTTTGTGCAAGAATGGGTTGCTTTAAAACAAGGCCAGCCCACGTGCTGGGCCTCTTCTGCCTGTGTCTGTTTCCCTTACTGTTCCTCTGTCAGATTGTGACAGCCAAGCACACCCTCACCAGAGGGCAAATTGAAGCAGCCGCAGATCTTGGACTTCCGGCTTCCAAAACTGTAAGCCAAATGAACTTCCTTACTTTGAAAAGTAACCAGCCTCAGGCATTTTATTATAGCAGCAGAAGATGGACTAATATACCATCTAATCTCTGCTCTTCCAGCTACTGGTCCTGTGACTTTGGGACATTTGTCAGACTCCTAAGCCTCCTTGCCTCCCTTCCACCAGGCACCACTGCAACTATCCTTATCATATCTGTGGACCTCCCACATTCTTCCTAGCTTCCTAGGTCTCAGCTGGCTCCTCTGTGAAACCAGGGTCATGAAGAGCTGCTTTTCAGGGTTATCGGGAGTCAGTGAGAAACGATCCATCACACTGTCATCCATCCGATCACTCTTCATGATTCTTCCATTCTTTGGATCATTTATTCAGTTATTTATTCATTCATTCATTCTCTCCCCAGTTCTTCAGGCCCCCGTACTGGGCATGTCTGGAACACATCCCTTTCCATAGGGAGAAAGATAGCAGGGTCCCCTGTATGTGCCAGGACGGTCATCACAGCCCTGCCAGGGAAGGGCGTTTACCCAGTGGGAGGAGTTTTTAAAACTTCCCACATGAATCCAAGCCTTGGGAAGTCTCCTCTCCAACTGATGCTGGTCTTGGCCTTGAGAGCGGTTGTGGCCAATGGGACAATAGCAAATGTTGATGGCAGTCAGGTTGCCATGTCTCACCTCAAGCCAACTGTATGCAGGTGAGGCTGTTCTAGAATGTGCAGCTTCAGCTCTGTCCCCATCTCACCCACAGAACAGTAAGAAATAGCAGATGCCTGTTGCTTTTTCAAGCTTTTTAAAATTGGGGGGAAGATTGTTACACAGCAAAAACTAACTGATGCAAGACCTTGCAGGTATAAAGAAGGCTTTATTTCCTCCTCCCGTATAAGTGATAGTCTGCCGGGTTCTTGGTGAGAATGATGTCTTCCTAGAGCTTGGAAGTGCTGTGCCTTAGTTTACAGCTCCCTTACTGCTCTGGGCAGCCAGGGATATTCTGATCTTTGAAGCCATTCTTCACACTGTCCCTCCTCATTGTCCTCACCCCTGATGTTGAGAGGTCACAGCGATGGCCTCAACATACGTGTTATCCCATCCAGTGTGCTGGACACTGTGGTTTCCTTAATATGGAAATGTCTAGGGAAGTTTTCTCTGATCATTTCCCCTCCCTGTCTTTTCTCGTCACCTTCCCGAGCTCCTCCTCTTTGCATGTTGAGACCTCAGAGAGATTATTTTTCTCTGAGATTCTTTAATTTTTAAAATTCTACTTCCTGAGAAATTGCCTCAACTTTACCTTCCAATCTCTGTGGAAATCTTCGCTTCTGCAGTGACACTTCTAAATTCCAAAGCTTATGTTCTTTGACTGATTCCTGTCCATGTTGCTTACATTCTCTCTTCTCAGTGCAGACATTTATTATAGTTTGTGCATGCGTGTGCACACGTGTGCTACTGTGGATTGAACCCAGGGGTGCTGGACCACTGAACTACATTCCTGGCACACAATGGGTCTTAAAATTAATTAAATTAAATTTTAATTTAAAAAAATTAAATTTAAAAAAATGTTTAATTTTGAGACAGGGTCTCCCTGAGTTGCCCAGTCTGGTCTTGAACTTGCAACCCTCCTGCCTCAGCCTCCAGCGTCACTGGGCTCACAGATGTGTACCACTGAGCCTGGCTAGTATACTATATTTTAAAACGTTATTCTGTTAGTACAGGCACCCTGTGCCTTTCCCTTGGTTTGGGGTATTTTTCCTGCTTTTCTGCATAGCAGTGCTGCCCCTCACATCTGCTGCCTCGGCTGTCAGCACAAAGCAGCTGCTGAATCCACAAGTGGCAGAGGGTGTCCCCAGAGGTGCACTTCCTAGCGCGTCTTGGATACAGAGGTTCTCGGAGTCCTCTGGGTGAGAGCCTGGTCTTTGTTCTTGGGCCGTGCAGTGTTCCAGCATGGGAGGTTCATCCACCCTCTGGCATGCGCCTCCCACCTGCAGCCTCTGGGACAGCCACAGGGTGTGCACCACTCTCCTGCAGGGGTGACCAGGTGCCACTGAGGGGTCAGGAAGGAGGCCACAGCCTGCTCCCATGCTCCTGTCTTCAGAGGCCCTGAAGCCTCAGGTCCAGAGCCCTGTGGGGTCCTGTGGTGCCGATGGGTTTCCTGGTAGCTGCCCCACAGCTGGCTTTCTGTCTCCAAGCCATTGCCCACTGCTTGCTTCCAGAAGGTCCAAGGCTGTCAGCACCCTTCTGTTCTCTGCCTTATGGGCTCCTGCATTTTGTCCCTTTACTGCCCTTTTACTGGCACTCGGGAGTGGCTGGTGGTAAAGGGGTGTGTTCAGTCTGGGAGGTTGATTGGGACTTCTGGGCCCTCCCACAGGAGCCAGATCTTCCAAACAGGTTCTGCGCAGCAGCTGGTCCTCAAGGACCATCGGCGCCAGGCCCGGGCCAGGCGACACGGTGGGGAGAGAAAGGTAGTCCCCTGATGCCACCCGCAGGGAACAGGGGCTGTGACAGGGGATGAGGGCGAAGGGCTGAGGGGCTGGGAGGAGATGGGCGCGGGCTCACAGCTGAAAGGCTTCGGTGAAGGGCACGGTAAGCTCCGGGAGCAGGGCTGGGGTAGTGACCGAAGCATCCTTTCAGCGTTCTCACTCTCAACCCGGCAGGTCCTCTGCCTCCCTGAGGGTGACAGCTGTGAGTGTGGCAGGCGTCCCCACCTCAGGGGCTACATGCACAGAGGCGCCAGGGTGTACGGTCCCTAGGGTGCTGTGACAAATGACCACACACTCAGTGGCTTAAAAGAGCACACATTTATTGCTGTACATCCAGAGGTCAGGGAAGTAAGTGGGCCTCAGTGCACTAATGTCAAGGTGGCGTGGAGTCCACGCCCTGCCTTTTCCAGCTCCGAGGCTGCCTGAGGTCCGTGGCTCACGGCCCTCCCTCCATCTTCAAGGTGGGCGGTGGTCCTGCAAGTTTCCACCCACCCTGCCCCTTTCTCTTTTATTGCCCACCCCCATCCAGACAAGGGGTCTCTGCTGTCAAGGACTCAGCTGAGCTGATGAGCTCACCTGGATAATTGAACACACTCTCCCCTCTCCACGTCGTGGCCCCTGGTGCATCTGCAGAGTGCGAGAGCGGGTGGCTCTGATGGGGCTGAGGATGCAGCACATCATCTGCCCAGCATCCACCATGTGCCTCTGCTCTTGCTGTCCTGACATAACCCTGACCCCACCACTTACTAGTTCTATTAATTTAGGCATAAATTAAATCGTTTAATCTCCCTAAGCCTCAGTCTTTCCATATGTGAAATGGGCATAACCATAGTACCATCCCCAAGCCCTGCACAACTCTAAATGAGATCGTGCTTTCCATGTACGTGCTGAGTCACAACCAGCCCAGTGGAACCAGGGTCAGTGAAGGAACTACCATCTCCTTAGTCATCCAGCTGCTGAGAAGGTGTGTCCTGCCCTCTGTTTACATGTGTGGATCAGAGAGGTTAGCTGAGCATCCAATACCACATAGACAGGAAGTGGCCTTCTCCTCTCTGGTGCTGTCCTAGGGGCTATGTAGTCAATGGGGGACTTACGCAAGGCAGATCTCCTGCCCTTGTCCTGCTAGGTCTGGATACAACACCTTCTAGAAAGTGCAAGCAAGATCTGGGTTGGGAGGACAGGGGCACTTCCTCACACGTACTCCTGTCTACCAGCAATCAAAGCAGGTGAGGCTGGGCCTCTGGCTTCCTGAGTGAACCTAACCAGCTGGCCTTGCCTGGGGACCCAGCAGCCCATGCATGATATGGCTGCTGAGGAGCACTGGAGGAGGAGTTGGCCAGCAGCCCAAGGGGTATAGACACTAGTGTGCACTAGCTGAACCTCTCTGAACCTCAGTTTCCTCATCTGTATGATAGTCTTGTGGAGAGCACAAGAGAGTTTGGAAAGATGGGGGGCTATGTACACCTGCTTCAAAACAAAGCAAGACAATTACCATTCATTGAGTGTGACATGCCAGCACTGTCAAGTCTCCTACCTGCCGTCCCCACACCAGACCACGTGGTAGGCATCCCTGGGAGCTCCATTTGCACAACGCTGGCTCCAGAGTAGAGGGTTAGTTGGCAGGAGGATCCGGGGCAGCCAAGCCTTGATGGGAGCCAGGCCCAGAGGAAGCCCAGATGGGACCCCCACCACTGCCGCCCGAGGGCCCTGCCTCCCAGGCCAGCTCCTAAGCACACACGGCATTCTGGGCCTTGTGTTAGATGTAACATTTGTTATTTTATTGGAAAAAGCTGGTATTAACATATTTATAATTTTATTCAACAGTTGGATATTTGTGAGACATTGAAGAAAACAAGAATGCACCTATGAGTCAGAGTCCAAAAGGAGCGGGCCCACCGCAGCTTCCTGCGAGAACAGCGTCGAGGAAACAAGCAACGCCGCCGCCATGACCGTGCAAGCGTCCAGACAGCGCAGACCAGAGCACGCAGAGGAGGAGGGGGCCACGCCATGCCACTGCCCCGCGCCCGCCAGCCCAGTCCCCTCAGCTCCTCCTCCGCACACATTTTGTTGCTCAGGCTGCTTTAGCAGAGTTATTTTCCAGGGACTCAAAGACATACCGTCTTCTGAGAAGACCTTTTCCTGTCGTTCTTTTCTTTTCGGTTTGGTACACAAAGTTTAAAACAGAAATAAGGATCTAGGAGCTGTGTCTAAGAGCCCCTTTGAAGATGGAGATGTGCACTTTGAAGGTGAGGCAAACGCTGACCCTGTGGCTGGATAGCGCCTTCTAGCTTCAAATGCACGCTTCCTGTCAGCACCCGGGTCCCCGCGGAAGGAGGCCGGGCCAGGGACCCGAGCCTGGGAGCTGGCATGGCGTCCACGCTCACCGCACGACTCACTGCATTCTCGAGCCTCTTCACAGGGCAGGAGAGCCACCTGACCCTTTGATTGTTAAATTTAATTAGGATAGATATGTACATATGATACTGTCCAGGCTGCCTGGATTTTGTAGTGACATATAAACAAACATTCTTCATTCACGATTAAAAAAAAAAAAAAACCAATGGACCCATTTCAGTGTGTGGATAACATGGCTGCAAGTGAGTGGACATGCGTTTTGTGCTTTTACACACACGAAAGTTTTCCATAATGCACTGAGAGGCCTCACCCAGGTCTGTTTCCTGGGTTGTAGTCCAAGTCGTAAAGGGTGTGGTTGGGTTCTGCCGGGCTTCCAGCTGCTCCCTGTTTTCTCACAAGTTGCTGAGCCTCATGGTCCTGCCGAATCCCATGAGAGGACCCTGCGGGGCCAGGGCTCTGGTCTTGGCAGAGCAGGGTTTGCTATGGAAATGTCACTTTCTCTGAGTGTCCTCTGGGACTGTGTGTGTGGTCCTCAAAGAAAAGATCCTAAATGGGCACGACATGCAAGTTCTGTGTGTTTGCAAGAAGCCACGGTGCATCACGGTGAACACGGCGTCCGTGGGGGAAAAGCGCATGACCTCACCACCCAGGGAGTGGCCACCAGCAGGTCTCCATCTTCCCTCGTCACCCTTGTCATACAGATGCCTACTCTCCTCTTCATCAGATAGAGAGATGTTCCCCTTCCAGAACCTTCCATCAGAATGGTGAGCCACAGGAACCAGTGCAAAGACCGGGAGGGATCCTGGATCCTGCCACTTGGTGAGTGCCTGCCTCGGGCGACTTGCCTCTGCTCAGAGCCTCGGCCTCCCGTGTGCAAAGGCGATGATGACCATTCGCCCTTCCCAGCCTGGACTCGGAAGCAGTCGCTGCCTGTGGAGGACATGAGACACCACTTCCAGGTCGAGAGCGGGATGTTGAAGTTCACAGGCGCAGCCAGTGTCTGTTTAGCAAAGCGTTGGTGAGTGTGGAGGGAAGAGGTGGAGGTGCTGGCTTGGGCCAGATGCCCCTGCAGCTCACACACACCTAGATGTGACAGCCAGGCAAAGGGGACGATGAGGAGAGGGTGCCAGGCCCACACCTCCTCACAGGAAACCGGGCCAGCTGGGCCTGGGAGGACGACCATCCAGACACCGAGGCGCAGAGCCTGCCTCTGCACGTTCCAAAAAACCCAGGTCGCCGTCAGCTCTGAGACGGGGCAAGCTGCTCCATTCACAGTCCAAAGAGCCCGGCGTCCCCAGAGCCCCATCAGGGACCAGCCCCCGCTCCTCCTGGAAGGACCCATGGCATGAAGTCCTAATGATGTGGGAAGAGCACAGGTGGAGGCGGGAACGTACCTAACGAAGGGACCCTGAACTCAGCCTCCATGGTCACACCCGCTGAGGGTGTGGCAGAGTTCCTCCCCTCCTTCACCACGACACCCACGTCACCACATCCCCACAGCCACCTCTGGAGTTGACCTCCTGTGCTGCTGCTGAATGTCGGGACACCCTGCGAGAGTCGGCGGGGCGGCCCGGGCCTTGTGCACTAGTGCATGTCGGAGTTGACCTTGTCCTGGAAGATGTAGAGGTTGTTGGTGGCCGCGATGGCGATGATGTTCTCTGCTGGGTGCCAGGCGGTGTGCAGGATCTTCTTGGTGAAGTCCAGGCTGTCCACGCTGATGTCGTCGCGCCGCCGCTTGCCACCCACACACACACGCCGGGGCTTGAGCACGGCCCTGGGCTTGCTGCTCTCCCTCGAGGCCTCCAGGGTCACGTCCCGCTTGGTGTTGCGGTCAAACATGCGGAAGAAGTTGTTGTAAGCCCCCGTCATGATGACGCTGCGGAAAGAGGCGTCAGTGGGGGGCGGGGCGAGCACCCGCCCTGCGCCCGTCCCTGGAGCAGAGCCACCCCCGCCTCTCGCCTCCTCTCCCTGGGGCCTCCTCAGCTCCCTGACATCTTGGCTGCCGTCACTGCTGTGCACACTTCGGGACGGGGGCTGAGACCCCAACGTAGAGAAACCCCCTCTGGGCACTTCCCTGGGGTAGGCAAGGCAGCCCTGGATCTGCAACTGCAGAGCGAAGGACACCGAGGTCGAGGGGCCCCCAGGCCCAGGCCCCGCTCCCAGCAGCCATGGCCGCAGCGAGTGACTGCAGAAGGCTCACTGCCACTGGGGGGAGGGGGGACCGCCCAGGGTTGCCACAGTCCCTGGCGGAGGGTCTGTGTGCACCCTCCTCCTTCTCTCTTCAGCTAGGGCTGCTGCCTGGGAGGGAAAGGCAGAGGGTGCCTACGCTGTAGACCCGAGGGAAGAGCAGTGCGTAGGCCTGGGTCCCGAGGAGGGCTCTGGGGCAATGTGGGGTGCAGAGGAGGCCCCGGCCCTGCCGGCTCTCTCTCCTCTTGGAAGCTGAGTTGTGCTTCTGAGGTGAGATGCTCCCAGGGCCATGAGAGCCAGGATGGGCGTCCCGTGAGGCTCAGGAGCCTGGCTTGGGGCCCTAGGTGACGGTGCGCCCAGGCTGAAGGGGACACGTCTCTTGTAACAAAACTTCCTTCTCATGGGAAGGGCCACAGTGCTGGCCTTCCTGTCACCTCCCAGCTGGCTCTATCCGAGGGATGAGGTGGGCAGTGGGCCACAGGCCTCTGTGGATGTTCCTGGGGCACCCAGGCCCACCTGGCAAGGGTACACTCGGGGTCTCAGTGAGAGCACATGCCAGTGGGTGTCCAGAGAAGTCCTAGGGACAAGCTCTTCCAAACAGTTCTGGAAGGTTCCAAGGGAACCACAGAGGAAGTGCCGTGCTCTGGGGCTGGTAGATTTAGGGTTCTGTCACCTGTGAACCCCAGGCCTATGGGTGAGAGGAGGGGGAGTCACCAGGGACCCAAGTGGGGAGGCAGACAAGGAGGGAGAGAAGGAGAGAGGCAGAGAGACAGAGGGAAGAGACAGAGAAAGGAGAGACATTCAGACAGATTAAGAGGGCCATTTCATGCCTTCCGGGGACCTCGGAGGGTGGCTGTGTCTGTCACTGTGGAAGAGGGGTTGGGAGCTGTGACAGGGAAGGGGGATGTTAGGGTTGTCATCCAGCAGGGAGGAGGAAGTGGGCGTGTAGGGAGGCAGGGGGTAGATATGGGCAGGACGAAGAGGAGACGCCCCAGCAGAGGGCCAGCCCCGGGGAGCCCCGCTCCCTGCAGGGAGGAGAGTGCTCTGGGCTGGCCACAGGGGTCAGCAGGACTCTTTCAAGTGGGTGACCAGGGAAAGCACAGGCCTGGATGCCCACTGGCCGCACGCACCACGGGACAGGGTGTCACAAGACAGCCATGGGCGGCCATGCTTCATTGGAACCACTTTCCAGGTGGGCAGACTCAGGGGCGGGGACTTAACCAGGCACTCCGCAGCAGGACAGTGAAAGGAGGGGACCAGACGCACAGCTGCCCACCCCTCCACACGAAGCCTCCGCGCCTTGTTGGAACTGGGGTGGGCACTGCGGGGCTGAGCTCACCCGACACGCCCTGTGGCACCAGCTGCTCCTCACCACCCCTATCCAGTGGGGGCTGAGCTTCCCGTCAGCCAGGAGCACTGATGCGGGCTGTGGGCCTGCGTGTGCCTCCGCGTGCAAGGGTGTGGTCCTGCGCGTGCCTCCGCGTGCAAGGCTGTGGGCCTGTGTGTGTCTCTGTGTGCAAGGCTGTGGGCCTGCGTGTGCCTCCACATGCAAGACTGTGGGCCTGCGTGTGTCTGTGTGCAAGGCCGTGGGCCTGCGTGTGCCTCCGCGTGCAAGGCTGTGGGCCTGCGTGTGCCTCCGCGTGCAAGGCTGTGAGCCTGCGTGTGTCTCTGTGTGCAAAGTCCCAAAGGGCAGCACCAGGGTGCTTGGTTACGGGATCCCAGCACAGACTCGCCAAGCTCAGAGGAAGCCAGGTGCCTCTGCGTCCCAGAAATGAGACAGCCCTGGGCAGCATTCCCTGTGCCCTGGATGAGGGTGCACAGGGACCCCAGCCCCACCCCACCCCAGGGGCACCAGTCTACCCCCAGGGGGAAGGCGAACAGGGGAAACCACGTGGTAGGTGGCAGGATGGGGAAGAAAGCCCAGGGGGCTGCGGGTGGGTGGGGAGGACCCCAGGGCTTGCTGCAGAGGCCACGGGAAGCCACCAGGAGCAGAGCACTCAGGGCGGGATCACGAGGGCCGGAGCACGGAGCGGGCAGCGGTGGGGACCACCAAGGCTGGGACAGGGGCCTGTAAAGCGCACGCCTGCAGGCAGTGCTGGGGGAGGACAGGACGGTGGAGCCCCAAAGCTGGGCACCAGCCACCTGGAGCTCAGTGCCTCTGGCTCTGGGCACAGGTGTCGCCTGATCACATGCGACCCCTGGTGGCCACTTGGAGGCAGGACAGGCAGGGGTGGCAACTGGGGACAAACACCCAAATATACCTAGTAGCCGGGTTGGAGTCACCTCCTTACAGCACCATGTTCCTCTCCTGAGATTCTAACTGGACCTACACCCACTGTTCACCAGGGAGTCCCCAGGCGTGTGACGGCCACAGGGCAGGAGGGCCTGAGCAGTCCTGCCTGCTGGGTGTGCGATCGGCCTGTGGGCTAGAGAGGAGGCCTGGGGTACGGGGCCAGCCTCAGGCTGGGGCTCCTAGTCTTCTAAGTGTCCTTCAGAGGACCCCGTGACCACCCTGCTGGCCACTGCACGCAGCTCTGGCTGGAAGCCCTGCGGGCAGCTGTGCCCCTCATGGCAGCAACAGGTCCAAGGGCTCCCGTCACCACTGGCTCGGCCCCACTTAAGGCCAGGCCTGCTTTCACGTGACTTCCTCCTGACCCTGGTCCAGTCACTGTCCCCCACCCCTTCCAAGCCCTGTGCCCAAAGCCACAGCAGGTCACAGCACAGCAGCTTACGGGACTACGGCAGCCCTCAGCAGCTCAGGGGCCCAGCTGTCCAACAGGAGGTGTGTGGTGGGGGCCATCCACGTGAAAGGCCAGACTGTGCCCCTGGGCCCCACCCCTGTCCACACCGCATGGACAGACAGCTGAGGGCCTGCTCGGGGCTGCTGCCAATGGTGGCCACAGTTAGGTGGGAGGGGGCCAGGTGGACCAATGGTCACTGCTGCAGAGAAGCGAGGCCATCATGGCGCCCATGGGGATGGACAGATGACAGTGACCAGGTGCCACATGCTGCCTGCCTCATGGAGACAAGGGACTGGGGTTCAGCCCTCATGCCCCATGGCCCCAGGGTGTGTGGCCCCGCATCAACACCTTCACTCAGCAAGGAGTATCCACCCAGGATGGTCAGCCCAGCTGCCTGCTGCGGTCACGCAGGTCAAGAACCCCCGGGCTCACCTGTCGCTGCCATTCCAGGCACATTCAAACTTGTCAAAGATGCAGTCATTCTCGTACAGGGAACAGAGCTTGCTCCGAAGGTAATCGTGGACCTGGTGAGAGGAGGGCCGGGTGAGCACTGGACAGGGAGAGCGTCACGGGGCACTGCCACTCCTGAGCTGCCTGCCCAGACTCCTCATGGCGGAGAGAAAGGGCCCTGTTTGTGAGGTACTGCCAGGCGGGCCACAGGACCCGCTCCACGCCAGGTGGCACAAGCTAAGTTGGGTACGGGTCCCCGGCCGGTTGAGACCCACCAAGACCCCGCACGCCCCTCCACAAGGCACCTTGGAATCAAGCCACGCGGTTCAGGGGTCTGCACGGACCACGGGCAGCGCAAGGCTTGGTGTCCCTGTCCCGTTCTTAGGCCTCTGCCCTTTCTAGAGGGACTCAGAAGAGCGGCTCCTGCCCTGGGTGCAGTGTGTGTTGGCGCCGATGGCCTCGCCGTGGCCAACGCAGGCTGTCGCTGGGAGAGGCTCGGTGGGCCCTACTCACACGTGGCCCCGCTAGCCCCGGAGCAGGCCATCTCCTGAGCTCTGTGCCCCTGGCCAACCCTGCCCACCTGCCCCTACCTCCCGGGACAGCCCCTACCCAGGCCTCGGGAGGGAGGACTCGGATGTGGGGCACTGAGTCTGGCGGCCTCCCTCACACCCCATCCCCCAGAGCCCGGGCTTCCTCTCTGCGGGCACTGGACGGCACCCTCTTCACAGGGGCAGTAAGGAACGGAGGTGACTCCATGTGCCACCCTTGTGTGACACCCCACGCCCCTCATCCCTGTGACACCGTGAGGCTCCAGCTGGGCCTTCAGGTGCGTGCTTTCCCGCCACAGCTGCGTGACCAAGTCCCACCCGCTTGCCCTTCTGGGTCTAATGCCAGTGCCTGCTTCTCCAGGAAGCCCAGGACCTCCAGCTCCCGAGGCGCCCGGAGCCGCCCGCCGCGGCCTCGTTGCTCTCTACTCCACGTGCTGGGCTGCACCTCGCGAGGCTCGCGACCCCACAGCGTCTGGCTGGACACGAGAGGAAGCAGCGCGCGTCCTTTCAGGGAGGTGCAGACTCACCAGCCCTGCACCAGTGTCCAGGGCGCGCTGCTCCCAGGAGAGGGCAGAGCTGCCCACTTGGCAAGAGACAGAGATGGGGAGGAGGGTTTGCCCTGCTTTCAGGCGCAGCCTGATGTCCGTCCTCGTTCTCCCCCTCTCCTCCCCGAAACTGAGGCCCTGGGTGCCGGGGTGCTCCCACTCCCTGGAGGTGGGCTGGCTGGGAGCAACGGCCTGTGGGACCCCGCCTGCCAGGGGCCCAAGGTCTCCAGACAGCGGCACCCACCTGGTAGGTCTCTATGGGCCTGGCCTCCATGTTTAGGTCCCAGACCTTGACGGTGAGGTAATCCCGTGTGAGCATGTACCGGCCGCTGTGGCTGAACTTCACGTCCGACACCGAGGAGATGATTTCCGAGAAGAAGGAGCGGTTGCTGGGGTCCTCGGGTTCTTCAAAGACTGAAGGGAGGATGGATCACGGTCACTGGAGTGCCCAGCCCGCGAGTCAGAAGGACAGATGACCGTTCCCACCCTGGGCCCAGCTGTCCCTGTGCACAGTCATTTATTCACTCAGCACACCTATGACCAAGCGCGGTCAGGCCGTGGCCAGACATCAACCACGAGAGGAGGAAGCAGCGCCTCCAAGGGCTCCTCTGTGCATCAGCTTCTGCACTGCACTCTGCCCATGAAGTACCTCATCTAACTCCCCAATAAAAGTATCAAGGATATGCTAATTATCTCCATTTTACAGCCAGGAAAACCAAGAGCGGCTCCAAACCACAGCGGGGCCCAGAGCTGGAAGAAAGTGGTGGAAGGGAACCAGCCCTACACTCCAGGGCTGCCCTCTTCTGCCTCCTACTGGGGACGTCCAGCGCCAGATCCTGACATCCTCCAGTGTCTGGGCACCGTCCTCCCCTAGGCTGGGCGCGGCTATGGCTTCTGCACTAATCGACTCTGGGACCCTGGGCAGGTCTCTGCTCATGGTGCGGAGGGTGCTCATGGCCATGGCCTTCCACGGTGGCCCTGGTGCCAGGATCCCTTCTGGCCAAGCAGTAATACCTTAGGCTCCATGGGAAGGGGGGGGCAGTCATTTACTGACCAGCCTGGGATCTAACCATTTGTCAACCTGTCCTGCTGTCCCCATGGACACCATCTGAGTGGCGGTCCTGTCTGCTGGCCTGTTCTACAAACCCAGGCCTGAAATAAGGAGGCAGAGCCCTGACCACAGCTCCCAAGAGGCTCAGGGGAGGTCCCCTCCCTGCTGGCCCTCTGGTCACAAGGTGCCACGTCCTGTTCCCAAGGTCTGTCCCAGCCCCTTGCTCCTCTGCTGGGACCCTGCCCTCTCTAAGGTAGGTGCTGTTTCCATGATCGCTGAGCCTCCCACCAGCCTCCAGGAGGAGAGACCCACAGAGGTCACAGGCTGAGAGGACACCAACCAGTCACTGAAAACAGACAGCAGGCCACTGGCCCCATAACCCTACACTTGGGCACTTCTGATGGTTCCTAGGGAAAAAAGGGTCAGAAGCACAAAGGTAAGTGGGAAGGGACCTTCATCAGTCTGAAAAAGTCATGCCTTAAAATGCCTCATTTTTCTTTTTAAACGTGGCTATGTGATGTTCGACATGACAGACGTTCCCCTCGAGACGGCTGCCTCTTGTCCATGTCAACCCCCCACCCAGGCACGCAGGCACGGGCTGCGACCCCCGGGCCTCACTAAGAGACCAGGGGTTCCCCCACTAATTGACGGAATCGCTAAGGACATTTCACAGTGGTTACTGCTGCCAAGAATTTAAAGACGTGTCCCAGAGCCGCTGCCACTTGTGATGGCCCAATCTAGTCCTCTCTCCTGCCCTCGGCCTGGCGAATCTGTGTAAAAGTTGGAGGGCTAAGTCAGCAGAACCTCCGTCCCAGCCCTTTCTTCCTAAGGACTTTGCATAGTGGAGGCTCCATGGCTTAGCTGGTGCCCTGATGGTCAGGTCCTCCTCCCCTGCGTGTCCCTTCCCCTCCCCGCTAGGGCCAGGTGAGGGCACTGGGGGACCGCCCCCGTCCCCCTGCCCCAGGCCAGGGACGCTGGGCTCTGAAGACCCAGGGCTTTAAGGACATCCAGGCGGAGCCTGTGGCGGGACCACGGATGGTGCCCTCTTCTGTGGGACACTCCAGGGGGGCCGGAGCCTGCGGGACCCAGGCGGGCCACAGCCTGAAGCCGACAAGCTCCCCCCCACCTGCTCCCGCCCAACCTGCTGCCCTGGCCTCATGCACACCCGGGCCGCCCTCCCCACAGCGGGCCTCTTCCCGCCGGGGCCCAGGGCGAGCACAGGGCCAGGCAGCCCGCCTCTCTGAGCCCTGTTCCCTCACCTGGAGAAAGGGCAAGGTGGCGAGGTGACACCTGGCCCCTGTGGACAGGTAGTGGCTGCTCAGTGAGTCAGCGTGGCTCTTTCCAGGGGTCCCCTCAGGTTGCCTCCGCTCCTCGTCCCTCCTCACCTGCCTTCCTTCATGACTCCCGTGCGCTCTCTGAGCCTGGCTCTCACACCCGCTCTCGCACGCTGCTCACGTGCTCTCCAGAGAAACCCAGGCTCACCTCTGCTGTCGCCCGGCCGGTGTCTTGGTGCATGGAGGGTCGTGGTCACCTCGTGGGCTGTACACCACCTTAGGCAGGGGTCCTGCCTTGGTAGCTCTGCCCACACAGAGCCTGAAGCCCGGCTAGCTCGGCCCAGCCCTGCTCACTCGACAGACAGACCTCAGGGCTGCTGGTGCGCAGGCACTCGCCGCTCGGTCCCTCACCGAATCTCTTCCCTAAGGGGATGCGATGCCACTTAAGTCTCAGGCCTGGAGGGAAGACCTCACTGGGTGTCAGGGCACACCGGTGTCCCTCTCAGTGGTGGCCACGCTCCAGCCTGGTGCTGGCAACACGTGCACAGCTTTCCTCTGGGCACAGATGGGGCTGCACGGAGCATGTGGAGCTGGGCTACGGGGTCGGGGTCAGCGGCCACACGCCTGGGCCTAAGCCACACATCCAGGGACAAGGCGCAGGTCCCTGAGAACTTGAGAGAAGCAGACGGGGCTGCGAGTCCTCAGAGGCAGAGACCACAGGACACGGGCCTGAAGCGACGGGGCGCCGATGGGGTCCTCTGGGTCACCGCACCTGGCTGCCCTGGCAACGAACCCCTTCCCTTACATGATACAGGGCCATCCATGTGCCTGGAACAAGCCATGTGCTCAGGCTAGCCCCTCCTGGGGCTCCTGAGCCCAGGCTAGCCCCTCCTCGGGCAGTGCTCTGGGGGAGCTGGCCAGGCGGTGCTGCAGGAGCGTGGCTGGGTGGGGATTGAGGGGCCCTGGGCACCAGTGACCTCTTGAGGTCCAGGGGATGCCTCTGTTCGGAGATGCCGCCAGGTGGCACCTGGCTGCCCCTGAGGCTGTGCGAGTTGGGGGGCGGGGAGTTCCTAAGAGGCAGTGGGCAGTCATCAGTCACAGGTGGATGATGACACCTGTCCCCCTGAGGCAGGTGGTGCCTCAAAGACCCCTCCTTCCACTCCACCACACTGTCCCCCACACCCCTGTCCCTGTGAGCTGCCAAGGCATGTTTCCCCAGGATGCTCTGGTCTCGCTGCCAGGCTGGCTCCTCCTCAGAGGCCTCTCCCTCCACCCTGAGGGAGACCAGCTGGCCGCCCACCCACGATGCCCTGCAGAAATGCCCTGCTGTGTGCCCTCCATGCATCGGTTGGGCTCCTGTCTCCTGGCACGGCAGGCACCTCGACTCAAGCCAGCTCTTCCCGGCCCCTCCAGCCTGCCTCCACTAGCCCGGCCGCTCCGGGGGGCTGGAGCCGTGGCACGGTGCCAACCTGAGCCCTCTCCCGGACCAGCCACCCGAGCACCTGCATCTCTGCCCCCAGCCAGTCCCCATTTTCAGCCTCACCCCCAAACTGTTCTCCACTTGGCCGCCAGGGAGATCCTGCCAAACAGCCAGGCCAAGCCGCTCCTCACTCACAGCGCCCTGTGGCTTTGTCCCCTTCAGAGTGAGCCAGAAGCTCTCCCCACGCCTGTGAAGCTCTCCACGCAGGCCTTCCTCCGTCCATGCACCTGGCCTCACTCTGCCATGTTGGCTTCAGCATCCAGCCCCAGGGCCTTTGCACTGGTTGCTCCCACTGCAGGGGAACTGTGCCCGACTCTGCCTCCAGATTGCTGCAGGGTCTCAGCCATCTGGCATTTCTGCTATGGATGCAGGATCAGGGGTGCACCTCGGGAGTCCCTCCCACACAGCCCCTCCACGTGAGCCTGGCTCACACACAATTCCCACGAGCTTTCGGCCTTTGAGGTTTCTGTAGAGGCAGAAAGAGCTCAGGCTGGTGACAGGAGACCATCTGACTCTTCCTTGGCGCTACCTGACTGTGTGACCTTGGGCAAATGTCTTCACTTCTCAGTGCTTCAATGTGGTAGACAATAGTGACCTCTAAGGAACTCGTGCACACGTGCACACGGGGAGAGGCTCTGGAGGCTGGAGGACACAGGGACCTCTCAGAGGGAGGCAGGGCTCAAGGCAGAGGGAGAGGGGAGCAGAGCTCAGCGTGACCTGCGTGAGGATGAGGGCCACGGCTGGGGAACGGGAGGCCCCTGGAGGCTGGAGATGGACTCCACCCGAGGCCCCTAGGGACCCAGCCGCCAGCCTCCCAACTCCGCCTCTGACTCCACAGAGGAAAGAGCAGCCTCCAGGCTCCATGGCGGCAGCAGGATCGGCGCACTCCTGCTCGGCGTCTGTGACGCCCGGCCAGCCCCGCTCCACGGCAGCTCTGGGACTGGACGGATGCCACCCGGGTAGCCCGAGCTGCACTCTAAGCACTCAGCAAGCGTGAGCTGGGGTCTCGTGGTGCCCACCAAGGGCCTGGACCCCTGCCTGTCCCAGGAGCCTTCCGCGGCTGCACTGTCCAATGCAGAAATAACTGTCTATTCTGAGGACTGGCGGAGGGCTGTTTCCATGGTTACCCTGTCACAACGCCTAGCAGACAAGACCCTGGTTTCCACTGCCGAGAGAAACCAGGGGCATGTACCCGAGAGCAGGGCAGCCTGCGTGCCCTCCCACCCCCTGGTGAGGATGGTCTGGGAAGCTACTGTGCTTCTCAGACCTCCGGTTTCCTCATCTGTCCACTGTGGAAATGACATCCACTGTGGTCCAAGAGTCCGGTCGCAGAGTGAACTGAAAATCGCAGATTCATCCCGTTAGGAAGGGATGCTGTGAATGTGTCTCCCTGGGGTGTCGCTCCCGGTCCCTTGCTGAGCTTTGAGCCGAATGGAAAAACGCATACAGTGGGAGGTGAGGACTGAGCCTCTCTCCAGGCCTCTAAAACAGCTCGCTGAAGGGCAGCCATTTCTGCTCTGATCAGAAACAGCCCCCACCACCTGCTAGTTAGGAACCATCTGCCTGAGAACCAGGAACAGCTGGGCCGAGCAGGCAGGAGGGCGTCCGACCCCTCACTCCTCATTAGCGCAAGGGAGCGAGGCAAGGGAACAAGCTGCACAGTCAGAGCTGGAACGACCCTGCCCGGCCCTGCAGAGGACCCCGGGCTGAGCGCGTGGCTCAGGCGCCCAGGCCCGGGCTTCCCGGCACCGCACGCGGGGAGGGGAGATCCCTCCACGCAGGCTTGAAAAGCCCAGAAAACTTTAAAATACAGCATGAACTCCGACAGAAAACCTGCATGCACCACGGATCGAAAGGGAGATGGATCCTATAACACGCCAACCAGGAAAACGAAGAGCTGCCCAGCTCGGCATGGGCAAAGTACAGGGAAGTCAAACCAAAGGCCAGCATCTCCTAGGAGCACGCGCACAGGCTGCATGAGACCAGCGAGTCATCCGCAGCCCACACGTCTGCAGGCCACGGAGGGGCCTGGGCACCAGGATGCGGCCAACGCTCCCTGGGGAGTCTCAGGAGGCCAGAAAACAGGCCACAGGGATGTCTCAGGAGGCACCCGGCCATGCATCACCAACCAGTGCCAACCAGTGTCCCCGAAGACCCAGTGTCCCCGAAGACCCAGTGTCGCTTGCTCCCTGAACATCTCTCCCTCGGAACCTCAGTGCATTACGGGGAGGGGTCTGCCAGGGCCCCAAAGCAATGCTCCCTGCAGCCCTGGGGAACGGGGCAGGAATGAAAATTGGGTTAGTCATCAGAACCAAAGCTCCATTTCTCCCACCCTCAAGTGTGCATGTGACTCAGACAAGGCTGGCTCATCACCAGGAGCCGAGTGGTCCCAGGGCCAGAATCCAGGCGGCCTGGCGGGCTCAGGAAGGCACAGTGCTCCCGCATACCCTGGGGACCCGCGGACTCAGCTGCCGAAGCCCAGGGGTGTGACTGCCACCCCTGGATGACAATGGACGACAGGTCTCTGCGCCCCCTCAGTCCCCCCGATTCGAAGCTGCCGTTTAACACCACAGAGCCAGGAGCAGAGTCTGGGCCGCTCGCACAGCTCGCCCCGGCGGCCGCCGCCTGGTCCCTACGGGCTTTCCTCTGCTTCCTTCTTGGGCAGGGTGGCCACTGCGCTCTTACGCTCCGTCTTTCACAGGATCCTTTCCACACCATTTAAAAATCCTCTAAAACAACACTGGAAAGGAGGTGGCCGAGCAGGCTCCCCACAGCGTGGACGTTGCTCAGTGGCCCTTTGCACTGCTGAACACGGGGGTGTCTCTGAGCCCCTGTCCTGGGGGAAGGATGTGCCCGGAAGCCTGGGTTTCCCTCCACGGGGCTCAACGGAGTCGGGGCCGAGACCCTTCCTTCCATCTCACTCTGTGCACTCCGAGGCAGAGTGGCACACAGGCCAGGCTCCGGGTCGGGGGCTGAGTCGGCAGCACTGGGCACAGGCGGTGGCAAGGCTGTGAAGGGCAGGATGGCCCCGGCCTGGCCACCTGATGCTGCAACCCTGTGGACTGCTGTGTGCATCACGGCAGGTGAATGGAATTCAGGCGCTGGTCAGTGACCTTGAGATGGGGCGTCACCTGCAGTGCCCCAGTGGAGCCAGTGTGACCAGAGGGTCTTTATAAGGGGAAGAGGGAGGCAGAGTGGCTTTGGAGACCAAGATGAGAGTAGCCAACAGCCCGGGAAGGCGGGCTGCAGCCTCTGGAAGCTGGCAGGACAGGGAGGGCGCCTCTCCTAGAGCCCGCAGGAGCCAGGCTGCCCGGGGCACCTCCCTCTGGGGCGAGGAGGCTGCGTCAGACTGGCCCGCGTGCTGTGAGGGAATGACCCTGTGCTGTGCTAAGGTTGTCCACTGTGGCAGTGCAGGGGACAGCTCAGTCCCGGGCCTGGTTGTGGGCCAGCTCTGCTCACGCTCGCCTGAGCCTCAGGTGGCTCCTGGCCTCCCCTCTGTCCTGTCCGCATGCCAGTAACTCGGGGGCCCAGGCCTCTCCCTGGCATCCAGGCCTCCATGTCTGGCTGCCTGCTGGACTGTACTCCCAGGAGTTGGGTACAGATGCCCCACTCACGTGCCCAAGCCTGCCACCGATTCGGGCCCACCCACCTTCACCTGCCGCTCCAGCCTCACCTGGAGTCTGCAGCGCCCCAGGCACACCCTTGCTTTCGCCCACCCAAGCCCACCTCGCTTGGAGCACACTTGATCCTTGACCCTTCCCTGGCCTGCGGGCAGCCTGAGCCCCCTGCCCCTGCTCCACTCTGACTGGGCTCCCGCCCTCCTTCCCGCTCTCCCGCTGCTGGCCACTCTGCCTTCCAACACGGCTCCCGCCTCCTGCCTCTGCCCCTGCACAGCACTGCTTCTGGAACATTCTTCTCCCCACCACCCCAGGGTTCCCCTGGCTGTTTTGCCATGACTCTTCAGTTTGACCCCCGGCTCTGTCCCTGCCCTGACACTGCTGTCTAGCTTGTTCACTGTCTCCCCGACTCGGACGCAAGCCCCTGGAGGGAACCGGCTCCTACTGAAAGCTCCACGCGCCCCGCGGAGCTGGGAGGAGCTGAGGAGGGCGGTGCAGCCGGAGCGCAGGACAGAACTCACGGAGGGAAAGGGAACAGGAGCTCAGCGCCCTGAGCCCAAGTCCCCAGGGCTGGTGCGGGGCCCACCCGACTGCGTCCAGGGGAAAGGTGTGGCCCGCCCGTGCCACCAGCAGGCCGGGCCTCGCTCACCGGGCAGCGGTTCTTCCCAGACGCTGCTAACAGGCGCTGGGACCGATGGGGAGGTGGGCCAGAGGGACACAGCCCGCCCTCACACGTGGGCACACCCTGCTACCCCCCAGTCCAGAGGGGAGCCTGAATCTGCCTCTGTGCTCTGGGGGCCCAGTCCCGCCGAGTTCAGTCTTGGGGACCCTGGGCCCACCCCTGGGGCTCTTCCTCGCTGTACGGTGGCTCCCTCAGAGCCTGGGAGGCAAGCAGAGGAGACAGCCAAGAGCCAGGCCTGGGCCAGGCTCAGTCGAGCGTTGAACGGCATTGGCCGGCATGGGCTGTGGTGCTGTCTTGTTTGCTGGCTGGTCCCCCTGGGCCTCCAGGGCACCCCAGGGAGGGCTCTGGGACAAGGGGCTACCCTGGGAGTTCTGCGAGGGAAGGGCAGTGCAGGGCGGGAGGACAGAGGAGGCCTGACCTGCATGAAGGTCAGGGAAGGTTCCCAGGGGTGGCGCCAGGGCAAGCACCTCCTTCACTCCTGGGTCTCCAGGCCCTGATCCCAGAATCCCAGGCCCTGGAGCCAGGCAGCTCCTGGGGCGGCAGGCCCAGCATCCCCGCAGCCAGAGCTAAGGAGGCACCGGGCAGCACCCCGGCCGGCCCGCCAGCCACCCGCAGTCCCAGGACAGCCTCCCGGGCCGCCCACGAGCGGCGGCAGGGCCCAGGCGCGGCACTTACGCTTGGAGTGCTTGTCACACAGGGCGGCCGCCCGCATGTCGCAGAGCCGCAGCGAGCCCTTGCTGCTGCTGTAGACGAAGAGGTTGCAGTGGTGGGGGTGGAACTCTGAGGCCGTGATCACCTCCGTGAGGTCCTCCATGTTGGCCGGCTTGATGTCCACGATGTCTGGGCCAAGGTCAAGGAAGGGCAGCGACGGCACCCTGGCTGCTCTCCCTCCTGAGCTCCCAGGCCTCCCAGGCAAGCCCGTTCGCCTCCTCTGCTCCCGGGACCCCCAGACGAACACCCCAGCCTGAGAGGCCGCTGAGCCACGTTGCTGCGGGAGAAGCTTTTGCCGGCCACCCTTCCACGAGGGCCTACTGTCCTCGCCGAGCTGGGCCCACTGCCTCCCTCCACCCTGAGCCCTCTCCCCAGTGGCTCCCAGCCCCTACCAGTGTTGAGCAGAGGATAGGAGCTTTTACTGCACACCTACTGCATGCCGAGCCGGGACCACCCTTGGTGAGCGAGTCCTCGTCTCTCATTCTGAACTGTCTGAGGCTGAGGGTGGGCCCCGGCCGGCTCCCTCCCCCAGCACCACTCCCAGCCCAGGACCTGGGAGTCTCCTGTGGGAAAAGGGCCTCCTGCCTTTCTGGGCCGGCTCTGACTGGTGCTGGTCAGGCTGGAGAGTTGGAGGCCCAGAGACTGGGTCCCCCAGTGGTCCAGGGCGGGGGCTGTTAAGCCAGAGCACTCTGGGAACCTCACTTGCTTTTGCAAGGGACACTGGGCACAGTGGACACTGTAAGACAACTCTGGGAGGGGCTTGGTCTCCACATGCCACAAACAGTCACAGGCAACACCTGGGACCCCTCTGAGCAGGGACCCTGGGGCCAGCAGCCAGTATTGCTCTCTGAAGCCACGACCAGCGCCCTGGGGCAGCATGGCCTCCTACAGGCCGTGGACATCCCACTGGGCCCAGCTGCCTCACTCTTCATGGATGCCCTCGTGTATGTAATGGAATAAATGACTGAGAAGGGACGCATTCCCTGCTGAATTTCATTTAGCCCATCCCAGGACCAGCCTGAAGGTGGGCTCCTGGCAAGGGAGGTGACCATGGAAGAAGCCCCTTGGCACAGCAAGGACAGGACTCCACTCCCACCCGAATGGCCAGGTGTGTGCAGGCACCAGACGCTTGGTCCAACAGTGACCACCCTGGACGGCTCTAACTTTTGGCAACCGCACCAGGTCAGAAGTTGGAGGCCCTGGGATGGGCATGGAGGCCTGGCCCTGGCATGGAGGTCTGGCCCTCTCCAGAGTGGGCCCTGTCAGAAACCTTGCCTCTGCCCTGCAGCCATCTCACATGTGCAAAGTGAGGCAGTGGGCGTGAGCAGGGAACCTCCTTTCCTTCAGAGGGTGGCCCCTGGCCCTTCCCAGCTCCTGCACGGCTGTGGGAGTCCACGTGTGGGACTCTGCTGTCCAAGGACCATCTCAGGACAGGCCTCCCTTGGGGAAGGGCACAATCAGACGCACTTCGAGCCCCTCCCACTTTGCTGCCTAATTCTGCTTGGCTGTTTGATAGGCTTCTGATCCGCTTCCCACCCCTCTCTGGCAGCCAAGAATCACTTTCCCTGTAAGAAAATTTGGCACAGGGAGACTCAGGAGAGAGAAGCACATCCCACAGACCTGCTCTGGGCAGCGAATGGCCCCCAAAATGTGTCCATAAACCCCAAGAGAGTGTGAATGTCATCTTATTTGGAAAAAGGGTCTTTGCAAATGTAATTCAAGATCTCGAGATGAGATCACCTTGGATTACCCAGGTGGGCCCTAAATCTAACACGAAGGTCCTCATGAGATGCACAGAGGACCGTCACCAGAGGGGTAGGCCCTGCAAAATGAGTCAGAGTCCAGTGACCAAGCTCCAAGGATGACTGGCAGCTGTCAGGAGCTGGAAGAGACAAGGATGGATGCACCCGCCCCAGGATGAGGCCTCCTGCCCCTGCTGGCTGTGGGGCGGGGGGTGCCGGGTACCCTGGCAACTCGGTCCAGCCTGTGCACTCTGAGCTGCACCTGGGGGAGTCGACGAAGCCCCAAAATGGGGTGTGTTCCACCCGCAAGCGAAGTTCCTGGTCCCTCCTGCCAAGGACACAGGGAGCCTGGTCTCACGGTCCTTCGTGGGTTTGCGGAGAAGCCTGCAGTCTCCTGCTGACAGGCACTCTGCATTACCAGAAGCCCAGCCAGGGTCACGCCAGCACGGAAGGCATCATGAGGGCTGGCGACATGGGGGAGGGGGTCCCCGCATCCCTGGCTGTCACTCCTCAAGCCTTGGCATGTTCCCCACGTCACAGGGGAATCAGTTAAGTGAGGCACAGGAGATGAAGGTCGCCCCCCGTTTGTTCTGGCGAGCGTTTGGTGGGGGATGGTGAGGAAATCATCTCACCATCTCCCACCTCAGCGGAGGTGCCGGGGACAGCCAGCCTTGCAGACACAGCGAGTGCCTGAGCCACCACACGCCAGGATAGGAAGCTGGTCAGCGCAGGCCAGGCACAGAGCCTGTCCCTGCAGGAAGGGGCTGCCATGTCCATCCACCCAGGAGGAGAGGGAGGCGCCCGGGGGGGCAGTAACACGGCCAGGGCCGTAGGTGGAGCAGTGGCTGGCCCTGTTCTGGGGTAGGTGCACAGCCACCCATGCGCAGCTCTCCCGTGGGTTGGCGCCCCGGGCCCTGATGCTGGGGCTCCCTGGACTGGCTCCTGTCCCTCAGCAAGGCCAGTCTGAGTGCAGACGGACGCTGGACGAGAGGGAAAGCTGCAGCCTTTGGCTCCACCGCCTGAAGTGTGGTTCTTCCAGATGTCTTGGCAGGGGTCTGCCCTGCTGCTGCCCAGGCCCAGAGGCTGTTACCATGGTGACCAAGCAGCTGTAGAAGGGATGGAGGGAGCAGCCGCAGAAAGCCTCCCGGGCTGGCGCTGGCATACCAGGGACACTGGGAGCACAGGGGACAGTCCTGGGAAAACTGCTTTCCTCAGCAAACCTCCAAAAGATGGCCTGGCCTCAAGCGTGAGCCGAGCACTCGGGCCCCTCGCACCCAACCCTGCAGGGGCTCGGCCACCACAGCCAGCGCCACAGGCAGGGGCTTGAATGACAGATGCGTGGCTCTCATAGTCACGAGGCCCAGAAGCTCAGGACCAAGGTGCCCAAGGCTGGTCCTCCCAAGGCCCGTCTCCTGCCCATCTCCCGCTCTATGCTCCCACTTCCTTGGTGCCTGAGTGGAAAACAGGAGCTGCTCTGCTCCACAAGCCCTGTCTGCCTGGGGGCAGGCTGCACAGCTCTGCAGGGGGCCAGCCCAGACGTGAGGACAGCGGCCACCCAGGTACGACAGGCAGGAATTCCAAAGACAGGACTCAGAGTCAGAGCCAGACCCCACCAACGGCTGTGTGGCTGTGTGGCCTCTCAGAAAACCAGCCTCTCTGTGCCCTGCCTCTCATTGATGGGCTGGGTTGATGAAGGCTTTGCAGGGCTGTACAGAGGACTCTCGAGATGACCCACATGGGAAGGTCTGCACTTGGCTAAAGTTAAGTCAGAATCAAGAAGCAGAGTCCCTCACTCCCTCTGGGAAAAATGAAAACAAAACGAACACTAAGTGAGTTGCTACAGGCACAACAGCGCCACCCCTGGAGGGACCAGGGGTGTGTGCAGAGCTGCACCCCTGGGATCCTCAGAGCTGGGAGGGGAAGCCCAAGCTGGACCCGCAAGGCCTCTGGCCAGGAGAGAAGAGGAGTGAGGGAGGGAGAAGACATCTGGGCAAGCGGGCGGCTTAGCAGATGCCCAGGGTGAGGCAGGTGAGGTACGAGGCAGGGCCTGGGAACCAGGCTGGGGTGGTGGGACTCATCTCGAGAGAAGCAGGCCACGGGCCTGGGCTCCGGCCTGGGGTCACAGGGACTTTAGTGGGGAGCGTGTCATAGAAATGCCAGGTCTGTCAGGAAGGGATGGGACTCATGATAGGGCCACATGTCTCCTCTCCCACCATCCAGAGAAAGTGTCAGAAAGCCTTGCCCTCGGCCACATGCATCACAAAACCATCTGTCCTCTGTCCTGGGTGGCACGTTTTCCTTAGGATCTACAGAAAGCGCCAGGAAGCGGCTTCGTCCACGGAGCTGGATGGGTAGCTGGGGGCCCTGGGGCCCTGAGAGGCCTCAGGCAGGGTGCCCACCTCTCCAGC
The DNA here is from genome assembly GCF_902686455.1 of Sciurus vulgaris. Lineage (NCBI taxonomy): Eukaryota > Metazoa > Chordata > Mammalia > Rodentia > Sciuridae > Sciurus > Sciurus vulgaris. The sequence goes on from NC_136469.1 coordinate 141,859,833, forward strand.
TCACCTCCACCTCTGTCAAGTGGAGAACGGTCGCGCCCACCTCTGAGGGGCTGTGCAGTTCACTGTTGAAGCTGCAGCAGGCGCACCCGCCTCTGCGTGGCTAGGTGTGACACCATGGTGGAGGAGAGGCTATGTGGCGTGACAGCTGGGTGCCAGCGTTCCACGGGCAGGCGGACCCATGGAGCCCAGCCCTGCCATCCCCAGCAGGGTGGCTTTGGGCAGGTTACAGCCTTTGTGTGCTCAGCCCCATTGCTGGTGGAGGGGGAGGTTAATGACATCACCAGAGCTGCTCGGAGGTTGCGTGAGTCAGCAGGTGCAGGGTGCCCAGAACACCCAGGGCCCAGTAGTGACAGGGCGGGAGCCAGGCCATGACCACACGCATGTTGCACGGGCGCTTAGCGGGGTCAGCACCATGGACAGCAGCACTGTGCACAGGAAGCCTGGGCCTTCCCAGAGGCCCCTGCCCTGCTGCCAGGCCTGCTTATGACCCCAAGCATGGCGTGCCATCAGCTGCCTTTCTGCGAAGAAGGGAGACAACTTGTAGTGTTCATAGACATCTGCAGTGGACACACTACACCATGGCCCAGCTCATACGGAAGCCGGTCCCTGAGCGCAGAGTGGGAAGAGGGCTATCACCGGCTCCTGCGAGCGGGCAGGGGCCAGGTCCAGCCTGGTGGCATGGCACAGGGGCACACCTGGCCAGACAAGGGAGACTGAGGTTATGCCACCTGTTGGCTGACAGACAGCTTCAGTGCCAGTCCAACCACACCCCACCCAAGGGGACACAGAGGCCCAGCAGGGGCGGCAGGCTGCCAGGACACCAGGTGGCAGATTGAGCAAGGCTGAGTCCAGGAGCGAGGGGCGGCTGGGGAGCGGCGGGCAGGCACCTTGGGGCCTCAGAGCAGAAGGAAGGGGCGGAGCTTACTTCATGCCGGTGGAAGTCTCTAGAGGGCCTGAGCAGTGAGCTCTGACTCGTGGTCTTTAACCCCTACCCCTGTCATTGCTGGACACTGTAAGGGACACAGGAAGCTCGGCGAATGACAGCCCCGAATGACAGGCCAGGCCACCAGAGGCTCATGGCATATCCCACACACATTCCATGCAGGACAGCAGCCCCGGGAGAGGGCATCTCCCCAGGGGTCCACCTGGACTGTCAGGCCACAGAGGCATCACAAAGAGGGGCTGAGACTGAACCTCGGTGGTTCCTGAATCTAAGAATGGAGGAGGTCAGTTAGGTCTGGCCACAGTCAAGGTGAGTGCCAACAGGGGCTGGACACATGCCCAAGAGGAGAGGCAGCCGGGCTCTGCATCTCCAAGGCAGGGCCGGCAGGGTGCGCCGGGGCTGGTGTAGTGCAGGGTCTATCCTCTTGCTCAACTATCGGCCCCTCAAGGCCAGTACTGGGAGCCCCACTCACTCAAAGAATGCCTTTGTGCAAGTTAGGGAAAGAGACCTTCTCTGTGCAGGATTTTTTTAATCTGCTCTTCCCTGGGTGCCTGGCCTGGAATTCTGTCCCCACTCACCGCCTCCTTTTCTGCAGTAGACGACCTATTCACTGCACTTGGAAGGACCTGCCTGTATCCCTTGCACCTAGTACAGCACCTGGAAAGCAGCGGCAGTGCTGGCAGAGCGCCTGGGGTGCAGACACGTGGTCGCCACTCCATCCGTCAGTCCCACCCATCCAGTAGCCGTGGAGAGCACTTCCTCCTCTTGCCGGCACAGTGGGCAGCGGGGAGGGGCAGCCCACCTGCAGGCTGATGAGGGTCACTTGTTCACCCCACTCCCAGCCCCCGGCACATGAGTCTCCCATTGGAAGGGAGAACAGCAAGGCCCTGGCTGAATGACTGGCCCGGTGAGTGGGCAGAGGAGGCAGGGTGGACACTGAGCTCTGGGGTCCTTGACCCACACAGGGCCTGGCCCGCAAGGAGGGTCCTCCATTCCCTGCACAGAAAAATGGCGGAGCTGGCAGGCTGGCGCTGGGGCCCTGAACCTCCTGCCACTCAGCTCCCGGCCTGGCGGGAGGACCCACTCCATGAACGAGATCAGAAATGTGCTCCAGACGGCGGCTGGCGCAGTGCCCCTTCCAGCGTGAGGAATTGCTCAGGGAGGGAAAATCAATAGAACTGTCTTTAAAATCCTCCGGGTGCTAGAAATGAAGCAGAGGCCCTCAGCTGAGGCCTCCCAGGCCTGCTGTCACCTCTGAGATGCGTCCAACTCTAGAAAAATCGCCCAGTGCTGCACAGCCATCTCAAAACACTGGTATTAAAGGACATGAGCGGTTGTCTAAGCAGATGCCGAGCGGCGCTGGGGGCAGAGGCGAGGGGCTTTAGGAGGACTGGCCTTCAACATTGAAGCGCCACTGTTCAAGAGGGGAACGTACCACCAGCAGGTGGCTGGCCCTGATCGGTTGCCAGGCCCTTCATGTGAATACTCTCCTGTCCCTCACAAATGTCCTCAGGAGGAGGAAATTTCCCCACTTTGCCTTTGGGGAAATCGATGGTCCAGGAGGCCCAGCGGTGGGCCTGAGCCCCTGCCTGCCAGGCCCAGGGCACAGGCTGCTCCTCTGGTTCTTAGTGCCTGGGGTCTGGCCACCTGGAGCTCAGACCAAGGAGCAGGTGTTGATGTCCTTCGGCTACCTGGGAGTGGTGAGTTCCCTCACTCCCAAGGTCACCAGCCTGCTCCACCTACTGTGTTCAGAAGCATCTACTGTGTGCCAGGCCAGCATGAGTGCAGGGATAGATAGCGCTCACCCGGGCTCCTGATCCCAAGCCTTCTGCCAGAAATGGGGGAGGCAGTCATATTCTCAGAAAACCCAGTGCAGCCAGAGAGTGGCCGAGGACCTTGGGCCAGGGGTCCTGGTCAGCATGAGGGGCACGTGGTAAGGACAGGCGGGAGATGCCAGAGCGGTGGGGCTAGGGGCAGATACTAGGAGCCAGTGGGAGTCTGCAGGGCTCTGCGAGGGAGACAGGCTGCTCAGAGGGGTCAGCAGACTGCACAGCCCACCCTGACCTGAAAGGAGGCAGGGCAAGTCTGGAGCCCCAGAATGTGAGAGGTGAGGCCCAGGGCCGTCGCCAGAGAGCTGGCCGGGCTGAGGGTGGCCCTGCAGCGGCAGGCAGGGGACCCACGTGCTCAGACCAGGGTCCCCACAAGCCCCTCACAGCTGTGGAGGCTGACAGGCTGCCCACGGTCCAGTGGGGGGACAGAAAGGGCTCGGCCCTCTTTCCACCTCGAGGCGGAGGAGGGAGGAGCCTTCGTGTGAGCCTTGGTGCAGCTGCGCCAGGTACGTGCCAGGCTGGCCGCGGAGGTGGGGAATGACTGTTGGACATGAGAGACGGTGACGCGCAGGGAATTCTGGGTGGACCGGGAGGACTGCACAGAGCCATCAGCAGACGCAGACTCCCCAGGCAGTGGTCACGGGAACAGGACTCCCTGGTGCAGGGACCTGCCCTTCACTCTGCCAGGGCACAGGCTCCAACCCGGCTTCTCTTCTCAGGACCCATCAGGACTGTCATCCTCTGACATCCAGGACCCTCCAGGTGGCAGTCACCACTGCCTCTGGGCTCCTCCCACGTCAGAGACGAACGTGGTTCCTAGTCACTGGGTTGCTACCAGAACCAGGCAGCACCTGCCACCCAGGCCCTGACCTTCCCTGCCGAGGGAGGCCGGCTCCCCAGGTCTCTGCTCCAGGTGCCTGTCCCTCCATGGCCACGCACCACCAGGCCATGGGAAGGGCCAGAGGGCAAGGGGCTGCCTGAAGGATGAGTCCAGCCAGGGGGATTTCCATGCATCTCTGCAGCCCACACTCCACTCCTTCCAAATGCCTGAGTTCTGCCAGCCAGGCTGCCTGGAGCCCAGCATTCGATATTTTCTCCTCCTCTGTTCCTAAGAGCCAGAGCATTTTATATGTTCATCAGCTGACAATTTTCACAAAGTTAGAGGCTACGCCCTGGTTGGACAGAGTTATATGGCAGAATCTGCAGCCAGGGAAGTCCCCACAGTCCACTGATGCTGCCCCGTTCCACGATCCCTGGCCTGGCTCAGATCCCCGGTCACTGAACATTCCTCTCGCTCACACACACCTCAGCTCCAGAGCTGCACTCTCCCTTGGCAAACCACTACCTGACTCGCTGCGCCCCTACCCAGCACCCACCACTAGCAGACAGCACAGCTGGGAAGGTGCGCTCGTGTGCTGGCTGGGCACACCGGCCACCAGCTCCCACATGGGACATTTCACAAATGGTCTATCACCTGTCCACTCCTGGAGGACAGGATCTTGCCCACCCCAGGCATCAAGCACAATTCCTGGTGCACAGAAGTGCTCAATAAACACCTGCTGGTGGGTGGCTCGCCCTGCAGCGTGCAGATGGCGTGCCCTGTGTGCTCAGGATGTGAGGAAGGTGAGGCTGAGTACAGGGCTCAGGGAGAACTACACAGCTCTAGGATGGATCAGCACTTCTACAATTACCATTCCACTGTCCTGGGGCCACTTGAGTTCAAAGACAGTTACCATCCAGCCTGAGTGTGAAGTCTACATCCTTACTGTCTGGGAACCTCACCTGCCCGTGGCCACGCCCAGCCCTGCCCCTCCCCCTCTCCTGCGTCTCCTTGCTGCTCTTGGCTTCCAGGCTTGTGTGTGGAATCCCATCGCCAGCGCACACAGCCTCACGACCCCTGCAAAGCTGCTGGTGCCGCTCCGCTGCTCCCTGTGTGCCCACAGCCTCTCAGGCCTGAAACAGTCATGTGGGAGGCAGACGGAGGCTTCGTCACGGGTCCACATGCAGCGGGCCTCCACGTCCCAGGTTCTGAACCCACAGACCCAACTAAGTGCAGCGGAAAATACTCAAAAAAAAAAAGTCACACCCACTTAACACATGGATTATTTTTCCTTGTCACTGTTCCCTGCACAATGCAGTCCCTCAACTATTTCCACAGCACATGCGTCGCACTGTCCATGTGAGCAACCTAGAGACGGCGTCAAGCACATGCAGGATGTGCAAAGGTCACACGCGAACACCACACCATTGCACATGAGGGCTTGGCCATTCGGACACCAGCATCCCAGGGGTTTGGAACTCTGTGATGGGGGAGGGGGACTCATGTTCCCTGCTGCTCTGCCTCTGCCACTCCTGTGCCTGCTTCCCTCCTTCCAAAGCAAGAATCAGCCACAGGCCCAGCGTTTACAGAGCGTGCGATGCAGCCCAGCAGCCGAAAACCCCCGTGCGTGTTTAGCTTGAAGCTGGAACTTATTCAAAATAAACTTAAAATGTGACTCCTCTGTTTCCTAGCCACATTTTAGGTAGAGGCACAGGTGGCCAGCAGCTGGCACCCTGCAGTGCGGGCAGAGCTGTCCGAGGCTGGACTTCATCCCCGTGCTTTAGATGTAAACGTCATGGATGACTCGGTAGCACTCATCTTCATGGCTCCTTCCTATTCGTGGCATGTGACACCCCATGAACAGATATTTTATTTTTATTTACAACATGAAGCTAACCTCCTTTCAAAAAAGAGTTATTTAGGCACAACTAAAGCAAACTGATTTAAAAGAAAATTAATAAAACTTAGAAGAAAATGGGAAGAGTAAATGAAAGCACAGGCAGCGTGCAGACACGGCGAGTCGCGAAGGATCTGGGAGTGGCGCAGACCTGGCAGGGCCCGCACCCCACAGCTGGGCCGTGTGCCTGACCGCTGTGTGGCCGCCTCCCGCCCGTCAGGCCCCACACCCCTCATGGAGGGCTCCCTGTGAGCTGTAGGGTGCCTCCAGGAAGCTCTCTGAGCTGCCCCACCCGTTTGCACACTGGACTGCCTGTACTCCAGTCTCTCTCTCTCTTTTTAAATGTTTAGCAGTGCATTAATTGGGGGGTTCATTCTGACATATTCATGAATGCGCATAGCAGGGTTTGCTCCCCTTCAACGCCTGGTCCTTCCCTTTTCTGCCCTTCCTCCTCGCCGGAGCCCTCCCCATTCATGTTCCCGTTGCGCTGTGCACTTCCATGTAGACCTGCTACATCCACGCACAGGGCATCGGTGGGTCCGTTACTCTCCTGCAAAGTCAGGCCATAGCCTCAGACTTGGCAGTGGGCAGTGTCCATGGTCCTCCAGGACCGACCCCCTCCCACGACCAGACACTGCGCTGGGTAGAGCTGGCAGCCTCCAGCACCAGGGGGCCTGTGAGTCCTGGCCAATCATGGCATGGCGTTTACCCTCTCTTCACAGTGATTGGCTGAGAGGAAGCCAGGCCCGGTCAGAACCAAGAGATGCCATCTAAGGTCCTGTTGGATCCTCTTTTCTCCTGAACCTTTCCCTCTGGGAGGATGTAGCCCAGGTAGCTGGCACTCACATGAGCCTGAGACGGGCCAGCACAGAGACCAGAGGCAATAAGCAGAGGGTGCCCCTGACACGGCTCAGGCCCCGAACGCAGCTGGGCTGAAGCTGTTTGTGGTTATGTCGGTCAGAAAATGCAAGCCAGCTGGAGTGAGGGGTCCCGACCCGGGCAGCAGAAAGCGTCCGGCCAACCAATGCTCTGAGCACCTGGGTCAGCAGGGCCCACTGAGATTCATCCTGGTGGAAGATCCAGGCCGCCTGGCCTCTCCACCCAGCCAGGTCTGGGCCTTCACCCCTCAGAAGGCCCCAGCCACTGTGTTCCAGGAGCCTTCTGACCACCCAGCCCACTTCCACCCTCCATGCCTCAAGCAGGAGGAGGCCGATGCTCCCACACTGCTGGGAGTTGCTTCCGTGCTGGACGCAGCACGAGGGGCACACAGACTAAGTGCTGTGGTCCTGTGAGGAGGGACCACTGAGGGCTGAGAGTGGGGAGAGGCACAGTCAGCACCACAGCAGAGCCGCTTTGAAGCCTGGGCCCTCCCGCTGGGCCCACGGCTCCTCCAAGGCTTGGTTCCGAGCTGCTCCTAGTTCTCTTCCCGCGGGGCGAGTGTCTCCCTGCCCAGAAGCCATGGTTGCCCTCTTCCCTTCCTCTAATGCCCAGCCTGCTCCCCGCTCCCCTCTCCCCCTGGCCAGGTCTGCTGTCTGCTGGAGGAACACCACCCAGGCTCACAGCCCTGGGGAGCTGAGCCGTCTGGGCTCTCGGTGTCCAGCACCAATGGACACTCAGAGGCTCGGTTGCACAAAGGCTTCCAGGTGGGTGTCCATCTCCCTCACACGCCTGGGTGGCAGCCCCCACAGAGGGCGGTCAGAGCAGAGGTTGGGTGGAGACTCAGCTGCAGGGCTCGGGTTTGCTGTCACCTTAAAGCAAGTGAACTTGGGCTCTCAGTGTCCTCCCCTGGAAGGGGCTCCTGACCGTGCCTGCCTCACGGGGCTGCTGTGAGGATGACCTCAGTTAAAATCAACACGGCGCGTGAGGACAGAGGGCAGGCAGAGCCCAGCTGGGCCAGCAATGTGAACGGTCTGCAGTACAGCGACATCACAGCAGCTGCCCGCACCGTCCAACAGTGGCCTTGGGGCCGAGCCTCACCCCTCCCCAGACTGACATTCAGAGATCAAGGGTCCTTCCCTTACCAGGCAGTGACCACAGAGCAGAGGTCCTCCTGGCCCCAACTCCAGCTGGGCTTCTGCTCCCCAGTTGTCCCTCTAAGCCTTGGGAAGGACCTCAGCCTGCCTCAGACCACAGGGAGGGGTGCTGAGCAGCCTGCAGGAGACCCCCTCCAGGGCGGGTGAACCCTTGGCTCTTCGGCCCTTCACTGTCCCCGAGAGGCCCCAGGATAATGGGGTGCTGGCCACTCTGGAGGAGGTGAGGGGTCAGAAGGGACCCTTGGTGGCCATGACTTTGAGGTTTTCATAAATAGACAGCGTAGGACTACCTAGGCTCATTCACACTGAGCCAGAGGCGCATCCAGGAAGCAGTGAAGCAAAGCAAAAGCCCCCAGGCCGAGGCCCTGCAGCCCCCCTCCCGGGTCGGTGAAGGATACTGAAGCTCCTGTCGGTGATGGCCAGGTGCCAGAGGTTGATGCGCAGGTCATCCGCCGACATGTACGTCTCGCAGTCGCTGTTGACAGAGATGGAGTTGATGTGATAGGTGTGGCCATTGGCGAAGATCCTGCGTGGGCTCACCTCCACCATCAGGTCCATGGGCTTCAGCACGGGCACCTGCAGGGCAGGGGGTCAGAGGGCAGGAGGGAGTGGGTGAGGGCAGGGCAGGGCACACGACCTTAGCGAGAGGCTAGTTGCTCGACGGGCCACCGTCCTGATGCTGCACTGTCTGAAAGGAGCAGTGACAGGCGGCAGGGGCCCCTCACCTGCCCAGCCCGGCAGGAGAGGCTCCCTCCTGCGCCGAGGCCCCTGGGATGGGTTCCAAACCCCGGCCTGGGCGCTTACCCATGGGTGAGTGGCCGAGGAAGCCCTCGGCACCCGACATGCTCACCTCTAAACTGAAATGGGAGGACAGGTGGCAGAGCCAGGCAATGGTCCACCAAACTGTGCTCTGCCTTCTGCTGGGCTCTCCGGCCCGTGTGTCCCTGTCACAGTCCTGACCCGTGGTGGTGACTCTGCGTCTGAGGATACTTGGGGGCAGGGAGTGAGTCTTGGACTCCCTCTGGGGCCCCAGGGCCTGCCCAGCTCATTGGCTCCTCCAGCACCACTCACAGGTGGGCAGGAAGCCGCAGGGCAGCAGCCTCCGCGAGACGGGAGGGGAGAAGACAAAGAGGCAAGTCCAGGAAAGGCCAGGACACCAGCCGTGTTCAGTCCAGTGTCCCGGGCTCTGTGTGATGTGCAGAGAAACGGCTCCCAGGCTCCTGATCCCGGGGGCCACCTGATCCCAGGGGCCACTGCACTGCCTGGACGCCAGGCCAGTGCGACACAAGGCTGCCTGCTCCCTCCAGACAAACCTCAGAAGCTCTTCTGGGGGCGTCATTCCCATTACTCGTCATCAGGCCGACCGGCTTCCTCAGGAGCCGGCTGTGCAATCCGCCAGTCCAGTCCCAGAGGCCCACATCTGGACAGGCACTCCTCCCCCTCAGGAACACCCCATGGCGGCTTTCCACCTGGGGAGGGTGCGAGCACCTGCTAAGGCTCTCCAGCAGGGGGCGGCGTGTGCACCTGCCAGTCATTCCAGACTCTGCACTTGCCAGGTCGGCTTTGCCAGTGAGGGAGCCGATGTGGCATCACCCACCAGCTGCGGGCGGGGCTGCCTGGGAGCCTCGCATCAGGAGGCCGCTGCTGGCAGCCCCAGCCCTGCAGGCCCACAGGAACGGAGGGAGACAGGATTCCAGGCCAGGGGAGCTGCTGGGCCTCCCCAGGCGGCCCCACTCACTCACCGGCATCCCAGCTCACTTCCTCTGAGCGGGACTCGACCCGGGGGCTGGGACACCTGCCTTGACTGAGGCCCCGCACTGCCCAGAGCAGAGCGGGGGACAGAGGGGTGCTCGAGAGCGTGCGTCGAGTGAATGGAGGCGAATTCACCCTGTGCAAGCATCGACTGCAGCACGGGACTGGGTCCAGGCACGGTTCTGGAAGCCGGGGCAGAGAAGGAGGCCCAGCTCCTCCTGCCCTGCTTCAGAAGGAAAGAGACTGACTGTTACTCTCGTCAGCATGACACGTTCAGCAGCCCACGGCTCTCCTGGGAAGAGACGGGATGCTGATCTGGACAGACTCCCTGGGTTGGATCCCAGCTCCCCGGCTGCTTAGCTGTGGACCGGGATGATGGTGACGGAGCCAGCCTACAGGGCCGGCTGAGGCCCAAGTGAGCGCTGTGAGACAGCTCTGGGGACAGTGCTGGGAGACACACTCCACCGCGTTTGTTCTTCCTGCAGGTGAGGACGCTGAGGCTCGAGGAGGCCCAGGCCACGCTGCCAGGCAGTGGCAGAGGAGGGTGTGAACCCGTCTGTGACTCCAGGACCCTTTCCTCTGTGCCCCACTTAACTTCCTGCTGGAGGAAAGCAGACCTTCGCCTTTCAGTCACGCTGGACCAGCCTGTGCTTTGGCGTGCCTTTGCCTGGCCTCCTTCACGACATGTGCTATCTGGCCAGCTGGGCCAGGCGGGCTCGCCCCAGGCTTCCCTGTGCACTGTGGCGGAGGCTTGCGGGCAGGGCTCAGCTGACAGGTTCTCTGGCCCCTTCTCGTCCAGCTGAGTGGCTCTAGGTGAGACGCTGTCCCTCTGGGGTCTCTGTTTCCCCATTATCTGGCTTGTTCTGCCTCCTCCGTTGCTGATGAAAAGCACTTTGGAGACTCACGCCTGGCACCTCATGCTCACCAGACCTCCCAGAGGAGGATCCTCTCCTTTTGGCTGCTGAGGAAACTGAGGCACGGGACAGAGAGGTGGCCACAGCCACCCAATGAGGTAGCTGCCCAGGATATGACCCTGGCCCTGGCTCAAACCTCAATGGCCCTTCAAGTCAAAAATCCTCATGGCTTAAAAGAAGAAGCATAAATGTGTTTGTGGTTCCGGGACCATCTCTGTGGGCCACTCACCTGCAGGGACGTCACGGTGGACAGGTCTTTGAGCTTCCCTTCTTCGTCCTTCAGGTTGTAGCCCTCGGGCCTCTTGTCCCGTTCAGTAATCTTCCATAATTTGATAGTTTTATCTTTAAGAACAGGACAAAGGAAAATGAGACAGTAATTAACCACCAGGACACAGGGAACAGAAGCTGCAGGAGAGCCAGCTGTGCACCATGCGTTGGAGTCACCTCTCGCTACCCGACCATGGCCAGCGGGTCATCGTTCACCTGGACTGACACAGTGGACACCGCACGTGGGCCTTTGTCCACACTCTTCCTTCCTTGTGACTGACCCCAAAGGTGGCACTGCTGGGCCAAGGGCACGACACTTCCGAGGCTCATGATCCGCCTCTAAACTGTTTCCAGAGGTGGGACACTGCTCTGTCCTACTTTCCAAAGCCCTTCATGGTCAGGAAAGAGGGAGCCTGTCTGCTTTTCCTGAGGAGCCCTGGTGGCCGAGGCAGGAGGGCCTCGAGCTGCCTCCTCAGAGAGAACGCAGCCCAGCAGGCACTGGTGGTGCCCATGGCAAAGGCAGGTGTCCTCTTCCTGAGGCAGAAAGACCGCAGCCAGCTAGGCTCCCAAGTCAGCCTGCCCAACTGCCCACCATACGCCACCACGGCTCAGCAGCCTGTCCGGTGGTGTGGGGTGCTGCCTGTGGGGCTCAAGAGTTCAATCAGTGTCACTGGGTTTCCTGGCCTGGTGCCCCTCATCTGGACCATCAAGTCCCCTCACCCCACAGACGAGCGTAAATGACGCACTGTTTACAACCCGGGTCCAACCAAGCAGGTAAAGCCAAGAGGCTCTGGCCCAGGCACGCCATGGGACGGACGTGCTGCTGGAAGTACGATGCGGCAGGAAGCTAAAGGCCTAGAAGAATGCTCGCAATGCAAGGAAGGCAAGACAGCACTCGACAGGAGTGCCCGGGCGGGCGTCTCACCGTTGGTGGACAGCAGCGAGTGGGCCGCGTTCTGCTGCGGGAGCCACTTGATCTTGTTGATCTTCTCCTCTATCTCCAAGCTCTTGAGATAGTCGAACTCCGGCTCGTGGCTCTGGAAGGTGCTGTAGACGTCGTACTCGCCCTGGCTGTGGGGAGCATTTTTACTCTGCAAGGAGACCCCAAGGACAGAGCTTAGCTGCAGGACTGGCCAGGGCAGGCAGAAGAGGACACAGGGAAGGGGCCAGGTGGTCAAAATCTCGGAGGACTAGACATTGCCTTGGTATTGGTCACTAAGCAGCACCAGTTGGTCCAATTCAAGGGTCAAAGGAAACTACATTTTAAAGCAATGAGGTCACACCCACCTCCTGGTCAGGTCAATGAAGACCATCTCCCATTTAACTGAGCACCTACTATGTGCTAGAGGCTGAGCCAAGGGCTTCTCGGGCTGTCCCTCTTATCTTCCAGGCTTCCTTTGTGGTGGTGGGATACCAGGACAGCTCCCATCTTACCGACTAGCAAGTGGAGACTTAGGCAAGTGGACCTCCCAAAGCTGTTTGTCCACTAAGGGCCACCACTCACTCCCCTGAGGTTATGGCAATGACCACACTCCTATCTCAGGCGCCGATCTGCTCCTAATGTCTGTCTGTCCAGCTAGAGCCTGACGGGGAAAGACTGCATGGAGCTTTCACACGGGCAGGGCGTCCTGCAACGTCAGGCCTGGGGCAGAACACTGCCCGACTTTCCTTGGTGGCGCCTGTTCTGGTTTAGGCAGCAGAACTTAAATCACAGTCAAGAGGCTCCTGGTGGTGTCCCCCAAAGGAGGGGCAGGGTCTGCACACGCACCAGGGGCCATTCCCAGGAGACGACTCAAGTTTATCTGACACAAAACTGTAACAGGGACAGATGAAGACAGTTGCAAAGCCACAACTTTTGAGTTTTTCTGTTCATTTTTTAAAGTGTCTTTTTAAAGGTTTTAAAGTTCTCTGCAATTTTTGCCTCCAATTCTCCTCATCTCCCAGGTGCACTGAACAAAAAGGTCAGTGGAACCACGGTGAAGAAAAACCCGGGAGAGAAATCCAAACCGGAGCCGCTCACATCTGCCAACGCAGCTCCTCTCCGCAGGGTGGCAAGAGGGCCCCACTAGCACCAGGGGGACACTCTGGTCCACCTTGTGAAATCCACATGGGCCAGCCAGTGGCGTACTGGGTCACTGAAGCTGGCAGTCCTCTCGTCTGTGTCCCTGGTGAGCTACTGCAGGCCCGGGGTACAGCCGTCTCCAGGTTGGTGCCCGGGGGAAGGCCGTGGGGGGGGCGGGGCAACGAGGTCAGCTTGGACGCTGCTCAGGAGGGAATGAGGGTGGCTCTCAGCTTCTGTCCCCCACCCCAGTCCTCCCTTTCCTCCTGGCTTCAGGGTGTCCTCCCCTCTCATGCCCACACGGTCTCCAGGTCTCCAGGCTGGTCTTCTGGGCACAGATGGGTGACTGGTCTGTCTCCTCATCTCTACGATGAGTGCTGACCCTTACTCTCTGAGGTGAGCAAGGAAGAGCAAAGAGGAGAGTACACCAAAGTCTCGGCCAGGCGTTTGCACATAGTAGGAGCCTGGTGAGTGGGGGACTTTACCAAGCGTTTCAGAAGTGACCCGAGGCGGTGTCCCAGGCCTGTTTTATCCAGAATTCTGCTGACAACGAACCCCAGGGGGCAGTGGCAGGGGCGGGCACAGGGGCAGGGATCACTGGATGGGAGGGAATCCTCCCTGCCTTCTCTAGCCCAGGGCCCTGGTCACCCAGGCGCAGCAAGGTCTAACTGGAGCCTTCAGGGGCGCCCGCAGCAGCTGAGCCCGAGCTGTTTCTCTGGGGTCAAGGACAGGGACACGGCACCCAGGTGCAAGTGGAAGGCTCGAACCTGGCTTTGCAAGCCCTCTGGTCCACGGTATGCCTGCTGGTTGCCTCCAGCTGCTTTCCCTGGCCGCCCTGGGAGTGTGGCCCTGCCCCTCTTCTCCCACCGGCCAGGTCAGGCCACCAGGCCCCTCCCCTCCTGCCAGGCCCCGCCCCCACCAGGCCCCGCCCCCTCCTCCGCACCCACCCACACACCTCTGGTTCCCTCTGGAAGATGACAACCCGGCCGCCCTTGTCGCCTGTGGCCAGCAGCTCCCCAGTGTGGTTGAACTCGACGGTGGAGATGATATCGGCTGGGGGAAGAGAAACGGGAGGGCGCCCCTCGTTAGATCGGGGTTCCAGCGCTGGACGGTCCCCAAGAGGGCCAGTGCCCAGAGGGCCCGGAGGAGCAGACGGGGAAGCATGCGGAGGGCCCCTCCCGGCCTCCCCTGAATGTGGAGTCCTGTTTGGGGTGTGCGTCCCTCTCGCCCGCTTCCCTCCCTTCTAGGGCAGCGTGGGAGTTCCTCCTGTGCTGAGCCAGTGACCCCCATCACACGGACGTTCACTGAGCTTTGAGCTCACAGTCTCAGGGCTGCGTGACCCCTCGCCTTCTAGGCTTGGGGTCAGCATGGGGCAGGCCTTTGGGGCCTGGACCTCAAGGGCAAAGGCCAAGTGTCCCTCACAGGTCTCCACTGGACTCCCTTGGAGAATTCGGGCCCTTGGGAAGCTACCATGAGAGGATGGGGTGGGGACAGGGCTGGGGGACCCCAGTGGCCAGGGGAACTCTGTAGAACTTCAGTGAAGACTGGAGGTGGCATCTAAAGGCACCCAGATGTGGCCTCCTGCTCCTGCCACCAGCCCGGCCCCTGTCCTCCAGCCACCTGGGACAGGCCAGCCCTTCCCAGCATCTCTGTAGACAACAAGGCGTTCCCTGCCAGGCCCTGCTGCGGACCCTGAGCCTCCGGCGGGCTTCTGGGGTCCTCGGGTCTGTGCCCCGCATGCCCCGGGAGGCGAAGCTGAGCTCCGCTTGCTCCTGGCTGCTGCCCTCCCTTCTTCCACCCATGTTTCCTCAGCATGTCTGGGGACCTTCCTTACGTTTATATGGAGTTGCCCAGTGCCTGGAGCCTTGGCCAGGGCTGGCCTTACGGCAGGGGCAGGAGCTTGAAGAGAACTAACAACCCCATCCCAAGCCCCCTCCCCGTGGCCAGCAGCATTCTCAGCTTCCCAGGGATGACCAGCCTGAAATCCCAGGGGCCAGCCTGGCTGGGAAAGCTGTGGGCAGGACAGGACTGTGCCTGGCAAAGGACGTCACTCCTCCAGGAGAGCTGCCCGCACCCAGCCACCCCAGAGGCTTCCACAGCTTGATTCAGATTCACTCCTAGTACCTGAAAAGTGGACGTGCCCTGTAATGCCCACATTTCCAGAATGTCTTTAAAAACAGGAAGTTCTAGAATACTATCCCCTAAGCCCAAGCAGGAATTGGCGGGAGCAGAGCAGCCGCCCGACCCCCACCCAGTGCCCGGGAGCACGACCGTCCTCCCCTTCCTGACTGCACTCCAGGCTCGGACATCCCTGACCCTGGCTGTAGTGATACGGATCTACTTTCAAACAAGCCCCAGGAGAGCCTCCCTGCAGCCCAGGTAGGTACCATCAGGCGTCCCTGTGCCTTACTGCACTCTCCCGCAGCGCTGGGGGTCCATTCCTGAGACACAGCATGTCTGATCAGAACGGTCAGCCATCCCCAGGCCTGACTTCCGACCCCTCTGCAGCTGCCTGGTCTCCGGGGATGGCAGTCCAGCGAGGCTGACTCCCCCCAGTCTTGAAGTCACCAACTCTCCTCTCTCCCTGACGCCACATCTGACCCTGCTGCCGCGGCGACACACCCACATGCCAGCCCTGCACCCCCACCTGATGCCACACACCTCCTGACAGTCACCTCCCTGTCTTCACCAGCTACAATCCAGCCTCCACGGGGCAGTGACAGGAGCTTGGGGACACCTGTGGCTGCCAAGTCATGTCCCTGCTCAAGGCCTCCAGAGGCCCGTCTCACGCTCAGAGCCATGCACGGCTGAAAGCCCGAGGTAGAAGGCGTCGGGAGCCAGCCCTCTCTCTCCTGTGTCCTCTGTGAACTCCGAAGTGCCCCAACTGGCCAGTTAGGCTTGACTGTGGGCGTAGTCCTGGGATTTGCTTGGGCCCGCAGGACATCCGCAGACCCTGGAAAGGCCTCGGGCACTGCAGCTGGCCACCCGGCACCTCTGCCTTTGCCAGGAGAAGGACCTGCCCAGGCTAGCCTCCCCATCGCCGCGGAAGGCGGTACAGGAGAGTCTCTGGCCAAGCCCAGATAAGCCCTGACCTTGACCTCTGTAGATGTGAGGCTTGATTCATTTATATGATTATTAATTTTTGGTACTGGGGATTGAGCCCAGGGGTGCTCTATCACTGAGTCACATCCTCAGTCCTTTTTATTATTGTTACTATTATTATTATATTTTGAGACAGGGTCTAAGTTGCTGAGGTCTCACTAAGTTGTTGAGTTTGTTCTTGAACTTGGGATCCTCCTGCCTCGGTCTCCGGGTCGCTGGGATCACAGTGGCACTCCTGTGCCTGGCTACATTTTACTTGTGCGAGCGGCGGTTTGGGGTTTTTAACTCGGCTGCAGATCCATACGCCCAGCCCCAGGCTCAGCCCCTACACTCCATCCCGGCGGCCCTCTCCGGATCCGGGCTCTGCCCAGGCTCAGCCCCGGGCCTGGAGTGGTTGCCCTGAGTGTCAGCACAGCTCACTCCCCTGCTCTCACTTCCGCTCTTTGGCTGCTTCTCGAGGACCCAGCTTGGACCACCTTTGCTGAAATCGCCATCCACACCAGGAGCCCGTCCAGAGCAGCCCGATCCCCCTTAGCCCGGTCTGGATTTGCCTAGGACACCTGCTCTGTCTGTGGGCTGTCTCCCTGTCTGAGCGCGGGGCCACACCGGCAGGGACTCAGGGACCGGCAGCAGCACTTGGAAGCTCATGCGAGGCCTGTGGTGGGCAAGCTACTGACATCACTCGGTGGCCCCCTGAGCCACCAGCTTTGACGGTGACAGAAGAGAGAAGAGAGAGAAGAGCTCAGAAGTCACACGACAGGCTATGGAGACAGACGCATGTTCGGTTACACTTGAAAGACAGGACCCAGAAAGCGGCTCCAAGGGAACATGCACACGGCCCTGGAGCATGGGGCAGAATGTCCTGGCCACCTGACCCTATCCCTGCACAGGCTGCCCTTGCCCAGGGACACCGGGACGCCTCTCGGCTAGAGCCCCGGCCTCAGCCCAGTCTGCCAGGCTCCCAGACGTGCTGGTTCTCGCCACTTCATATTAAAATGCCTGAAGGGGAAGAAGGAGATGTGAAATTGTACATGAAACGTTTCTGATTATAAAGACCAGTGATCAGAGCCATTTAAATGATCAAACAGCTGAGGGAAGGCAGGAGAACCCCCGACGTCGACAGAGTCCCTGCCCCGTGGCTGGAATTAAATAATTTTTTCTCCTCTTTCTACTTTGCTGTTTTCCAGATTTTTTGTAATGAAGGTCTGCTATTTTTTAAAAGGCTTATTGGGATATAATCAATATGCAAAATCTGCACACATTTAATCTATTCAATTTGATGCGTGTGGACATATGCATAATGTATATTATTTTTATGGTGGAAAATAACAATGCTATGAAATTTAAATGCCAATGTAACCTTGCTCCAGAGCAAACGAGGGCCACAAAAGCCGGGTGGTTACCACAGTAACAGACACTAACGTCTGCAGGCGACTCACGATTTATATGTCGTTTCATAACCACTGCCTCCTTCGCACGTCACGCCAGCCCCTGGGGAGAGATTACTATTTCTGCTTGGCAGCTGCAGAGATAGAGCTCCCTCGGCAACAACGACCCCTGAGCTCTTCACGGGTCAGGCAGAGACGTGGGTTGGAGTCTGGTCTCCAGCCCTTGGCTGTGTGGCTTTGGGGAGTCACACAACTGCTCTGAGCCCAGTTCCTCACCTGCAGTATGCTTATTGGAGTCTTCCAGGGATTAGAGGGACAGGAGCCCATGGGGGTGAGAGGGCATGCGGACCAGGACCCCGAGGAAGGATGAGTTAAAGTAATCTGCTGGACAGAAGGCTGAAGCTCTTCGTCACCTCTGCTGTGGCCTCTAGAGAATTTGCAGTGACCGGTCCTAAGGTGTGCGAGATGGACTGTGGCCCAGCCTCGCCCTGTGAAGTCCTGGCCACTAGCCCCTTCTGTCCTGCTCTGCAAATAATCATGGAGCAACCTGCGGACCTCAGATCCCTCCTGCCCAGCCTGCCCTGCTGCCTCAGGCCCAGCAGGTGGAGCTGATGGTGACTATCTTCACAGGCCATCTTCAGCCTTTCACAGGCCCTTGGAAAAGTGGCCTCCCGAGAGCCGGAGGGGCCCATCCCTGAAGCCTGGAAGCCGTGGCTCTGGTGCACCCCTGACCAAGGCCACCCCTCATCTGGAGAGCCTGGCACATCTCAGCCCAGGTCACCTCCTCCCAGAAGCCCCAGGTAGCCCTACTCCCATCACCCCCGTTCAGTGGCCTCTCCCACGGCTGGGGCCTTAGGGACACGGGGTGCCCGGAGGGCACCGAGCACTGCCCACCTGGGGCCATCTGGGTCGCTGTTGCTCTAGCCTTGAACCAGCCACAGGGAGCCGTGGCCCAGTAGGCGCACCCAGCAGCCCTCGCAGAGACGACAACCAAGGCCTCAAATGGCCACAAAACACCACCACCTGCGGAACTGTCTGCCGGCACGGGGAGGGCGGCCCACGCAGGCCTCGGCCGAGGAAGAGCTCTATGCCGGGCCTGCTTCCTGCCTCCAGCCAGGGCCACGCCACTGTGGAAGCTCAGGGGGCCGCGTCTCTCAGGCTCACACCAGAACACAGTCTGAGGACACCCAGCAGCTGCAAAGGCGTGAGACAGGGCTCCGGAAAGATCTCTTTGGGGTCCCTACCCCAAATGTGGCAGGTAGAGTCTGCCACGCCCCCGGCTGCCCCCAGCCACACGCGCCGGGCAGGCGCCAAACAGCACAGGCCAACCTAGGCTCAGAGGAGGTCCAGGGTCCTGGCGCTGCCCACCGGCAGCCAGAGTGCACACTGGGTCCTGGGCACGTCGACTGCCTCCGAATGCCACACAATGCAGCCACGCCACTCCTGGGTGTGCGTCCAAGGAAATGAGGTCGGCGTGGCGAAGGGACACCTGCACCCCTGCTCCCTGCAGCCCTGGGGGCCCAGGTGTCCCTGGACATCGAGGACCACCGACCCTGAGGCGTCCTGGGTGCTGGACTGACAGAGATGTTCAAATAGCTCTTACGACTGCGAGAAGGACATAGAGTCTGCTCAAACCCAAGGGAGGAGAAGGACACCTCAACAGAGTGGGGAAGAACTCACTGGAAATCCTAAAACCGCAGAAGACAGTGCCGGGAACAGAACAATCAGGGGGCCACTTAGCACAGAAAGAAAGAGGGAGCGCACTTGGGTATCAGCAGGAAGCGCCCCACTTGAAGAACATTGATCTTCAGGGGCCTGTGGCACATGCCTGTCATCCCAGCTACTCGGAGGCTGAGGCAGAAGGATGGCAAGTTCAAAGCCAGCCCTGGTGACTGAGCAAGCCCCTGTCTCAAAAGAAAACGTGGCTCAGTGGCAGAGCACTTGCCTGAGGTTCCTCCCCCAGAACAGGTGGGGGCGGTGGCTGACACGCATGCAGCTGGAGCTGCGGAAGAAGAGGGGAGGGAACAGAGGGACAACGACCTGCAGAACAGTCCCCGAAACCCCCCCATTTGGAAAGGATGTATTTGTCAGTTTACAAATTTAAGAAGCTTTGTTAACTCCACAGAGCACCCCGTCCTAGACATGTGCCTGACTTCTTCTCCACCTGGTGGGGAAGCTCTGCCTGTGGACCTCAGAGATGACCATTGTGGTTCACCTGGGCATTCCAGCCCCAGCCCTGTTACCAGCTGTGTGACCACTCACCCTCTCTGAGTCCAGACCACCCCACTGATAAAATGGGAATCATCTTCACTACCTGGTCACAGTTCTCCTGGGGTGTATGTGAAATTCAAATGGCCTGTGGAGTAGAAAGTTCTCTGGAGGTGCTGGTTGAGGCTTGCAAATGCTGGAGATTCAGAAGCTGTAGGGGGACCCCCTCTCCTGTCCATCACCCTAGGTGCTATCCACACCATTAGTGATCCATCAGCCATCAGAGCTGGGAGCAGGAGGGTCTGGCCAGCCCAGCTAGCCCTCCGATGACTGGCACTGATAAGCACATCAGGGTCCAGGGCTGGGAGGGGAAGGGCATCGGGTGCCTGTCACCTGCCTGGGCTCCGTGAGAGGATCCACCCAGCATCTTCTCTGAGAGGAGGGGGCGTCAGGCCTGCCCTCCAGTGGAGCCCCAGGTCCAGGGACACATGCAGGTGAGGGACGGCCAGGCCTCGGGTCACGTCCTGGGGGTGGCCTGGTCCTAGCACGCTGCACACAGCAAGTCCTTTCCACAACTGCAAGGGTTGTTACAGTTACCATCCTCCCCCTCATGCAGACGAGACACCGAGGCACAGAGAGGGCAAACCCCTTCCAGAAGTCACCCAGCTAATGAGGACAGAGCCAGGATCTGGTGTCAGGGGGCTGACCCAGAGTCCTGAACTTGGCCCCTGCCTGGTGCTTCTCAGGACATTAAAGGGTCTGAGGTGGGGCCTGGAGTCAGTAAAGGAGAAAGCAAGTGCTGAGCCGAGTGCCCCCCCACCCCTTTCAGAGGACCCTTGGAGAAAGCTGCTCTGAGACCTGGAGCAGAGGACCTGGCGTCTGACCACCAGGGAGAGGTTGTGCACCACGTGCTTCCCAGGGACACAAGAGAGCCAGCTAGGTCATCTCAGGCGCTGTGGGCTGGCTGCCTGGGGCGAGGAGATGCAGCAGAGGGTGGCCGGGCAGGGGCAATGTGCCCACAGCCAAGGAAAGCCATGGGGCCACTGGCTACTGGACAGCTCTGACTCCAGGTACGGGTCCTGGGAGAGTGGGCTCTGCAGGAATCTTCCAGACCACCCAAATCTGGGCAGCCACGTCCACCTGCCAGGCCCACCAAGCAGGCAAAGCCCCAAACAGCAGAAGGCCGGCGTCTCCTGTTGACCTGGGAGCCAGTGAGTAGGCCAGACAGAGACACCAGTGCAGCCCCTTCCCCACCGTGGGCCTCTGAGGAGCGGGCCTGGCTGGCGGCAGCACACAGGAGACGTGCCACACGGTTCAGAATGCGGACAGGCACTGGGTCTGAAGTTCACTGCTGAGGACGTGGCTGGAAGGCCAGGCCCTCCAGGGCAGGGCAGGGGCCTCCAGGTGAGGGTGTCAATCACAGGCCTGCCTGCTGTGCACCTCCACGCTCACCTGCGGCCCCCGGCTCACGGCTGGTCCTCACGGCAGGGGTGACAAACACAGGGTCCCTGAATTTCCCCACCTTCGTCACCAAGCAGGCCTGGCGAGCAGTTCTCTCCTGCAGCCTGGACTTGGGGACGTGGGATATGGGGCTGAGCTGCGCTTGGGCCTCTGGGCTAGAGCAGAGTGGAAGGGCTGGGGGTGGCCGGGGGTCCCCGTGGGTGGGCACTGAGGCCACCTGCTCTACTCACGCATCAGGCCTGAGCGTCCTCAAGGGCAGGAAGCAGGTGCCCACCCCAGGGCCCTCGGGCTCTGGCCTGGCCTCAGGAGGGAGCTTGGGAGCTACCACATCTGAGATCCAGCTCCTTCCTGCTGCTGACCCCATACAGCCACCTCCCTCCCTGGTCACGCCTCTTGTGTACCGAGAACAAGGCCAGGGAGGGGGACAGGCAGAGCCCAGGACTGGGCATTCCACCCTCCCCGCAGCCTGGCTGGGTGCTGCCATGAGTCCTGGACTCAAAGCCACTCCAGCTGGGCCCTGGGAGGGAAAAAAAAAAAAGGCAGCTCCCAGCAGGGGGCAGCAGAGGAGGCTCTGGCATGTGACCTGGGCCGCTAACTCACCGGAAGGCCCTGGGGAAAGAGTTCCTGAGCCTTGGCACCCATCCTGGGAGCTCTGGGAGAATGGAACATCAGAACCGCCCAAAGCAGTCCCAAGAGGAGCTGCGGACCGCTGGCCAGCCAGCCAGGCTGAGGACACTGAGGACCCTGGACACTTGGGGGAAAGGAACAGCAGAGGGAGGCCTGGGCTATGTGCTTACATTGGAGTCAACCCGGGAGCTCTTGCTGTCTGGCAAGGGGAGGACCTGCTTCAAATCCCACTCTTGTCGCTGTGTGACTTTGGGAAAAACACTGCATCTCTCTGAGTCTCTGAGCCAGTGGATTTGTTCACTCGTGCAACAGAGATGGCAACGAAGGCTTTGGAAGGCTTACAACTATGTGCTCCCTACACGGGCAGGCACTCAGTGAGTCCGCTGGAGACTCATTGATTCATTCAAAACCAGACCAATGGAGGGAGGTATTGTTCAGTGGGAGCGGAGATTCTGGGAACAGCAGCAGGGCTCCAGGAACAGGTGTTGGTGGTGGCTGCAGGACACTGAGAAGGTGCTGCCTCTGAACCGCATGCTTACGGTGGCTGAAGCTGCGGAAGGTGTGCAGTATACTCCACTACGACCAAACAAAGACTCCCGACTGAGAGCGCCTGCTGGGTCTCAGCACTGTGCATACAGGCCAGCACCACTTCTCATGGAAAGTGATGTTTTTCTGGAGGGAGGACCAAGGGCCAAGGTACAGCCGGGGCCAGGAAGGTCAGGCCAGACTGGGAAGCCAGGAGGGAGCTGCATGGATATCTGAGGGACCAGCACATATCAAGGCCCTGCGGCGAGTTAGGCCTGTTGCAGGCCAGCAAGAAGCCAGTGTGTGCAGGAGGTGGCAGGGCAGGACAGGACCCAGAGAGTCCAGCCAGCCTGGATCCCAGACCTCGCAGGCCAGAGGAGGCCCGAGGACTTGACTCTGAGCCAGTCAGGAGCCTCGATCTGACTCAGGCTTAAGGACAGCTCTAACCCTCTTGTGCCTGGAGCACAGAGGAGCTCCTGTGGGGCACGCAGGGCCTGGAACCAACCAGCTCTTGGGAAAGGTTTGTGGAGCCGAGCAAACACCAGAGGGAGCAGAGCCTTGCTGGGCAGGCAGGGGACACGCGGCAGGAGCAGGGGTTTCTCCTCCGCTGCTCATGTGGCCGCGCCTGGCTCCGCCTGGCTCCTCGTTGGCACGGAGAGACACTGCAATCATGGGGGTTCTGTTTTTATTTTAGGACATTTGGGGCTGAGGCAGGGCTGACATCACATCACTCAGCGCCTCGACGCATTCGCTCCTGTGGTGTCACACTCAGCACGTGGGAAACCACGTCTACTGCTAATCCAGAGCAGCCCATCACCCCGACGAAGCCGAGGCCCGGCGTGGCGTCCCACTGCCTCCCCAGCCTGGCAACCACTGACCTGCCCCCTGTGCCCTGGACACGGCCTGCTCGGGACCGCGCTGCACACAGCCGCCCGTGGCTGGCGGCTTCTCCCCCCTCGCAGGGCTCTCAGAGCACATCTCAGGTCCCGGGCCCCTTCCTGGCTGGGCAATATTCCATGGTCATCAGAGTGTCTTCTGAGACAGGCCCTTGCTCCTCGAGCAGACACCCGGGGCCCAGAAGAGAGCAGGGTTGTGGGACGGGACGAGCCTCTGGGAGCCCCTGCATCCTGGGCCCCCGAGCTGCGGCTCTGCCCGGCTCCGCCAGCTGAGGGATGAGCCGGGGTGAGGGTGGAAGGCCACTGCCTGCTCCAGGCCACTCCGAAAGGGACACGGGAGGGGGAGGCAGGGATTGCAGCTCCTCCCCGCCAGGCCAGACGGGCCCCCTGCTGCTGGCTGTTGGCTGGGCCGGCAGAGGCAGATGGGCCTGGGGGAGGGGGACGGGGCAGTGGTGGATTTGCTGTGGTCAGCAGGATCCAGTCAACTGCTGGGTCTGATTCCAGGCCAGGCTGGACTGTGCTCAGAGCAGGGGTGACACTGCCCCAGCTTCAGGACCGCCCTCTGGGGCTGCCCTCAGTCCAACTCCCGTGGCCTTAAGGTGGCCAGCTGGCCCGAGGCCAGTCACTGACCTCAGGACAGGTCAAGGTGAAGGAGACCACCTGCTCCCCCTGCTTTCTTGCAACACAGGCTCCAGAGAGTCTGATCCCCCAGTAGCCCAGATCACCCGGGCGTCCTCCTGAAGAAGATTCCCTGACGGGCCCTGCTCCCCGGCCAGACGGCCAGGAAAGCTCCGAGGGCCCTGGCAAAGCAGGTGGGAGGCGAGAGAGCCAGGCCTGCTGTGTCCAGGGATTCTCGGCAAGATGCAGGACTCGGGCTTCCACCTCCCGATCCCCAACAGGGGGCACTCTGGCTGGCTTGAGAGTGGACGAGGCCAGGACGACAGAACTGCCCGGCGCCAAGGACCTGCCGGAAGCCGCCAACTGCAGTTAGTGTGCATTATCACTACTGTCACACACAACCGCAGGCCACCTGCGAATGGCAGGGGTAAGTGACGCGAGAGAGGGCTTCAGACCAGGCGAAGCCTCAGCGGGGACCCAGCGTTGGCTCTCGCCGTCCCGCTGGCTCTCTGGGTCTCAATTTCCCATCAGCAAAATGCTGATGCCTAGAGCTGTCTGTGCGGGGGCTCTGCGCTCCGTGACGCGCGTCCCTGTGCCAGGAGGAGGAGTGTGCAGGCCTGACGCTGATCCGGACGGATTGCCTGGGTCAGGACGGGCCAGCTGGCCCTGCTGGCTTCTGTCCCCCGGCCACCTGAGGTCCCACAGGCCCTGTCCTCCTTGCCCGGTTTCTGAAACCCCAGCCGGCAGGCAGGCGAGTGAGGGCCAAGCTGTCCAAGCTGCTGCAAGGCCTCTCAGGTCTCATCACGTCAGTGTGTCCACCAGACCCCCTCAGGCCTGTTTGCTCCAGGCAGGGCTCAGACACTGAGCCACTATGGCCCTGGCCAGATTTCCCCAGGCTAGGGCGTGGGAATCAGTCAGCAGGGCTGGTCCATCTCCTCCGTCCACCTCTTTCACCTCTGTCCTAGCCCAGGCCACGTCACCCAGAAACTGCGATCTCAGAGAGCGTCCTCTGAAACTAACACCTCATCACATCACGAGCCTCCATACAGCCTTCTGTGGCTCCCATTGCCCATCCGCCTGGCGGGCCTCTCGCTCACCACCCCCCTGAGCCAGCCCGGGCAATTTTCATTTCTCCAGAAGAAGTCATTTACTTATTCAGCAACGACTCACTGCACACCTACTAAGTGCTAGACCGTATTCTAGTCAACAGAGATTCAGAATTGTGCCAAGTGGGCGCAGTCTGACCAGGGAGGAAGTTTGCCCTCAAACTCAGCAAGAGTTGCTGGTGGCGCAGAACAAAGCTGACTTCTGCGCCTGGCCCACCTGTGGCACCACCCCAGGTGCCGGTCTCTGGGTGACAGATAGAGGCTCTGGCTGGGGTGCAGAGCCAGAGACCTCACGGGTGAGGGTGTGGGCTTGACAGTTGGGTGAAGCCAACTCTGGTCTCTAGGTGTGGTGGAAGCAGCTGTGTCCCCAGGGCCTCTGCTCTGAGAATGGCAGGTCCTCTTCATGCTATGGCTGCTCTCCTGGATCCTCCTGCCTGTGACCTCCATGCTTCCTGCCTCTCCTCTACCTGGCCTGCAGCCCCTCTCCTGACCCTCCTGCCAGTACAGACCTCTGCCTGGGTCACCAGATGGCAATCAAAGAAGTGGCAGGTCCCAGGCACAGGCGTGACCTATGGGGACTGTGGTGCCACCAACCCACCACCGGGATCATTGTGCCCCTTACGGAGAAGGGAACCCAAGGCGCACAGCCCTCCCCGCCCCCGCTGTGCCCACTTCCTCCTGAGCCGGGCATGCGATCCAGCTGCAGCTCTGTGGACAACAGCAGCGATGGCCAGTCTTCTGCTTGAACCTTTCGGGAGCACTGCACACCGTGACCCCATTGGATGATGGTGGAGCCAGCCTTAAGGGGTGGTGAGCGTCACTCCCCCTTCTTACAGACAGGGAGACTGAGGCTCCGGGAGCAGGGAACCAAGCGCGAGGTAGAGAGGGCCTGACCATGGTGCTCACGGAGCCTGCGGAGTGAAGTCCTGCCAGCGCTGATTGCAAGCACCAGCGTTTAGTAACTGGCCCAAGAACTTCCAGAAATGTCACAGTAGGCTCCCACCAGCCCATGTGGGCCAGTTTGGGCACACCCTGGCAAAGTGAGCCACCCAGGTCCACAGCAGCAGGAACCCAAGGTCAGGCCCCAACCCCAATGTCACCTCTGATTCCAGACTCTTCCCTCAGCAGCACCTGCACCTGCCCAACCCCACTGAGCCCCAGGAAGCCCCTGTGCCCTCAGCAGGATCCTTGCCAGCCACGGAGCCCCAGGAACCCCATCCAGCACTGCAGACGCCAGGCCAGGGAGCGCCGCTCCAAGGAAGGGCAGTGAGGCCCCACAGCAGCCGCCATCCATCCCCTGGCCAGAGGGAGCTGTCGCTCGCAGGACCCCGGCATCGCGAATAAACTACACTGCCTGGCGAGGGATGTCAGGTGCTGTTCGACGCCGTGGGCGCGCCAGTCTCGGGTCCCTCTGTGACCTCTTTTTGTCCATAGCTGCTCTGGCTTGGGCAGGATGAACGGGGGCCCAGAGGACAGGCAGCATGGGACTCCAGAGCCCCACCCCTCCCACCTGTCCAGGTGGAGGACACCTGTCCCTGCAGGGGTCAAAACTGGGCCCTCCTCCCCTTCCCCTCCCTCCAGCTAGTGGGTGTCTGTCTCACCAGGAGCTGGCAGGTCTGCAGGTGAGTCTGCCTCTCCACTGTGTGTTCCTAGGCGAGCTGCCTCCCAGGCCCTCCCAGCTCAGGCCAGAGCGTCCTGCCTCCACTCCCAGCTGGGGCCCAGGGCTGGCAGGACCTGGCCCTGACCTGCAGCCATCAGCCATTCATTCATTCATTCAGCCAACATTCACCCATGTCCAGTCCATGCTGAGTGCCCAGGCTGGGCCACTGAGGCGGATGTCCCCAAGGTTTATGTCTCTGTGTTGCTTGTGGCTTACAGGGAGTTGGACAAGGAACCCACTAACTCCATCCCGGCCTCACAGGTTCTGGGCTAGAAGTCTGTACAGGAATGGGCAGAACCCCAAGAGAGGACAGTACAGCCTAGTGGCTGAAAACAGCCGCTTTTGCCAGACGCCTGGATTCAGGCTTCCCTTCCTCCTCTTAGTTGTCTCAGGAGGCGAGTCGCCCCCAGCAGCAGTCAATGTCTCAGAGGGCCAGGAGACCAATGAGTGGACCACGCTCCTCAGTCAGGACCCAGAACAGTCCAAACAGTTTTACAGAAGGACAGAGCTGGAAGTCTCACTCGACCTGATTTCAAAAAGAATGTGACCACGGTCAAGAGGGCGTGGCACTGGAAAAAGGCCAGACACAGATCCAAGCCACAGAGCAGGCCTCCGGGAACAGACCCACAATTCCATGACCAACTGGCTTTTCCAAAGTCACCCAGGCAGCTCAGGGAGGAAAGGGTGGTCTTTCCATCAAACACATGTCCACATAGGAAAACACCCCGGAGCGAGTGATACAGTTACACGGAGGTCAAAACCCTAAGATTGTAGGGGAAGATTTTTGCGACTTTCATTTCCTAGACAAGACCCAAATAGCATGAACAACAAGAGAAAAATGGATTTCTTGGACTGTATCAAAATCAAAAACGTTTATTCTTTGAAAGAAATTATTATGAAAACAGAGTCCAGCCGTGGAATTCGAGAAAACCCTGTAATACATGCACCTAACAAGCCACTCCACCCAAAGCATGTGAGGACCTAGAGCTCAATGAGAACACGAGCAACCTGATTAAAAGATGGGAACGACACCCCCAAGCAGAGCACACGAGAGCCAATCCACAGAAGACGTGCAACACCCTGAGCCATCGGGACCAGCAAATCAAAACCACCAGGAGACGCGCGACTCACCACGAGGAAGGCTGAATTACAAACACTGGTAAGACCAGGCGGTGGCAATGAGCGGCTCCCACCCCCACACTGCTGGGACTGTGCCACGATCCCTCAGGATCAGCCTGGCCGGGTCCCAAAGGGCCAGGCAGGGTCTGCCATGTGACCAGACCATTCCTCGCAGCCAAGAGTAAGCAAAGCTCACGCGGCAGGAGACCTGATCACGGGGGCCAGATCCACCCAGTTCAGAACTGGAAACAACCCCTTTCCTTTAACAGGTAGGTTGGTGAACGGGCTGTGACCGCCCCCCCATACCATGGGCTGCCACTGAGCAGTGCTGAAGATCCCAAGTTGAGTGCTAGGCAGCAGGGGGGACTCGGAACGATCGAGCTGAGCCAGATCAGAAAGGCACGCACGGTTACTCCATTCACATGGCAGTCTAGAAAGTACAAACAATATGCAGCAAGAGAAAGCCAGTGGGCAGCTACCCGGGTGCAGGGCAGAGATGGAATGGAGCACCTGGGGACAAGGGGACATCAGGGTGAGGGCAGAGTCCGACCTGGTGAGCAGGGCCGGTTCCATCTCAAGACCGCCAAGCTCACTGCTGAGTGATGCGGTTTACTGTACTCAAGTGTCAAAGGGAGAAACCGCGGCAGCCGCCAGCTGCCCTGGTCGGAGGCCTCCAGAGAACGGCAGATCTGACCCGGAACCGCCGCATCGACGCCACGCCCAAGTGACCCGCGAAGGGAGAGAAGCGATCGGTGCAGTTCTCACGGAGAGCATCCTACCTGTCAGGACGCGAGCTCACCCAGACTTGTCCAAGGGGCGCTGGCCCGCCCACCTTGGCACGAGCACCACACGGTGCCTCAGCTGGGGGAGTTTTGTCCATTGCACGGGGTGAGCCATCCCCTCGCTCTCCCTGACACTCACCACCTGCTAGAGGCCGGCAGGAAGCTGAAGCCAGCCAGGCGGCCTGAGCTGAGCCCTCGAGGAGCCCATGGCTGTCCCTCCATGACACGGCTCTTCATGACATCCTCGGATTCTGAGGAGGGTGGACGCTGTGCATGGGGCCGAGGAGGGCAGAGGGGCGATTCAGTAAGGAAACCTGAAAACGAAGTGGTCACCTGCAGGTGGGTTCCACCAGAAGCGTCCAGTCCTGCTGGACACTGAAGTCTGTAGCAGAGTGACATGGCTAGGAGAGCTTCAGTGGAGCCTGAGGCCAGGCCAGCTTTTCTCCCCGGTACATTTCCAGGCACTGTCAGGACTCCAAAGGCCCTGGCCTCCCTGTCCATGCATGAGGTCCCCGGGGGCTGACGCACACTATCCTTCAGTTCGCCTGAATCAGTAGTGCTCAGATTGCTTCCCCAGGACCCTTCCAGGGGTTCGCAGGGCCCCCCGCCCCAACTCCACGTCTTTGTCAGGTGGTCATCTACAATACTTCAGCCATACGTCTGCACCAGACAAAGCAGCAGCCATCTGCAAATCTATTAAGCCAGGCATTAAAGAGGTTTACCAAATATCACTCTTCTCACTAATGCTTTGTTTTGGAAAGCATAGTTAGTTTTTCAGAAAAAAAAATTATTTTACCATGGAATGAATTATAATTTTAATTTTTAAATAAAATCCAAACATAAATCTTTTAACAGTCTCGGTTTTATTTTCTAATATGGCAAATATCAATAGACACAGCCCACATAAACAAAGGCTGTTGGGGATCTTGAATAATTTTTAAGAGTGTAAAAGGATCTAAAGACAAAAACATCTGGCAACCACAGCCCTAAAGCGTGTTGGGCAATTCGGCCACTGACTTGACCTATTAAGGCAGCTATTGCTGCATTCCAGTGGTCCTGGAGCTCCTGGCCCGTCCAGGACTCTCCCATGCCCCTGGGCTCATGCCCTTGATCACAAGGCTCCCAGTCTAATAGCAAAGCCCAGGCTGTGGCTCCAGCACCTCCCACTCCTGGATCATGACGGTCCAGGGACCGGGAACAGATCATACCCATCGGAAATGTCCGTCCTGCATGATTGGGCCCGCCCGCCCCTCTGGGAGCGCGACCACGGTGCAGGTTCTATCTGCACTCCAGGCACAGGAGGACAGTTGATGGACAGCGCAGACTGGGACTTGTGCGGCGCTCTGGAGCACTTTGGGAGTGGCCTCCAGGTGGCCTCGCTCACCGGCATCGTTATTTTAGTATCTGGATGTGCTTGCCCAGCAGCACTCATGCAGGCTGGCTAGGGTGGCAACGCTTGAGATTCTAGGGCCACTGACCCTAGGCAGATCACGGCAGAGAAGAGGCCAGCCTTTGGGCCTTCCAGAGACCAAGGGCAAGGCCAACGCCCAGAACAGGAGCTGTGGGTGGAACACAGCGCCAGGCCAGTCCCAGATGCCCCTGGGAGCTTGACTTGAGGTCCATCTCCACCCTCCTCTGCATGATCCATGAGGCTCCCAGCCCCTGTCCTCAGGACTGCAACCAAGTGGCACTGGGACCCACAATCATGAGGTACTGACCACAGATTAGCTCCAAAGACCAGGCAATGAGCTCACTTGGCAGAATCACAGCCCTGTCTTCCTTGGCTGAGCAGCAGACCTGCGGGCGTCTCCCACTGGATGGCTGGGTGCCGGGTGCTAACACTGGTTTCCACTTTCTGTATGCCAGGTGCCCGCAGGACACCCATGCACCTCAGCAGGAGGGTAGAGTAGCCCCTGGCACAGCTCTCAGAGCCAAGGGCCCAGGCTCAAATCCTGGCTCTGTGGCTCACTAGCTGTGACTTCAGGTCAGTCACGGAAGCTCTCTGGGACCTGGTGTCCTCTCTGGACACTGCAGTTGGTGGGAGTCATCTCATGGGGCTCCTGTGGTGATGAGCTGGACCCTCCCAGGGCGGCAGCGTTTGCTGCTGTCGTCCCCTGCGCTGGGACCCGAGCTCCGCTGTACGGGATGAGAAGACAAAGGCCCAGGGGCTGAAGTGTCCTGCCCAAGGTGGTGGGGCAGCTAAGCAGGCGAGCTCTGCACGCACCTACCTGGCCTCCGCCTTCCGCACTGGCCACGGGACCAGCAGCTCTTCCTGCACCCCAGCCGCTGCCCCAAACAGAGGCCGCTGCTGCTGAGCGAGAAGCGCGGCATTCGGTGCGACCAGCGCGCCCAGCGAGCTCCCCTCCTGGCGGTGCAGCCTGCCTCCCTGCCACCTCTCTCCCCTTCCTTCTTTCCTGGATCCTGTCCTCCTCCCCCTCCTCCCGTCTCAGCCCTAGGCCAGGAGTGGTGCAGACGGAGCAGCCTCTGTCCCTGGGGCCTCCCAGGCTCCTGGGGGAGTCAGGGATGTAAACAAACACTGTGCGCTGCAGCCAGCGCTGCCAAGGAGGGAGGCCCAGGGACTGGTGCCTAGCCTGTGGTCAGGAGCGGCCTCCTGGAGGAGGCACAGCTGCCTCCTGAACCCTCCTGAACTGAGGGCAGAAACGCCGCAGGCAGAGGCAGGCTGGGTGGCAAGGGGCAGGTGCACAGCGGGGACCATCCTGTGGGAGGACACCAGGCACCGTGGGCTGACCGGGGTCTCTGCAAGGCCTGAACTACCCACCGGGAAAGACCCACTCAGCCAAGGAGAAGCCGTGCCGCTCGGCTTGTCTCTGACCTATTCACGTCATCAAGGGCCAGCTGGTTAAACCAGGAAGAGGCCCATCAATTCTACCACGGCCAGGATGGAGCGGCTCGGGCTATTACAGCCTCCGAGCAGTGGCGGACGGCGGGACAGTGCCTCCCTCCCACGTCAGTGGACAATTACACCCCGAGGATGTCGCTCCCTGGGCCACTAGAAGGAGGCAGGACCCAGAGCGGCTCCCCAGCTGAAATGGGCAGGCTGTGCGGGAGGAGGGAGCTCCACTCAGGAGGCCCGGCCGCAGAACAATGAGAACTGTCCCCCCTCCTGCTCCTGGACTGTCCCCCTTGACAGGAAAAAGAAAGATACAAATTGTACTCAAGTCCCAGCTCTGTGCTCGAGTGTTTGGAGGTGACGGGAATCCTGGGTTGGCGACCAGCTGAAGCTGGGGGACCCGAGTTGCAGGGAATGTCACCCACGGAGCGCACTGCCGCCCTGAGGCAGAAGGCCTTCCCCCGGCACACACGTGGTCCTGTGGGACACCCTCCTGTCTGACAGGCACGCTCGCTGCCCGGAGGGGCTGCCGCTGCTCCCGATGGCCACGGCCAGCGCTTGGCAGGCACAGAGACACACTTCCTGTGCTTGGTGGGACACCTGCCACACCAGCTGTGAAGCACCCAGGTGGCATGCTTGTCACCCCAAAGACTTGGAGGGCATCTTAAGTGACCTGCAGAGATTCCCAACCCCGCAGGTGTGTCAGAACGACCCTCGGGGCCTGTCAAGAAAGTGGGCCCCCAAAATCCTGAGTTGGGGCCTGCGGTGGGGCCAGGAATCTGCAGCCACCAGGCAGCAGGTGCACAGCGGGAGCAGGACCTGCAGGAGGCCAGAGGCAGGGGTAGGGAGCAGCCAGGAGGGCGGGCACAGTCTTCGAAGGCAGGTGGAATCCAAACCAAGCCGTTTCATCCCACCCTAACTGAAACGAGTCACTGAACCAGGAGGTGCTACAGGAGGACCGCCTGCCTGTGCCTGGCCACCAGAGCTGCCACAAAGGGCTCCAGGGGTGCCCCTTCACAAAGAGCAGGTCTGCAAGGACGTCTGCCCAGCGACTGTCTGCTTAACCTTGGGCAGATGCCACCCTGGTTATTGATCCTCGTGGCCAAGGATTATTGTTTCCAAATATCTTACGTGATCCTTTCACTGTGCCTAGAGAAACTTCCCAGGCCTCCAGCCTCTGGCACACGCTCAGCTGTCCTCGTGGCGCTGGGACATGCCCAAGTAAACCTTAGTCTGCGGGGAATCTTTCCCTGTATGTTATTTAGGTGGTGGGACAATTACAGTGGAGAGTCTGACCCCAAGGAGGCAGCCCAGGAGAGAGGGGTCCTGGCGTGCCGAGAAGCAGGCATTGGTGTGCCAAAGCCGTGGCCAGGTCTGCTGGGTGACGGCCCTGCCACTTGTGCATCGGGAGCAGCCCAATGCCGCCCCAGTGAGTCCGAGGAGCATGGCCTCCTGCACAGACCGGCTGGGAGACTCATGGCACAGGCTGTGTGACGCGGGAGCTGGGCTTCTCGCCCGCCGTGCCTGTCCCTGCCGGGCAGCGTGCACACTGCACTGACAGCCACCGGTCACTACTAACTTATCAGTCTTCCCATCTTACAGATGAGAAAACCAAACTAGAAGCTTAAGGGAATTCTCCACACTGGCGGAGCTCGGAGCAGAGGGGGACAGCCCTTCTCCCTTCCCCCTGCAGCGCTGCCCTGTCCTGCCTGCCCTGAACCGGCTCTCAGCAGGCAGTGAACTAGGGCTGGCTGACTAAATGGAAGGGGGTGGGAGATGAATGAATTCCCCTGGAGGATAAACCTTCCCTCTGAACTCAAAGGCACAAGGAAAAGCCCCAATTTAATTATGAGGAGGGGACCCCAGGCAACCCCCGGCCGAGCGGCAACACAAGCACTTTCATTACAGTTTATGGCTTCGTGGGCCCATAAACAGGAGTCCTCGGCTCCAGGGAGCGATTAGGTGGGGGAGGGGCGGGCCTGTTTCTGCCACCCAAGAGGGCCAGGCTCTGGGACGCAGCCGGTCTCAAATCCAGATGCTGACATGACAACATCCCGGAAACCTCATTTGCAGACCCAGATTAGTGCCACTCTGATGATCGTATAAAAGAAGGATGGGACATAAAGAGCCAGGAACAAGCATGACCAGGGTACCAGCATCACAGAGGAGCAGGGAGAGCCCAGAAGGCTGCTGTCATCGAGACCCATTGGTGACTTATGGATTCTGCTAACTCCAGGTTTTGTATCCTGGTGGAGACTCTTTTCCCTTTATTTTACCTGTTATCACCCTCATTAATAATCTAGAGGGACAGGTATAATAATGACCTTTACAAGTGCCACGAGGAAGCTCAGCATCCATCAGGGGCGCAGGCCACCCTGGCCCTGCGCTGACATCATCACATCCACTTCTGAACAAATTCAGGCATCCTCGCCTCTCTACTGGCTTCTGCCTGCCCTTCCGGAAAGCATCAGAAGTGCTTGTTCATCAAACCAGCTCCCGCCCGCAGGTCCTGGCCACAGTGACCTCAGCCCCATAGAGGTGGGCGGCATTGCTTGCTGGGAAGGTGCCCTCGCAACCCGCTGTCATTTTGTGCATTTCCTGGCTTAGCAAAATGAAACACTGGCTCTTCTTCTATGCATCTTCCTTCTGTCAAAA
Source organism: Sciurus vulgaris (assembly GCF_902686455.1). NCBI lineage: Eukaryota > Metazoa > Chordata > Mammalia > Rodentia > Sciuridae > Sciurus > Sciurus vulgaris. The sequence continues at coordinate 141,893,345 of NC_136469.1, forward strand.
CACTAAGCGGTCACTGCAGTGGGTCGCACAGGGCCCCCAAAGATGTGTTCCAGTTCCAATCCCCAGAACCCATGAACGTGACCTTATTGGGAACAAGTGCCTTGGCGTACGTGATTCGGTTAAGGATCTTGAGACGAGGAGATCATCCTGGACTATCCCAACAGGCCCTAACTCCAGTGACAGTGTCCCTGTAAGGCACACAGCAGAGACAGAGAGAAGAGGAGATGCTGTGGAAACTGAGGAGAAATCGGAATAATGAGGCCACAGAGCCAGGGTGGCTGACGGCTGCCAGGCCAGACAGGATGCTCCCTACACGGCCCTCTCGCCACCCGACTTCGGCCGTGGGGATTGCACAGTTGTGAAGTGCAGACGTCTGTCGTTTCAAGCCACCCTTTGATGATGTTAGGCAGGAAGCGTAACACGCTCACCAATCAGAAAGGAATGCTGATGGTGTGCGACCTGGGTGGAAACAGTGTGGGGCGGGATCCACAGTGCCCCAGCAGACACAGGACACAGCAGGGCCAGAAGGAAGGACCTAGTCCTCCAAAAGTCCAACAGATTTCCAAGCATTTATTGCAAACTTCCACCGTTTTGAAGCCAAATACACTTAGACAAATGAATTGGGAAGTTCTTCCACTATTCAAAAGTGGATGAAATAGATTTAAATTTTTTTCCCAAAGGATAAAAAGTAGATGGAAAACTATTCCCTAAGGATACACAACAAAGTCTGTGTTTAGACCCACGTAGTCCCGGCATGCGGCCAAGAGCCCCTAAAATACAGCTGGTCTGAGCTGGGGTGCCTTGTCAGCCTGGGGTACGCACCAGAGCTCAAAGACAACATAAAAGAATGTTAGCTACCTCATTAATAATTTTGCATTATGTTGATAGTATTTTGGACATATAAATTATCACAATTTCACCTATTTCTTTATACTTGTGTAGCATGGCAACTAGGAGATTTTAAATTACACACGTGGTTCCTATTACATGTCCACTGCTCAGCACAGATTTAGAGGATACAGAAAATGTGGTCAGTACTGTGCTGGGCCTTTAGTTGTAAGCACCCTTAGATTAGTTAACAAAAGAATTAAAATGTCAGCAAAACGGCAGAAGAGCCAGGACCCCCCAAAGGATGCAAAGACACCCAAAGGAGACCAAATGTCAACAAACTGATGAACCAATAGCAGCAGTGGGCCAGCAAGTCCCCTTCCCCCACCCCCAATTCCAGGCTAGGGGAGCTCCAGGGAGCCCTGGCTAGACAGAGGTTCTTCACCACATGCCCCCCAGCCCTCAGCTGATTGGATCCAGAGGCAGCCAATCATCAGGCTCCCCAGAGAGTAAGCCAATCACATCTCTCTCCCAGGAATCTGAAAGAGAGACCAAAGGGCAGTGAGCCCAGAAGCTCAGGGTGAGGCTGGGAGGCAGTGGCTGAGGCCACCTAGGAAGAGCTCCTCTGTAATCCAGAGCTCTCTGGTCTGCAGGTCACACTCACATGTAAAGCAACTTTGTCTTTGACCAGCAAGTAAGTGGGAGGGAAGCACAAGGAGTACCAGAATCAAGACTAGGGAAGAGCAGGGACTGCCACCCCATGTCTCAGCCCTGGGGACACTGGGATGGGGGCCTCGCCCCAGTATGGATGGACCTGGGGATGGAGTCACGAGGAGAATCCAGATCTCTGGCCTCAGTGAACATGCCTGTCCCCAAATGCTCTTGTCCTCTAAGACTTTGCCCCCACTGTTCCCTCCGTTGGAACACCCTTCCTGCCTCTTGTCTGGCCTCCGTCTGATGAAAGGTCCATGCTCAGCTCCCTTGAGGCTTGCCCAGTTTCGGGGTTCAGAGAAACCTTCTCTTGGGAAATAGACTTACAGCACGGAGCCAGGTTGGTGTAATGCCATCGACATGTCACACGTCCCTCGGATCCCCTTAATTTAGGGGGCGCAGGCTCCACACCAGGCAAGCTGGCATGCGGACGGACACGCCTGCCCAGAAGGGACTAGGGAGCCCAGGTCACACTGGCAGAGCCCCCGGCGCAGGCCTTGCTGCTCAGGCTAATGAGGCTGCGTGTGAGCTGTAATTACACCCGCGCTGGAGCACATGGGAGCGGAGCAGGCGGCCGCTGGTGCCCGCGGCCTAATGGAGCGTCCCGTGTTCTACAGAGTTCACCGTGTGAGTCCATTGACCCTCCGCCCCGGCTGTGTCCCTCTCAGCAGAGCAGACCCAAGCCTGCCAGGCCGGGCAAGGAGGGAGCAGGTGGGTGTGCGCGGAAGGTACCCTACAGGACAGGGGCCGCAGGCACCGCCAGCCAGGCGTCTGGGGCTGAAGTTCAGATTCAGAAAGAAGGGGACGCAGCCTGAAGGCTGGGACAAGGAGGCGTGAGCCCCGACGTGGGACTCTGCCCTGCACCTGAAAGGCGCAGCCCTGGGACATTCAGCCCGTTCTCCTTTCGACCCCCTCAGCCCCAGGGAGGGGCACTATTGTTATCCCCATCTTAATGGCGAGGAAGTCCAGAGAAGGCAGGTAACATGCCCGCAGCCACACAGCCAGGAAGTGGCAGGCAGGACTCTAGCCAGGGCCAAGCTCGACTGGCTGCTCACCCTGCACCATCCGTCTCACTAGGGGTACCAGGAGCTGACCTGGATGCTCTGCCGTGAGCCTGGCGCGGCTGCAGCAAGGGCCGCAGGAGGAGCGCCCTCTCCTGCCTCAGCCTCCCTCCCGCCACCCTCCCTCCACCCGCCTGCTCCCCACATCGACCAGCCTTGTGTGTGTCTCAAGATTTCAAAGGTGTCCCGTCTTCTTCCCAGTGGCTCGGCCGTGCCCTGGTTGCTTAATATCCCTGGTGCCTCCTGGACGCAGCAACACCTTGAGGGATTGTTTTGAGGATTCAATGAGTTAATGGTCGGGAGTTTCTAGGACCAAGGGCTGCCGAGCAGTGAGCCCCAGGCAAACGTTTGTTCAGGATACCCACCCCCGGCACTTGCTGCTGCTCCAGGACCTTCCCAGGCAGGAATTACAAGACAAGACCTGGGGATGGGCCTTTCACATCACTGGCCTGATGCGCTTCCCGGGTCCCTGTGGTGATCCTGTCCCGTCAACCACATTGCTGTTTAACAGGTGTGTCTCTCAGAGTCACCTCTTGTAAACTTAATCCCCAAATTCACGGTTCATGGTATTGGGGGGCGGGGCCTTTGGGAGGTGACAGGGTCATGAGGGTGGAGCCCTCTGGACAGGGTTAGGGCCTCAGAAAATGCAAGGACACGTGGGAAGAAGGGCGGGGCTCCCAGACGCTGCCTGCTGCACGCTGATCCTGGACATCAGCCCGAGAACTGTGGGAAATCAATTCCTAAGGCTTGTAAGTCCCAAAAATCCGTTTTTGCTCTACAGCCTGAACCAGCCAAGACAAGCCCCACAGGTGACTGGCGGTATCAGAGACCCAAGAATAAACAGTGACACACTCAGTCACGTGCTCACTCACGCTCACACGTTCACACTCATTCATGGGCTCACATCCATGCACACACACACACGCACCCGTGCACACACACGCACACCCCCAGAGCTGAAGCTGAGCAGCTTGGGGTCACTGCCAGAGCCTCCGGGAGGGCGCAGCCTGGCCTCCACGCCCAAGGAGGGAGTGCCGTTGGGACTGGACTTGGGCATCTCAGCCCAGGATTAGACCTGACAGGTGGATGCTGGTGGGTGCGGCGGAATGGCCGGGGGCAGGGCCATTTGTCCTGAAGCCATCATCAGAGCAAAAGCCGAGCCTGCAGGGGAGAAGCCCGGCTGCCCCTCAGCCCACAAGAGTACCCCGAGTTCCTCTAGTGACAGTGAGAGCCCAGGCTCAGCTCTGCCCTGCAGGCGGGGGTGACCCACCTGCTGGAAGGTAGAGCTGCTGAGCCCTGGGAAGTAGGGGCCCAGCCAGAGACCACTGCTGAGCAGGGGGCAGAGCTGGGTCCCCACTCCAACCACAAGCTGAGACTGGTGACCTTCCCAGCCACCCTGCTCCCCCAGTCCCTGTGCAGCCCCTTCCTCCCACGAGCGTCTTGGTGACACTTAGAAGCAGAATGGCACCTGTCAATGGCCAAGAACGGATGGACGTGTCCAAATCAACACAATGATGCCCCTGGTGGTGACCAATGGGGCGTGTGCGTGCTGGCGGATAAACACCCAAGGGACAAAACTGCCAGCGTCCTTTGCCCCCTGGCTGGAGCTGCACGTCCCAGGAGACCGAGTGCAATTCAGAAGCTTCGGTATTTTCCACCCATGTGGAGAGACCCAGTTCTGCAGAGCCGAGCTGGACGGGCTGCACACAGCCTGTGTGCCCTGAAACTAACAAGCGCTTTCTTCCCATCTGCAGGTGGCTCTGGGGAGCATGGCTGGGGCAAAGGTGGTGGGTCAGAAGGGGGAGGCGGGAGCGCCGGGCCAAGTCCCTCCCAGCCTGCCACCGACACTCCCTGGGGAGCCACACTTGACAGCCGCAGAGAGCCAGGCCTGGATCTCATTTTGCCTTTCAAAGACCCTCAAGGATGGGCAGGTCCCCTTCCTGTAAGGGACATGCCCGTGCCTCCGCGGTGGTCCTGTAAGACAGTAATGGAGCTGGGATTTTCCTGTCACCTAGTGAGCTGCTGTGGCCGTGCACTGTCACGTGCCTGTCACTCCTGGGCTCTGGTGTGACCGCACAGCCAGCCCCAGTGCAGAGCTCTCGAGAGGCGGCCTCTGTTCCTGGAGGCAGGGCCTTCTAGACTTTGTCTGCAAGTTTGCTTATGAAACAAGCCACGGCCATGCAGTCATCGTTCACAGGGCAGCGCCTCCTACTGCCCGTCTTGGTTAAACCAAGGGGCCCAAGGTGACTGACCCTCGCCATCCGGGTCCGCATGAGTACACTCTACGCTGTCCACCCGGTGACGGATTCCTGGCGGTGCCTCTCAGAACGCATCAGATCGTTGAGCCACACAGGGCGGTACACAGATGGGGCCGCTGGGGCACATGCCCCCTGTGACGGGGAGCTCAGCACCACCGACACGGCTCAGCCAGCTGAGGACACTCTCCCCAGGTGCACCAGCCCCGGGACCCCAGCTGGCCCGTTCTGCCAGCTGGCCTCAACCAGAGCCCCTCTATTCACAAAGGAGTGTCCCAAGTCCCTAGCCACCCCTGCTCGTCACACCAGACCTTTCTGTTTGGATTCCCCACCGGCAATTTAAATACAAGTCTAGGGCTGAACCCACCACCTTCCAGAACAAACCCACCCCTGCCCCACCTCCAACCAGGAGGCAGGAGACAGCTCAGTGACTTGCTCTCCCTCACAGACAGGTGACCAATCATGGGGCTCCTGGCAGCCAGCCCTGGACAACCCCACACTGGACAGCCTTCCCCACTTCACGGAGGAGGAAACAGATTCAGAGAGTCCTATAAACTTAATAAAGTCACACAGCTGCCCAAAGTGGGAGTCGGGACGTGGACACGGGTTGCACTCCAAAGCTCTTGCACTGTCCTTGATGTGCAGTGCCCACAGGGCCTGCCCCAGGACACCCTTCTGCCGTTCCTCTGGCTCCTGCGGAGCACCCACCTCAGCGCCTCTAGAGTCACCTCCCCATCCTCCCGCTGGAGCTCCCGGGCCAAACGCAGAGGTGACTCCCTGGTGGGCGGGGGCACCTCTCACGAGCCTGTCCCCTCCCCACCTCTGTGGCAGTCGCTTCTCCCTGGCCAGGCCTGGGCTGCAATACGCCCCTGCTGAGGACCACAGAGACCCCAGGGTCAGCTCTGAATCCACACCCTTGTGCTCTGGAGCCTCTGGCTCCTGCCTCGGACCACACTGTCGCCATCCTGCAGATGGACAGGATCCTGGCAGGGTCCCTGCAGCAGCGCGGGGTCTTCTGGATGCATCCTGTCCCCCATGCTGGCTCCTGGGGGTGCTCCTGCCCTCTCCCCTCCCACCCCGCGATCCTCTGGGAGGGGCAGTGATGCTCTGACTGGGGCATCTGAAGGGACAGCAGGCAGGCCTGACCCCTCCTGGGGAAGTGCCTGCTGGGAGCCCATCTGTTCTACCCGCCCCCAAGTGTCCCACACAGGAAGATGCGCCAGACCGGTTCTGGGTTTGGGCTCAGGCCGCCCATTTGGCCACTGAACCCAGGCTGGGTCCTCCAGGTCAGCAGTGTGGGTGACCAAACCAAGACCCCTCCACTATCCTGCGTCCTCTGAAGCAAGCCTCAAGGGGCTCAGAGCCTGGGTGGGGAGAGAGGGCCATTCACAGGAACCCCACGCAGACCCCACAGGGAGGGGGCAGGCACGAGAGAAGAGGTGAGGCTGGGAGGGGCAGGGGCGATGCTGCCTCTGAGCCTGGACTCCACAGGGTGATGGCAATCAAGGGGTGGCCGCTACCCCACTTCCATGGCCTCTCCTCCCAGGCCTTGGCTTGGAACTGGAAAATGAAAAAATCCCCTGGGAAACGGGCGTGGAAAAGGCAGCCAGGCGCTGACGGCCTCCCTCTCCCAGGACGAGTCTTTCCAGGTGCCGCTGCGGACGGGAGGAGGGGTCTCATCACCTTAAAGTAACGTGGAGGAGGCGCTCATCTCCTTCAAAGTCAGTCCTCCCCAGACGCTGCCCACAGACCCCCGACCCAAAAGGTTCAAGTTCCTGAGGGCCCAAGGAAACTGACGTGCTCACAGACCACCCCTCAACATGACCTGTACAACCCAGGCCTCCCTCTGTGCAGGGCTCATTGTCCACAGGAGCGCGGGTCCACGGCGCCCCCATCCCTGCGCCCCCGGCTCCGGCGTGAAACTGTCTGAATAAACAGCTGGGCCGACTTGTGAGGTCTTTTTGTGCTCACAGGGACTCCTCCGCAGAGAAGAGCCCCCTGGCCGGTCCTGTCACTCCTCCCCGTCTGGCCTGGGTCTGCCCTCCTGAGGACCTGAGGTTGAGCCAGGCTTCGGGCATCCCAAGGGCAAGGCTGCTGGGTGCAGCTCCAGGCCCAGCCTGCCCCGCATGCCATGCCGACTCTGGAAGCTGCAGTTTTAGCGTAAACGCGTTCTCCTGCAGGGCCACCCAGGGGCCCCCGGGGACCACATCCATGGCCACGGCTGAGCCGCAATAAATCAAAGACACAACCAAGCAGGCCCTCCCAGAACTGCCATCACCATGGCCAAAGGGAATGTGGCTGAGGACGAGACCCACTGTCTGCATGCGCGGGAGAGGGGACAGCAGGAACACTCAGAGGGCCCCACAGTTGGTTCCAGGCACAGCGTCTGCCAGGTCACGGTGCCCGAATGGCGCACTCCCGAGGACTTCTGCCGTGGGCACAACACAAGACCTTGTCGGCTCCCGTGGCCCTGACTGAGGGGGCCTGACCACACACTGCTGGGACAGTGCCTCCAGCAGCCGGGGACTCAGGAGAAGGTGGGCTGGTCCCTGTTCAGCCACCTGCACTGACTGTAGCTTTGGGAAATCCCCTGCCTCCCTGGGCCTCAGTTTCCTCACCTACGACACAGGGCAACCCAGCAACCCACAGACAGCGCTGGACGGCGGACCATGGACGGCGGACCAGTGTGACAGGTGAGGAGCGCTCTGAAGGGAGAGTGGGCTCTAAGGGAGGGCAGGTGAGTGGCTCGCTAGGTGGCAGGGCTGTCACTAAGCCCAAGCAGCCAGGTGCCACGTGGCTTCATGGTTTGCTTACCCCCCACCCCTACGACAGACCTGAAGGGCAGGGCTTGCTCACCACGCCTCCTGGAAAGAGAGGTAAGCCCAGCAAGGCTAAGACACTGGCCCAGAGTCACACAGCTGCCAAGCAGCAAAGCCAGAGCTCAAGCCTGGGTCTAACTACGAGGCCCAGGCACCCGTCACCCACTCGAGTTCTTCTGGGACAGTCTCCCTCAGACCCACCGCTTCCTCTGCTCAGGATGGGTGGGGGCCAAACTGCCCCATGGGCCCGGGACCCTGCTCTGGGCGGCAGGCCCTGCATGGGGCCCACATCACCCAGGAATGTCTCGGCTGGCATTCTGTCTCCAAGGGGACTCTGACACACTGCTGTGACAGAGGGAGGCCCCAGGAGGCACAAGTCCCCCCAGCTCTACCCCGGCTGAGGGCTGTGCCCAGCACTGGGGTGTACGGTGGGACTGGACTAGGAAATGGGCATGTGGCCACCTGGTGCTGTCCCCGCACCCACAAAAACCACGGTATTCCCACTGACAGAAGAGAACACCCAGGACAGTCTGCGCCCATTCGGCTGGAAACGGGCCTGTGCCTGGGGCGGGGCTGCGGGAAGCGGGAATAAGCAACGGATCCAGGGTCCTGCAGCCTGTGGGGCCACGGGCCACGCCCAGCCCCGGGCCAAGCAGCATCTTTGCATTTCATTTTCAAGGAGTTGTAAAGCAAACAACAACACAAAGAACAACACACAACAGAGACTGTTTGGCTGCCAAGCAAAATCTCGCCTGCAGCCCTTTCCTGGGAAGCTCACAGCCGCCTCCTGTCCACACCCCAACCTGCAGCCAGAAAATCGGCCCAAAGGGGCGGCTGGGCTCTGTCCTGCTCACAGACGCTGCAAGGAAGGCTGCAAAAATGGAGCGTTCCACTCTCTCCACATTCTGCAGGTACTACATGGGGTGGGCAGCAGGGCCAGCTCCTGTGGACACTCTGGGGGTGGCCGCGGCCTCTCCCAGCACCATGCCAGTCTGCCCCTAGTGTCAGCCCTCTCTTGGGTCTCTGTCCCCTCCTCCTCTTCAAGGAGACACCAGATATTGGCTTCGAACAATCTCTAATCCAGTGTGACCTTACACGTACAAGAACCCTATTTCCAAGTGAGGTTGCTTCTAAGGTTCTGAGTCAACATAAATTTGGGGGGCATTTTTTAATACTCTATCCTCTGAACCCCCAATTTTCTGACTCCTCTAGGGAACTGTATTCTCAGAGGCATGGATACTTCTCCCCGCCACTCTCTCCCTCTCTCCTCCCTCCCTCTCTCCTCCCTCCCTCTCTCCTCCCTCCCTCTCTCCTCTTTCTCTCTCTCCCTCTCTCCCTCCCTCTCTCCCTCCCTCTCTCCCTCTCTCTCTCCCTTCCTCTTTCCCCCTCTCTCTCTTTCTCTCTCTCTTTTTCTCTCCCTCTCTCTCTCCCCCCAACTCTCTCTCTCTCTCACACACACACACATGGACACACACACACACACACACACACACACACACTCCGCGTGACAAGCGGGCAACACTTCCCAAGGACAGGCTGTGGGATACCTGCAGGCTGGCACACGGCCATGACAAATAACCTGCCTCTTGCCAAGTCCCAGTGCCAATGTCTCCCACAAGAACCTACCACCAGCAACGAAGGTGAGAATAAAATCATTCACTGCACGTGACCCAAAAGTGTCCACTCCTTCCTCGGCAGCAGGCTGGGACTTTGCAATGGCAGCTTGGATCTGGAGCTGCAAGGACAGGTAACACTTTCTCTGCCCCAGAACCCCAGGGCCGGTGCCCTCCCCTGCCCCATGCCCACCTCTCACTCCTGCCTATAGAGTCTGGAAAGGGCACGGCCATTGGCGGAGCTCCTGGCAGCTTCCGGGGACACTGTCATCAGACCTCCCTGATGCTCTTTGGTCCACCGCAGGGCAGGCTGGCGAAAGGAAGGAGCCAGCGCCCCGTGGACCAACCGCAGAGTGAACAGAAGCCTGCTGCCTGATACTCAGCGTGACCGTGTCCCCCGAGGTTTGTATGTTGGAAGCTCAACCCCCAGGGCAGTGGAACCAATGGACAGGACCTTTGGGGGCAGCGGCTGGGTCTCGGGAGAGGACTGTCACACCACCAGTGTGGAGCTGTCCCGAAGCAAGGTCAGTCCTCCCTTGCACACTCTCGCCCCATGGCGCCTTCACCATGGGCTGACCCAGAAGGAAGACCCTCACCCGGTGCCACCCCTCCATCTGGAACTTCCCGGCCTCCAGATGGACAAGAAATTTCTTCTTTGTATAAATCGCCCATCAGCAGTGACCACTCTGTCTCAGCAGCCCAAGCCTGACGGCCGCCTAACAAGAAAACTGGTAGACGTGACGGTGGCCACAGAATGGGACCCCAGCCCGTCCTGCCCACGGGGGCACGAGCAGCCGTCGAGAGGCAGTGAAGTCCAGGGAGTGCCCGGGGCCCAGTCCGTGCCCGGCGCCCTGGAGGAACGTCACCAAGCCTCCTCATCTCAGCCTACACTGGGGAGGGAGGCCGCTCCTGCCTGCAGGACGGGCACTGTGACCGCCGGTGGACTCAGGCAGGGCTTCATGGAAGTGGGAGCAGGGCCCGGATCCTGCAAAGGACGAAGGGTAGTCCTGGAGGAGGGACCACGGGCAGCGGTGCAGAGGCACAATCCCAAGCCGTAGCTGCCGCCGCTGGAGCACAAAGCCCCAGGCCTGGCTCAAGAAGCTCAGGCGCAGATGGACCCTAAGTAACCAGCCAACCCTGAGGGGGCACTGAGAGGGCAGAGGGCCCTGGCTAGGGCCAGGAGGGCAGTGCTGTGCCGGGTACTCAGGAAGGCACCTCCTAGGGGCCAGGACACCAATGGCAGGACAGTCCGGCGCCTGCCCTCCCCACTCCAGGGCTGCTGTGAGCGTCTTGTGAGATATGGTTGACAGGGGCTTTGCCAGCAGGCAGGGTTGCAGCTGGCAGCAGAAGGCATGGCTTCACCCACCTCTGGAACTATGAGGCTCAGGCGTGCTGAGCGGAAGGGCCGGTGCCGAGTCCACTCTGAGGGTTTTTATAGAGGATTCCAGTAAGGCTTCGGGGCAGCTCATGGCTGCACAGCCAAGTCCTGGCCCTGAGTCGCTGCAGCCCAGGGCCTACAGCAGTGGACGCTTCTTTTTCTTTTCTTTTCAATTCCAGTGTTGTGGGCAATGGAAGCCCTGTCTCTCCCAGACAGCCCAGCACCCTGAAGAGGCAACGCCGGGAGGGACAGAGACACCCCGGGAGGCGGCCAAGGCCCCACACACCTGCTCCTCACTGGGACTTCCCAGCCAGCCAACCACTGGACCTGGGCATGGCAGCATGAGGTGGGACCCAACCCGCCAACCTGGCTGTGCCGTCGTGGGGAGGGCCAGGGTCGGAGGGCAGCACCAACGTTTCCAGAGCACTGGAACTCTGGGCAAACAAGTCTTGGCCTCCCTGGCTTCTAAAATAAGGAACTTCCTCCCCAGTCAACCTGGAAGGAAGCAATAAGGAGGAGTTGGCCGGGGCCGCTGGGATAAAGGACCCCAGCTGGCCTCAGTAACAGAGGCTGCTCATCCCACAGTTCTGGAGGCAGAAAGCCAGAGATCAGGTGTCGGCAGGCGGGTTTCTGATGGGCCTCTTCTCCCTGCGTCCTCACAGGGCCACCCTCTGTGTATCCTGATGGCTTCTTCTTACAAGGAAGACAGCCATCTTGGGTTGGGGACACTCCAGTGACCTTACTTCACTTTAACTGTGCCTTTAAAGGATCGGCCTCCTAACAGTCCCAGTTTGAGGTCCTGTGGGTTAGCACTTGAACGTAGGAGCTCGGGGAGGGACACATTCAGTCTGCAGCGGTGACATGGTAGGACTCCCTCTCAACTGGAGTCTCTAGTAACTGGCACACAGCACCAGCCCAGGGCCAGCCACAGCCTACGTTTTAGCACAGATCACCTCTTCTCCAGGGAACGCCCAGGAAGGGCTCCACCGTCCAGCCCAGACACTCAACCCACCTCCTCTGCTGGCCTTGCCCAGGGTGGGAGAGGCTGCCCGGCACCTTCCCACGCCTGGTCCTCTCTCAACTAATAGCTGTGGAGCCCATGGCAAGTCAGGGCCAGCCACGGGGGTCTGGTAAGCGAGAGGCGCGCATCCCCTGCCTTCGAGAGCTTAGTGGGGAGGTGAACAGACGGTGATATCGTTCCAGCTGTGACTGGGTACTGAGGAAGGAGGACAGGGGCTGGAACAGGACCCAGCGCAACCTGTCTGGATGGGTGAGGCAAGTGGACAGCAGTGAGATGGGGGCAGTAAGCTGGCCTTGCCAAGGAGTCAAAGATCAGAGAGGGCAGCAGAGGCCACACAGAGTGGCTTGGGTAGGGTCAGATCGTTCCAGGGCGAGTGCTGGTTGGGATGGCTCCCTCTCCTACACACCAACTCTGTCCACTCACTGACCACCTGAGCCTGGGCTCCTGCCATGCTAGCCTCAGGGCCCCTGAGGACAGGAACCACAGCCAGGAGGCTCTTCCCCAGGAAGAGGAAAGGGCCGCAGTGAGGGCCACTTCAGTTGCTGTAGCACCATCTTGGGGAAGAAGCAGGAACAGCTGGCCACCAAGCTCCTGAGCACGCAGGGGACATGACAAGCTCATGTGCTGCTGCCTCCTCTTCCTCACGGGATCCTCCCGTGGGCCCCTGGAACAGCGCTTGCTGCCCTGGTGTGTCACGGCTCCTCCCAGCCTGGAGCAGCGTGGTCTCAGAGTCGGAGGCCATCACCCGGGGCCTCGACCTGTGAGGTCCCCTGTTTAAGCCAGCAGACTGCTATCTGGGCACAGGGTGACCCCAGGAGGACCGTGGCCCACGCCTGTCCTGCAGGGGTTGGCCCAGCTGGACGGGGAGACCCACAGCACACAGAGGTCCAGGTGGACACCAGGCGGTGTGGGTGCCACCCACCTGGGGACAGCAGTGAAGGCCACCGCCCAGGGGCCTCAGGCTGGATCCTGAGCAGGCGACGGGCTCTGAGGACGTCAGGGAGGGCGTCCTGGGCAGAGGGGCCATGTGTGCACAGGCTCAAAGATGGACGGAGCCCACAGGTGGAGAGGCAGGGGCAGAGCACCCCACGTCCCCGCTCATTCCACGAGAGCAGGGACAAGCCACCTTGCCCTGAGAGTCTGAGAGTCTGCTCCTCAGAGGCGAGAAACACCCAGTACTGAGAACATGGAGCCAGCGTCCTGACTGGCGCTCCAGGCCTCAGTTTCCTCCCCTGTAAAATGGGGCTGAGGAGCATGGTGAGGAAGACCGAGATGATGTGGGCCCGGGAGCCCCTGCTCCCTGCAGGCCCTCCTCGGGGCTATGCAGGGCCCAGGGCAACCCCGTGGCCACACCCAACCTGAGGTCATTGGCCACGGGTGCAGGAGCAACTGCCATTGGCCATGTGTCCCAGCAGGGGCACGACCTCTCTGCTGCACGTCTCTCGCCATGTGTTGAGGCTGTGGCTGTTTAGTGGTCCGAAAGGGAGACTCAGAAGTTCAACGAGAGGATCCTCTTGGCCTCCGCCTGCCTCGATTCCCGTTCACGTGACAAGCTTGGACCTTTGAACCCCTGCCTGGGTGGATAGTTTCTACAATACTGGCCACGGCAAGAATTCGGCCCAGACAGGAAGACTTGCCTGACGTCTAGCCACTTTTGCAGAAGCTGGTCCCAAGTGGTCCATTCTCCGCCCGCCCCTGGCCTGCAAGACAGCAGAGTCCAGAAGCTTGTCTGAGTGGGTGGGAGACCAGGAAGAGACCAATGTCACAGAGCCACATGTGACTCTACCATCAAGGGCCAGGACCTCCTGCTGTTTTCCTGCAATCTTATCATGTCAGGGCAGCAAATGTTTAACAGGCTGGGAGCACCAACTCGAGTGACCAAAGTCACATGAGCCAGACGATCCATTCATAATGGTAGCAACCACAGTAACAGTAACTCAGCACCGCCAGGTGCCAGGTCCCTTACTAAGTGTCTCAGTTTCAAATAAGAGCCAGCAAGGTGAGCGGCATTGGCTGCACTTTACAGAAACAGGGCCCTGAGTGCACAGCCAGGGGTGGCAGATCCGCCATTTGAACCTAGGCCCGCCTGCCAGTACAGACAATCCACCCCTGGCCTCAAGAGTCCCTCAACATCAGGGGCTAGCAAGTCCCTGTAAAGAGCCAGCTAGTGTTTGAGACTCTGTGGGTCACATGATCTCTGCAACCCCCAACTCCCCCACTGCTGTGCAGAGCAGCCCAGATGGTATAGAATGGCTGCATTCCAATAAAACTTTATTTACAAGACCAGGTGGTGGGCCAGACTCTGCCCACCGGCTGCAGTGCTGCCCCTGCTAGATCACGTAAGGCCTTTATTTACCTGTCAAACGCCACATTTTAGCGTTCATTTCTAGGCTTATTTTTCCTTAAAAAGCAAATGGATGTTCAAATCAGATCATCAAGTATCAATTACGTCTCAGGCCCTCGGGTCTGGTAGAGAGACAATAATGAAACCCAAAAGCTTCACCCAGGCGTGTCTGCAGACGACAGGGAAGCAGCACCTTCCAAGACAACAAAATCAAACGCCAACAGGAAACTCCAGAGCAGACGGCGAGAACCACACCATCAACGCTGCCACCGTGGGCTCCGCGACGACCAGAGACGCTGTGACGAGCGGCAGGTGTCCACGGCTGCTCTGCGTCAGGCAGAGGACCTGCTCTGTCTTGCCTCTCGGTTCCATAATAAGAAAGTTCTGGCAGGGATAAAAGCCCCATTCACACCCGCCTTGTGCGGTTTAACCAGCTCCTGAAGCTGCACCTCCTGCAACACCGCAGCCGTGGACTCCTGGTCCGGGAGTTTGCCCAGTGGACGGACAAACGCCTCGTCACATTTAAGAGGAAAGAGCCTGAGAGGGCAGACCACTCCCACAAAGGCAGGGCGCGGGACCAGGGCCAGCTGGACCCTCACACACCCACGCAGGTGGAGGAGAAGGCCTGTCTGGAGATGGCCTGCTCCAACCAGACCCTGAGGCCAGAGAGGCCAAACACTTTGCCTGAGGTCCACTGCACGAAGCAGGGTTACTGCCCCACCTGAATGTCCCGTCTGTGTAATAGGAGGCTACAGGAACGAGGAACCAGCAACCTAACTGGCACGCCAACTCCAATCTGGACCAAGATCCAACGCGGGGACATGGGTCCCATTTAAGAAGTGGCCATGCAAATCCATATCCTTTTCTGTGACAGAGCTACACTTCCCAGCACCAAAATCAGTGAAAGCAGCCAAGCTGTGTTCTCGATGGGTACAGTGCTCACAGTACCACCTGCACCATCTCACTGTTCCCTGCCCAACCCTGAAGACGAGCATCATGATTTTCTCGAAGGAAGCTAAAAACCAGAGCGGCAGAGTAACATGCCTGAGGCCACACAGCCTGGACCAGCTCTTGGTTCCAAAGCCCATGCCTTTCCTGTGCACTTACTTCCTGTGTTGGGGAAATGCCTGGGGAGTCTGAGAGGCTCAGGAAGACAGAAGTAACTTCCCTCCATGACCCTCCCACCCCATGGTACTGGGAGAACTGGCTTCCAAAGTGATCAAAAGAGGAAAGACCCACAGCCTGAGGTTCCCAAAGGGTTAGGCTGAACCTCAGAGGAGAGCAAACACCAGCCCCTGACAGCACGGACAATAGTGGCCCACTGCCAGTCCATTTGGAGATGAAGGTGGAGACGTTCGTTTTGAAAATCCAGGCCAATTCTGTACTCTATCCACTACTGCTTTCAATAAAAACACAGCTCAGGTGCATAATCCTGTCCAACGCAGAACCCAGACCCACTTCGCTCTCCCTGGCTGCTGCCGCTCACCCCAGCTGGAAAAGCCCGGGCTCAGGGGAGCCCCTCGCAGGGTGGGGGTCCTAAGGAGAAGCTGGATGACAGAGGAGGCTGTCACTATGTCAGGACAAACTGACAAGGGGCGCACAGCGGGAAGCAGGGAGGCCCAGGAGGCAGCCTGCAGTGCGCTGGCTGTGGACCCACAGCCGGGCTCGGGGCTGGACTGCAGAGGAGCCAGGTCCTGGGTGCGAGCACTCTTACCTGCCCATTCCAAATCGCCAGTAACTCTGCACCCGGCTCACAGAACTAAATCCGAAGCACTGGGCTCTCAGGAGGCAGCAAGAGCCAGCTCGACGCCCTGGCAGAACCTGCCTCCTGGGGGCTTCCAGGACCCTCCCCAGAGAGGAGAGCACAGGGCTGGTGGACACCCCAGAGCTCTGGAGAGAAGGAAGCCTGGGAGCTGAGGACTCCGGCCCGGCACAGGCCCCTGGGCCCCAGCAAGGACAGCCCCTGGCCAGAGCTCCCTGCAGCCAGGCGCTTTCCCTCAGAGCTTCCCCTCACTGCCTGCTGCCCTGGGATGGACCCAGCTCTTCAAGGGGAGAACGTTCGGGGCTGCTGGACAGGAACAGAGCACATGGCCCGCCTTACACCGTCTCCCCAGGAGGATCGGGCCGGCACTCAGGCACGTTTATTTTTCTGTAGCAAAATCTGGAAGTCCACCTGGAGGGCCAACTGCAGACTGGGGAGCTTTGCTCCGGTTGGGGCAGGGTTTAGTCACCAAACAACCCCAAGTCCTGGGGCTCCCACAGCCTTCGGGCTTCTGAGCCCCGAGGATGGGTGCCTTGCACAGCTGCAGTTCCACCCTGCAGACCCAGCGGGGAACAGCGGCTGCAGCTGTCTCTGACATCCCTCAACAGGAATCCCCCCAGGCCTTCCAGACGCTGGCCGTCACTCACCCTCCAGCCACGTTGCGTGGGAGTCTCTGTGTCTCCAGGGCCTCCCTGCACCTGCCCCCGAGAATCCCAGCAGGCCACAGTCCCCGTCACTGCGATGCCATCGTCATAGCTGCTCTGCTCTCTTGTTGCGCTGGGCCACCTGCTTGGGTGCTCTGTGTGTGGCTTGCAGACACTGCCCACCTGGTGCCCTTGCACATCCAGTCACCAGGTGAAGGACAGGCCTCCCTCTGGGCCTCCTCGGAAGGCCTGGAGAAGGGCGGTGGTGTACCACCAGAGGCGCAGCTGGACTGCTGAGAAGAGGGTGCCGGGCCTGGGCTGTGACTCAGGACTGTCCCACGGGATCTGGTCACACGCCTGGGGACCCCTCTCTCTAAGGAGCAGGCATTGAAGCAGAGAGGGAGAAGCAGGGGCTGGACGGGCCAGAGGAAGCTGGGAACTGAGCCCTCGTCAGGTGTCACCTGGCCCAGGCCCTGTCCTTTCTACACCCTTGGGCTCTCTTCAACCCCAGGCAGCCTGGGCAGTCCTGTCTCTTACCAGCTGCCGTCTGGCTCAGTGCTAAGGACTCACAGGCACGTCGGAGCCCAGTGCACAAGGCAGGTGGACATTCTCTGTGGCCTACAGAAACAGCTGCGTCACCAGCCCCGCGGGGCCCTCGTCCCTGCAGGGACAGCCCCCGGCCCTGCGTACCCAGGCACACCTGCCCGCCTTCTGTCCCCCACACCTGGAGTGAGCCCGGCCCGGGCTCCCGTGAGAGTGGACCGCCATCTGCCCCCGACAGAGCTGTGGCGCTTGGAAGGCAGGGGACGGGAGCGGCTGCCCGATTTTCCTTCCAGTCCGCCACACCAGTCCCCGGCCAGCTCTGCTCCTGGCCCCGGCGCCCGCTGCGGCCCTCTGGAGGGCACGCACGAGCGACCTCATAGAGTGCTGCCAAGTCTCCTCCAGCCTCTCCTTCGGGCCTCTGCACACCCAGCAACTGGAGTGTTGGTCCCGGGTCACGGCCCTGTCACTCGATATCTGGCCTGCAGGTGACAGTCCTTCCTGCTGCTGTGCACACAGACCTGCTATGCCCAGGGCTTTTGTAAAGCAAATCAGGTCAGACGCTGTGAGCAGGAGGTGGACGCCAGCATGATGCTGGTTCGCATGCCGTCTCCCTCACGAGGTGTCTCATGCCAGTCCATGGAAGCCACTGGAGCAAATTGCATCAGGCTGGGCAGAGTAGGGCACTGAGGTGCAGCAGGGCACAGGGCCACGCCTCCCGCGCCTCCCCTCTGCCCTGCTGGAAGCGCTGGGGGGCTCTCGTTGCGTCCGTCTTGGCTGGCCCCTCACAGCCCCTTCCTTCAGGATAAGACGGCCACTGCTGCAGTGTTCCATTTTGGTGACTTTGGCATAGTAGAAAACACTGAGCCGCAATTTACAGGACAGGTACTGTCGTGGCTAGTGTCTGGCGGAGCCCCACATGGCTTCCAGCATCTGCGCTGACCTGACCCCGTCCATGGGCAAGATGTCATCTGCCTGTGATTCTGAGGACCAGGAGGCTTCTCAGGACCCTGTGTCCTGTTAGAGCGGGAACATCTGCACCTATCTGCTGTTCCTTGTTTGGCCTGAGGCGCTGGCTGCCCCTCTGTGGTCCAGGGTCAACTGCTAAGGAAGAAGGGGTGGGTACTTATGAGCGCTTCACAGGTGGCTCCCGACTGACGGCCTGGGAGGGAAAGACACGTGGCCAGGTGGACACAGAACACAAGCCAGCACACGACCAGACCCATCGGAGGCCTTCCTGACCTCCGGGAACATACTCCAGGTGGACAGAGGACCCTCCCAACCTGCACCTGCACAGCACCGGGTGTGGTCAGAGCCCAAGAAATGCCGTCTGCTAGCAGGACCGCCTCACCTATTTCTAGAAAAGCACGTCCCCCCGAAGCAGGCAGGAGAGACACGGGCCGCACCGGTGAGGAGCAGGTTACAGTGGAAGGGTCCGCTGCCCAGCCCAGGCGCAGCCCTGCCCGCATCAGCAGCAATGACTAATTACTCCAGCCTGCAGCCTAAAAAGATAAAGAATTGGATTTATTATAAATGCAAGGCTGTGCACGCTGGTCGGACTGACTCGTCCTGCAGTTGGTGACGGGCGCTGATTTATGGCACCACATTCAAACGGGGACGGTTTCACTTTCTAATGCTCTAAATGAGACACGGACAGAGAGAAAATTAGAAATCTAACTTTAGCATGGTTCAAAATAGCTCATTTTCATCCCAGAAGAGGCAGAGAAAGGACCTTTCCTCTTATGTTCTTCTATGTTAGGGAGACACTATCCAGGCTAATGGGGGCTCTGGTCACCCCCTGGACAGTGTGCACACCCCCACCCTCCTGCCTCCAGGACCACCACCTGGCCACTCCCTGAACCTGCCCAGAGAGGTCTTCCTGGACTGAAGGTCCCACCACCCACACTCCGGCTTAACGCCTCTGCTGGAAGAGTTAGGTTCAAGGGCCTCAGGCAACACTGCCCGAGTCCTGAAAACCAACCCACACTTCCGGCCTCACGCAGGCTGCGCCTTCCATGCCAGTCCACGCGTGCCTTCCGTGACGCTGACCCTCCGCAGCCTCCTCACCTCGAGGCAACCCTTGCCAGCCAGGAGACCGGCTCCGGCACAGCTCTGGGCCTTTCCTGACACCTCCACCGCTGGCCCCACGTGGGTGTGGCCAAACCCGGTCCCTCATCCCCATCCCTCCACCTCTGCACAAAGGCCCCTGTGGCCCAGCCCTTCCCAGAGCCTGTCAAAATGGCATGGTGTCAGCCAGGCACAGGGCGCACGCCTGTAATCACAGTGGCTCAGGAGGCTGAGGCAGGAGGATTTCAAGTTCAAAGTCAGTCTTGGAAAGTTAGCAAGGCCCTGGGAAATGCAGCGAGACCCTGTCTCTAAATGCAATACAAAAATGACTGGGGATGTGGCTCAGGTTAAGCAGCCCTGGATTCAATCCCCAGTATAAAGAAAAGGCATAGTGTCTCTGCGCCTGCATCTCCCTCCACAGCTGGCTCCCCAGGGTGTGACCAGGAGACTGCTGAGTGTGGCCCCAAGCTCACACGGGAAACCCGCTCCCTAGTGCAGAAGTGTGGGGAGGGGCCTGGGGTTGATTAGGCCTCAGGCTGTGCCCTCAAGAATTAATGTCATCATCGCAAGGAGAGCAGGTTGGTCATGAAAGTCGGTGTGGCCCCTGCTCGCCTCACCCTTTCTCGCACTTCTGCCTTCCACCCTGGGATCACGCAGCACAAGGGCCCCAGCCAGGCGCCGGCCCCTCGATCATAGACTTCCCAGCTCCAAAACTGTGAGGAATGAATTCTTTTTCCTTATAAGTTACACAGCCTCAGGTACTTTGTTACAGCCACACAAAACAAACCAGACAGGGCCTAGTGTGGGATCGACAAACAACATGCGGGGCAGGTGGACAGGTGAGCAGATGTTCGGTGAGTTCACTGTCTGGGAAGTCCTCAGGAAGGGGCCTCTCTCCTTAGGGCTTCATGTCTGAGCATCCAGGCCTGTGCCCTGCAGGCTCAAGCCTGAATCCCAACCCACAGCAGAAAAGCAGACACGGGGGAACTGAAGTCCTGTTAGATCCTGTCCCAGCAGTCATGTGGAAGGTCATCGGCTGCCTCCTCAGGGAGGGCCCAGCCCCACACCCTGGCATTGCCAGAGGCCCTAAGCAGTGGGAAGATTGATGTTCAAACCCAGGGTGCTGCCCCAGGTGCCGTCCATGGTACCGAAGCTTGGCCTCCAGCCTCTGCATGTCTAGGAGCCCCATGGCAGCTGGCAGCCCCACCTGGGTCTCCTGGAGCCCTCCCCTGCCTGGTCCCAGAGCTGTCTCTGTGGGCAGGGCCTCCTGAAGCGGCCGCACAGGCCAGGACTCCTGTGAAGGGATCAGGAAGTGTTCCCGGGCAACCAGGGCAGGAAGGAGAGAGCAGAAGAGTCCCAGGAAGGGCGCCTGGGCTGTCAGGCCTGCAGCTCTGGGGACAGTGCAGGTCACACCTCATGTCCCAGTCAGGAGCCAGGGAGCTGGGGTGTCTGCACCATGGCCCCTGAGGTCCCGGGGTGAACCCAATCCCTGAGGACTTCCCGCCCTCAGAGTGCATCGGCAAAGAGGGCAGCTGCCACCAGGAGACCCGGTGCAGGCGCAGGAGACCCACCACAGGTCCTGCTGCAGGATGCAGCAAAGGGACAGGAGAGGAGGGGCGTGGGCAGAGGCGACCACAGCCACTACTGCCCATCCCGAGTCCTCTCCTCCAGCGCCCCCTCAGTGACCCTGCTACACTCAGTCCTGGCCCCTCCGGCTGCAGGGAGACCAAGATCCTCCTCCGCCTGCCCCTCTCGGCCGCAGGCCCTGGACCCCGCTTGTCCTGCTTGCTGACCACAGGAGAGCACTCTGCCCGCCGGCTTTTGCTGGGGCTGGGACCCCTCCCCAGGCAGTGCTCCTGGGGTGCCCACGGGTCTCGTGGTTCCCAGGCCCCCTCGCCGCTGCCCAGACCTCTGTTCTGTCCCAGTGAGAAACTAAATCTTGAAGGTGACCGTGTAAAGGGTATGGGCTGGGGCCTGGCCTGTCCAGGCGAGGCGTGGCCCCTCCTGGCCCGGTGTCTCTGGGCAGCACAGCAGAGTCCAGCATCCCCACCTGACGAGGGCTGCAGCCCGCTCCTGGCGCTGCGTCAGAGCTGACCGCCTGCACCAGCAGCTCCCATCACCCGGCTCCGCGACCCGCGCCTCCTGCAGGCCCTGGTGCTTGCCGCCCAACCACCCACCCATGCAGACTGAGCCAGACTCAGGCCAAGGTGGGAGGGGCAGCTGGCCAAGGTGGCCATCTCGACCTGGATTCATGCTGTTCCTTCAGCTGCTGGCTCTGCCCGCCACGTTTGGATGTGCTTCAGAAACCACCAGTGGCTTTGGGGACCCAGGGCGAGGACTCTGGCCTGAGCTCCAAGGAGGCCACCAGACTGTATCTAACATGCCATCTCCCAGCTCTGTCCAGCACCTGGCCTGCTGCTCTGGCCATCTGCCCTCAGCAGGCCTGGCCACCCCTCGTGCCGTGGGCTGCTGCTCCTTCTCCTGTGGGGGGAGGGGTGCTGGCCCTGCTCTCTCTGTGGCAGAAGGTAGGTGAGTGCCAGGAGCTACCCACCACTCAGTTCAGTTTAGCTTGGGTGGTTCAAGGTCCACTGTGTGGCCCACCAGGGAGAGGGGCTCAGTGACGATGATGATTTCATGGTGATTGTCACGGACACAGATGCCTGAACACTTACTGTGTACCCAACAACCCTGAGATGTGGGTCTAGTGTTTCCATCCTTATCTACAGATGAACAAAGTGAGGCACAGAAAGGTTAGGCAATTCACCACAGGCCACACAGCTCGTAAGGGGAGCCATGGGGCTGTGAGTGCATGTGCCCTGAGCACAGAGCCTCGGCTCTCGCCACTGCCTGGTGTGGAGCAGCGGTGTGGACTCAAGGGCCCAGGGCCCTGCCTCAGGGCTTCCGGGTCCCAGGAGTCACTCGAGGGAGGCACCTGCCATCTCCCTGCAGGCAGAGAAGGCTGCGGCTTGGAGAACCTGCCTGACTGCCCAGCACCACACAAATCTCAGAGGACTTAGCTCCAAGTCCCCATCACTGAGACCTACATTGTCCATACTCAGCATCCCAGAAAGCAAGGCCCTCCTGTGGCCCCAAATGTTTAGCCACCCAGAAGAGAGCAGCTTACCCCTCTCCTGGGCCCCACCAGTCTGCCCAGAGGGCTGGGTCCACTCACACGCTGGCCACCAAGGCTGGCAGGGTTAGGGTCATCTCTGGACTGGCTTCTCCACCTTCCACCGAAAGGCTTCATGGGCAGGAGGCACTTTAGGGTGCACACTGCCATCTCCAGACCCAGTCTGGCCATGCGGTGCTGCTGCAGGACAGTCCAGCTTGGCAGGGACCTGGGGACCTGGGCACTGACAGAGGCCCACTCCCTCCCGCACAAGGCACCCCCATTCTGGGACTTTCTCACGAGTCGCCTGCAGCAGCTTCCAGCCGGAACGTCCATCACTTGAACAAACACAAGCCTGGGAGTGGGAAGCCCTGATTCAAACGCCACCTCGACCACTTCCTGGCTGTGTGACCTTCATCAGTGGCTTGACAATTCTGGGCCTCGTGCATAAGCATGGATGGCAAGGCCAGCTCAGAGGGCTGCGATGAAGCTCTGGAAGATGCTGGGTGCTCTGTGACTTTTTCCCTCCCACCCGCCCCCAGGAGTCCTTGCAGACCATCTGGTCCAAGGGCTGCAAACAGATGGCTCCTGGTGCAGCTTCTGTGGCTGTCTCTTTCAGCCCACGCAGCCCTGTGACAAGCCAAGCATCAGGCTGGTCCAACACAACAGCAGCACAGCGACCAGCCCTGGCCACACACTCAGCCGGCCTGAGGCCCTCCGCCCATGAGTGTCCGCACCCCGTCTGATCCAAACACGTTAGGAAGGCACGGGCAGGTTAGGAGGCAAGAGCCCAGAATGGAGTGACGGGCAGGACGGGGGTACAGAGCCCACCGGGAGCCCAGTCTGGCTGGGGCGGTCTCCCCAGGCTCGGAGGGGCAAGTGGAGCCAGTGCCTGTGTCTGTGGGAGGGAGTGCCACCAGGGAGGGCCGGGCTGGGCTGCCCCTTCAGGTCCGTTTTCTTATCCCGTCTCCTGAACGACGCCAGGGCTTCAAGTTGCTCCCCCACCTGCTCTACAGATGAGGAGACTGCGCTGGCCTTCTGGTAGTAAGTAGGACATAGAGGACGACAGGCAACTCCAAATGCACTCTGCCACTCCCGGGGGCCCGCGCACAGCCCAGCCGTGAGTCTCCCCCGCGCTGCTCCAAACTGTCTTCTTTCTTCCCACGGCTGCAAAGCAACACGTCTGCACCTCACAAACGACCAACAGGAGCTTGGTCTCCTAGTTTAACTCAAGGAGGCTGCGCATGAGAGAAAGTGCAAGAAGACCGGTGTCTCCTTGTCCCCGAGTGCCAACGCTGGGAGGAGGGCTCCGACGGACCCTGAGCAGCCTGGTTGTGTCTGTGGACGGAGGAAGGACACACAGGTCCCCTCAGGCCACGGCCAAGTGACCACGAGCCTCATCCACACCTGTCCAGGGTGATTGCTGATCCTTTCCCCGACCGCTCAGACACTCTAGAGTCCTGTGTTCACTGTCCAGGAAGACAGGGCCTGCTGGGGTCCCTGCACCTGTGCACATCAAGCATGAGCTAGTCCTCCAGGAGACCCCACTGCGGAACCACGTCCGCAAGAGGACACGCTGTCACCGGGCCTTTGCTGTTGGCCTGCTAGTGTGGTGACAGTGGCCCCTCACCTTAGGTCGAGGGACCTGGACCGGCCCGAGCTGCTCTCCAACCATGCAGGCCGTGTGCTCCCACACGCCACGCCAGCGTGGAGCTCTGCAGGGGGTGCCAGAGCCTCTTCCCCCAGCCCCCAGAAGCAGGAGGACTCTCGGCCCCAAGTGGCCATGTGGTCTCGGGCCACGCCCAGGGTCTCCCAGCATGGGCGACAGTGCTGGACCCTTCCTAAGGGGCCCTCGAAGCCCGTGTTCCCTGGCGAGCCCAGGCTGGGCTCTTCCGGACTGGGCACCTCTGGCTCTCCTGTTCCATTCCCCTATTACACACCAGAACCTGTCGTGCCCGTCCTCAGGGTCACGTTGCAGATGAAAGCTCTCAGAACAGACCCACAGGAACCTCCTAGAAAACGCCAGCACAGTCCTAGGACACCAGAGCTCAGAGGCGTCCCTGCAGCATCTCCAACCCCTCCAGAGGCTGTTTTCCTCACGCCCCAAACACACTGCTGGGCGGAACTCGATGTGGAAGCCCACCGGGCGTTCCCAGCCCCAGCACCTATGCCGAGACTTGGCTTTCCCTCCTAAGGGTCTAAACCCCACCTCCACCACCAGCAGGGCAGCAGGCCATGGGAGCCGGGCCTGGGTCATTGCAAACAGCATGGGGGTGAAGCCAAACCTGAGTCCTGGCTCTGCCTCTTTACAGGCACCGACAGAGGTCACGCTGCCTCCCCAGCCTCAGTTTCCTCCTCTGTAAAATGGAGATTAGCATCACCTGCCCCACAGCCCAGCACAAAGACCAAATACAACCACACACAGGAAAGCCCGCGGCCCCAGCAGGGATGAAGGACTCGATGGATCTCACGGTCCCCCCTCACAGGCACCTGCAGGTCTCAGGTGCCTGGCTGGCCTCCCTGCCTCCAAAAGCTTGTCCGTCAGCCCAGGCCCAGTGCCATGGGAACACTGACCACAGCTGCCCAGCACTCTCGGAACCTGCAGCCCGCCTTCCCACTGCCCGATCAGGGCCTCACCTCCAGGCAGGGCAGCCGCCACTGTTCCCATGAGTCAGACCAGAGGAGCAAGGCTTGGGAGGCCAGGAGGCTGGGAGGCCAGGAGGTCGGGAGGTTGAGCAGTGCACACATTCAGGGAGCAAATGGTCTGCTTGTTTTAAACCTGTCTGCTGGAGAAAGGTGTGGACGAAAGAACCCCGGGGACCTGGGGACTCAGCTAATCAGACCACGGCTGGGGAAGAGGTTCTGGGACGGGCACCGCAGCCCAAAGCACAGAGGTCCTGCCAGGACCATGCTGGAAGCCACGCCTGGTAGCAGCCCAAGGCCTGCGGGAGAGAGGCCTGCAGGCCAGGGAGTGCCCGCCAGCCGGCCTGGCATCTGCACCAAGGCGCCTGGGGGCTTGAGCTGAGCAGAGGGGCCGAGCCCGGAGTGGGTGCAGCCTCTCTCAGGCCTCCGAGACCCCGTGGTGCCGGGGAGGCCCTGCACCCTTCTATGGGGACACACGGCCACCACGACCAATTCCATCGCAGGCGTGCCGAGAGGAGCCTCCCACTCTCTGTTTCCATGGGGATCCCCTTGAAATAACCCCGCAGCAGCTCTATTCTTCCCTGCGGGGGCAGAGCCCTGAAGAAATGAGATGGAGGGATCCAGCACCAGGATGCTGGGAAATCTGAGGCCCAGGGCCTGCATCACGTGCCAGCCCTGCTGCCACCCGCTCCCACACCAGCAGAGACAGGGCCTCGGGGACTAACCTTTGGGGCCCTCCTCTTCCTTTATTGGGTGCAAGGAGACTGATTCCTTGGCAATTCAACAGAAAGGAAGAGCAGGCGACCCCTCTGTAACACCCATCTGCCTCCCTGCCAGAGGGCTGCACGCTGGCCCAGCGAGGCCCAGGGTGGCAGAGGGCTGCACGCTGGCCCAGCGCCCGCCTCATCGGAGCAGCCCCGGCTCACCCTGCAGCTGCCTGATCAGCCAAAGCACGAGGAGAGTTCCAGGCTCACAGGTGTCGGGCAGCACATCCTTCCTGACACCTCCTCAGAACGCGCGGTGGGCAGGAGGCTCCTGCACGTCCTCCCAAGGAGCCACGCCACCGCCCAGGGGACAGTGACGGTCACCACGGGCAGTTGACAAAGGGAAGACCACCGGGCTAGTGAGAGAGGCCCTGTGAGTGTGAGGGCACTCAGCACCTTTGCTGGGTCAGCTCCTGAGCAGCCACCTGGGACCACCTGGGATCTGAGATCCGTCCCCGCCCCTGAACGGAGCACTGAGGCACAAGAGGCTGCCCGGAGAGGGAGGCCAGCAGGGCCAGGCCTGGTGTCCACACTTGCCCACTTGGCGGCTGCTCTGGGTCCTCCCCGCCCGTCCTGGGCCGTCCCCACCCCACTGAGCACCAGACTGCACCTCACTGAAAGCTCAGGCTCGTCCCCAGGCAGACTGGAGAAGAAGCCGCTCGCACCTGGACCACCCTCCTACCCGCACTCCCAAAGCCACTCCCACCACCCCACCAGAGTCACCAGGAGGCGTGCCCAGGGCTCACCCACCATGACCCTCTCCAGGGCCTTCAGCAGGAATTCCTGAGCAAGGGCCAGAACCGCCACCTGCAAGCCCCTTTCCTCTGCACCTGGATGTCCTCTGCCCCCAAATGGGTACAGGAGCAAATGGCCACCATCCCAAGGACCTGCTGCAGTCCACCTTTATGAAGCAGAGGAGGCCGCCAGTGAGGTCCTGGTCAACCCCAGGGGCCAGAGCTGACTCTCGCACTGGTAGGCATGAGCCTCCTTGGCACTCCCAGCCAAGACCCCTCACTGATCTCAGTAGGCAGCCGGCCACCCCAAAAGTCCCAGAGGGAGACCCAAGCGCGGGTCCATCACAGGTCCCCGCAGGTGACAGTGGATCAGGCTCGCCTATGAGAAGCCGCCGCCGCCTCTGTTCAGAGCTCAAGTGGGCTCTACGTGGCCATCCGAAGGAACCGCTGCCTGAGGGGCCCCGCACTCTCCTGACACCCTGGACCAGAAGAACACGTAGCACGTGGGAGGAAAGGAACCCCGGAGCGGCCTCAGCCTCCGTGGGGAGCAGCGTCCCTGCCCGTGCGCACCGGCTCCAGCGAGGCGGGCCTTCCACCGGTCTCCAGTCCTGAGCACCAGGCCCGGCAGCAGGCCCCCGTCCTGGAATTCTGGAAACTGGGCGCACCCCAGAGCTCTGGGTGGCCAAATGTTCTTCTTTCTCCAGAAGCCAAATCTGCGGGGATCCGATTTCCAGGGAACGTCCAGTCCTGCATGGAGAACAGGCTTCCGGGGGCGGCTGGGAGCCACCTCAGCCAGAGAGGATATAAAGAGCGGCTCCCAGGCCTCCCCACAGCCGGAGCGGGGCTTCAGGATTCCCTTCTAACCCTCTCATCCAGTCGCCTGTCTGGGACAGCTGTGGGGCTGGAATTTCCCGCAGCAACAGAATGAGCCCCGGGAGGCGCCGGGCGTGGTGGCAATGACAGGCCCTGGGCAGGCAGTGCTGGGGCTGAACCCCACCCGCCACCCCTGTGGCTGTGCAGCCCTGGGCGAGGGCTGACCTCCCAGCCTTCCACTCACTCGTCCTTGGGTGGGGCAACAGCACCCACGGCAGGTGGCCCTCCTCGTCAGGACCGCTGCATCCGGCCGGAGCCCAGAACCCATTCCACGGGGTGAAAGCCCGGCTTCCCTCCGCTGCCCTCGGCGTCCCTCCGCTGCCCAGCGTCCCCATTTTTAACCTGAACGCAGGTCCCACTTTATGGGACACATGGATCCCTTGTTCTTCGTCTGGGTCAGAGGGACACTGAGCCACGGGTCCGCCTCACCCGTCTTGACGGCTGGGTGCAGGAGGCACAGTGCTGCTGTCAGCCAGAGGACTCAGAGGACTCAGCCTCGGGCAGCCAGCCAATAACGAAGGAAGTGGTGGGGAGGCGCCCAACAGAGGCACAGGTGACTAGACACAGTACCAGGGCAGCCCCCACGAGCCCTCTGCCCCATGGGCACCACACTCGCCAGTGTCCCCAATACCAGTCTTGCTACTGGCACCCAGCAGGCCCTGAGGTCTGGGCTGAATGAACTCCCTCCTCCAGGAAGTCCTCCTGACCTCCGGCCACCCAGACTGCTGAGACTCCTCTGGGAAGCTGGGCCCTAGGTTCCCCGCCACAGTGTCCCAGCACTGGTCACTTGCCCTTCTGGTCTGTTGCAGGGAGTCCTCAGGACACAGACCTTGTCCAGTATGTCCACAGCCATACCCCCCCACCGCGAAACGCTTCTGACACAGGATGCTCACTGGACGCCCCAACGTACTGTCCCCGCCTGCTCCCGCACCTGGACCCTTCCCTTCCAGCCGCTTCCCAGCCTGGTCAACAGCTTTCAGTGCTCTTCCTGCTCATTCCTAAACAGCCACGACCCCCAACAACTCCGCCTTCCCCCAGAGGCAATTCCCATGTGGAGCACAGGGTGCTGGCCCGCCCCTCCCCTGCTGCTGGCTCTCCGTCTGCCTCCCCTGCCTGCGGCAGTGGGGCGGGGCCTCCTTCTCAGCCCTGGAGAAGGGCCTCTGGTTATAAATCCAGTCCAGCCTGTTTCATGGAGAAGGTGTGTGCAGCACCCTGATAGGTCTTTATAGCTGCCTATTTACAAAGACAAAGCATAATCAACTCCTCAGGTCTGGGTGGCCAGAGAGCAAGAGGACAAAAGAGACCTGGGGGCTCCCTCCCGCGCTCTGTGCTCTGCAGCAAGGAGCCGCGCCCAGCCTCAGTCCTGGAGTGACTGGGTTGGGTTGGCTGGGCCCCACCAGTGACTCCTGTCCAAGTGGGAGACCTCCTGGGGGGAGGGAGAGTGAGGCCTGCGGGTCCGGCGGATGGACAGCCCAGCAGAGCCCTCACTCCGGGCTCCTGAGGGACCACAGTCCCAGACCCAGAGCCACCTCCCTCCCCACCCCGCCAGGCACCGCTCCACTGTGCTCACAAATTCCACCAAACCCACAACTCACTGCACCTCGCTGCCCCTGCAGGGGCCTGAGCAAGGGGTCAGAGTGGGGGGCTCCCCAGCAGGACGGCAGGGCTGGAGAGCAGGGCCCACAGCCTGGACAGGAGAGGGGCCCGGTACTTCTGCTGGCCAGACACTGCTGGCAAACAGATAACTGGATGCAGCCGCTCCAGCTGGCCCAGGGCTTGGGTCCCCTCAGGATGACGTTGAGCTCCTACGTGGAACCAGGAGACCATCAATTGCATTGTCCTCTTGCCACCCTGTCCCATCTGAGTCCCCTGGGATGGCTTTCCTAAGGCTCCACAGGATCCGGCCTGGGGCCTGGGCCTCGTGCTGCCCGCTGCTCTGCTGACTGGGAGGATGTCCCAGAGAACACACGGGCATTTGTGGCCCCCGAGGAAAAGTTCTCATTTCACACAAAAGGAAATCCAGGCCCGGAGAGGATCGTGCCTGCCACGTGTCCCTTAGAGGGGTACCTACAGCAACGCCAACCCAGGTTCTCTGCTACTGCTTCCGTTTCTCACCTGCTGTCCCTATTGTGCCCAAATGCACTGTGTGGCCCAACAAAGGTCCCAGATTGGAGATTTGAAAATGAGGCCACCTTCCAGAACTGCCATCAACAATATATGCCTGGGCTGACCCCTGGCCCCAGGGCTGACCACCAGGCTCCCCTTTACCCCAAGGCGCCCAAGCCTGAAGCAAAGTGAGTCTGAATCCTCATCACAAAGTCCATGGAGCCTGGACAAGCTCCATCCTGCTCAATCTCCTGGCCCAGAGCCCCTCGGATGTCCACTCCATTTTGGCCCAGCACAGGTCCCTCCTCAGGACACTAAGGCACCGAAGGTCGGGCAGGCCACCACCAGGGGCCATTTGGCAGCCCCGCCAATCCTCCTCATGGCTCCAGTCCAGTGGCAGGACGTTCTGGTCTGGTTTAAGGGCAAGGTGGGGGTAGGAGTGGGTCAGACATCTTCTCCGCACGTGCTGGAGAGCGTGTGCAAGTGCAGAGGCCCCTTGGCCACTGTACTGCAGCCCAGCACAGACGGATGTGTGCTGGGCCCTTTCTGAGCATCAGCACCCCTAATGTGCTATTTCTGTCCACCCTTGAAGAGATCCGAGAGGACACTCTTGATTTAGAGCTGAAGACATGGAGCCACCAGAAGAGGCCACAGCAAGCCACAAACACACTGGCAGTGACCCCTGGCAAAGGTGAGTCCTGGGGTGGCCCGAGTCCCTCTCTATGCCCGCCCCCTGCAGAGGTATAAGCTGCTGCAAGCTTGCAACAGGGGAAGGCGCACTGGCCAGGCCTGTCTCCTGTCGCCTCAGGGAGACCTCAGCCAGGTCCGGCCAGCAGGCAATGCCCAGTACGCCTGCTCCACCAGGCAGGTGGAGGGGCAGCAGAGAATGGCCCCCACTGCCCAGCAAGGACCTACACCATGAGGACAGGAATGGTTTCCAATGAAACTGCTGCTTCCAGGCTGAACAAATAGTGGACGGGGAGGTCGCTGTGTCCTTCTTGGCATCCAGCTGCACAGAACTAGCCAAGCAGAAAAACCCGCCCAGCTCACCTCTCCCGCTCAACACTCCCCACACCGTGGCCTGGCAAGAAAGCCAGCAGCCTCCTCGGCCACTGCGCCCTGCTGCAGGCACCGCCACGCCTGAGCGGGTATGGCCAGCGGCGAGGACAGAGGCAGCCCAGACCAGCCCGTACCTCTCTGTGTGTAAGTCCCCGGTCCTCGGGCAGCGGGGAGGCAGCCTCATGTCTAACCTCCACTGGAGGACACTTTCGCTCACCTCCTTCCGTCTATATTTCAATGAGCTAAAGGTTGGGCGCTTCTGCCCTTCTTGACCAGGGGAATGGCAGGAGGCGGGCACCCACGCTCCCTCCACTGGGCCAGGAGGCCAAGAGTGAGGAGCTCAGCAGAGGGCGGTTCCACGGCCACGCAGCCCAGCCTGGCCATCGTGGCAGGTCACACTGCTGGGGCGGGACACAGCGCTGCCATCTGTCACCATTGCTTTAGGAACAGGAGCCGGCCTCTCCCACATCCCGAGGCAGTCTGGCTTCCCTCGACCCAGCCGGCCTCGACCGGCACCCACTCTGTGACGGTGACAAGATGCTGTGAGACTTGTGGGGAACTCAGGGAGGTCATGTGGCTTCTACCTGACCACCTGGGACAGCTGGCCATCACCAGAGTCCACCTGGCCTGGACCACCATGCTGAAGAGGGAGGCCCCACCTTCCAGTCACCCCACCCCACAGGAAATGCGCTGGGACACCTGTATTCGGGGACCAGCTTCCGAGAGGCTCACCCAGCAGTGACGACCTGGCCAGGGAGCCCTGCCCCGAGCCCGGACCACAGAACCAGGAGACAGAACAGAACAGTTGCCACCCGCGGCCTCGGGTTCAGTCGTCACGCAGCACTCTGCTACGTGACAGGGCAGGGGCTCGGCCCCTCCGAGGTGTTTCCTGGGGTGGACGGAGTCGTCCCCACCAACCCCACGGTGGGCAGAAAGTAACTGAGATCATGGACGCGACCTTACAGTGCACTCAAGAGGCGGCTTCTGTCACCACCTCATTGTCACCAGTTTGCCATGAGGACAAAACAGCAGTGTCCACCCAGAGGTGGTTCACGCGACACCATCCCGTCAGGTGCCCAGCAAGAGGGCAAGAACAAAGCCACAGGTCCCCACCGCTGGAGCTGAAGCCCACCCATTTTTAAAGAGAGAGATGGGCAAGCTGTGACCTACGGTGGCTCCAAGTTACGCCACACCTGGACTTATTCCCAAAAACTGCCTGGAAATATTTGGATGATTTGAATTTCAGCTTAGTAGTCATTGTATTCCAATCTTTATTCAAGCCCCATAAAAACACTGCTGCTCTTTCACCAAGAAATGGCGTCCCTGGAGAGGAGACAGGAGGTAAGGGGACACAGGACAAAGGAAAACAGATGTGCAAGGATGCTCATCACCTCTTTTTTTTTTTTTTTTTTTTTTTGGTACCAGGGATTGAATCCCAGGGCACTTAACCACTAAGTCACATCCCCAGCGCTTTCTTGTATTTAATTAGAGACACAGAGACAGTGTCTCACTGAGTTGTTTACAGTCTCACTAAGTTGCTGAGGCTGGCTTTGAACTCTAGATCCTCCTGCCTCAGCCTCCTGAGCTGCTGGGACTACAGGCGTGTGCCCCTGTGCCCAGCTTGCTCATCTCATCTTAATCTGAAACACCAGAAGCCGGGGACACGGGAGTCCCACAGGAGGGGAGAAGCCCACCCTCCTTCGTCCCTTCGCCTGCCCCTCGGGACCACACTCTCCTGTTTACCAGACCACAGAGGAGGCTCAGCCTGCCTTCCACCTGGCTGCCCCCAGCCCAGCAGCTTTGCCTCTGCTTCCTTCCCCTGCCAGCTCCAGGTGCCTCTGGGGCTTTCCAGTCTCTGCTAGCCGGGCCCACGTGTCCTCCTGTCCCCCACAGCCCCTCTCCAAGTTCCCAGGACCTCTGGCCACTCTCCGTCCCCTCTTCCTTCCCTGCCTGACCAGCTGCACCAGGCTGCCCAGGATCTCCAGGACCTGCAGGTAGATAGGGACACACCAGCCGGTCATCCTCTGAGCATACTCGCGAGCTCCTTCCTGCCGGGCGCCCCCGCCTGCTCCCTGGTGCTGGGCAGCACCAGCCGCTCCTCAGCCACCTTCGCGACTTTCATGTCTGACCTCCTGCTCCAGGCTGGACGGGGCCATGCACCGTC
The DNA here is from genome assembly GCF_902686455.1 of Sciurus vulgaris. Taxonomy (NCBI): domain Eukaryota; kingdom Metazoa; phylum Chordata; class Mammalia; order Rodentia; family Sciuridae; genus Sciurus; species Sciurus vulgaris. The sequence continues at coordinate 141,925,840 of NC_136469.1, forward strand.
AGGCCCCAGGGTCTAGGGGGTGGGCCGTGCCCCACCCTCCTTCTGGCACCCCATCCTCTCCCCTGCCACACACAGCACTAGTTGATGTGTGATCCCCTAAATAGTCACCAAATGAATCATCGCCTCTCATGGTGGAATACTACACAGCCAGAAAATCACTGATGGTGTGTCAGACATTTTAAATGATACAAAACTACTTACATCACAATCTGGGACAGTTACAAAATGTGAGTGATGTTTCTGGAACAATGAAATCAGAATGCTGCCCTCCTCCCCTTATTCTGCCTCTTGCATTGTCAGGCATTTCTGTACTGACATAAAATAGAAAAGTGACTAAAATCTCCCATAAGGAGCACCTTAACATATGTACAACTTAGCTCCCCGAGTTCGACGACCTGGATGATGAATTCCATCTTCAACAAAGCTCCAGTGGAGGACCTTACCTCTCCTTGGGGCTATAAAAACATGCACAGTTGTCTTAGCACCTTTCACACTGAGAGCTGGTGCAGGGACCACGCTGATCAGCCTCCTCCTCCATCCCATTCTCCCCACGAGGGACTGTTCAGAGCTGGGGCAGGCCCCAGGTCCACACACTGACCAGAGCTGGGGCAGTGGAGTCCCCCACAGCAATCCTGGGCCACCTAACCATGTCCACAGGAAGGGACTTGATTATGTGACTCTCTTGATCTGCAGCCTCCGTAAGGAGAGAGTGCATCTGTGCTGCCTCACACGTGGTGGGCTACTCAGCAGCCAGCACGACTCCTCTGGAATGCAGGCGCTTGGTTTGGACATGGGGTGTCCTCCAAAACGTGGGGTTTTTCAGAGGTGCGGACTATGAGTGGCGTAACCTAGTAGTGGATTAATCCCCTCATATGGATTATCTGAGTGGTGAGGTTGGGCAGGTGGGGTGTTGCTGGAGGAGGTGGGTCACTGGGGGCATGCCACTGGGGTTTATATTTTGTCCCTGATGAGCAGAGCTCTCTCTGCTTCCTCTTGCCCTGTCCTGAGCTGTTTTCCTCCACCACACCCTTCCACCATGATGGCCGCAGCTCAGGCCAGAGCTGTGGAGTCAGTCAACCAAGGACTGAACCTCTGGAACGATGAATCAAATAAACTTCTCTTCCTCTGTGCTGCTCTTGTCGGGTCTTTTGGTCACAACAACAAAAAATCTGATGAAAACCAAGGGCAAGAGTGTGTCCTCTGGCCAGCAGTGCAGGACGGTAAGTCACCTGCTGTGTGGCTGAAGCGGCTAAGAGCCATGTTAACAGTCAATGAAGAAATTCACAGTTATCCCGTGTCCCCTAAAACTTTTTTCAAGACATTAAAAACTCTCTTACTGACTGTTACAAGTGTACAGGGAAATTAAAACCTAGCCACAGTGTTCATTCAGGATGCTGATTCAAAACACGAGGGACAGGGAGAGGTCTAGTGCTTCTTCCTTTGACAAGACTCCCAGCGGGCTGAGAAGGCCCCTCCCTGTGCGGCGCGGCCACGTTTGATCAGCATCCAAAACTGCGTCCCCCAGGCTTTGGACATCGGGGCACATCTTGGAGAGTTCCTTGAACACGATGGTTTCCTGGCTGCATCGTCCAGGCCCCTCCATCCTCTGGGGCACAACCACTTCCCTCACTGGCCTGGGCCAGTCACTCTGCACAGTTCCTCTGGCTGCAGATGAGCCTCAAGAAGGGCAGAAGCTTCGATGTCCCCAGGAGCAGCGACTTCTTCTGAAGCTCCACTTACATTCAAGTATGAGTTCACCTCCAGAATTATCACTTTTATTTTCCTTGTGGGTTTATTTTATTTTGTTTTATTTTATTTTTTGCAATGCCAGGAATCTGCCAGGGCCTCACATATGCCAGGCAAGCACTCTACCCCTGAGCTACAACCCCACCCCAGCAATATCACTTCCTGTCTTTGCTGAATGTCACCCTCATTGGCCAGTGCCTCCTCTCAATTATCCACATTTGTAAAAAGTCACATGTGTTTATCACTGGGAATGTCTTAGTCCATCTGTGCTGCTATAACAAAACACCACAGCCCAGGTGACTTGTAAAAAACATGTTTATTTCTCATAGGTCTGGAAGCCAACATCCAAGGGCAAGGCAAGGCAAATTCCGTGTCTGGGAACCAGAAAGGGCTGCTTTCTGGTTACAGACACTGCATTTTTCACTGTATCCTTACATGGCAAGGGAGAGAAGGAGCTCTTTGGGCAATAATCCCACGCACTGAGGCTCCACCCTTACAACTTAATCACAAAGGCCTCACCCACATGTTCCCTCACATTGGGGTTAGCATTTCAACATGAATTTTAGGGGCACAAGTCTTCAACCATTGCAGGGAAACAAGGAAGCAACGCAGTTACATGCTTGCTGCCTGTGCACGAACGAACACGTCGCGACCCTGGGCAACAGTGGAGCAGTGATCTGGTCATGTATCACATCGTGCATCTGTTATTTTCCTGGTGACCTGGGGACCGGGGAGCTAGCAGCAGAGGTGGGGCTCTCTGCTGTGACTCAGCTGCCTGCCTCGCTAAGTGAGATCCCAGTGGTGCTATTGGGGTGAGCATTATTTAACTGGCCATAGTGACCAACGTTAATACACGATGGAGCTGCCCACAGTGAAGATGGCTGTCCTCAGGGAGTGTGGCAAGGGGATGCCATGAACTTGGTGAAACACCCCCGCTTCCCTGCTCTGAGGTTAGACGTGAAGAGGTGTCACCTGTTGGCTTACTCGGTCATCCATCCATTCACTGGGCACCTGCTGGGTATCGGGAGCTGAGCTGGGTGTGGAGGAAGACGACATCACCAGGCAGACATGGAGTCTGCTGAAATCGTGTCAGAGGCAGGCCTGGGAATCCAACGTGGGGAAGCCATGAGGCCCTGTATTTATAACCTTAAACAAAATGACTCCCAAAAGAAACCATTTTTGTTTTCTTCATGAATCTGCCACCTGGATGGGTCTTGTGGGGAGGGAACGTCTGCAGGATCTGACTTTAAGATGGCCTGCTCGCCTTGGCTAGCAGGGTGGCCCTGGCTGTTGGCTGGCAGCTCTGCCAGGGCCTGGCTACAAAGGCCTCTCCACAAACTGCTTGGGCTTCCTCACAACGTGGTGACTGGCTTCCAAGACCAAGTGTCCTCAAACGAGCAAGGCCTGGTCCTATGTTGGCCTGTTTGTGGCCTGGCCTCCACCATAGGCCAGTGGTTCTTCTCTTGACTGAGGAATGCTCATATCCATTTTCAGCAGCCAACAGTCTTGAACTATGGAGGTGAAACTGACATCTGATCACATGAAATTAAACACTACCAGAGGCAAACAACAAACCAAGGGGCCATCTCTGTGACAAAGATGACCAAGGATGCAGAAAAACAAGAATGTGCAAAAACCCACGACCGAGTGAACACCACGGCCAATAAGCACAGCAAGGGAGCTGAGCCTCACTGGAAGGTGACTCCAAAGAACACCGCTGCCCTGGAGTCCCAGCAGCTCGGGAGGCTGAGGCAGGAGGATCCCAGGCTTGAGCAACTTAGTGAGACCCCGCCTTTAAGTAAAAAAAATAAAATAAATAAAGAGGGTTGGGGGTGGAGTGCTTGCCTAGCATGTGGGAGGCTCTGGATTCAGTTCCCAGTAGTGGGGGGCTGGGGGACAGTGCAGCTTATTTTACTGTTATATTGGAAAATATGAAATACACAATCCACCAAGGCTCTGGGGAAAAGCTTCAGACACTGCCGTGTGGGGCATCAGCACAAGCTGGTGTCAGACGAGGATGCTCTAAAGCAACAACCCTTTAGGAGCAGCGATTCCACTTCCTGGGGAGAGAGCCAAAGATGTGCTGCCAGAAACGCCCTTCAAAGACGACCATGACCCTGAGCGGAGGATCCTCCGATCCGCCCACGTGGAAATGATTTAAATGCCGATGAGGTGCGCTCCACAGATCCTACCAGTGAAAAGCGATCCCTCGAATTCATTTGTTGACGCCCTAGCCCCCAGGACCTCAGAATGGGCCTTTAAACGGAGGATTCAGGTAAAATATGCTTGTCTGAGTGGGACCTAAGCCAACTAGCTGGTGTCCTTAGAAGGACACAGACATGCACAGAAGGAAGACCATGAGGACACGGGGAGAAGATGCCATCTGCAAGCCAAGGAGAGAGGTCTCAGGAGGAACCAACCTTGCCAGCACCTTGATCTTGGACTCTGAGCGTCCAGACCTGTGAGCTAATAAATCTCTGCTGTTAGAGCCCCCTGGTCTCTGGCACGTTGGTATGACAGCCGAGCAGCTAGGACATCGGGCTCTGCATTTTATAACCTGGTAACGACCCATAAATATTGTTAAGGGAAAGTTTAAAGGAGTGCAAACTAGGATGAGCACACAGTAGATGTCTAGACCATATTTTTGGGGTGAAGGAGTAATGGTAGGAATTGATAAGACAGTAGGTGGAGAGGCTGTGTACACATAGGCAAATAAAAATAAGCCAAAATATTTCCAGTAGTAGGGTTTTCTTTTTCTCCTTTGCTCTCTATTTTCTGGACTTCCTGCAATGAGTACATATTTTTTTTGTGGTACAACAATAAGCCACAGAAATTAGAATACTTTTGAATGAGGTGGGGAGAATGTCCTGTGTCCCACAATGTCTCCAGAAAGAAATCCAAATTCCTTAGGGTGCCTCCTCCTTCCCTGCTCCCCGCCTCCTCCTCTGGGCACCCCATCCCTCACACATCCTTGGGGCCTCACAGGCCCACGCGTCCCCATGGAGGATGCCCTCTCCAGAGACGCCAGCCTTTACCAGCTGTACCAACTCCTACTACAGCTCCCCTACCTGATCCGTCTGGGCCCAGATCAGACATTGCCTCCCCCAGGAAGATGTCCCTGTCCCCCGGGCCAACAGGCCACTCTCCACTCTGGTCCCTATACTAGGGGACACTGTGGCAGGGGCACTGGAGGGTCAGGGGTTGAAAAGGGTGTCTCCCCTACAGGATTCACAGTAGGAATTTTTAGACTGAGAAGTGACAGTCTGATTTGCTGGGTCACGTGGCAAAGATGACTGGCTGTCCACAGGAACATGGGTACCATCTGTAGAGCTGTCCCTGGGAGCCCAGCCAGGGACAGTATTCCCAGCTTCCCTTGCAGCTGGGCAGGCCGTGTGACTAGCTCCAGCCAGTGGAATTTGAGGGAGGACCCAGGAGGCTCTTCAGGGCCAGAGTGATTAAGACGTGAGGGTGCCTTCTCCACTCTTCCCCAGGGAACAGAGAGGACAAGGGAGCTGACAGGTGGAAGGGCCAGGACCCCGCCACGCCATGAGGAAGAGCCTGCCCACCAACCGGGATCGGCCACAGTGCACTGTTCCGGGAGGACAGACTTCGTTGGTACCAAGCCACCGCTTCACAGCAGGTGTGAGTTATTAGCATCACCAGCAGCTGGAACAAACTGTCCTCGCATCCAGTTCTTCCCTCAGGTAGCACACCGCACATGCAGCCCAGTCCAGCCCGGAGGGCTCGGCAGAGCAGGGCCTCCAGGTTGCACTGTCACATCCTCAGCTCGGGGAGACAGACAACTTCCTCCAGCGTGTCCCCTGGAGCTCGGTCCATGTGTCATCTCACCCGACACAGAGGCCACGGCCCAGAGAGGAAGGTGGGCCTCTCCCACCCCACCCAGGTGAGCACTGCCTAAGATACCTGGCCAGTGAGTGGGCAGCCGGCGGCCTGCACCGGCCTCAGGGAGGGACCCAGGTGGAGGGAGGCTGCACCGGCCTGGTCTCCAGGATGCGAGCAATCACCATCAGCCTTCCAGGCCCTTCAGGCCAGGGTTAGGGCAGTGGAGGTGACACTGTCCTCCTTATAATATAATAAAGAATGTCTTCTACAAGTCAATGGTCTGAAAATGAGATGGTGAACTGGTGGTCTAGACCAGAGAAACCTCACGAGGAAGAAGAGCCACAGGCAGGGCAGGGTTCAGATGCCGGGTCAAAATGCCCAGTGGTTAGAAGGCGTTGAGACCAGAAGGGGCTGATCAAATGGACCCAAATTCATATAACAAGGCGTTAGTTCTCATTTTGCTAGGCGAGTTAATGGTATTTGGTTATGTAAGGAAAGAAAAGTGCTTAATGTTCAGGAATACCTGGTGATGTCATGACGTAATGACAGCAGTCTTCCATTTGCCTAAAAATTCTTCAGCTGAATGCAGGAAGTATAGAAAAATTCTTGATAGCAGTTGAAGGCAGGGGCTGGATTAGTAGCAATTCAGAGTATTATTTTCTCTACTTTTACATATGTGAAAGGTTTCATGAAACCTTTTCTGGATTTTTTTAATTCAAAAGTTAATAATAAAAGTAGCTCCCTTTCCTTCCAATTTCAGTGTAGTGTGTACATTATTTCATTTAATCCTGGCTAAACGCCTAGGTAGTTGGCCATCCTCTCTGCTTTAGAGAAGGGGAAACTGGCTCAGAGGCTGAAGAAGCTGCCAGAAGCACACAGCTGTGCCGGAGCTGAGCCCAAGTCCCAACTTCCAGCAGTCTCAGTCCAGGGTTTCAACAGACTGGTGGGGGACTGGGAGGCCAGCCTGAGCCTGGGATCCTTCAGGCCTGCAGTTGGAGATCCGGTCCCCACACTCCCCAGCCAGAGCCTGTGGACAGCCTTTGTTCTGCATCAATGGGTCATTCAGTCCAGGATCTGGAAGACAATGGCCCCCACTGTGCAAGGCTCCTGGGCAGCACAGTGGCCCCCATGTGCCCTGCTCCCGGGACTGCATGGCAGACATCTGCCTTCTGGACTCAGGACAGGAAGAAGCTCAGACAGTGTCAGGGGCAAGCAACATGCACTTAGCAGAGGCTGTTCCACCTGCCTGGACGGCACTAGAAGGCCATATCCCAACTCACTGTGAACCTGGGGACTGCTGTGTACCCTGGAGCACCTGAGTCACCTGTCTCCTGTAGACCACCAGCCACGCCCCACCACCACACACCTGTGCACTGGAGGGGAACTGCTTCCATGAGCCTAGAAGACGGAGCCAGGCAGACTAGGTTCGAATCCTCAAACCCTTCTAAAGGCAGCGCACAACAGGACCTGAGCAGGTCACTTACCCCATCCTGTTGACCCAACCACTCCGTGTGAACTGCAGGTTCTGCAGACAGATGGCCCAGCTCTGTCCTTTACAAACCATGTGAAGCTAAGCAAGTACCCACACCTCAGTTTTCCCCTCTGTAAAACGGGGATTCAATGCATACAACATTGGGTCTGGCACAGACTTTTTACTCAGTAAATAGTTAATCATAATAATGGTTATTATGTTTGCTTTATCATCATTTAATCCTAAAGTCCACATGGGTTGCTTTTCCTGAGAGTTGACCAGGGAGGCGTCTGTCTTTGCAGGGCCTGGTTTTGCGGGTTCACCAGGGTGCTGTGGGGCTGCAGAGCCCTACAACAACATCAGAATTTGCCCGATCCGTCACTGATGTCCACGTGCCCTGGAAAGGAGGTATTTCAAGAAGGACTCCACAGGCCTCCTGCTGTTCTTCTACTCTGAGGCCAGATGTCTGTCCCTGTTCCAGACGTCTCATGCTGGTGAAACCTGGAGCTGCAGGCCCCACTCTGGTCTCCTCCCAACCACCACCACCCCAGGCTCCAGCAACATGGGACTCTTCTGTGCCTTGCAGAGAGCAGGCGCTCCATTAATATTTGTTGAAAGCATGAGTGAAGGTCATGGCCTAGCTCGTCAACTTTATGCATCTAACATGACCCTGGCACGTAAGGGGGTGTCCGTGAAAGTGTGTCGAACAAAGGGAGAAAAGTGTTCAGCCTCATTGGTATTCAGACATAGATTAAAACAAATCGTTTTCATCTATGATATTTGCAAAGGTCAAACAGATTAGACTACCTAATGCTGCTCTGTGTGCGGCAAAACAGAGAAACTTTCTGGAGAATAATTTATCAGTATGTATGGAACATTGAAATGTTTGTGATGTTTACATAAAATTACACTCATGGAACTCGCTCTGAAAAACACCATTCCAAAGTGAGGGGAAAAGACGGAGCAGGGAATCTTATAAACGGGCAAAAAGCAACCTAAACATCCACCAATAAGGAGTGACGGAACTACGACACGTCTACACAGTAACAGTACGTCGCCAATGAAATGAGGGCCAAACCCGCACTGGGGCGGGGCTGAGGTCACAGTCACTCCCTCTTCTAGGACTTGAAAGTATATAACATATGCAAACCTGGAGGAAAAGCATGAACTAGGGGCCCTGCGGGAGAGCAGATGTAAGTCCAGACTCCCAAGGTAGAGGACCAGCGGCCTCTGCGATGGAGAAGCCGAGGGGCGGGGCCCAGTGGGTGGGCACCTCCGAAGCCGACCCCGCCCAGGAGGGAAAAGCCACCCAATGGGTGGCGGGCTCTCACCGTCTTCGCCAATCACAACAGCCAAGAAGAGGGGCGTGGCCAACGACCCCACCTCCTCCCGAGTTTCAGCTTTCCTCCAACAGCTGAGGCACAAGCTGTCACAGGTGGGGCCCCGGAAAAGAGAAACTGAGGGTCCCTCCGCCAGAGAGCGAGAGGCGTCGCTGACGGGTCTAAAAGCGTATCCATTTCTTTCATATCTGTCAGGATGTTATTTATTTCCAGTTTAAGCCAATCAAAATAAAGAGAAAGTAAAAGTTTATATTTTAGAGTGATTTTTATTGCCCGTCACTCTGTCATGCTAGAGCATTTAGCTAGAGCATTTAGCCAGATGTGAAACGCTGAAAGGCACAACTGGTGGTTTGCACACGCGCCTTGTTCTTTCGGGAGCAGCGGCAAGGCGGCGGGGAAACCAGTGGGTACCGCGGTCAGCAACGCTGCACCACTCGGGCGAGTAGCGAAGGACCCAAAGAAGGGAGGCGGAATCGGCGCAGTCTACTTCTTGGCTTTTTTTTTTTTTTTTTTTTTTTTTTTAACATTTTGTCTTAGTTGTAGGTGGACACAATACCTTTATTTTATTTTTATGTGGTGCTGAGGATGGGCTTCACACATGCTAGGCGAGCGCTCCACCACTGAGCCACAACCCCAGCCCGACACATCTTGATTTTCAACGCCAAAGCCTGGCTCTCTCTGCTCACCCCCTGGGCTGTAGGTCTGCACCAACGAATTCCCTCCTGGTGTATGTAACCCGTGTCCCCGCTGGTGTGGGTGGGATCTGGGCTACCCACCTGATGGCAGTTCTGAAGACTAGCCTCTTCATCTCATTTACGGATCGTGCTAATGCTGGCTGCTTGTGCTGTGAGCCCGGGGCTGGGCACGCTTGGCACACCCAGCCATTTAACGCGGGGTTGTGCCAGATTCCTCCCAAAAGGGTGGGAGCTCACAGATGTGAAACTCCAAACAATGGCACATCCCTCATTTGCAGAGATCAGCAACAACCAAGAAGAAGCCGAGGCTCGGAGATGCTGTGGCCCACCAGAGACCACAGCCCAGAGCCAGACTCCACCAGACCCAGGTCCTCAAAACCACGCATCAAGTCACCTCAATAGCACCAAGGAGGAGAAAACCGAACTTGGCAACCTTCACTTGAGTGCAGTAAGGGACAAGAGGATTCCTAAACAATGCTAAAAACTCCTGGCTCCTATATTTTGGGTCCTGCCTGCGAGCTAAGCCTCCTGGTTTTCCTGATACGAAGTCAGGGCTGCCTGAGTAGGGATGTCATTGGTTGGAGATTTGACTCAAAGTGGGGAACAAGGAAATGTACCAGCCTGTGCAGGCGGATGCCCAGAGGTGGGGTGGGCACGCGGCCTGGGTGTCACCACGGTCCTGGGTTCTCCGTCACTCCCCACCCGGCCATCAACAATGTCGTCTCAAGTCTGCTCCCCTCAGATGACAACACAGCTGCCAGCAACCACAAGGCTTGGGTGTGCCCGCTGCAACAGCCGACTGACGTCCACAGCTCCCTTCCCTCCCCTCTCAACCTCCAGAAGTAACTCCCACATCCCTCTGGAACCTGTCACTGCGAGGGGGATATGGCCACCTACCTGTGGGCACATGAGGCCCAGCCAAGGCCTGCGGCCTCTTTCCAGGCACAGCACGTGTGCCACAGGGACCCGGAGGCCCAGTGTAGGGGAGATGGACTGTGACCTGACCACTGAACCCTGCCACCCACCCCAGTGTGGCTAGGGGTGGCCAGGAAGCTATGGCCTCCAGGACACCACCTAGGACAAGTGCTCACACACTGGGTTAAGACAGGCCCGGGGCTCCTTGCTCACCTGAGCCCCTTCATTTCCTCCCTACAAACCCAGGACAACTGAGACAGGGACGACCTGAAGTCACGTGGAACACACAGGATGGGGTTAGGAAGACAAAGGCACACCCCTTCTGCGGTGTGAGCAGCATGAGTGTGCAAGGGTTTGAAGGCTGAGGTGCTCCAGGGAGGGGACACTGCATGAGCTCTCGTGTCCAAGCCCCACTGCCTGACCAGAGCCAGGCCCAGAGCAGGATGTGCCTGGCACCAAGAGAAGGAAGGGTGGAAGGGTTTGGCACATCCAGTCTGGCCTCAAAACCCCATGGAACTCACTCGAAAGCTGAGTGCGGGGCTCTGCTGCAAGAGAGAGCACAGCCAGGAGAAGTCCTTTCTGGAAATATTCAGCTTTTGAGAAAAATCTGAACGAGACTTTGCAGCATCCCCCATCCCTGGGTCCCCCTTCCCTAGGGCTCAGGTCTCCCCATTGTCCTCAGTGCTTCTACTTTACTGCTGGCCCCCATGCCCCCAAGTTCTCTGTGCCCTACACCCACACCTAATGATCACAATAACCCTCAACGCAGCTAAGCTCAGCCAAGAGCAAGCACAGAAACACAACAGTCCAAGCTGGTCTAATTTACACCAAGGTGTGAACGACTAACAGGACATAAACTCTTCCCAAGATACTTAGGATTTCACAAGGCTTAGGAACCCAGGCAAGACTCCCACACAAAGATGACATTGAACTTGGGACTCAAAGGATGAGTAGGAATCTGTCAGGAGAAATGCAGGAGGTAGGTCTCCAGGTGGCAGCAACTGCTGGAGCAAATGCTCTGAGGTCAAAAGAAAATGGGATGCCAAGGAACAGGAAGTCGATGGAGCAGCTGGGGCATCCTGAGCGTGGACGCAGCCAGGTGGAACAGGAGCCTGCACACCTGGGCCTCTGCAAACTGTCAGCATCCACTACTGATTATGAAATTCTTCCAGTTATAAGATGGATTATAATGGTTCCATTTATTAAATGCCTCTGATAAGCTAAACGCTGTGCTAGTCACTTTCTACATTAGCAGAGTCACCTCGATAATCCAGTGACAGAGATCATTTTTATTTCTCTCTTTACAAAGGGAGAAACAGAAGCTCAGAAAGGTTTAGCAACTTGACCAAGGCAGCACAGGAGGTGAGGCATCAGAAGCAGAATTCTAACAGAATTCTGGCCTGACAGCAGACAAATCTATGCTCTACCAAATGCAGTCAGGATTCAACAGCGTGAAAGTCTATTTTCCTCCAAGGGAGTCATGGTTCTCATTTAATTTTCTCACAATTACTGTTACCGTTTCTTCCTGCTGAGGGCAGGGGTCTCTGATCTGACCCCTCCACAGTCCTAGCACCTGAGCCCTGTGCCCTACATATCCTGACACTCAGTCTGAGCCATGGACAAGACCAAGCCTCATTTGCTTTATCTAAAAAGTGAGATGAGGGTTATGTGAGACCTTGTGTGAGGCCCTAGCACATAGTAGGTGCACAACACACTCAAGCTGCCATTGACACCTGGACCTCATAGAAATGCCACGACCTGTAGTCAGGTGGTTTCTTCACGCTCATTTTACAGGTGGGGGAACTGACACAGGTGAGCACTCCCCTGGAGGGCAGGCTTCCCTGCTGAACACAGGCTGCAGAGGGACTCTGTGACTGGGGCGCACACAGGAGCTCAGCAGCCATCGGTTAAGTAAAGTCATGACTTCCAGCTCCCAGAGCTATCCTTCCCTCCCTGTGCCCGGCTGAGGACTGGTGGATCCGGCAGAGAGGAAGGCGGGTGAGATGCCAAGGAATTCACGTTGAAAATGTCGGGCACTGGGCTGTGTGTTTAGTTACGACAACCCTGCCTCCCATCGCATCGTCCCCAATATAAAGATGAGCAAAGAGAGGCTTCCTCCAGGCAGCCAGACCAGAGCCAGATCCGGTGCAGCAGACACCTGCCAACATCCCCTCGCTCCAGAGCCAGGCCACTGGGGCACCTGCCAGCAACCCGAGGCCTCCTTCAACCCTCTGCGGCTCCGCAGGCTGTGAGCAGAAAGCGCACCCCCAGCACACAGCGGATCCTGGCTCCACCTCACCAAGGCAAGCGACAAAGGGCTGCGTTCGGCTCCCCGGGGCCTCCCGAAGCCCGGCCTGACAGCCGTCACCCAGCTCCGCAGCCCAGCCCGGCGGCGAAGCATGACTCAGCGCTTCTCCTCTCCGAGCGGGGAACGCCACCCCTCGGCATCCGTCCGCCCAGGTTACACACCCCACCTCCGCCCCGGGACACCCCAGCGCTCCCGGGCGGTGCTCCGCTGCCCGGGCCCCGCAAGGCTTAGCTCCCTCTCGGCCTCATTTCCGGCGGAGTCAGGCATTAGACTCCGGCCGGGGGCTAGTCACCGCGCAGGGCCCACACAGGTTCCCTGGCTCCCACACCCGTGCGCACGGGCCCGCGGGACGCAGTGCCAGGGCCCCTCCCCCAGGGTGCCCATCAGGGAGCCTCTTGCTAAAAACACATAAGCACTTCTGCAGCCTGTCCAGCAGCCCCTGGGGAGGATGCACCGCCCTACACCCGGGAAGGTCTCCAGCACAAGGGTCCCCTCTGCCTCAGCTCGCTGCGACTCCTCGCCCAGGTCTCCCCATCCTCCACCAGGGTTTCACTCTGCTGTCCCCTGGCTGCACACCGGGGCTGTCCCACCGTTCCCTGGGCAAGGCGGGGCAGAGGGACCCCAGAAGTTGCTGCTCTATAAGATGGGCGCTGACCCTCTGGGTTCCACCAGGCTCGGTGTGGGGGTTGGGCTAGTAGGGCCAATTTAGGGGGTTTTAAATGCAGGGCCTGTTTGTGGGTAACATGTACCACGTGGGGGGTCCTGAAGGTTTGGGCCCCGCTACTCCTCCTCAGTATAACTCCCCAGGAATAAAACGGCACCCCCAAACCTGCACCTCCCTCCCAGGAAAGGTCCCTGGCTCTGGGGTGCAGGGAGGGGCCAGCGGCAGGCGAGCCTCTCCGGAGGACCTGGCAATGGATTTTTTTTCCCCTGGGCCCCTCTTGGTCTCCAAGGAGTGGGCAGCCTAGAAAATTCTGCGGGCTTTGGAGAGGGCTGAAAAGGCAAATACGGGATTTGAAGCCATTACATTTCCCCGGGATTTCCACACCACATTAACCGCAGGCATGGCCTTTTTAAAAAATGATGGCCAGGGCCGATCGGGATGCCACCTGGCCAGGGGACAAACGCTGCCTCCCGGAGGGCGGCGCGGAGGAGGGCGCTGCCCTCTCCCGGCGCTGGGCAGCGGGGCCGGTGCCCTCGGGCTCCCTCCCTCCAGGCCCGGGTCGGGGTGAGGTGGGGTGAGGCGGGGTGGGGCGGGGTGGGGGCGGGGGACACGACACACAGCGCGCGGTCCAAACCTTCGGAGGGCATTCGGTGCGACGGCATCCCCACGCCGCGGCCGGCCGGAGGGGGTCTCAGACAACACGTACGTTACCTTCAGTCACATAGCTGTGGTCTCGCAGGAAGCTGTGGTTGATTTTCCGCGTGTCCGTGTCCTCGCCCATTGAAGGCCGTGCCCGGTGCCCTGGGCATGCCCCGCCGCCGCACACCGATGCAATCCGCAGAGGTCGCGCCGGGCGCGCGGGCCATGCCGCCGCAGCCTAGCAGGGGCGCGGGCCGCCGGGGCCCCGGGGGGCGGGCATCGCGGCCGCGGGCGGCCGGGACCGGGCGGGGTGGCCGGGGCGGGCGCCGCGGTCAGGCAAGCGCGCGGCGGGCGGGCGGCGGCCGCGGGTTGGGGCGGGCCGGGGCCCGGGCGCGCATCCCGGCCGGCCTGTGCGCTCTGAGTCCGTGCGCCGGCGGCGGCGGCGGTGGCCTGGTGCCGGTGCGCCTGGCTGCGGCGGCGGCGGCGAGGGGACGCGCGCGGCGCTGCGCTGCGCTGCGCCGACCGAGCCGGGGCCGAGCCGGGCTGCGCGGGCTGGGGCGGCCGCCGCCGTCGCTGTCGCAGGCCCCTCCCTCGCGCCGCCCGCTCCTCCGCCCCCGAGGCCGCGCCGCCCGCGGCGCACCCAGTCACCCTGCAGGTGCAGCGGGCGCCGGGGCAGTGGTGGGGCCGCGGTGCCTAGGTCCTCGCGGTGGGCACCTTTGGTGGCTGGGCGCGCCAAGGAGGAGGGATGGAGGGAGGAGACCGCCAGCCTCGGTGGGGGCGGGGGTGCTGGTCGGCTGAGCTGTGGAAGGAGGGTCCCTTGGGTGCCAGGTGCTCCAATTGGGGAAGAGATGGCCAACGGGCAGGGGAGCCAGAAGAGCGGAGGAGATGGGCAGCACGCTGGGCAGAAGCGGCAATAGGACTGGGAGGGGCTGGGGCGCAGCTGAAGGGGGGCACCTGTGGCACGGGAGACCTGAGCCGGTGAGAGCCGGGAGAACCTCAAGTCCCTTGGTTAGTAGAAGAGGGAGTGGGCAAGTTCTGGGGGCCCTCCTGAGCACACGGCTGGGTCTTTGTGAGGAAGCTAGGGGAGGTGGGCCAGCACTCACAAGGCAAAACTCTGGATGATTCTGCCGCGGGAGAGTTGACCTCCCCAGGCAGAGCTCTTGCTCTCTCCTCCGGCCTCCCCAGTGTGTTCGGGTGAGATACAGCTGAGGACACCTGCGCTGGGGGCGCTCCAGAAACCGCCTGAAAAATGCACCTCCCCTTGCGCACCTCCCTGCTGCAGGCATGAGGGAGCTACCTCCTCCCTCCGCCTTCCTTCCCTCCACTCCTCCTTCAACCCATCCCCTCCCCTCCCTTCTACTTCCCTTTGCTCCACTTCCATTTTACCCTAGACCTGACACACAGTGGGCCCTCAAAAATATTTGTCTCCTCTTTGGTCAGGCTGCCATCTCCTCCAGGCTCACTCTGTGCGTGACACCCAGGGCACAGTGGCCTCACAGGCCTGCTCAGGTGTTCAGCAAGACCTCCTTGGAAAGGGAGGGAGAAAAGCTGCACTTCGCCATGGGGTCACAGATTCCATGTGGCAACAAAGGCTGAGAGACCCTGGGGTCCAGGATTGAGGGCACAGGCTCCAGGTGGTAAGCGGGGCTGGTCTTGCCAGTTCTGCAATGCTGCACGCAGTACTCTGCTTCTCTCAGCCTGGGTTTTGGAGTCCCAGGCAGCTCACTAAAATGTGGTGGGGACAGGAGGGTCAGAAGGCGCTGGGGTGTGGAGGGCAGGCTTCTGAGAGAGCAGAGGTGCTGCCTAAGGCATCCTGATGGGAAATGGGAAGGAGCTTTCACAGCTGGGACTGGGCTTTCATTCTTCAAAATGCTAGAGGCCACCCCACCCAACACCCTGCAGGTGTAATGGAAAGACTGGCTTCTGCCAGCACCTGCCTGCTGAGTGGCCCAGGGGCAATGCCGTGACCTGTCCCAGCCTGGGCATTGTCACTACACAGCAAGCCTCCGCTGCTCACCTTGGAGCAGAGGAGTGCAGATTCAATGCAGGGACCCTCCAAACGTGCTGGATCCACATCATTCTGCCCCCAGGAAGGTGACTGATGTCCCCGTGGTCTCCTACACCAAGTGGGCACATTCTTCTGTCTCTCACACCTGATCTGCTCAGATGGCCCTCACTGCACATCCTAAACCAGCACCCATTCTCTGCCCATGTACTCCTCCCTCTCTAGCTCAGGAAAGCAAAATGACTGCAGCTTCAGACACTGTAAGACAGACAGGCTGCATTCAAGTCCTGACAGCAAGGGAGCTGGGGCGGGCACAGCCTCCTGCAAAAGGGGTGAGACAAGACAGTGCCTCAGAAGGTTGGCATGACTGGTTCATGCTTAGCAAGAACCTGGCCTCATGGTGTTATACTGCCGTCCTGCTGAGCTCCAGCCTCCTGCATGCCCCTTACCCTTTCTCTCTGATCTTGGAGAGATCTCCACACCCACCTTTCCCATCTCTCAGTTCTGCCAAAGTATCCACCCCCTGCTGGCATGAGCCTCACTTGCAGGGATGCCCTGGACACACTGCAATGGCCCACTCATGCTTCAGTCCCTCAGCTCTGAGCCGTGCCTGGGACCCCAGAGTTGGTATCTCTAGATTTGCTGGACCCCAAGACTCGGCACCAGTCCCAGGGGAGTGCTCCTGCATCCCTCTCCAAGCTGTCTCTCCATTCACTGCAGCACCCCCACTCCCCCATCAGAGCCGAGGCCTCCCTCTGCCTCCTGGCTACTGGCACCTACTCAGTCACAGAATCCACTGCTTCTGGTTGGTATTTGCACACGTCCCTTTCCCCTCGGGCTGGAACCTGAACTCCAGATCCTGCGCCCCCAACCCCTCTTTCTGTGCAGAGTGCTCCCTGTCTGCCAATCGCCTGCTGTGTGCACACATGTTGTGGCACAGGTTAGAGCAGCAGACAGACAGGACCCTGCTCCCACGGGGTGCGTCTCCTAGTGGCTCAAGAGGGGCACTATGAGGCGAGCTTGCACGGAGGAGGCCATGCTGGATGGAGAAGAGAGGAGGGTGCTGGAGGGGTCCTGTGAGAAGGGAGGGGACACTGTGTAAGGAGAAATTTGGCGGCAGCCCTCCAGAGGCTCTGGCGGCTTCCGCCTGCTTGGGTCTCTACCCAGAGACAGTCCTGGCCCCTGACCCCTCCCAGTGCCAGCACACTGCCTCCCTGTCCTCTCGCCCACCGCCTCAGCCCTCCTGCCAGCTTCCGACCACCATCACCTCTCCTTCCCCAAGAGAAGCTGGTCTCATGGGGCAGAGAATGACCTCCTGGGCCCCCTCTCAGCCCCACACACTCCCCTGGCAGCTGCGCCTCCAGCTCTCTGCTGTTGCTTCTCCGCTGCTTTTGGAGTTTCACTCCTTCTGATGGACTTCCCTCGAGTCTCCGCGTGCCTGTCTCCTCAGCCTGCCTCCGTGGACATAGAGCACATACAGAAAAGGACAGTATGGACCGGACTGTGCCCCACCCACCACCCAGACCCCTGCGTGGCAGCCCAATGCCATGGTGTTTGGGGGTGGAGCCTTCGGGAGGTGATTGGGGCCAGATGGAGGTCACAGAGGGTTCTGTGGTGGGATCACCGCCTTTATTTAGGAAAAAAAAAAAAAAAAGACAAGAAAACTCACCTGCTTCCTCCTGAGACTCACGTGTGTGGGCTCCTGGGGAGAAAGACGGGCCACCTACAAACCAGGAAGAAAGCCTCACTGTGGAACAGAGCAGCCAGAGCCTCGACCTTGGGCCTCCTAGCTTCCAGAGCTCTGAGTTAATAAGTTCTGTCACTTAAGCCGCCCAATCCATGGTGGCTTGCTATGGCAGCCCGTGTGCAAATTGGACATTGGGCCCTGTGGATAGCAAGCACCTGTGGCTGCCCCCATGGCAGGCACCCTAGTGACAGACCAGTGCCCCACAAAAGCACAGAGACCTTGCGTCCTCCCTTTCTGCCAAGTGGGGACAGAGCAAGAAGACCACCAGCTCCAAGTCATGGGATCCCTGCAGCCTCCAGAGCCACGAGGAGTCTGCATCCTATGTAATCCATCTGGTGGTGGCACATGGGTTACAGCAGCCCTGGCTAAGGTGCCACCCATACATGACCCCTCCTTGAACTGTAACACTACGCCTCACTGTTCTGGAGATTTCCAGCAGTAGACTTGGGGTGTGAATGCTGCGGACCTGCTGTCCCGCTCAGCATTCTCTCTGCGGTCCACTCGGTGGTATGCCTGCAGCTGTGACCTATTCGTTTGCTGTGGAAACGCAGCAACTTGCCCTTAGCATGGACGCTGCGGTGCCTTCAGTTTGGAAGCTGGGCAGTTCCTGTGTCAGCATTTACACGCACATGGTGCCAGCACGGTCACTCAACAGTCTCTGAACATCTAACTGTAGTTGCAGAGGGCAAGCAGTCTTCTTAGAGGTGACACGGGAGTCCCTGTTGGCACACCCCTTCCCTCAGGGAGCTGCTGCCTGGGGTTGTGGGCCCACCCAGCCTCTGGCTGCCTCTGCTGCTAACTCCCCATGCTGTCTGACACCAACTGGCCTGCTCCACCGCCCACTGAGGATGAACCCCTGCCAGCTCCGCTGCCCACGCCTTCCCAGCCTGCCCGCTTCTGGTCTCAGGCAGAGCCCCCAGCCCCTCCTCCATCCAGCCACATGGCCACACCGGAACCCCAGGCCTCGCATCTCCCACACGCTCATTCTGAATGCAAGGGTCTCCTGTGTGCGCCCTGGGTCCTCCCTAAAGACCACAACTTCCGAGCAAGGCAGACCCCTCCCAGACCACACGTCTGCACCAGCTGGGCCCCCGCCTCCAATGCCATCTTGTCCACCTTTTCTCCATTTTCCCGTTTCTCACCTGTGCCTGGGGTAGGTTTGCACTTCCTGTCCTTTTTAAATTAGTTGTGGTCATGAGACTAGCTTTGGGCAGTGAAGCTTAAGGCAAGTGAGAGGAGAGTGCCCCTTCTGGGTCAGAGCTTCAAGACCCTCTGTGTGGCTTGCCAGACCTTCTTCCCCTCTCCACCCCTCTCTCACCCTCTCTTCCTCCCTCCCTCCCTCCCTCCCTTCCTTCCCTCCTTTATTTCCTTAAAGGACTGTGAAGAACTATAGCGTGTGTTGGGTAAGCAAGAAAAAGCACGTGCTGTGTTAGTCACCAAGACATGCAGGCTGCTTACTACCACAGCGTACCCTCACCTATCCCGCAGCTCTGTCCCCGGGAGCATTTCGCATGTGTTATCACGCCCCTCTCAGTATGTGAGAAACATGGCTCAGCCAGCATGGACCAAGCTAGACTGCAGCAACCCAGTGGGTCACAGGCTTCTTTCTCAGGCCTGCCACAATGCCATCATGAGTTGGCGACAGTTCTGATACTTGTCATTTTCATCCCAGGACCTAGGCTGATGGAGCAGCTCCACGTTTGGACAGTGGGCTCGTGCAGAGCTAAGAGAGACCTGGGACCATGAGCTCACTCCTGTGGCACCACTGGCCTCAGTGGAACACGGGACCGTCTTCCTCCAGGAAGGAGCTGCAATCATTTTGCACCATAAGACAGTCTACCATCGCTCCCATTTTACAAATGAAAGAAACAGGTGCTGAGTCATTTTTTCCTGACTCACACAACTCCTACGTGGCAGTGCTGAGTTTACCCAGGTCTGAGTGGATCCAGAGCTTATTGGGTCGGCCCACAAAAGCTAGTACTAACCTAGCCACTCTGCCACCATCCCCCTCCAGATCCCAGGGCCAAGCTTCCAGGTGGTCTCAGCTCACTCTAGCACTGAGATCCATCTGTTTTCGCCTCTAGGCTGAAAGAGTGTCACGTGGCTCTTCCCTCCAGTGCCTTGGTGGACCCGATCCCACCCACTCACCCCAGTCCAGCTCACCAGGCCTGGGGATGGAGAATGTCTCAGAAACAGGCCACGACCCAGCAAAGGGAAGTGAGCCCACATGGAAGGGCCTAGAGCTACTGCTTAGCCCGGCACCCCCAAGGTCCAGGGTGTTCTGCACAGGACACCCAGAAATAAAGGAAGGTGGAAAAGTTGTGATCCTGAACCCAAATGTAATCGCCAAAACCCCTTTGGGGTGTGTCATTCCAGGTTAGTTGTCTCTTCGTTTTTTAAATTCTATTTGTTTTAATGACATGTTTCAAATACGCAGAGACATGAAGGATGAGCACTCCCCGCCTTCTGAACGCTGATTCAGGATGGATCAATCTTTCCAATCCGACATTTGCTTCAGCCCTTTTCACTTCAGAAAAAAAACCAGAAAAAGAGAAGGCGGACGCTTCCTCACAGCCTCCTTTCCGAAGGCAAACACTTTCCCCGAGTTGGTGCCTCCGCCTTCCCTGTTCTGTTCTTTAACACATATGTGCACACTAGACCACTTTGTGTGATTTTTGGATTCATATAGACATTATCACGTCGATCACCCCCTTATTGAAATCGCTTTCTTCACCCTGAGCATTATTTTCTTCAGCTCTACCTGGCCTCTTCATCGACCGGGGACGCTGGAAGAAGCGATCAATGGTCCTGCAACTTGCTCCAAGCACCTTCCCGCAAGAGCAGATCCTGTGCATCTTTCCCAGTTCTGTGTCCAGTGACGTCACAGAGATGTAGAGCCATTGGCCATATGGAGAATCTACGTCCCTGAAATTGGCAAACGCTGCAAGTTAAGGCGTCCCCCTAAACCTTGGGCTGTTGAACATCTACCAGTGCACCAATGACTATGACTGATTGCATTTTTCCCACCTGCCTCCACCAGCCTTTCAGGATTTCAAACAATGCGCAGTGGTGTCCTTTAACCTAGCTCCCCAAACCCAAATGCAAAGGTTTCCTCGGATATGGACAGAGTGCCACCCCCTTACATATGCTCAGGATATATATGTACATGTGGGTACATCGTATGTACATCACACGTGATGGGTCATGCCTACCAGTGGAAGTGTGTATTTAACTCCTAACTTTCTTGCCAAATTGAGGAACCATTTGTACTCCGACAACCTTCTCAGTAGCACCTGGAGCAGATGTAAATTCATGTGAAGTTGATGGTGAGCTGATATTGATGACTGCTTCATTTGCACTTCCTGATGGGTAGTCAGGAATCTTTCCAAAGCTCCCATATGAATTTGCTCTTCTGTGGGTTGCCTGTTCTTTCCCTTTGCCCATCTCCCATTAGGTTGCTTGGTTTTCTTCTTACTGGCTTCCTGCAGCTTTTTATGCAAAGGTACGACCTGTTCTCATCAGCTCCTATGTGATGAAAACATTCTCATTTGTTGCTTTCTTCTTGATGTTGTTCTCAGGACTCTGACCCTACAGAAGGCACTGCTTTTAATGCAGTAAAATGTGTCCGTGTTGTCTTTTAATGCCTTGCCTTTGGTTTGACCAGTACTTATCTCCCCTCTGATGATAAAGGTGGTTCTTCAGAACAGCCTTCCTTTACATTTATACATGAAGATCTATAAGTTTTTCATCACTGTAACAAAATACCTTAAAGGAGTAAAGATTTGCTTTGGCTTATGGTTTCAGAGATTTCAGCTCATGGTTGGCTGTCCCAATCTCTATCACTGTGGACTTGTAGTGAGGCAAAACATAAAGGCAGGTAGCATGTAGCAGGAACACGCACGTGCATGTTTGTGTGTGAATGAGAGAGAGAGGAAGGAACTGGGGATGAGATACAGCCCCCAAGAACCCACTCCCTTCAACTAGGCCCCACCCCTTTGGTGCCTAGCACCTCCCAGTGGCCCATTTAAATCATGGACTAAGCCACTGCTTAGGGTACAGCCCTGTGATCCAATCGCTTCCCCCGAAGGCCACCTGACACTGCTGCACTGCAACACAGGAGCCTTTGAAGGACGTTCCAGATCCCAACCATAAGAAAACACCTTTAGAGATTCAGCCCATCTAGAGCACGCCGGGCGTTTGGTGAGGAGGGAGGGCACTACATACTTTCACCATGTGGACAACATGGTGTCCAGGTCACTCACTGAATGGCCGTAAGCTTCCCACTGATGGACAGCACCACCTCTACACCAGGTTCCTGTACGTCTGGGTCCACGTCTGGACTCTGCGTTCTGTTCTTTTGCTCTTTTTGTCCTGCTCATGTGACAGTACTACCCCGTCTCGGGTTAGCTGTATGATAATTCAACTTCAAGCAGATCAAGTGACACTGCCTTGGCTCTGCTTCAAAACTGTCTTGGCTATTCTTGGACTTTTACTCTTCTCTATAAATTTCCAGTCTTTTGGGTCCCATTCAAAATCCTCTTGGGAGTTTCATCATAATTACAATCAATCTACATGAACCAGGAGAAAAGTGGGGTTCTTTCTGACACTGAATCACCTCACCCATGGGTGTGGTCCATCTCTATTTATTCGTGTTTCCCTTTGACAAACGGGGAAGCTGACACACAGGGTGAGCAACTAATTCGTGCAGGCCAGGAAGCAGGGCCCAGGGCTGCCGCCTGAGGTCTGGAGGTCTGGGTCTGGAGGCTCCGCTCTGCCTCCCACTCCTGAGCCACCTCGGTAAAGGGCTCTTGCAAACACCGCTAGATCTCATCTTAAGCCCGCCTCGAGTCGGCTGCACTGGAAATGGGGTTTGCCCCTTTTATGCATTGGTGTCACTGCTCGGTAGGAATGCTGCTCGTCCTACTACGTTGCCTGTGTCCTGCAATTTGATGCACTATGCAGGCTTCTGATGGTTCAGGAGCAGATTCTCTTGGATTTTCTATGTAGACAATCACAACATCCACACCGAAGACGATTTTGACTTTTCTTTGCCGTTGCGTCCCACCGAGTTCCAAGACAAGGTGGTACTGGACAGCAGGGGTGCCAGGGCTTTTAATTTTCAGTGTTGGGAAGTGGACCCAGAGGGAGTCTACCAAGCTACGTTCCCAGCCTTGTGTATTTTATTCATTGAGACAAGGTCTTGACAAAGTTGCTGAGGCTGGCCTTGAACTCGTGATCCTACTGCCTCAACCTCCTGAGTGCCTGGAACCACAGGCATGTGCCACCAGCCTGGCTAGGAGTCATCTTTGTGTTAGGTCTGGCAATGGTTTCAAAATTTCCCCACGAAAAATGATGTCGGCAGTCAGGTTATGATTAATGTTCTTTCTCAAGCCAAGAATTCACTTCCTAGTTTTCTAAAAGAGTGAGTATTGACATTTATCTAAAGTAGATGCTTTTTGCTTGGTGGTTTCTTATTGTACTATTGAAATGGTCATGTGGCGTTTTGTCTTAATCTGTTAAAGGAGTGAGTCAGATTATCAGTTTGGTCCATAACCATTCTTTCATCCAGAGGCTGAACCCTACATGATCAAGATACAATATATCCATATTCATTTTGCTAATATATTTGAGTTTTTGCCTGTATGTTTAAAATTTAGACTATTTAGTATTAGTAATTTGTTTCTTGCAGTTTATTAGCTGGTTATGCTAACATCATAAAAAGAGCTGAAGAACTTCCTTTTCAAGTTTTTTATAGGATAGTTTACATATCATAGAAATAACATTCCATACCATTTCCAAAGTGGCTATGCTATTTGACATTCCCATTCGGCAGTGTAGACGAGTTCCCTTTCTCCGTTTCTTCACTGCAGTTGGGTGTGGCCAGCGTTTGTGACGTAGGCCATTCTGACAGGCATGTGGTGGCACCTCGAGGTGGTTGGAGTTGGCACCGTGCAGTGACTATGAGTTGCTCGTCTTCTCATGGCTTATGGCCTGCCTGTGTGCTACCTTGGGTGATGTGTCCATTTAGACATCTGTCCACTTATCGGTGGATCATTTGTTTTCTTATTATTGCGTTCTGAGAATTCTCTCATGTACTCTTGACGCACTCCATTTATCAGGTAGGTGTTTTCCAAAGATCTTCATCCCCTCTAGGGCTTGCCTTTCCATTTTCTGAATAGTGTCTTTCAGAGAGGGGTATTTTTAGTTTGTAAGAAGTCAGAATTATCAATTGTTTTTCTTTTATAGATCCTGCGTTAAGAGTCATATCTAAGAAATCTTTGACTAACTCTAGGTCACAAAGATTCTTATCCAGTTTCCTTCAACAGCAGGACTGGCAAACTCTGGCTGGAGACCCGCTGCCTATTTATTCACAGGAGGTCACCCCATTTATCTCTGTACTTTCTGTGGCCGCTTTCGCAGGGTGATGGCCGAGTTGCACACTTGCAGTCCACAGGCCTAAAACACTGACTCTCTGGACCTTTAAGAAAGTCTGTCAATATCTCTTCTAGAAGTTTTGTGGATCTGAGTTTCCATTTAGATCTGTTATCCACATTGAGTTAGTTCTCAATGTGCAAGATAGTACAAGATACTTGTGGGAGCTGGCTTTTGACATGTGTCCAGTTGATTTAGCAATCATTTGCTGTCCTCTCCTTTGTGCACTGAGTGAAAGTCATCGCAGCTGTGTGCCTGCGAGTCCATTTCTGGATTCTCTTCTCCTCTATTGATCAGTTCATCTGTATTGACAGCAATGCTGCCTGTATCGACAACAAAGGCCTTCTAATAAATGTGGGCATCAGATCCTGTTAGTGCTCTTCGTTTGTATTTGAGTCATCTTGGCTATCTTAGGCCCTTTGCATTTCCATAAGAATTCTAGAATTGGCTCCTCAGTTTCTAAAAAGCCTGCCCAGATTTCATTTAGATCGTGTTAAGTTGCAGGTCGTTTGGGGCCACTGACGTCTTGACAGCAGGGAGCCTCTCCGTCATGGGCATGCTGTTTCCGCCTATTCGGGTCTTCTTTAGTTTCTACCACCAGTGCTTTGCAACTCTCACGGCATAGGCCTTTCACGTCTTGAGTCGAACTTATTCCTCCGTATCTCACATCATAAGTGGCCCCTCTTAAATTTTAATTCCGATGGCCCTTGAATCCTGCAGCTTGATGAACTCGCCTATGAATTCTGGCACCTTTTTTGTAGATCCCGCTGCTACCTGGTATTTATGCCATCTGGGAAGTTTCATTCCTTCCTCTCTGACTGAGCATCCTTTCTTCTCTTCCCTGTGTCCCTTTTGGGCCATGGTTTCCGGGCCCATGTGGAACAGAAGTGCGGAGTGGACGTCCTTGCCTCGGCTCTGGGCTTCACATCTCATCTTTCTCACAGGCGCGCTGGGTCGAGCTGAAGTTCTCCTCTCTTCCTAGTTTCTTAAGAGATCCGATCAGGAATAATGCTGGTTTTTCCCACGTACAGTTTTCCGGTTCTGGATCTGTGCCGCTGAGCTGCAGCCCCAGCCTTGCTCTGTTGAGAGATCAGGGCAGCCTAACCTGAGGACCTGGGGGTCTTCTCCTCCTCAGCTTTCTGGAAGGGCCTGTGTAGCAACGGTGCCGCGTCTTCCTTAAATGTTTGGTGGAGCCTTCAGTAAAGGCACCTGGCCTGGAGATTTCCTAATGGGAAGGTTTAAATCACACGTTCCACTCCGTATTATTGAGAGGATGGCTCAGCTGTCTGCGTCTTCTTCAGTAAGCCTTTGCTTGTGTATTTCAAGGAACTTATTGACTCCATCTGCTTTATAATCTTAGTAAAATATTCGTAATATTTATTTATTTTCAATACTGGGGATGGAACCCAGGGCCTTGTGCATGCTAGGAAGTGCTCTACCACTGAGCTACATCCTCAGCCCTTTTTATTTTTCAAAACAGAGTCTCACTAAGTTGCCCAGGCTACCCTCAAACTTGTGACACTTCTGCCTCAGCCTCCAGAGCAGCTGGGAATACAGGTGTGCACCAGAACACCTGACTTCTTTTAATAACTGCAGAATCTATAAGGATGTCACTTTTTTTTTTTAAGAACTACTCAGCAAAATAAAATTCTGGTTTATTGTTAGACAACATTATTTCACACATACAACAAATAGATAAAAATAAATAAATAAACATTAACTTCATAGACAAAAAAAAAGGAAATGGAAAGTAACCTTTTTATTTTGGGCCTTTTTAACCATCTCATGCAAACCAACTACTTACAGTACCACTAAGATACATAGTCACTGCAATGCTCAGAGTAAGATTTTGTTGTTGCTGTTGTTATTTTTTTCTTTTTTTACAAGTTTTTTTCTTTTTTCTTTGAGATGATAATGAACATGGCCATACTGTAAGTAAAGTTGGAAGTAGGACAGAGAAGCACTTAGAAGACTGGTTTGGTCATCTGGGATCATTAAAAATGGCTGATTCCTAATAATATGTACAAAAAATATAAAATGCAAATTAAAAATGACAAATTTTTCTTTGAAGTTTGAAGTTCTTTTAAGAAAATAGGCAGGCCTTGGAAGTTTTGAAGTTTGGGTTCTTTTCTTTCTCCCCTGTTGCAAATGTGCACTGTTTTTATTGGTGGGGTTTTGTTGTTGTTTTGTTCCAGGGATTGAACCCAGAGGCCTGTAACCACTGAGCCACATCCCCCGTTCCTTTTTATTCCTTTTAGAGAGAGGGTCTTGCTAAGTTGCTCAGGTCCTCACTAAGTT
This sequence comes from Sciurus vulgaris, assembly GCF_902686455.1. Classification (NCBI taxonomy): domain Eukaryota; kingdom Metazoa; phylum Chordata; class Mammalia; order Rodentia; family Sciuridae; genus Sciurus; species Sciurus vulgaris. The sequence continues at coordinate 141,951,943 of NC_136469.1, forward strand.
GGCCAGGCTGGCCTTGAACCTGTGGTCCTCCTGCCTGGGCCTCCTGAGTCACTGGGAGCACAGGCCTGCCCCACACAACAGCTTGCCCTGCGGTTCTGGTTGCGGGTGGAGAGCGCGAGTCACAGCGCTGGCACAGCCTGCAGCGGGAGGGCGACCCCCTTCAGATGGAGACGGGAAGCACCCAGTGCAGGAGCGCCACCTCCTCTCTCTTCCGGTTGACTCTTCCTGTGCTGCTGTCTGGCCATCCTCCTGAGGCTCCTGCTTCTTGCTGCCCCACCGTCACCTGTCCCTTCGGCAGCCTCAGCCTGCTTATGCTGGCCTCCGTCCTCCTGTTTCCATCCTCCTTCCTCTGCCTCCCCGCCCGCCGCGGCCCAGCGTTTTCCTCCTCGGCGCCGCCTTAGCAGGGCCTTCCCTCCTCGGCCTCCTCCACGGCTCCCTGCGCTGCTTCAGGTCCTCGGTGGGGAGCGGGAGGACGCACGGGGATCCGGTGTGGCCCGCGGCGGCCTCGAGGCCCCGACCCGCTGACCAGCCCCACGGAGGCTTTCAGCGCGCCCGTGGGACCACCCCGTGGGACCATCCAGTCCCTCCCGTGGTCAGTCCGGCAAGAGTCATCATTTATCAAGGAAGATCTCAAAGACGCCCTTATGGGCAAACACCTGGCTTCGGTGTCCCTGGTTTCCGCTATGACCTTTGTTTTCTATTTGGTCGTTTTCTGTTTTGATCGGGATCGTTTCCTCTCTGTGATGGTTCAGATGCGAGGTGTCCCCCAAAGCCCACGAGGAGGCAAGGCAAGAAGGTTCAGAGGGGATGGCCAGGCCATGAGAGTGGCCACCTAATCAGGGGTTGGCGGGTTGTAACTGGGCAGGCAGGGTGGCTGGAGGAGGGCGCTGGGGCTGGCATTTGTCGCTTGCTGGCGGAGCGCTGTTCTCCTCCCCGCACCTCCCAACACTGGGCCGGCCACGGGGTCCCTGGTCTATGGACTCAGACCCCTGAAACCCCAGCTCTGAATGATCGTTTCCTCCTGCTCGTTCCTCATCTTTAGGTCACAGCCGCAGAGAAGCTGACTAAAACTTGTTACTTTGGGTTTCTTTTATTCTTTTTTCTAGTTTCTTAAAGATCGTTGATTTGAGAACTCTTCTTCCTTTCCAGTGACCGAGTTCAGGGCTAAAAAGCCGCTGTAGATTGATTCCCAAGTATTTTATTTTATTTTTTTGAAGCTATTGTGAATGGGGTAGTTTTCCTGATTTCTCTTCGGGTAGATTCATCACTGATGTATAGGAATGCAGTTGATTCATGGGTGTTGATTTCATAACCTGCTACTTTGCTGAATTCATTTATGAGTTTTAGAAGTTTTCTGGTAGAATTTTTTGGCTCTTCTAAATATCAAATTATGTCATTGGCAAATAGTGTCTTTTTCTATTTGTATCCCTTTAATTTCTTTCTCCTGTAACACAGGAGTACAATCAATCAACAAATAAGAAAAAATGTTCAACATCTTTAGCAGTTAGAGAACTGCAAGTCAAAACTACTTAAGATTTCATCTCACTTCAGTCAGAATGGCAATTAACAACAATAAATGTTGGTGAGGATGTGGGGGGAAAGGCACACTCATCCATTGCTGGTGGGACTGCATATTGGTACAAACGTTATGGAAAGCAGGATGGAGATTCCTCAGAAAAATTGGAATGGAACCACCATTTGACCCAACTATCCCACTCCTCAGTTTCTACCCAAAGAACTTAAAATCAGCATAGTACAGTGAGGCAGCCACGTCAACGTTTATAGCAGCTCAATTCACAATAGCTAAGCTATGGAACCAGCCTAGGTGCCCTTCAACAGATGAATGGATAAAGAAAATGTGGTACATGTACACAATGGAATATTACTCAGCCTTAAAGAAGAATGAAATGATGGCATTTGCAGGTAAATGGATAGAGCTGGAGAAAATCATGCCAAGTGAAATAAGCCAATCCCCCCCCCCAAAACAAAAACTGAATGTTTTCTCTGATATGCAGATGCTAATTCACAAGGGGTGTGGCTAGGGAAGAATAGAGTTACTTTAGATTAGGTAGAGGGGAGTGAAGGGAGGGGAGGGGGTATGGGTATATGAAGGATAGTAGAGTGAAACAGACATTACCCTGTGTCAATATATAACAGACATTACCCTGTGTCAATATATAACCGTACGACCAATAGGATTCTACATCATGTATAACCAGAAGAATGAAAAATTATATTTCCTTATATATGATGTATCAAAGTGTATTCTACTGTCATGTATAACTAATTAAAACAAAATTTAAATTAGTTTTTAAAAGTCCACTGTAGGCCTTATGTTTGGGACACCTCACAGATTTTGAGACATTGTATTTTTATTTTCACTCAAGAGAAAGTACTTTCTAATTTCCTTTTTGATTTCTTGTTGGATATACAGGTTACACAGAAGTGTGTAACATCGTTTCCAAATATTTTGATTTTTTTCCAGAGCTCTGTTATTGAATTTATAACTTAATTCCATTAAAACAGAGAACATACTTCTATTATTTGGATTCCTTCACATTTACTAAGGTTGGTTTTGTTCTGTTTGGACAAATTTCTGTATTGCACACTTGAATTTCTAGTCTGCTATTGTTGGACAGGGTTGTCTACAAATGTAGACTAGGTCCAGCTGGTTGATGATGTTGCTCATGTCTCTGTTTCCTTACACACTTTTGGTCTACTTCTTTTATGAGTTATGAAGAGAGGGCTATTGAAATATCCAACTATAATTGTGTATTCATCTATTTCTTGGTTCTATCAATTTTTGCTTTTTGTATTTTAAGATTCGTTATTAGATACATAAATGTTTAGACTGTTTTGGCCGATTTAAAAATCATCCTCTTTATTGCTATGAAATGATGTTTTTAATCCTGGTAATATTTTTTACTGTGATATCTACTGTGAGATTAATGTAGCCACTGAAACTTCTTTTCGTTGATAGCATAGTAGATCTTTTTCATTACTTTGCTGCAGCCTATTTCTGTTTTATGTTTAAAATAGGTTGCCCGTAGGCAGTGTATGTCTGGGTCCTGCCTTGTCATCTGTTCTGACCATTTCTGCCCCTTCAGTGGAATGTGTGGACCGTCGCCATTTCATGCGATCATCGTCGTGGTTGGGTTTACATCTGCCATATTGCTATTTGCTTTTCATTTGTTCCAGTTTTACTTCGTCACTTTCTTTCCTTTCCTAGCCTTCTTTAGAATTATTTGAGCGTGTTTAAATGATTCAGTCTTATCTACTTTGTGGCTTATAAGCTGTAAGTCTGTTTTCGTTCTTAGTGTTGCTTTAAGGTGTACAGGATGCCTCTTTAACTCATCCCAGTCTAACTTCAAATGACACTCTGCTCTTTTACATATAGTTTATATACTTACTTACAACAGCGTGCTTCCACTCTCCCTTCTCAGTCTTTTTGCTGTGGTTATCGAATTTTGCTTTTATATGTGCCATAAACCTCACACTACATGGTTATTATTTTTGTTTAAAGAGTCAATTATATTTTAGAGAGATTATACTAATAAAAGAAAATATTATATATGCACCTGTGTGGCTGTCATGGTGGATGTTCTTCATTTCCTTCATAAATGCATATTCCCATCATTTCATTCTGTTTGAAGCACATCTTTAACACGTCTTGTATGGCAGTTCTGCCAGAGCTGAATTCTTTCGGGTTTCGTATGTCTGAGAAGTCTTCATTCTGCTTCTATTCTTGAAAGACTCTTTCTGGAGGTAAATCCCAGATTGATGCTACTTTTCTTTATTCAGTGCTTTAAAGATGCTGCTCCATTGTCTTCTCACTCGCATTATTTTCTGCAAGAATCTGCAGTCATCCTCGTCTGTGTCACTCTCTCCGTAACATGTTCTTTCCCACACCTCTTTTTTTGGCTATGTTTAAGATTTTTTCATTATTGCTTATTTCGAGTAATTTAATTATGATGTGGGTTTCATTTATATTGTGCTGGGGGTTCACTGAGATTCTCCTATCCCTGAGTGTGTAGTTTTCATCAATTTAGAAATATCTTCAGATATTTTTCTGTTCCTCCCTCCTGCCCATTTCAGGAACCCCAGTTACATATGCATTAGGCTTCTTGAAATTGCCTTGCAGCTCACTGAGGAGGTCTCTGTCTTTTAAAAATTCTTTTTCCTTTTAAAAAGCCTCATTAATCTCTGTTTCTTTATGGGTGGTTTCCATTGTTGTGCCCAAGTTAGCTAATCTTTTTTATTTATTTTATTTTTCACAGTGTCTTCTCTGTTATCAACCCGCCCAGGGTATCTTCGTCTTAGATGCTGTGATCTGTAGTAATTCGATTTAGGGTTTTTCCCCCAGCTCTGGAGATGGAACCCAGGACCTTGCAAGTACTCTCCCACTGAGCTGCACTCCCAGGCCTGAGATTCTGGTCTTTTCCACACCCTCCATGTCTGTAGAATAGTCGACCCTTCCTCTAGCTTTAAAACTGTGTGGAAAATGTTCATAATAACTGTTTTGATGTCCTTGTCTGCTACTTCTGACACAAGCGACAACTCAGGATCAGTCTAGATTGATGGACTTCTCCCCAGAGTGGGCTGCATTTTCCTGCTCCTTCTCATGACTGGTCACTTTTCACTGGCCCCCAGACACTGTGACTTTTAAGTTCACGAGTGCTGAGTGTCTGTATTCCTACAAATATTTTTGAACTTTGCTCTGAGATGTAGTCAACACACTTAGACACCATTTGATCCTTTCAAGCCTTGCTCTGATGGTTGCTAAGCATGTTTGGAGCAGTTCTTAATCTAGGACCATTTTCCACCATGGAGACAAGCCTGTCCTGAGTGGCCTACCCACTGTGCTGTTTCCGGCCTGGCTGACAGAGCAGAAGCTACTCCCCACTCCCTGTTTACTGGTCTACCCTGGATTTCCTCAGGTCCCGGTGGTCCTTTCCTCACTTGGGTCCCTTCCTCACTCGACCAGAGCTCTCTCCAGAGCGCTCCTTCTGCAGCTGTCAGCCCCCGGGGCCTCCGTGACTCTCAGCTCGGTCTGCTCAGCCCAGGGCTTCCCCAGGCTCAGGTGGGCAGCGCCCCCTGCACCAGGGCTGGCAAACGCACAGCCACATGGTGGAGGAATGCTGAGCCTCGCCCACCTCTGCTTCACCTCTCAGGGATCGCTGTCCTTTGCCGCCTGGGGTCCTACCGCCTGGAAACATTCCACGTTTTGTCCCATGTTTTGGTTGCTTCAGAAGGAGGCAAGTCTGCGGCCTTTACTCCACCTCTGCCCGAAGCTCAGCAGCTGCATTTCAGGTGTGACCTTATCCCTTTCCACGGGATCCAGGTGAGGAGTGGGTGCCTCCTATTCCTCGCCCTTAGCAGGGACAGGGTTCCCAGCAAAGCCCCTCCAAGCAGCACGCCCCACAAATCCCCTTTATTACCCACCACCCCACCCTTTCACATCCTGCCTGTCCAAGGGGCGACAGAATCCTCACCACTGGCTTCTGACAGCTTTCTTTGGAAGTCCCTTCATCTGCTTCCTCACTCTGATGTGTTATGTCCCCTTCTTTTATGTCTCAGTGGGAATTAAAGGGGATGACATACAGACAGCCTGGCACATTGCAATTGCTCAAAGAATATATATTGCCCCTAATTTGGGGGGATTCTGCCAGCCCACCAAACAAGTGAGTCAAGGCTTGGGAGGACTGGGTACGCAGAGAAACACCTCTTGGCAACACCCAGTGGTGAGGCAGCCCCCCAGCAATGCCTGGCTTACTCCATCTACTATTTGAAACTTCATTGCAAAGAGGTGGGTGACCTCCCCTTTACCTGCCCCCCTCCACGACGCACACTGGATTCAAGCAAAACAAATGGGCACTGGGCTAATCCCTCCCCTAGGCCAGCCCTGGGGAATTTGGAAAACAGGTAATCAAGCCTGATGGAGCAGCTCGGCCTGGGAGGGAAATGACCTCAGCCTACGTGGTCCTCTCTGGCGATCAATAATTCACAGCACTGCTGGCCCAAGTGCAGCCGCCACACTTCTGTCCCTCTGCCCAGGCAGCCCAGCCCCTTGGAGAAACCCCGAGAGCCCAATGCTCGTCCCTGCTTCCCAGCTGGGCCTGGTGATGCCAGGGAAAGGAGCCTGGAGCCGCTGCCCAGAGCCAGGTCCTCATCCGTGCACAGACACTCATCTGAGCGGGCACTCCACCCAGCCTGCCTCAGTGAGAGGTCACCCTCCCTCCACAGGCTCCTCTGGCCTCCTCCGAGATGCTTCTCTGTGGACCTTCCTGGGTTGCTTCTGTGCTCAAGCCTACGTCCTCGCAGTGATTATTCAGCATTCATTAACTTACTTTTAAAAATGGTTGTCACCAGTTGAGTGTCAAGAGCAAAAACCTGGAAGTAGTATCCATTCCTGCCTTCAAGACCTCAAGGCGACAGAGACCAAGGCACATGTGGACAGGGCACCGACCAATGGGAAGACATCCCAAAGCTCGCTGGCCACCTCCCTAGAGTGAGGTTTGCCTTCCCTGCTCCCAGCTCAGCATTCAGGGAGAGCATCAGGTGTACAGGACTAGGAAGTGGACACTCAGCCCAGGGGCCATGAGAGCCACGGACAGGAGCACCCCTGCACCTGCACCCTCCCTCCACCTCTAAGCCCCACCGGCAGGGACTCCCTATCTCCATTTCACAGGTGAGAAAACTGAAGCCTAAAGGTTAAGCGATCTCTGCTTGGTCTGGAGGACATGGAGCAGGGACACAGGTACAAGCAATCTGGCCTCTGGCAAGAGGGAGGCCCTCAGCAGATCACGGGCCTTAGGTGTGAAACGGGACTTCAAGTTTAGGACTCTGACCTGGTCCGACGACAACGGTCTCCTAGTGGCCTGTGGGCTTGGCTCCCCTGCCCTCCGACTCCTCACTCCACTCCAACTGTCCTGGCTTCTCTGCTGTCACTCCAGCACAGCATGCATGCCCCAGCCTCAGGGCCTTTGCACCAGCTCTGGGCCTCTGCATTGCTCTGTCTCCAGTGCCACAAGGCACAGTCCCTCACTTTCTTCAAGATGCTGCTCAGATGTCACCTTCTTGGTGAGGCCAACCAGGTTCTCCTACTTACAGATGCAACCAGCCCTCGACACCGGCCCTGATGCGCACACTCCTGCCCCTGATTGCTCTGCTTGGCTCACTCTTCCCCTTAACCCCACAGCATTTATCTCTCGCTAACACCACGAGGTGCGATTTGCTTGTTCATAATAACCACTGCTACCCGTCTCCCCACTCAGAATGCCCGCTTCCTGGGGGGCCTCCGTCTGGTTCACTGTCGTGTCCTGCCTGGGGCGTGTGGGGGATGTCAGCACGGACCGAGCTGTGAGGCTGAGCTGCGTGTGCTGTGGAAAGGACGCGACAACCCTGGCCACCAGACGCTGGCTCTGGCTCGGTGTCCAGCCCGTAGGTTGCGTTAGGAATCTGACAAACACCACCCGGACTCCCTGCAGGATGAGGGGTGATCAGGCTGACACGGTCCTGCAGGAGCAGCGCAGGCTCAGCGTGAGCTCGCCAGGAGGGACCCTGGCTCTGCTCTGATTGCTTCCGACAGTCCCAGGTCCTCTGGCTGCACGGAACCCCGCGCCCCAGCCCCCAGCCGACTAATGGTTTCTCTTTGGTCGGAGCCACTGCTTTAAAATCACACCCGCCTCAGTGTACTCTGTTGCCTAGCAACAGCGCACATCCACAGAGCGCGCTGGAAGGTGAAGGCGAAGCTCCCTGGCTGTTAGATGCTTTGGTCTCTTAAATCCAAACACATTCTTTGCCCGGTGCCACCCGGGGCCCAGTGCGTAGCCGCCCTCTTGGCAGAGCTGGGTAGGACGCTCTGGCCGCTTAACCGTCGGCCGGATGTTCTAGCCTGAGTCTCGAGCTTTCCCAGCAACAGGCACAGCACCAGGCGGGCTGCTCTGCGGTGGGGGCAGGGCCCATCTGTCCAGCCTGTGGGCCTAGGTGGACCCCACAGCAAGCCTGGGCATGCAGAGGACCTCCATTCCTTGCCTCAGGTCCCCTGTAGTTGTTGGATCGTCCCAAGGGTGTGTCAGTGTGGACGTGAAGCACCGCCTGGGTCTCCAGGGGAGTCTTCATGCTGACCCCAGGCTCCGTCACCTGCCCATCCACTCACCCCAGGTCCTAGCACTTCCGGCATCCTGCCCGCAGGCCCTGCCCTCAAAGAGCCCCCCACCCCCAGCCCAGGGAACAGCCGGATAAAACCCAGCAAAAGCTAGACTGGCCCCCAGACTGGGGCTGCACTGGGCCAGGCGTGTGCCAGGTGCTCTCAGGAGGGAACGCAGCAAACCCAGTCCCTCACTGCGGAGGCTGGGCTGGCAGCCCCACGGGGGTCAGTGCTCAGGGTGCCAAGCCCTCCAGGTAAGTGAGCAGGTGCTGGGCGGCAGCCGGGCACCAGGCAGGCAGGGCAGGGAGGCCTTGTCAGCCTCCTGGAGGGAGGCTGGGGAGCTGCAGTGAGGGCTCTGCCACCAAGCTGTGTCAGGAGGTTGCTGCCAGAGTTGAAGTGAGGGAAACGTGAGCAGGAAGGCTCTCTGCAGAGGCTTCTCCTGGCTGCTGTGTAGATAGGTCGGCTGTGCGGCCCGATGGCCAAGGAGTTCCCTGAGTGGGCTGCTGCCCTTGCACTGCCCAGGTGGTGGTCTGCCTGGGGACACATTCTGTAGAGGAGGGGGAGGCACTGGAGAGTACTCGGAGGCCTGGGACCCCGCTCTCCTTGTGATAGAGGAGGCTGCCCCTGGACAGACGCTGCAGTTTAAAGAGTGACCGAGGGGACAACAAGTTGGTGAGGGTGGCCCCCACGTGGCCCTACCCTGGTTGAGAGCTCTAGCCCCCACCTGCTCAGCCTGCCCTGTGTGGACAGCAGTGCTTGGGTGACCAGCAAGCAGCTCTCTGAGTATGGGGTGTGAGCCCAACACGGCCCGGCCCCCTCCCCATTCCTGTCTGGCACAGCTGAGCCCATCCCAGTGACAGCAGCTGGCACTGTGGGTACAGCAAATGCCACAGCCATGAGTGAGGAGGCTGGGGCCATGGCCACCGGGGGAGTGTGGAGGGAAGGCTCCCTAAGGGAGGCAGGCCTAGTCCTGTGCCTGGAGGTGCCTGGCACAGGGCAGGACGGGCTCCTTCAGGGCTCTGGCAGGCAGGCAGAAGGAGAGTGGAGTTGGTGGGGGTGCTCCTCTACCTGGGAAATGGAGGCAGGAGGTCAGGCCTTCCTCCCACGCTGCGATGAAATCAGCTGGCAGCTGCCGAGGCTGCTGTCCAGGAAGCAGAGGGCCTGGGGCCCGCCCACGCTCTCCTCTGGGTGAACTTCACAACGTATGTCAGCTCTGGGCAGCTGCTGGGCTGGGGGCTCCAAATACCAGAACGCTTTCCCTCACGGTTCTGGAGGCTGGACGTCCCAAGGAGTCTTAAGGGCTACCACCAGGCCTGGTGCCTTCCTTCCAGAGGCCTTCTGGGACAACTTACAGGCCTCTGCCAGCCGCTGGTGTCTGCTGCTGTCCCTGGGGATCCCTTGGGGACAAATGGCCCATCTCTGCCTTGCTCTCTCCAACCTCCCTCTCTCTCTTAAGGACACAGGCAGGGACATCAGGACAGACACCAGAGAGCAAAGCCAGGACACTCTCACCAGGCGAGCTTTAATTTCACCTCCCATGACCCTTATTTTCAAATAAGGTCATATCCACAGTTACTGGGGATTAGGTCTCGGACAAAATGGAAGGGAGCGAAACTCTACCTATCGTACAGAAAGAAAACCCCGGTCCTTCCCGGCTGGAGAGAAGCAGCCAGAAGAGTGAGTTCTTGCGGCCCTGCCCCTGGCTCCGGGAGGGGTCGTCTGGCTGCCTGTGAAGCAGCACAACATGGCCTTGCTGGAAAGTCATTCCACCCGTAACAAACCTACAGTGAAGGAAGGAGGGAGGGAACGCTTTAGGGGAAGGCGGGTACGCCCTGTGTGGAGCACAGGCAAGGTGACAAATGGCCAGGTGTGTTTGGGAATGCAGGAACAGGGCCGGGCTGCTTATTTTTAGAAGAGGAATGCATGGAGGGAGCAGGGCTGGGCTGGGGCCTGGTGCTGGCAGAAGGCTCGACGCGCTGGTGGAGGGCAGACCCGCAGCCCACTGGCGGGAGACCCGATGCAGTTGCCTGGCAGTGGGGAAGGGTGGCCGGCCACCAGTCGTGCTGGGACACTGCTGCCTTTTTGGGAAAAAATTAATATTGGGTCTCTAACTCAAGCCCTGCACAAAAACAAATTCTAGGTGGATTCAGGGTTTAACTCTGAAAAGCAAAACTTGAAACTTGTTGTAAGGCGTTGAAGAAGACTGTCGTCAGGACGCTGGGTCCCTAAACAAAGCTCAGGCCACCGGGAGGAGCACCCTCAGAGCTGACAAGCCGCACGCGCCGTGCCCCGGCCCCCTGAGCAAGCTGGGTGAGAAAAGACCCAGGGAGCCCCGGACAGCCCGTGAGGGTCAAAGGACCCCGCGAGGTGCCGGCAGAAACCAGAGAAGAGCACTTCCTAGAAGAGCCACTGGAAACACCTAGAAACAGGAAGCAGCATGAGACTCACAGGAGAGTGTGGGGAAAATCCAAGGGCCGGGGAGCGGGGCGAGCCGGCGAGGGCGGCAACTGGGCCCACCACCTGGTGGTGGACTGCGGGCACAGTGCGTTCCGAGGCCGTTCGTCATCGGCAGCACGGGGTGGCACACACCCGGCCAGCAGCCCCCCTGGCAAACCCCAGGAAGCCCTTCGAGGGCTCATCTAGGGACGCGCACAGGAACGGCCAGAGCCGTGGCCGTGGATGGAAGCAGCACCCTCAGCCCACCACAGGAGGGGGATCCCTCTGGTGCCCTCGCAGGGTGGCACGCAGGTGTCAAGCGAGCATGTGACACTGCAGGCAGTGACATGTTTGCTGAGCAAAAAACCCAGTCCTTCAAGAACACAGAGCGTCCTACTACAGGAAGTCCAAGAGCCGCACGCCTGGACGCTGGAGGGCTGAGGGCTCTGTCCTTGTGACACAGCTTAAACAGGAACGAGAGCCTACCATGTGCATCGCGGGTCCTTCTGAGGGGACGAGCGCTGAACTCGCGGGAGCACAGAACAATATGCCCTGGGTTTAGCATGGAGTCCGCAGGGACCTCGATATGTTACTAAGACAATGGTCGTGCAGAGCCCAGGGACAGGCAGCAGCCCATGGGCTGCGCCGCCCCAGCACACAGTTCTTTGCCGGGGCGGCGAACACCTGTTGGGCCCGGTGAGTCCCAGGCTGTGCTAGCGCCTTCCTGGGGACACAGGTGGCTCCAACAGTCACCAACACGGAAAGGGGCTCTTCTCTGAGCCTTCCCTGGTCACTCCTGTCACCTCTCTCCAGCCAGGAGGAACCACCATGTCTCTTTATGGGACTGGAATTGAAGCAGGTGTCCCTAAATTTCAATCCCTATCCTTTGGGTGACAGAGAAAGCACTGGACAGTGTCTCATCCTCAGTCTTTCTCACTCTGGAATTACTCTAACTGGACGTGTCGGGACAAACTGAACCATGCAGGGTGGCCTGGCAGTGGAGGCCGCGGGAAGGGTGGCCGTCATTGTGGGCAGCACAGTGAAGAAGAAGGGGAGGACTTGGCGGGGGCACTTGACCTTGCCTGGGGCCAGGACCCCTGAGCGCAGCGGGGGAGGAGCCAGCATCCTTACCTCAGTAGACGGGCCTCCCCGCCCTGGAGCTGTGACTCAGTGCTCAAGCTCCTGTGTTAAGTGGCTGCACAGAGGAGGACTGACTCACCTGCAGCCAGCTCCTCGGAAGGGCCCAGCTTAAGATGTCCCGAAGGAACACGAGTATCATACTCAGAGTGATCCAGAGTGGCGCCTGCTCCGGCCTCGGGCCCGTCCTTCCCTCTGCTTTGGTCACCCTGCAGCTCCTCCAACATGCTGGACACAGTGCATCTCAGGACCTTTGCATGTGCTGTCACCTCTGCCTGGAAAACTTCTCCCCAGAGCACTAGTCAGGGCTCCCCAGAGAGAAAGAACCAATAGGATATAGAGAGACACATGGGAAGGAGTCTGTCAGAATTGGCCCAAGAAGTCCCCTCACAGGGGGACCTAGGCATTGGACCAGAGACCCAGTTCTCCATCATGCCGGCTTAGGAACCGACTTCCTCAACAAGACTCCTAAAGCCCAAGAAGTAAAATCAAGAGTCAATGAATGGGAAAAAGCTTCTTCACAGCAAAGGAAACAGTCAAGAACCTGGAGAGAGAGCCTACAGGGTGGGAGAAAATCTCTGCCACCTGCACCTCAGATAGAGCGCGAATCTGCAGGATACACAAAGAACTCAGAACACGTCACACCAAAACAACCCAATCGACAGATGGGCAAAGAACTGAAGAGACACTTCACAGAAGAAGAAATAAGATCAGTCAACAAACATGAACAAAGGTTCAGGGCTGGGGACACAGCTCAGTTCGCAGAGTGCTCGTCTGTCAAGCACAAGGCCCTGGGTTCAATCCCCGCACAGCAAAAAAAAAAAAAAAGATTCAGCATCACTGGCAATTAAAGAAATGCAAATGAAAACTACACTGAGATTCCATTTCACTCCAGTCAGAACGGCAAAAAAGTGTTGCCAACGATAAGGGGAAAAAGGCACAAGTAACAAATGTTGGCGAGGATGTGGGGAAAAGGCACACTCCACATTGCTGGTGGGACTACAGATTGGTGCAGCCACTCTGGAAAGCAGTGTGGAGATTCCTCAGAAAACCTGGAATGGACTCACCATTTGACCCAGCTATCCCACTCCTCGGTTTATACCCAAAGGACTTAAAATCAGCATACTACAGTGAGGCAGCCACATCAATGTTTATAGCTGCTCAATTCACAATAGCTAAGCTATGGAACCAGCCAAGGTGCCCTTCAACAGATGAATGGATAAAGAAAATGTGGTATATATACACAATGGAATACTACTCAGCCTTAAAGAAGAATGAAATGATGACATTTGCTGATAAATGAATGGAGTTAAAGAATATCATGCTAAGAGAAATAAGCTAGTCCCCCAAAACCAAAAGCTGAATGCTCTCTCTGATATGTGGGGCACAGTGGGAGGTGGTAGATGGGAATGCAAAAGACAGTAGACTGAATCAAACGTAACTTTCCTACGCTCATATATGAAGACACAGCCAGTGTAACTCCATGGCATGTACAACCACAAGAACAGGAAGTTACACTCCACGTATGTATGATATGTCAAAATACATTCTAGTGTCATGTATAACTAAAAAGAACAAATTTAAAAGATTCACACGATAGTCTCCTTCCCAAAACTCACGAATACACTCAAACGGTGCTTCACCAGGTTTCTAGGTTCCCTAGCCTCAAAGCATCCCTGAGACCCCTCACCCCAGACCCCTGCAGACTCTCTCCTCCCGCCGCAGGCCCGCTGTTTAGCTTGCTTCTCTGGCTCCTCACCCCTGCGTCCCAGCCTGGGGCTGCCCCAGCCTCACGGGGTCCTAGGTAAACTCCATGACAAAGCAGCCGTGACAGGAGCTGTTCTCCATCTTTCCTCAGCCGAAGAAGGAAGGTGGGAAGGCAGATGCCACTCAAGCCCCTCTGGCCTCACCCATCTGTGGCAGCGGGGCCTACTATCACTTGAAAGGACCCCACACTGCGGGACCCCACCCTGGCCCCGGTGCTCCCCAACAGGAACCCAGAGCGTCTCCCAGGGCCGCCGGCCAGGACCCTGCGGGACGGAGAAGGAAGGGGGCATTCATCTCAACGCCCAAGGGCCCTGCTTGGTGCACACCCGCAGGCACCTGGGTGAAGAGTTCACAGGCCAACACAAATTGCTCCAATTTGAGAATCGTTGGAAGCCCCACAGGCACCCTAGGGGCTAGGTGTTCACGGTCACAAGGACAAGGGGCAGAATGGCTGCCTTGCAGCCCTCAGCAGACAGGAGGCGCCCCCGCGTCAGCCAGCTCCAGGCACGGATGCGCCTCTGAAGGGAGAAGTGGCTGTGGTGACCGAGGCCGCCTTAGGCTAGGTGATTGACTGAATTATCCAGTGATCCGGGATGCGACAACCTAAGCCGGAACCTGCATTTCCCCTGCGCCGGGCCCAGGGTGTGGGTTCCAGCTGCCGCCCGTCTAACCCAGCTGCTGCCCTAAAGCTCGACTGACTGTTCCTGGGAACAGAGGAAGCGATTACCAAGCAGGCCTTGGAGCTGCTCTGAGAGCCACACCCGCACCTACACCTGGAGGAGCCCCCTCCGCGTCAGGGAGGGTCAGGTACTGAGCACACCAGGCGGGCGACCAGGAAAGTGGCTGGGTCTCAGCTGAGAACCAGAGCTCTCCGGCCCGCCCCAAGCCAGTCACACAGCACACTAGGGCTAATGCCCACGAGCACCATTAAGCCCGTGCCACTCACGTCCCAGTAGATCTCACTGGCACTGCGCCAGCCACTAAGGAGCAGGGAAGGCAGAAAAGAGATAGATACGTCCTTGTCCCCAGGAGGAAGACATGACCCCTGGCCCATTTTCCAGAGGAGGAAGCTGAGACCAGGGTGCTTTGGGGGAGTGGCAGAGTCCCTAGATGTCCCCAGCAGCTCCCTGAAGCAGGGTGTCATTGGACCCTGAGTGGAGATGGCACGCCTGGTCCAGATCTTGCCATCAACCATGATCCTTGTGGTTCCACAGGGAGAGGGACTGGGGAGCTGTGCCTTTCTGACCCCAGAGCTTGCCACAGGTCCTGGCACAGAGTAGGGCTCAGGAATTGTAGGATGGATGGAGAAATGAAGAATCAGAGATGTTGCCTGGAAAAGAGAGGACTGGGGACCACGCATCTGTCCCCAGATGGAGCAGCAGGAAGGAGCCCGTCCTGCAGGGTCTGCAAGGGGCGGGGGCGGGCACCTAGAGGACAGGGACGATGCACACAGCAGAAGGAACGTCCTGCCACCAGATGCCCAGTGCTGGATGAGAGGTTTCCTCCTGGGGCAGCCGTACTGCCCAGCGCCAGGGACCTGCCAGTCAAGAGCAAGCCCGAGCCTGAGCCCTGAAGCCCACGGCCTTTCCGCATGCCAGGAGGGAGAAGGCCGTGGGTCGCCCCTCTGGTCTGTGGCGCACAGTGGAGCTGCAGAGGCAGCCGACAGACCTGGCCTTGCAGGACAGAGCTGGCCAGGAGGTCCCTCCTTCCTGCCTGCTCCCTCCTCCCTCCCATCATTTCATCCCGTATATTTATCAGGCTCCTGCCCCTGCCAGACCCTGTGCCAGCCCTGGAGTGTCTTCTAGCAGAGAGAACAAACAGCAGATGAAGAAATGGCCCTTCCAGACCCTAGAGGACTTGGCAGGGCTGTGGGGTAGGGACCCTGTGGGCCTCTCTCCAGATGGAGACTGAGCCTGTTACTCCACAGGACTTGAGCTCCCATCCCTGGGGCCATAAAGACCTTGGCGTCTTCCTGGTCACCTGTTTCTCTCAAGACCTCCATCTGCTGGATCAGCAGATCCCACCAGCTGTACCTTCGACTGTACCTGGGTCTGGCCACGATGTCCAGGACCTCACAGGCTCCTCCTTCTCAATCCCACCTGGCTACTCTGTTCTCCACACACAGCCAGAGTGACCATCCTTAATGACGTTCAGACCTTCCTGGCTTCCATCCTGCCTGGTGTCAACCTGAGGTCCTCACAGTGACCCATGAGCTCTACCCAGTCTCCCCAGCACTTCCCGGACCTTGTGGCCTCCTCCCTCCCTCAGCTGGCTCCACTCCAGGTCGCAGCCTGGGGTCTGGACTACCTTCCTCCTCACCAGCAGCTCTAAGCCTTGGCCCAGGATTTCCTTCCATGCAAGTCCCCCCCACTTTCCTGCTAATTTTAAGTAGATGCCCTTCCCCCAGTTTCCTCCCCACTGCCTTTCTGTAAATCTCCATAGTATCCACACGGCTTCACACGCTCTGGGGTCCACCACGGGGCCCGCTGCTATCTATCATTTGTGGTTTTCTCCCTACTGTATCCCGGGGTCTAGAATGGCCCAGCACACAGAAGAGCCCATGGTTAGCTGGTCTGACAGCTTCCTATCGCGTTAACGATGGTTACCTACCCCACCCCCGACCCATCCGTTCCAGTCCAGGCATCTACACAGAGGAAGCGTCTGTCCACGCCGAAGACTCACACACGAATGTTCCCAGCAATTTTATTCAAAACAGACAAAACCTGTGAGCAATCCGAATGCTCGTCGGCAGAATGGACGAACACTCTGCAGAAGGTACACACGTGGCGTTACTCAGGGAGAAGAGAACCCAGAATCCTGCTCCCAGCAATGCCGAGGAGCTCCTGTCATCCCAGCCCTCCCACGGAAGCAGCCAGGGGCTCTGGACAAAATACGAGATGCATAAACAAAAGGTAACAAATGGTCATCGCTACAGCCTTGCTGTGATTGGGTCGGGATGTCCCAGATGATAGCGCCTGTGTGTGGAAGCCTTGGTCCCCAGCAGCTGCTCCTGGGAAGTGACGGAGAAAGCTAAGTGGTGGGGCCCAGGGGGGTCTTCCAGTGGCAGGGGCGCTTGGAAGGGGTCGGAACCCTGCCCTCCTCTTCCTCTCTTGCTTCCAGCCACCATGAGGAGAGTGGCTTGTTCTTCCACAGCATCAGGAGCCAGCCAACCCAGACTCAAGAGGAGGGGACATACTTTTGGAGATGAACATAGATATGTGTGTCAGCTTTGAGATGATGTGTCTGGATTAATACTTTGTCTCCCAATATCACAGAAAAATACATGCCAGTGACTCTTGAGGTTAATGTACTTGGGATGAAATGGTCTCAAACAACTTCAGGTTCACAAATTACACGGAAAGTTCTCCAGTAATTCATATGCAGCTAACTCCTCTTGCCTCAAAAGGGCATCAGTCTTCTAGAATCCAAAACTCTGGCATGTGAGGATTCAGTGCTGATATGATAGATACGTGTACCAAACTCCAGCCAACATACTGCCATTTTAGATAACCCGAGTGGCTGCCTTGCTTATTCTAAGCTGTGGTCGCAGAAACTGTGGCCATTTATATAAGCTATAACATCAAATCAGGGGAAAATGGGGAGAAGGATTCTGAACCATATATTGTTGAACAAGTAGAGAAAAATCATCCATAAATGTTTATTGCATTCTGACAGGGTGTGTGGCATTGTATTCTCATAACTATGCCAGAGTGACAAAGTTAATTCACTCCTTTTTGGGGACCTTAATATATTTTCAAAGGGATGTGCTTATGCATTGATGCCTGAAAAATACGTATAAAGAAATGAGGATGAATCTCTGAGCAGGTCATCTTTCCCAGAGGTCAGGGTAGGGGGCCAGCTTCCGGACTGTGTCTGGCCCACGAGCAAGCACTGGCCTAGTGAGCTCAGATGCTAAATCATTCTCAGAGCTTCTTTTAAGCAGAGTGAAGCTATTCCCCTGCACCGAATCAAACAGCTTCACCATGTGTCTGTGGGCTCCAAATTGTTTTTAGCAATCTTATAAATGAAATGTTCTGGTGTGTTTTAAAAAGTTACTTAAAGAAAGGGTGTGCTCACTACACTGCTGGTGTGTGTTTTGAGACCTCATATTCAATCTGTGAAGGATATGTGTATTAATCCATGCACTCGTATAGCCTCAATACTTGTCTGAAGACACTTAAATTCTGACCAGTAAAGGAAAGTTCTAGAAGCAATATTTCCACTTAACATTGTCCCAACAACATCAAGCATTGATACACACTGAAGAGTGCATTTATTTTTTGTATCACTCCAAGTATGTTGGAATATGCAAGAACTGTGGTTAAAATTAGAATGTATAAAGGCATATTATAATTTAGTCCATACTGAAAAAGAAATTAGCAGAACATTGATTGGTTCATACATGCACCAAAATTTGAGTGACCTTTTGAGTTAGTCATAGATTTTCTGCTTTGTTTTAATTTGTCAAGGTATTTTTCTTCCCTTCATGAATTTAGGTACACATAACATGTCATTTATTTATGGTCTTTTATATCTAGTTTGTAAAATTGTAATATAGCAAACTAAATGCAAAGAGTTTGCATTTGAAAAATAATAAAGTAGTTGCCGTATACAACAAAAAAAAAAAAGAGGAGGGGACAGACCCCGCTTCCTGTGGAAGGAGTGGCAGCCCCAGCCTCAGAGGGCCTGTGGACAAGAGGGGTGGTTGCAAGGCCATTTGTTTCAAGCCTCTGGGTTCTGGTCCCTCTCCACCCACTCCTGCCCCTCAATCCACTTCCTAGGCAGCACCCCAAGTGGCCTTTGAGGACACCAGTAGGCTGGTGCCACCCACTGAAAACCCTCACCCCCACCCAACCTCACCCCACCGCTCTGGCTTGCTCAGCACCCCAGAGACTCGCCAGCCTCTGCTCCTGGAACAAGACTGCTGGCTTCGGCTGGTGGCTCCTCTCCCCGGAACTGCACTCCAGATGTACCCCCTTACCTCCTCGTGTGTTCCCTGAATAGCCAGTCACAGCGGCATCGGCACCACCGCCTTGCTCAACCTTCTTCACCCCCTGTCTCTCTCTGGAGCTGTTCTTGTTTATGTTTTTGTCCTTTGTCCCTATCCCTTTGCCCAACCCCACAAACACACACTGGTTCACTTGCGATGTGTACACACACAGACATGCACACGAATGTGGACTTCCTGCCTGTCTGGCTAGCCCTGCAACCCCCAATCCCTAGAATGGCGTCTGATACGTGGAGGCCTCTCTGTAATGTCTACTGAATGCATGCGGGAAGGAGACCAGTGTCCTTCTTGATTTCCAGCTCTGACACTCGCTAGCTGGATCTTTGAGGAAGTCCATGAATTTATCCTCTTCTTAATTTCCTCATCTGTAAAGTGGAAGTAGTGATTGTAGTCCTATTGCATGGGGTGTACGGGAGGGTCACATCAGGAAAACGTGCTGCATGCTTAGAGTGGTGCCTGGCATAAAGGAAGTGCCAAACAGACATTAGTTCTGGTGATGGTGGTGGTGGTGGTGGTGGTGGTGGTGGTGGTGATATTGGTGGTGGTCATGATGATGGTAAGGGCGCTGATGGTAGCGATGGTGGTTGTGGTGGTGATGCTCAGGATATGATGATGGTGGTGATGATGGTGATAATGATAATTATGATGGTGGTGGTGGTGGTAATGATATTGGGAAGTGGTGGTTATTTTAGGGATGATGTGATGGTGAGGCTGTTGCTGCTGATTGTGATGGTGTTGGTAATGGTGGTGGTGGTGGTGGTGGTGATGGTGGTGGTGGTGGTGGTGGTGATGGTGTTGGTGGTGGTAGTGGTGATGGTGGTGACGGTGTTGTTGATGATGGTAGTGGTGGTGATGGTGGTGGTGGTGGTGGTAGTGGTGATGGTGGTGACGGTGTTGTTGATGGTGGTAGTGGTGGTGATGGTGGTGGTGGTGATGGTGGTGGTGGTGGTGGTGGTGATAACTGATAAGGAATAGTTAGGAAGCGGCTCCGCCTGGGCCAGGGCTTCTGCACCATGTTCCAATGTTTGTAAGAGTCCCAGGGCTGGTGCTTGACAAATGATAGATGCTGGTCGCTGTGGGTCTTGTTTCAGTTCAGTTCTCTTCAAAAGCAAATGGGTGGTCTTGCGATTAAAGCCAGAGCCAATAAAACCACACATTAAAATGCTGATTTAATAGTATTAGCTGGTCCTCATATCAGGGTTATAGAAAAGCCTTCACTGCACTTTATTGCATCTTAGGGAGTCTTAACAACATGATTAACTTTGCTCTTAGTGTGAGGGTCTTAGAGACTCATTGCAGCTGGGATAATTTGATTACAACTTCAAGCTAGAAAGCCTCCAACACCTGACTCATTCACTGGCCTGCTCATCACTCACAGACACCTAACAAGCATCTACACCGTGCACATGCCGGATCTTGCAACCTGCGTGCTAGTGAACAAATTATAGTCCTGGAGGCTTTGGCGTTCAGAGAACAAACAGGCCCTGGGCGCCAGGGAGCCTGTCCAAGGAGCAGCCCAGACATGAGGTTTTTGCCTGCAAGGAGACATTGTCAGTTTCGAAGAGAAGAGAGGAGGTGAGGCCTGGGGCTGAGGACAGGAGGCATGCATGCGGGGGAGCCCAGAGGAGGATCTCCCTGGGACAGGGAGGGGTGGTGAGCCAAGAAGGCCTTCCTGGGAGAGGCCAGGCATGCTGAAAGGGAGGCCCTTGCAAACCAGCCCAGCAGACAGTGAAGCTCAGCAGATCCACCCTGTCTCTGTGGCTCCTCCCTGACGGGCCAGAGAGCCGGGAGTGGAGCGCGCATGAGCAGGCCGCGCTCAGAGTGGACGAGGCGGGTGGCCAGGAGCGGCAGCTGTCTCCTGTGGGACAGACTCCGGGAACAGGTGTGCAGAGGCCACTCCCGGGGAGGGCCAGGAGGGCACCCAGCAGGCCGGCGGGGAAGGAGGTGCCCACAGGCCCACTCTTTTCCCTTGTTCTGCTCAGGTTTCCAGCTGGGGAGCACCCCCAGCCACAGACACCACCCACTCTCCCCAAATGAATCACCTCCGG
Organism: Sciurus vulgaris; assembly: GCF_902686455.1. Taxonomy (NCBI): domain Eukaryota; kingdom Metazoa; phylum Chordata; class Mammalia; order Rodentia; family Sciuridae; genus Sciurus; species Sciurus vulgaris. The sequence continues at coordinate 141,972,488 of NC_136469.1, forward strand.
TTCAGAATAACTTAGGAAAATATTTTGCAAATCCCTGGTGACAATAAATTAAATCAACGCTAATTTCAAGGCATGCTAAAAATATTCAAATACAGATGGGGTGTATAAATTGGGCCTCTTATATTTAGGAAGTTGAAGAATACAAAGCAGAACCATGTTAATGAGCCCCAAATTCATTTCATGTAAGGGAAAGAAATCATTTACCTCCCTCTGACTTTTTTTTTTTTTTTTTTTTTGTCTTTTCAGAAAGTACAAAACCCGGTACCATTGTGTTAGTCTTAAGCTATTTGTCTAAGAAGCAGGTGACACTACGATGCAATTAACCTTTTCACTTCTGTGGACCTGTGAGAGTAGGAGATCTGTAGACCATTTACTGAATGAACCACAGGAGGGTCTGTTACTCTATAGGTTCAGTTCAGGAGGTGACTGGGCAGGGTCAGGGGCTGCCCAGGGGTCACTCCGGCTGTGGTTGACTGCTCGCAGCTCTCGAGGTGATGTGACAGACACTTCCACAGAAGAGGCGATGAGGATCTGAGGTGTCGCCTATTGCTCAGGCCTCCGCAGAGGTGAGCTGCTGGCCACACACGCAACCCACCACTGACTGAGCCCTTGAACTTCACAGCACTGCGCCCGCCCACCATACGCACAGAGTTGGGGGGCAGAGGGTCTGACCTGAAGGGGGGTCGTTCAGATCTTCAAGCCCATCATGTTGGGGAAGCCCCTGTACTTGGGTTCCAGAACATGCCCCAGGAAGGCGGGACCCAAGTGCACACGGGGCAAGCCCAAGGTGGCTGGCAATGCTTGGGATGGACCTTCATTTCCTTGGGCTGCCAGAAAAAAATTCCACGGACTGTGCTCCAAATTGGAATTGGTTCTCTCGCAGTCCTGGCTCTGTGCTAGAAACATCCTGGCAGAGGGGCCTGGCAGAGGGGCCTGGCAGAGGAGCGCTGCTTAGGCCATGGCAGCCGGGGAGCAGAGAGAAGGAGCACTCACAGGAAGGGCTGGGACAAGATGTGCCCTCCAGGACAGGGCCCGATGGAGTGCATCCTCCAACCAGGCCCACGAGCCACCGTTGCCACCAGCTCACAATCATGCCATCAGATAACACATCCACCAGTGACCCAATCCCCAGCTGAGGTGGGAGATCCAGGCGCTTCCCAAAGCCCCACCTCTGACACTGCTGCACTGGGAACCACACCTGCAGCACGGGAGTCTTGGGGGACACCCCAACCATAACGACCTGCAGTGACCTCATTTTGAAGCAAGGCCGTGCTTGGGACTGGGGTCAGACTTCCACGTGTATCTATCTTGGAAGGGCACCGTTCAACTCAGCATCAGTATCTGTGACATTTTTTGCTGGCAGGTGTCCTAGGACCCACCCAGCATTTCTAGCTGGCCGCTGTCCCCAATACATGACCCTGAAGCTGCCCAAAAGGCTCCAGGTTTCTTGGCTCTGTAATCTGCAAAGAGGACGTGCAGGACTTCCTGAGTGGAAGCAGAGCTCCAAGCCCATCCCCCTTCACCGCCTCCAGCCCTCAGCGCCCCAAGAGAGAGGGTCCCACCCCTGTTGGGGACATCCTCCTGCACCTTAGAGCAGGGCCTTCTATCTCCCCACCCCCAGAACCTGGCACAGCCCAGCTTCCTGGCCCAGCCCAGGGTCCATCTGTCCACCTCCCCCAGGAGTGGGCAGCCCCTCAGAGCTGTGGGCTCTAAGATCCCTCATCATATCGTTCGATCCATTGCTGCTTTTCTGAATTTCTGGGAGAATTAGAATAGCAAGGACTCTACAGTGAAGTTTTCATGCTTAAAAGACCTCCGATTTATCGGCCTACCCTTCGCTCTGAGCTATGTCCTTTCTACTTGTTTTGGCACGAACATGGCTGCTCTTTTTGACATGGTGATGACAATAAGCAATCCTGGTTTTAGAAGTCCTCCCCTGGCAAAAAAAACAGGTGGCAGAAGGCTGGCCTTGGGTCTCTGTGGGAGGTGTCCCTAGTTCATGACAGTCCCCAGCTGACCCCACACTCCTTCAGCCGTTCCTGGGAGCCACGTAGGCAGGGTGCCACTGTGCTGTCCCAGAGCACCAGAACAGGGAGGGCGGCCGTCAGGGTGGTATTTATAGATGGCAGAGTTTTCTTTTAAAAGCCCTGGCTCCTCCCAGCTCCCCACGCTCCCAGAAATATCCTCCTGCGACTTCCCCTTCAGGGCCCCAGGTGGGAGAGACCCTGATGCTGAAGACACTGGCCTCCTCCTCAGCAAGCCCACCAGGCTGCTCACTCGGCGAGGTGCGCAGGGCCTGGGTGTGGCCAGGACTGACTTTCGTGACGACTCTGACACCCTGGGGTCCCTCCTGGGTCCTGCTCTGATTGAGAGGCACCATGCCAGGCTCACAACCCACCTGGCCTCACCCCAACAGGTGGCCCTGGAGTCGCCTACCTGGGTTCAAAGCCAGATGGGAAGACCTGATAGTGGGGGAGCCCAAGCAAGTCTTTTAACCTCTCTGATCGCCCCCTGGCACCCCATGAAAGAACAATAATCAGAGCTTCAGAAAGACCACAAGTGCGCAGGCTGGTATAAACGGGGTGGAGGAAACCCTCCCTACAAGCAGGCCAGGTTATCCCATCAGACTCTGGATATGTATCATTACCCCCAGGTTGCAAACAAGGAAACTGAGGCTCTGAGAGGTACTGGCTGCTCTGTGTTACTGGGCATAGGAGAGAGAAGAAATGCCCACTGGTTTCTTGGGAAGTCCTCCCAGAGGTACACATCCCTTCCCTTCCTTTACCATTTCCACAGACACCTACCATGAATGTCAGTATGCTGCACCAACAGGTCCGACTTGGAGCCAAGTGTGGGGAGGAAGGAAATACTGGGGTCTGGCAGGCAGAGATCCCAGGTCCAGCCCCACCCCATGAATTCTCCAGGCCCAGGAAGATTGGTACTCTGTTCACCCTGAACAGATGAGGAGACTGAGGCTCAGCTAACTGACCTCGGTCCTGGGCAGAGACGGCAAATCTGTCTCCAGGCAGCTGGGAGGCTACTGTGCAGAGTGCAAGAAGCAAAGACCCCAGGTGACCGACAGAACAGAGGGTGCAAGCAACGCACTTCTAGGTAACACGTGGGTCAAAAAAGGAATCTCAAGAAATGCTAAAGTATGTTGAGCTCATTGAAAATAAAAACACAGCTTGCTGAAATCTGTGGGAGCCAGCAAAGCAGAGCTTCAAGGGAGACTTACAGGATCAAATGCATTCATTAGAAAAGAAGGGAGATCTGAAATCAATCATCTAAGCTCCCACCTCATGAAACAAGAAAGAGAAGATTAAATCCAAAGTATACAGAAGAAAAGAACTAATAAAAATTAAAGCAGAAATTGATGAAACTAAAAACTAAAAATCAATAGAGAAATCAATAAAATCAAAAAAGCTGGGGTCAGCCAGGTATAGTTGCACACACCAGTAATCCCAGCTATTCAGGAGGCTGAGGCTGGAGGACTGAATACTCAAGGCCAGACTGGGAAATTTAGTCAAACTCTGTCTCAAAATTTAAAGAATAAAAAGGACTATGGATGGACCTCAGTGGGAGAGAATCCCTGGGTTCAATCCCCAGCATGGGGACTGGAGGGAGAGGGGCAGAAATGTAGCTCAGTAGTAGGGACCTGGGTTCAATCAAAGAAAGAGAGAAAGAAAGAAAGACAGAAAGAAAGAAAGGAGGGAGGGAGGGAGGGAGGGAAAATAAAAGAAGAAAGAAAGGAAGGAAGGAAGGAAGGAAGGAAGAAAGAAGGAAGGAAGGAAGGAAGGAAGGAAGAAAGGAGGGAAGGAGGAAGGAAGGAAGGAGGGAAGGAGGGAAGGAAGAAGGAAGGAAGGAAGGAAGGAAGGAGGGAGGAAGGAAGGAAGGAAGGAAGGAAGGAAGAAAGAAGGAAGGAAGGAAGGAAGGAAGAAAGAAGGAAGGAAGGAAGGAAGGAAGGAAGAAGGAAGGAAGGAAGGAAGGAAGGAAGAAGGAAGGAAGGAAGGAAGGAAGGAAGGAAGGAAGAAAGAATGAGAGGAAAAGAAAGAAAAGGAAAGAAAGAAAGGAGGGAGGGAGGAAGTGAGGAAGTGAGGAAGTGAGGAAGGGAGGGAGGGAGGAAGGGAGGGAGGAAAAGAAAGAGGAAAGGAAGCTGATTCTTTGGGAACTCAAAATTGATTCACCTTTAACCCTGTTAATCAAGAAGAGAGAAGACACAGAGAATTAATACCAGAAACAAAGGAGGGGCATCACTACAGACCCTGTGGGCATCGGAAGGAGGGTGGAGAAATACTCTGAACAACTCTAGCCACACATTTGATAACCTAGATAACGTGAACCAACACCTTGAAAGACAATCTGCCAACGTTCACACAAGAACAAGTCATCTGAGTACACCTATATCTATTAAAGAAATTGAATCAATAATTAATAATCTCCCAAAACAGAAAGCTCCAGGCCCAGATTGGTTCACTAGTGAGTTGTACCAACATCGAAGGAAGAAATTATGGCAAGTCTGAACGATCTTTCAGGAGACAGAATGACCCATAAGAGGGAAGCGTTGCCTTGACTCTAGGACAGCTGGTCCCCCAGGCACCCTGGGAGGAAGGCTGCAGGGGCATCCAGCCCACAGCATCTAAGAAGAAAAGTGAACACGGCTGGAGGAAGGAGGAAATCAGCCACGGAGCAAGTGAAATGATCCCTGTGGAGGAGGAAGAGAACTTGCTCTGGAGAGCCACAGACAAGCATGGGTCCTTAGGCCACCCAGCCCCACAGAACAGGCCATGCAGCTCCCTAGCGCAGCCTCCGGGCTGGGCTGCCTCCAGTGCAGGGGCCTCGCTCCGCCTGTGCGACAGTTCTGTGTCCACCTGCGAGGTGGGGAGTCGTGCACATTGGCCCACTCTGTCCCCAGCACTAGTCACAAGCCACCCTGGGGGCTTGATATGTGTTCATGAAATGAAGGAATAAGTGAGCAAGTTGAGCCACAGCTCCACCAAGCTGAGAGCGAGAGGTTGGGAGGCCCTGCGACTTCCCGACAGTGTTCACACATGTGCCACTGGGCCTCTCGAAGTCCAGTGCTGGGTTGGGAGATGGAGAAGCAGTAAGACCCTGAAAGTGACCCACAGAGATTCAGAACTTCAGAGAAAGGAAGGAGGAGAGAGCAGCCTGAGGGGGGATGTGTCTCCCCGCGGGCTGCTGGGAAGCCCTGGCGGGCTGACTGCTTCCCGTGTGGACTTGGAAGCTGCCTGGCTCCTGCGGCTCTGCTTGGTTATTTGAAACATGATACCCTCAGAGGGGACAAAGGAGCGAAAGGCCAGGTGAGTCACCAGGCACCTTCAACATCTGGAGAGCCACTGGGCCGAATTGGCAGCTCAGACCAGTGGCACTGGCTGCTGGTGAATTGAGCGGTGTCCTCTGAACCCCTAGGGCCACCATGGTACCTGCCCCAGGTGGACCACACTGAGGGAGCCAGGGCCCAGGCAGACATTCAGCAAGCTGGACACACACATGCCCCGTTGCCTTGGACCACCTCAGTCCATTTGTACTGCTGTAATAAAATATCTGAGACTGGGTAATTTATAAAGAACAGAAATTTATTTCTCACTGTTCTGGGCAAGTCCAAGATCAAGGTGCTGGCACGTTCTGTGTCTCTGTTGCTGTGTCCTCCAGAGGGAGGGACACTGTGTCCTCATGTGGGGGAAGTGGAAGGGTAAAAAGGCCTCACACTGGATGAGGCCTCATGTGCGCAGCCTCAATCCCATTCATAGACGAGAAGCCCTCGGGCCAAATCACCTCCTAAAGCCCATTCTTACCTCCATCAGCGCAACAGATGGGTTTTGGAGGGAACCGTGGACTGGGCCCTGCACACCTGACTCTCCCCAGTCCAGTGCCACCTCTGGATGTTCCCATCAGCGTGAGGAAAACAGATGGGAAGTGAAGGAAGCCAGACCAGGAGGCCGTGCGTGGTGTGATGTCATCGACAGGAAGTGTCCGGAGCAGGCAGATCCATGGAGGGCAGATCGGTGGGAGCTGGGCCCGGGGCAGAGCGTGGAGGCGCCGAGTTTCCTCTTGGGTGAGGGAGACATTCGGGGACTAGGCGCGAAGGTTACATAACATGCGGATGCACTAAATGCCACTGGACTGTTCGCTCCGAGACAATAAGTTGGCGAATTGTCAGTTATGTGAATTTTGCTTCAGTTTAAGGAAAAAGACAAGCAGATGGCGGCCAGCCCTCCTCTGGGGCTGAGCAGGATGCCTGGCGCCAAGGGAGCAGGCCGCCCTCCATAGCAGTGAGGACCGTCCTCCTGGGCCCTTGCTGGGCAGGAAGCCGGAAAGGGAAGAAGCAAACCCTAGGGCTGGGCTTTGGGTTGCAGTGCCGAGAGAAGAGGCAGAGGGTGCCAAGCGGCTCCCTGGTTTTGCATAAATGAATATGCATCAGGCCACCTCCCACTGAGCAGGAAGCACAGCGGCAACACCCCCTGCCCAGCCTCATCAAGCGCAATCAGGCCCGATTCCCCTGCCACCCCCCTCACCTCTCTCCTCTTCACTCCCAGGCTGCTCACTCGCCTCCTGCAAGGGGCAAAGCCCCAGACACTGGGGGCTTCCCCAGGGGAGCACAGCTCCCTAACTGCCTGACCCCAGTCAGCCTCAGCCACTCCCTCTGTCTGGTGCAATTGGAATATTTGTGTTTCTGCCTGGGATTCCCAACAAACTGGTTTAGTACCAGCTGTGGTTACCAAGTCCCCCGGCTGGCCCTGGGGCCCTGCTTCACCTCATCCACGCAGCACCTGAGACCAGCTCGACCGCCATCCCCATTCACAGATGAGCAAACCGAGTAGAGAGGGAAGGTTTGCCGAAGATGGCGCAGTCTGAGCACCATCCACAGAGCACAGTCCGAGGAAAGGAAGAGATTGCCCAAGTGTGTGCAGGAGGGAGAGGGGGCCGAGGCCCTTGCCCCAACCACACAGGACCCACAGGATCCCCACCGCCTCGGGCAGGAAGTGGCCCAGCCAGGCGCTCAGTGAAGCAGGCACTGTCAGTGTCCAGGAGCGTCCACTCCAGTGGCAGCAGCTGCAGAGCTGGGCCCAGGATGGAGATGCGGATACGGATGATGAATTTGGGACCTGGGCCAGGGCGTCAACTAGAGCTCCTTATCTCTGTTGGTCACTCAAGTTGTGTTGCTGGGACAGGACAGAGATTCATAGGGCCAGCTGCATGCCTGGGGTAAGCACCCATGACAGTGTCCACATCCCAAATATTGCACCACATGGGCCCAGAGGACTCCAACCAGTGCGCAGCCAGCAGGGTCTGCCGGCGCCACAGGAGACCAGCAGATGGGTCAGGCTGGCACACAACTGCCAGAGCTGTGGCCGCCTCCAGGATCCTTGAGGGCCCTCATGAACTGTGTGAGGATGGTCATCCACTCGGCAGGACACCTGGAGCCCCGCCAACACGGTCCTGACAGGGCTCCTGAGTGTCACTGTGCTCTGGGGCCAGGAGTTGGGGTGGAGTCAGCCCCCCGGGGCCCGGTCACCCTCCTTAGTGCATTTCCTGCTGTCGCCAGGATGTAGGGCAGAGCAGAGCTGGCGTGTCCTGACTGCCTGCAGATGGCTTGGCCTGGGCCCCACAGGGACAAAGGAGGGGGCAGCATGAGGGCGAGGGGCTGTGGGCCCCGAAGCCTGAGTTCCCACCCGCTGCAGCTGGTGTCTGCTGCAGGAACTGCATCTAAATGGGCCATCGAAGGACCCTGCTCACCCAGGAGCCACGCCAACCTCAAGTCCCAGACAGATCTGGGCAAGATGGGATTACCACGGTCAGACAGATGTCGCAGCGCCTCAGAGGGAGCACCTCCCTGGCAGCCCCCCTCCCCCTCCAGCCTCCAGGCTGCTTTCCCACCTGAGCGCAGCTTGAGCGCCTGGCGGTGAACCTGACCCGCCCACCGGAGGAGTCTGGCAGCCTGGGCCTGTTCCTCCAGCAGCAGGCGCTGTGCTAGGACGTAGCCTCCGAGGCAGTTCTCAGAGGAGAACGCTGCGGCTTTTGGAGTTCAGGCCTGTGAGTGCTGCAGGCAGCAGGTCCGGGACTCCACTCCACTCCACAGCTGGGAGGCCCTTGGCCTACCCAGCTTCTTGTCCTCCACCCTGGCACACTCCTCCCCCGAGGGAAAGGTAGCAGGCGGCTGAGAGGGTCCTTGCCCCGGCATTGCCTCACTCCCTGCTGGGTCCCCAGCACCGACCCAGGGCGACCCAGGGCCTGCGCAGAGCAGGTGCTCAAAGACGAAAACAGCTGGGAGAACAGCAGGAGGGCAGGAGGGGATGGCAGGAGGACAGGGGGTGGGCATGGAGCACCCAGTAACTGAGCCAGGGAACACCCTGCACCCCAGGGCGTGGGTGAGCTCCCCTGGCCAGCAGCACCCCTGAGAGAGGAATCTGGGGATGAAAGATCCTGAGTGTCAGAGGAAGTGCCCATAAGCCACTGAAACACAGAAAGCACCCAAAACAGCTGCAACGCCTGAGCAAAGCAGCCCTCCGCGGGCACCCCGGGCCCTCACCCTTGTCTGCGAAACTAACAGAGGGCACAGCCCAAGCCGGGAAAGCTGTGTGAGATCGGCTCTGCCCTGCCTCCACCTCAGCCGGGCCGAGCACACACACAACCCCCCAACGAGTAGCAGCACCCCCCGCCACCAGCATACGGAGACGCCGTCCTCCCTGAATGGGTATCTGCATCCTGAATACACCTCTGCCTCTGCCTTTGAGTGGCGCACCGAGGTTCTTTTTGGTCACGTGTGCCAAGAACCCTGCTGGTCCCCGCTGTCCCTCCCCCTGGGAACTCCTTCAGAGACATCTCTTCTCCCAAGACACTCCCACATGTTGTCACGCATCCGTGTGTCTTGGGGACACACGCTGGGAGAAGTAAGTGCTGTCCACACAACTCTGAAACAGGGACCAAAGTGTCACCAGGCTCCCCTGGGCTCTGCTCATGTGCCTTTCACCGGTGCCGATGTGATCTGACTACTCCGTGGTGAAAGTAAACCGGAGCGTCACAGCTTACGCAGGTTTGAGTCCTCCTAGCAAGTCATTAAACCACAGCACATGTCTTGGGGACACAGAGACACAATAAGGCACAACAATAGGTGCCTGCCTCCCAGAAACCCCAGGAAAACCAGGAAGTGCTGAGGGTCACTGCCGCAGATTCGTCCTTTGGGTTTTTGGTGGAATCCGACGTGACAGCAAGAGCCACGCTGTGACCTCCACACTGTGGAGACGGACAGCTCCACCTAGGCCGAGTGTCGGCCCAGACTCCTCATGGACTCAATGGAGAAGGCAGAGGACCTGTCCTCCAGCCCTGTGAGAACCACAGAGCACAGGGCTTGGGAACTAGCCCTCCACTGACGCTCGGGGGCCAGGGTGGCCGCCCCCACAGGCCCTCCTCACAGGCCAGGGTTCCAAGCCGGTGAGGGGCTTGCCCAGTAGTGCCTCCAAATGGTGACCAGGGGGACGTGCCCCTGCTCCCTGAGTACAGCCACAGCGTCCCTGTGCACTGGGGTCACCGACGGGGACAAGGAGAGCGGCCTGCTCTGGACCAGAGGAAGCACAGCGCAGCGGGCACCTGAGGAAGACTGGCCCTGAGGAGGGCAGAGCAGGGCGGGCAGGGCTCCCACCCCACAGTGCTGGGGTGGGCACCAGGGCCCCAAGCACTGCACGCAGTTACTGGAGTGACCATCTCTGGGGTCAGTCTCTGCAAGGAAGCCACCACGACTCATGCTTTAGGATGGACAGGGGCCACCAGAGGATGGCAGAGGGAGAGGCTGAGGCGGGCGATGGGGACCTGCAGGGAGGAGGGACTCCCGGACAAGCGCGGGACAGCACGGCCTCTGCTGAGCAAAGAGCAGGAGCATGCTAGGCTGGGGAGAAGGGAGGGGCCAGCCGCTGCGCTTCACAGCCCTGGGGGACGCCCAGGGCTCTGTTGTCCAAATATGTCCCCCAGAGACACTCGGGAGAGGAAGCAGGAGTATAGGGATTGAGTCCACGTGTCCAGGCTTCACCAATGGCCAGGAGTTCTGCCAAAACGCTGGCGGAGTTCTCAGCTGGGGCTCGCTGGGGCTCGCTGGGGCTTGGCTGTAGCTTACTGGGGATCACTGGGGGCTCACTTGGGCTCACTGGTGCTCACAGGGGCTCAACTGGGCCTCACTGGGGCTCACTGGGGCTTGGCTGGGGCTCCCTGGGGCTCCCTGGGGCTTCTGGGGGCTCACTGGGGCTCAGCTGGGGCTCTGCTAGGGCTTCTGGGGCTCACTGGGGCTTCTGGGGCTTGCTGTGGTTCACTGGGCCTTGGCTGGGGTTCACTGGGGCTCACTGGGGCTCGCTGGGTCCTGGCTGGGACTCGCTGGGGCTTCTGGGGCTTGCTGGGGCTTCTGGGCTCACTGGGGTTCACTAGGGCTTCTGGGGCTTGCTGGGGTTCACTGGGCCTTGGCTGGGGTTCACTGGGGCTCACTGGGTCTCACTGGGTCTTGGGTGGGGCTCGCAGGGGCTCAACTGGGGCTCACTGGGACTCGCTGGGGCTTCTGGGGCTTGCTGGGTCCTGGCTAGGGCTCATAGGGGCTCACTGGGACTCGTTGGGATTCACTGGAGCTCACTGGGTCCTGGCTGGGGCTCACTGGGGATCACTGGGGCTTGGCTGGGGCTCACTGGGGCTTGGCTGGGGCTCACTGGGGCTCACTGGGGCTCACTTGGGCTTGGCTGGGGCTCACTAGGGCTTGGCCAGGGCTCACTGGGGCTTGGCTGGGGCTCCCTGGGGCTCCCTGGGGCTTCTGGGGGCTCACTGGGGCTCAGCTGGGGCTCTGCTAGGGCTTCTGGGGCTCACTGGGCTTCTGGGGCTTGCTGTGGTTCACTGGGCCTTGGCTGGGGTTCACTGGGGCTCACTGGGACTTGGCTGGGGCTCACTGGGTCTCACTGGGTCTTGGGTGGGGCTCGCAGGGGCTCAACTGGGGCTCACTGGGACTCGCTGGGGCTTCTGGGGCTCGCTGGGTCCTGGTTGGGGCTCACAGGGGCTCACTGGTACTCGCTGGGATTCACTGGAGCTCACTGGGTCCTGGCTGGGGCTCACTGGGGCTCAACTCAGGCTCGCTGGGGCTCGCTAGGGCTTCTGGGGCTTGCTGGGGCTCGTTGGGGCTTGCTGGGTCCTGGCTGGGGCTCACAGGGGCTCAACTCGGGCTCACTGGCGCTTGCTGGGGCTTCTGGGGCTCACTGGGGCTTCTGGGGCTCACTGGGGCTTCTGGGGCTCACTGGGGCTTCTGGGGCTTGCTGGGGCTTCTGGGGCTCACTGGGGCTTCTGGGGCTCGCTGCCACAGGGGCCTTGTGAACACTGGCTCTTCTGGGCTGTGGTCATCATCACCGCTAGAGTCGCGGTGCAGACTCCCATTCACCCAAAGGAAAGCCGGCCTCTGCCTGTGTCCTCAGCCCCCGCATTCTCCTGGGAGGAAGCTGTGGTTAGAGCAGGTGGTTGGGCGCCTGAGCAGCAGAGTGCAAGGTGGGGTCAGGGCCGAGGCAGCTGGCAGGGGCTGGCTGTCCTCACTGGGCTTCTGCGTGGGTGCTCAGCTCTGATCCTGAGGCTGTGACCAAACCCACTTCACAGGGATTCCCTTTCCCAGGGGCACACCCTCCTTTAAGGATCCAGGGCTTTGCAAAGGGCCAGGGGCTGGCTGGTAACGGCACTGGGACTGTGTCACGTGGGTCCTCCTGCCCATCCCCTCATGTCCCCTCCTCGCGGCTTCACAGATGATGTGGCCATGGCAAGTGGTGCCTTTGGTCCTCAGCACCGTGGTGATTGTCATCTCCCTGGTCTATGGAGGAGAAGTGAAGGCTCAGAGAGGGGCGGTGCTCTGTCCAGGGGTGCCCAGCAAAGCCAGGACCAGAGTGGAAGCTACATTTGCTGATGCCTAGGCTGGGACTTTCACAGGAATTTTTGCAAGACAGCCCTGGGCACAGGCAGAACCACGGCTGGTGCTGGGGCTCCACCACTGAGCAACGTCCCCTGCTTCTTTTATTTTCATCATCTTAAAAAAAAAAATTGAGACAGGGTCTTATTAAGTTGCTAAGGCTGGCCTCGAACTGGCCATGCTCCTGCCCCAGCCTCCCAGGTGGCTGGGATAACGGGCGCAACAGGTAAGTGGTGTAGAGTTCATACCTGAGACACGGCTGGTACAGCCTCCGGGGACCTTAAGTCTGCCATCGACATCGCTGTCCAAATGCAGAATCGGAGATGTCTAAGGCTCTCTAAAGACGCCGTTTGTGCCCTAAGTGAAAGCATAAAAATAACATTGCTGCACACTATTTATAAGTGAGAACAACTAGACACACTTTAGACATTCAGCAGTCGGGAATCAGCTCAACAAACAACGATCCGTCACAACTGGGGGGCTGTCAGGAGTCACGCTGCACAGAGAAGAGCCTGAGCCCCACTATACTCATGATTACACCCCAGACACATCACAGTACACACCAACACACACACCACAGTACACACCCGCCAATACACACTAATACACACCAACACACACCACAATACACACCAACACACACACCACAGTACACACCCACCAATACACACACACCAACACACACCACAGTACACACCAACACACACACCACAGTACACCCACCAATACACACACACTAACACACACCAACACACACCACAATACACACCAACACACACACCACAGTACACACCCACCAATACACACACACCAACACACACCACAGTACACACCAACACACACACCACAGTACACCCACCAATACACACACACTAACACACACCAACACACACCACAATACACACCAACACACACACCACAACACACACACACACCAATACACATACACCAACACACCAATACACACACCACAACACACACCCACCAATACATACACCAACACATCATAATACACACCAACATACCCCAACACACACAATACACACCCACTAATACACACACACCAACACACCAATACACACACCACAATACACATCAACACACATCCCCAACACACACATGCCAATACACACACATCAACACACCAACACACACCAACATACACACACCAGAACACGCACTAATACACACACTCTAACACACACATGCCAATACACATCCACACACACACCCCAACACATATCCACCAATAAACACATACCAACACACATGCCAATACACACCAACACACATACACACCAACATGCTAACACACACAATTCACACCAACACACATACCAACACACACCAATACACACCAACACACTAACACACAACATGCATACCAATACACAGCAACACACACATACAGACACCCAGCAATACACACCAACACATGTACATACACCCCAACAAATACCCACAAACACACATCAACACACACACCACAATACATACCAATACACACACATACTACAATATACACACATGTACACCCACCAATACACACACAAACCTCAACACACACACCACAATACACACACCCCAACACACACCACAATATACACACACACCAATATACACCAACACACAGCCTGAGAACTGTTGCTCTGCACACCACAGACTCACTCAGGCAGGCTTATGAGTGTGCCTTAGGAACGCGCCAGGCACCAGTCCCAGGTCACTCAGAGCAGTGCTCATGGAGGCTGACGTCTGGACGCCTGTGACCAACAGCCAGGGTCCCCAAGGCCCCCACGTGAGAAGCCTTCCTACTAGAAAGTCCCTTGAGCGGCAGCAGCCTCGGTGCCTGCTGCCCACTTCCCAGGACCGAGCACAGGCCTGGCCCAACGTCTTCCTGTACTCCTGCTACGGTCAGAGAAGTGAAAACCAAAACCGAGTAACAAAAACGAAACGTAGAAACCTATCTAAACATCCCACAGGACTGTGAGAGTGGACGCCGGTCCCGCCACCTCCCACTGGCCCCGTGTCCCCCATCCCGGCTCACCCTCCCAGCCTCCCAGCGGGGAGCCACTGAGGTAACCTCCCTGAGCCTCGCTTTCCAAATCTGAGAAGCAAGGATAGCAGCAGACCAGCTGTCCCTCGGCATGTGACCAAATGTGGTGACCGCTTCCACGTCCACTCCATCATCACCTCAAAGTCCACCTCAGGGCTCTCATTATTCCTCCACTTGGAAAGTTCCTCCTCAGGGATTCGCCATCGATCCTGCTTTAAAAACACGGACGAGGGAGCCCCTGTGCCGGCCACGGCCCTCGCAGGCGTGGGCAGCTCTTCCTGGCTAACTGCAGAGCCTGGAAATGAGGGGACAGGGCCACCGGTGTCTGGCCAGGGCCTGTACCCAGAGGTAATTGGCCCAGCTTTCCCATCAGTGAACAAAAAAGTCCACGCGCCCAGCCAGGACATCGCTGCCACAGGGCCCTGCCCAACCCTCCTGGCTGAGCTATCAGGAGCCACACAGACCTGCAGCTGCCTCTGTCAGCACCAGGGCTGCCCCTCCATGAAGCCTCCCCCGGCTCAGGCCCCGTGTGGACACCATCTTCCCCTCCCCGCTGTGGGCGGCTGGAGGGAAGAGACGTGCTTCCACACATTGCCAACAGCCTGGAGGGGAGATGGGAACTCTGGCCAGCCGGGGACAGCTGGGGCAGGAGGCCCCCAAGGATGATTGAAGGAAGCACCCTGTTCCATGTGAGATTTTAGGGTGACGTCAAAGCAGGAGGCCCTGCTGTCCACGCGACATTCAGATCCGATCTCAGCTGGAACAGAATCAGCAAGGAGTGTGCTGCGTAGAGAACCCTGTGAGGAAGTAAGTCAGGTGGGAAAGTTCAAGAGAAGAGATGCTCAGCAAGTCCTTCCATAAAAAGGAAGATGGCGAGCTCAAGAGAAAAGAGGCTTGTTCCCTCGTGACACCTTTTTAAAAAATCAAATTGTCAGAAATGTGCATTTCCCAGATATGACAGGCACAAAGTTAGAAGGTGACTTTGTGCACAAGCCTGTGGGTGCTGTCAGTCAGGAAGGCCCTGTTGCCCAGTGGGGTGGACATCAAGGGACATCAAGGGACCCCCATGCAGAGGGCAGTCAGCACGAGGCTTTGATGCACACACCTCTTGTCTTCTAGGGACCCAGGGGCAAATTTGGCATCTGTGTAAACAAAGATCATTTCCAGCACCGCTTATAGTGCAGGAATTTGTAGATGGCTTCACGGTGCATCGTACGAACCTGGGAAATAAGCTATGGCCACCGTCAACGGGATCCCAGGAAGTGCAGAGAAGGCTCCAGAAGGGTGCCAGTAGGCTGTTGAGTGGGTGCTGCTGGGGATAAGTCTGGGTGGAAGGAGAGGAACGCACAGCTCCCACGCGTGTCCTCTGGGTGGCCTGGCCGTGTCCACCACGCCTGTGTGCTAATGTCCATGTACCTCATGAAAACAGCTTTGGAATATGGCGAGGCAGTTTACGGATTAAAAGTTTCCACAATATTATTCAGCCTTGGCCCTGCCACGACTTGGACAGAGGAGCCCCCATGTGAACCCCAGAGCGGTGGAATTCCTGGAGCCAGGAAGTGGAAAGGAGGTGGCGGGGCTGAGGCTGGGGGGCACTGAGTGAGGACCAGCGTCTGCCCGGGGATGCAGAGCTCTGGAGGGACCTGTGCGGTGGCAACAGCAGGGTGCACGTGCTCGGTGTCACCCAGTGGTCCCCTAACGTAGGTGCCATGGGTCACCCCAAAACACCCGTTCCATGTCCATCGTCCTCCTAATCTCCCTGAGAGCCCAGTAGAGGAGGGAGCCTAGGCCCTTCCCAACGGAGGGGAGACGAGGTTAAACAACCGTCTGGTCCCTTGGCTGCGACATCAGAAATCGAGCCCAGGTTTCCATCTTCCCATCTGCATTCTGCGCCACGTCTGCTTCCTGTGAGGTCCCAGGACAGCCCCTCCGCCAAGCTCCTCTGACACAGCACACTAAGCCCTCCACCCCCAGGGACCCTGAGCGACCCCAAGCGGGTGGGAACACGCAGTCGAGATCAGGCAGCCCCCTTGCGATGGCAACGGACACAGGCAGGGCTGGGGCAAGCCATCTTCAAACCCCACCAACACCGCAGAGGAAATTCCAAGACGAAACCGAAGCCGCCCAGAGCCTCCGGGCCAGGCAACTCCCGCGCCAACCGCACTGAGCGCTTGCGTGGGGAAGAGCCAGCCCCCGACGCTGGTCCCTCGGGTCACAAAGGTAGCAGAGCGAGAAGCTGGCTGCCCTCCGCGCCTGCCCTGAGAAGTCCTCCCCACCCTGGAGTCTGAGCGACCAGAGGGTGGGGACCCCGCGGCTGCTCGGGCTGCGCCCCCAGCGCAGGCAGGGGGCAGGCTCCCGAAAGCTCAACGGTCTGCAGCAAGCCCGTCCCCCGAGGCTGTCCCTGCCTTTCCTCACTCGTGGATTAGGTGGAAGTCCTGAGCCCCAGGGCCTCAGAACGTGACCTCATTTGGAACGTGACCCACACCCATCTTTAAAAGACTATTGAGGAGACAATGTCATTGGTTAAGATGAGGTCACTACGGCTAGTGAGCCAATGTTGTTGGTGTCCTTATAAGAAGGGAAGCTTGGACCCAGGCAGGCATGGAGAATGTCATGTGCAGATGCAGACAGAGGGCGGGGCCATGGATCTATGAGCCAAGAGCACCAGGGACTGCTGGCAACCAGGACTGGAGGGAGGCCCAGGGCTCCCAGGAACTCTCAGGGCCCCATGGACCTGGTCCTGCCGAGGCCTTGACTCAAACTTCCAGCCTCCAGAACTGCGAGACGACGATCCTCTGGGACACTTTTTTTATGAAAACCACAGAGAATTAACGTGTTCCCCCTTATTCCTGGGGGATACTTTCCAAGATCCCCAATGGGTGCCTAAATTCACACACAGTACTGAAACCTATAAATACTGTGTGTTTCCTTTACATACCTATCTATGATAAAGTTTAGTTTGCAAATTAGGCAAATTAGTTAGAGATTAATAATAACTAGAAATAAAACAATAGTAACAATATACTATAATAAAAAATTGTGATTTGGGGCCAATATTAAGCATAATAAGGGTTTCTTGAGCACAAGCACTGCAGTCCATCTGATAACCAAAACAACTACTAGTGACTAACAGGCAGGTAGTGTATACAGCATGGATACACTGCACTGAGGGATGAGGTGCATCCCAGGTAGGACAGAGCAGGACAGAATGAGATAGCACAAAATTTCATTACACCACTTTGAAAAGCCTACAGTTTAATACATGAATTATTCTTTTCTGGAATTTTCCTTTCAATATTTTTGAACTATGGGTTGATCCTGAGTAATCGAAACCACAGATAAGGGATGCTTAGCAGTCTTATGCCTACTAGATGCTTCCCTGGGCCACACACCCATCTTTAAAAAACATTAATGAAGTAGACAGACCTCAAGCAATATTAACCAGGGAAGAATGGATTTGACTAAAACCACATAGATGTGTTACAGGGACTTAAAAGATAATGAGAGAATGTTGTGAAAACTTAGAAGATACAATGAATTTCTTTTAAAAATAAATACAGTTCACCAAAATTGACACAAGAACAAATAAAGAAAACAGCTGCACATTGTGAGTGTTGTAAAATGGAAGGTCCCCAACTTGGACGCCACATCTGCAACACACAAACAAGGGGTTCACATGCAGAATACATTAACAGGGAAAATCTGGTGATCAATTTTTTTACAAACAATCTGGTAGAAAACTGGGAGGGCTGCACTTCAAAGGCTCTAAACGAGCCCAGCCGGCAGCGTGGGCTCGGAGGTGGGCACCTGGGGCCCCGGGAGGAGGGACTTCCGCTCCAGCAGTCGGGCATGCTGTCGGTAGCCATCCCCCAGGCAGTGCCACCTCCAGTGACTGGGAAAGCGTGCAGGCGCGGCCATCTGGCCCAATGCAGGACAGGTGGGACGGGCCATGGCAGCCCTGAGCTCCTCGCCAGGTCAGCCGCAGCCGTCAGGGTCCTGAAACTCAGTCCCACTCCCCCCCAGCCCCATCTGCTGCCTGTGGATCCCAAGACACTTCTAACAACACCCTGCGCTCGAAATCCCTCTCAGCCTCTGCCTCCTGCAGGGCCAACCTGGGAAGCCAGGAAATACAATTTCCAGAAAACTGGTTGTCATTAAAGCGAGTTGGACATGGAGAGCCATGGAGAGCTAGTGGCTGCTGGGGAGGACAGTTTGAAACTACCTGGTGAGGGAGGGGAGGCTCAAACACGCCCCACAGGCCAATGAGTCTCTCCCCCACACACCCCCACAGAAGTCCTGGGCGTGCGCACCAGGGGACAGATCCCAAAACATGTCATCCCCAAAATAGAAGCAACTGGAACACCCATCAACAGCCCAACGGATCCATCAGCCATGGTATATCTGCACAATGAAATGCCACACAACATTGAGACTTAGTGGCCTTGGAGAGCACACAGCATCAGGTAAGAAGTCCTCAAAAACATGCTCTCAGGTGGCCAAAAACTTACATGGTGATATCATTTAAGTCGTGGAAGCCGGCAACATGCACAGCACACTGTTGAAGGACCCCAGCAATGAGCAGGGGTCACTGGTGTAAAATCGAGGTAGTGGCTCGAGGAAGTCCAAGGAGGGTATACACAAGGCTTCTAATGCACCAGAAGGATCTGTCTCCTAACCTGAATAGTAAGCCACAGATATCCATCTCATTCTTTCTTAAGCTGACAGATTGCACACATGGTGAACAAGCCCCAGAGAGTGGATCAAAGCAAGAAAAAAAAGTGATCCTTCCCATCATCTCCCTGTTGGCCCTGGCTGGAAGAGACACCGCTCGAGTCTGAGCCTGGGTCCCGGTGCCAATGGAGGTGAGAGACAACAGACGTTGGGAGGACCCAGGCCACGGGCCAGCCAGGACACTGCTAAACCGTGAGAGAGGGTGGGGGACGGTTATGCACCAGAGCGCACTGCAGAGGGGACACTGACGTGCCCCTCCAGATCTCATCCTAAAGCTAAGTTTCTGGGACTGTTTGCTGAGACAGGCCAAGGGCTCTCCTCCTCATGCAGAAGTTTACACACGGTGAGCCGAGCACTGTGGCGCTCAGGGCTGAACCTGCTGCTGCGGAAGCCGGCGTCATTAAGATGCTTGTAGAAAATGTTTGCAGATTCAGAGTCAAGCTCTCTGGTTGGGCCCAGGTGAGACTGGCTTGGCCTGGCTTGGCCAGCAGCCTGAATGGGCTCTGCCCAACCTGAACTAGAGAGCTTGGGTTTTCTCACAACCCATGCAACACCTCCCAGCGTGCAAACCCTAACCCAGGGCTCAAGCTCCTGGCAGCTGCCAGTCTGTCTGGGGAGTGCAGGGTGGAGAGCCAGGTCGCCCAACGCCCCTCCCCATGAGAAAGTCGCATCTGGGACTCAAGAGGCCTCCACAGTGGTCTGTGGCTGCCGGTGCCACACCAGGGATGGTGTGAGACCCCAGGAGAGGATGTCCTCCAAAGTCCTGGCACCTGCAGAGGGCTATCCAGGCCACGAGGCCGCTGCTCTCTTCACAGGCAAGCAGCCAGGCTCCATCTCTGCCCCTGCGTGCTCCCCACTCAGTGCCAAATTCTCCCTCAAGGACGCAGGTCCTTCCCTTCTAAGGAGACGAGGAGACGCGCGGAAGGAGCCCCGGGGTCAGAGGCCCCTCCCCGAGGCATCAGAAGTGCTGCTGTGCCGAACAACCTTGCGGGGTCTGTGTCTGTGGCTGGTGGGAAAGGTACCCGGACCCTCCTCCTGTGACCTCAGCTTCTATTAGTGGGAAGCTGTCCAAGAGGCTTCTGGCAACAGTAATGGGTGTTACGGGGTCCAGGAGCAGCTCCAGGTGACCCAGCTGGACACAAGGAGCATGAGCAGGAGATGCTAGAAAAGACACCCAGGTGGACAGGCCAATCTTGCCTCCACCACTGCCCCCTGCTATCCACAACCCCACACGAGGCTTGAACGGCCAAGGACCGCGTGACCTTGAGTTAGAAAGCCACACCTAGAAACCTCATCCCGGCCTCAGGGGAATAGAGTGGGCACGTTTCCTTTCTCCGTGACACCTAGGAAGCCCGTGGGATCTCATCCCCGACCTCCTGAGGCTCCCAAGTCGCCTGCCACCAGTGGGAGGGTCTGCCTCGAATGGAAACTCAGAGTGAACTGCCCCAGGGAAGGGGAGAAGGCAGCCCAGCGTTTGCCTGGCTTGACAAGCCTCACCCCAACCCTCAGGTCTCCAAGGGCAAAGAGAGGTGCAAGTTCAAGACCGGGCTCCGCAGAACAGGGAGACAGCAGGTGCCAGGCTCCAATGGTGTCCAGACCCATGCCTCTAGCTCGGGACTGAGGACGCCCAACCTTCTGTGGGCTCCAGCTACCAGAAGTCCACTTAAGCAATTTTTCTCTTCCTTGCAACCCAATGCTTCCTAGACAGTGTGAGCTTAGTTGCACACACAGAGACGAGGGGGATGCTGAGCCACTGGGCAGTGAGCATCCTTTCCCTGTGGTCTGCAAGCACCCAGAGAAACAAACTCAAACAAACTCCCGAAGCAAATGAAGCCTACAAGGGAAAATCTGTGTCCCCATTACTGCTTATTTGGGTTGATTCCAGGTTGATTTTTTATTGTTTCTATTATTAAATAATTTTGCAGTAAATATATTTAGACAAAAATTTTTAATTGGGGAAGGGGGTAACTACCCTAAGATAAATCCCCAAAAGTTGAAGTATGGTATGAGGAGAATGAAGATCTTTTCCTGTTCCTGCTGCCTAGTGTCACACTGGTCCCCAAAGGAGTGGTTCCTAGAGCAGAGAGCTCTCCCAGGCTGACCCTGCCTCACTCTGCCGGCGCTCCACAGATGCACCATTTCAGCACATGCCTCAGTCACTACAAATCAACTTGAATCCCTGGAAACAGATGCCTCAGAGAACTTTTGATACATAAAATGTGCTCCTAAGAGTTGGTGGTGGCTGTAGGCAGGGAAATAACAGCACAGAGAGATTGCTGAAATCTGTAGCTTCTCAATGATGCTCACGATGATCTTAAAAGAGGTGTGATCGTCAACCAGGTGTGGTGGCACATGCCTGTAATCCCAGTGACTTGGGACGCTGTGGCAGGAGAGTCACAAATTGGAGGCCAACTTGGGCAACTTAGTGAGACTCTGTCTCAAAATAAAAATTTTAGAAAGGCTGGGCTGTAGCTTGGTGTTGGAGCACCCTTGGGTTAATGCCCAGTACACACACACACACACACACACACACACACACACACACACAAGGTGCAATTGTCATCCTCAGTTTGCAGGTGAGAAAATCAGGTATCAGAGAGGTGACAGCCAGCCAGGGTTACACAACTGAGTGGCAGACTCTGATCAAGCCTTCCCAGACCCGGACACCAAGCTAGGCATCTTGACTGTCTCTTCCCTTTCCAGCTTTAGGCTACAAAGGTCAGGGCCCACAACTGCTGGAGAAGCTAAGATGGTACGTTTACTGGGCCTGAACATGTGTTTCAAAGGGACAGAAATAGGACTGAACCCGCCTGGAGTCAGGACCAGGGCTCCACCCGCTTTCGGAATTTCAGCACCAAGAACAGCGGCTGCTTAGATTACAGCGCCCTCTGGTGGCCACATGAGAAAGAGTGGGACTTGGGGAGCCAGGTGGGGGTGCTCCCCAAGCGCTCCTCCCAGTCTCCCTGGAAAAGGGTGGGGTTGAAAGTAGAAAAGGCAGAGAGCCAAGAGGAGGAATAAGGAGAGTGGGGAGGGAGAGGAGTGGCGCAGTCAGTCTCTAATCGCTCCCAACAGCTCACCTTCTTCCGTGGAGAAGCTGGCCGGGCGTGGGGCTGGGGCTGGGGAGGCCTCTGCGACCTAGATGTCCCCGAGGCAGGCGGCTGCTCGGCTCTGACACTGCCCAGGTTTGCCACGCCACTCCCTCTCTCCCGTCTCCTCTGGCCTGCCTCCCGCTGCTGGAGGTTTTGAAGTGGACTCGCGCCCTTCGCTCCAGCGCACATCTCTAGACACAGGCTCTCCCTACATCATCACCGTGCCCTTGTCACACGGGCAAGGCAGCAGGAGCTCCTGGGAGTGGTCCACTAGAGTCCCCAACCTGATTTTCCCGAATGTCTCAATGAGACTTTGAGAAGGCCAGATACAGAGTGGACCAAGGAAGAAGACCCCATGGAAAGGTCAGCACAGGCTCCAGCACCAGCGGGGCACGAGACACTAGGCCTCCGTGGTGGGACGCATTGGGAGGGCCACTCCGCCAATACCAAGTACTCCCCCGAGAGTCCAAGGCTGGGCCTCAAACTACAAGTCCCCCGTGGACTCCAGAGTGCAGGAAACAGAGGGGCCCGTGGAGGTGACCGCGGGCCCTGTGGGGAAGCAGATGCATCCAGAAGGCAGGGTGTCCTCCAGGGCCAACGCACAGCGCCTCATGGGTTCCTGGCATATGTAAAGGGGCCGTCCTTCAACCAGCAGTGCCAAAACCATTGGACATCCACATGCGGAAGGGAAACTGGACCACACCTCCAAGGACAACCATCCAGAATGGACCACAGGCCTAGGTGTGAGCTCAGAAAAGGATGCCCAACTTTTTTAACCATGAGAGAAATGCAAACTAAAATCCCAGTGAGACCACCACACCTACGGGAATGACTAACACCTGAGACCACACAACCCCGGGTCGCCCCTCCTCTCTGACAGGACAAAGGCCCATGCAGGGTCTGGCATGCAGCAGGTGCTCACGAAGTGCAGATTACTGACCCGATGCTGGCAGCCCTTACAGGACCACAGCTGTGATGGACCCCGCTCAGATCCCAGGTGGATGTCTGGGAAGAACCTGCCCACATGACATTGCAGAGAAGAGTTTTTAAAAGTGACAGAGCCAGGCGTCACCCACTGCGGCACCTTATTTCCAAACTGTCACCTTGTCACCGCAGCACAGTGAGTGGGAGGGGTGAGCTCTGCTGTGACCTCAGCCCTAGCACTCCTGCCCTGGCTCCATCTGGCACCAGGGCTGCCTGGGCTCACGCCTAGGCCTGTGATCCATTCTGGACGGTCGTCCTCGGAGGTGTGGTCCCATTTTCCTTCCGCATGTGGAGGTCCAGTGGTTTCAGCACCGCTGGTTGAAGGACGGCCCTTAACACCAGCTCCCTCCCTCCCCACCATGGACTCCAGCTGGCACATCTGAATACAGCCGGTCAGCTCCTCACCCGTTTGCCAGACCCCCAGGCCGCAGCAGACTCAGCCTCTCCAGGGGCACATGAGATCCTTCCAGATGGCCAGCCTCCCCTCCTGACAGCCTCCTTGCAGTGCCAGGACGGGGGTCCTTCTCCATATGCCAAGCGCTCCTAGCGCTACCGCCAAAGGCAGGCTGTTCCCTGCTGGGAATTCTGTGCCCATGGAGCTTCTCTGTCCAGCTTAGTGTCCTCTGCTCCGAGAGGTGTTCCCCAGCCCAGAGTCAGAACTGGCTGCCTCCCACCCCACACCCCGGGGGCTCCAGGGACCAGTCCACACCACCTCACTAAGTACCCTACGAGACACTCATTTTGGTCTCTCCTGGGGACCCCTCCTCACCTCTGAGGTGGATAGGCTGCTGGCAAGAGGAGCCTCTGCAGCTGGGCTGCTCAGGTCCAGGCCCAGTTTTCCAAGTGTCAACTGGCAGCCCTGGCCGGCCCCGGCCCCTCTGGGCTGGGTTTACACACAGCACACGGGGGTAAGACACCCCGGGCTCCAGGTGGCAGGTGCTTGGCTGACACCCAGAAGATGATCAGAGAGCCCAGCACCTCCTGAGTGCCTCCCCAACATCCAGGCTCCCGGGTGTGCCTGGTCCTGGCATAGACCAGGCCTGTGGCGGGTGCCCAGGGAACATCTGTGCAGTGACAGTATCAGACACACAGGGGAGACTCCGCAGCCACCCCAACCAGTCCAGCCTCCAGCAAAAACCACCAAGCTCTGTCAGGGCCTCAGCCCCACCAGAGCAAGGAACAAGCCAGTGGCTGCCACTGGCACGCTTGGCAGCTCATTAGGTGGCCACCTGTAGAGGGACAGGAGAGAACGTAATGGGCACCGTGGGTACCAGTGAGAAGGCTGGCAGCGAGGGCCCAAGGATGGCTGGGCACCAAGCCCACCGTCCCAGTGAAGAGATCATCCCACGGACAGCTCTAGAGGGCAGTGTGCCCCTGCAAAGTCGGCCCTCCAGCCAAGGCCAGCTAAGCTGCCAGGTCTGCAGACGCTGTGGCTCAGCAGCTGTTTGTGCAGGCTCACCAGAGGACAAGTGGAAGCAGGGCATCTGTAGGCCTCCCTCCTGACCTGATTGGACCCAGAAAACGGTAGCACTGAAGGTTCTGAGGTGAGGCCTGTAGGGTCCATGCTGCCAGCTGAAGAAGTCACTCAGCACTGGACATAGCACAGTCCAGTGTCAGATGGATTGTCCACCAAGGCCACAGCGAGCCCCTAGACATGTCCCACACTGGAGCAGTCAGAGAACAGTGGTGTCACAGGAGAACAGTGGTGTCAATGGAGAACAGTGGTGTCACAGGAGAACACTGGTGTCACATGAGAACAGTGGTGTCAATGGAGAACAGTGGTGTCAATGGAGAACAGTGGTGTGACTGGAGAACACTGGTGTCACAGGAGAACACTGGTGTCACATGAGAACAGTGGTGTCAATGGAGAACAGTGGTGTCACTGGAGAACAGTGGTGTCAGAGGAGAACACTGGGGTCACAGGAGAACAGTGGTGTCAATGGAGAACAGTGGTGTGACTGGAGAACAATGGTGTCAATGGAGAACACTGGTATCACAGGAGAACACTGGTGTCACATGAGAACAGTGGTGTCAATGGAGAACAGTGGTGTGACTGGAGAACAATGGTGTCAATGGAGAACACTGGTATCACAGGAGAACACTGGTGTCACATGAGAACAGTGGTGTCAATGGAGAACAGTGGTGTGACTGGAGAACAATGGTGTCAATGGAGAACAGTGGTGTCACTGGAGAACAGTGGTGTCAGAGAAGAACACTGGGGTCACAGGAGAACAGTGGTGTCAATGGACAACAGTGGTGTCACTGGAGAACAGTGGTGTCAATGGAGAACAGTGGTGTCACTAGGGAACAGTGGTGTCAAAGGAGAACAGTGGTGTCACTGGGGAATAGTGGTGTCACAGGAGAACAGTGGTGTCAAAGGAGAACAGTGGTGTCACTGGACAACAGTGGTGTCACTGGAGAACAGTGGTGTCAATGGAGAATAGTGGTGTCACTAGGGAACAGTGGTGTCAAAGGAGAACAGTGGTGTCACTGGAGAACACTGGTGTCACTGGGGAACAGTGGTGTCAAAGGAAAACAGTGGTGTCAAAGGAGAACACAGGTGTCACTGGAGAACAGTAGTGTAACTGGGGAACAGAGGTGTCAAAGAATAACACTGGTGTACTTGAGAACAGAGGTGTCACTGGGGAACAGTGGTGTCACTGGATAACAGAGGTGTCAAAGGAGAACAGTGATGTCACTGGGGAACAGTGGTATCACTGGGGAACAATGGTGTCACAAGAGAACAGTTTTCTCAAAGGACAACAGTGGTGTCACAGGAGAACAGTGGTGTCACAGGGGAAGAGTGATGTCAATGGAGAACAGTGGTGTCAAAGGAGAACAGTGGTGTCACAGAAGAACGGTGGTGTCACTGGGGAGTAGTGGTGTCACAGGAGTACACTGGTGTCACATGAGAACAGTGGTGTCAAAGGAGAACAGTAGTGTCACTGGGGAACAGTGGTGTCACAGGAGAACACTGGTGTCACAGGAGAACAGTGGTGTCACAGGGGAACAGTGGTGTCACTGGGGAACAGTGGTGTCACAGGAGAACAGTGGTGTCAGTGGCAAACAGTGGTGTCACTGGAGAACAGCAGTGTCACAGGGGAACAGTGATGTCACTGGGGAACAGTGGTGTCACAGGAGAACAGTGGTGTCACTGGGGAACAGTGGTGTCAATTGGGAACAGTGGTGTCACTGGGGAAGAGTGGTGTCAATGGAGAATAGGGGTGTCACTGGGGAACATGGTGTCAAAGGAAAATAGTGGTTCACAGGGGAACAGTGGTGTCACTGGGGAACAGTGGTGTCACAGGAGAACAGTGGTGTCACTGGGAACAGTGGTGTCACAGGAGAACAGTGGTGTCGGGGGAGCACTGGTGTCACAGGAGAACAGTGCTGTCACTGGGGAACAGTGGTGTCAATGGAGAACAGTGGTGTCAGTGGGGAACAGTGGTGTCAGAGGAGAACAGTGTTGTCACAGGGGAACAGTGTTGTCACTGGGGAACAGTGCTGTCAGAGGAGAACTGTGGTGTCACAGGAGAACAGTGGTGTCACAGGAGAACTGTGGTGTCACTGGGGAACAGTGGTATCTCAGGTGATCACTGTTGTCACTGGGGTACAATGGTGTCACAGGAGAACAGTGGTGTCAGTGGCAAACAGTGGTGTCACTGGAGAACAGCAGTGTCACAGGGGAACAGTGATGTCACTGGGGAACAGTGGTGTCACAGGAGAACAGTGGTGTCACTGGGGAACAGTGGTGTCAATTGGGAACAGTGGTGTCACTGGGGAAGAGTGGTGTCAATGGAGAATAGGGGTGTCACTGGGGAACATGGTGTCAAAGGAAAATAGTGGTTCACAGGGGAACAGTGGTGTCACTGGGGAACAGTGGTGTCACAGGAGAACAGTGGTGTCACTGGGAACAGTGGTGTCACAGGAGAACAGTGGTGTCGGGGGAGCACTGGTGTCACAGGAGAACAGTGCTGTCACTGGGGAACAGTGGTGTCAATGGAGAACAGTGGTGTCAGTGGGGAACAGTGGTGTCAGAGGAGAACAGTGTTGTCACAGGGGAACAGTGTTGTCACTGGGGAACAGTGCTGTCAGAGGAGAACTGTGGTGTCACAGGAGAACAGTGGTATCACAGGAGAACTGTGGTGTCACTGGGGAACAGTGGTATCTCAGGTGATCACTGTTGTCACTGGGGTACAATGGTGTCACAGGAGAACAGTGGTGTCACAGGAGAACAGTGGGGTCAAAGTGGAACAGTGGTGTCACTGGAGAACAGTAGTATCACTGGGGAACAGTGCTGTCACTGGGGATAGTGGTGTCACAAGAGAACAGTGGAGTCACTGGGGAATAGTGGTGTCACAGCATAAGAGTGGTGTCACTGGGGAACAGTGCTGTCACAGGAGAAGTGTGGTGTCACAGGGGAACAGTGGTGTCACCGGAGAACAGTGGTGCCAAAGGAGAACAGTGGTATCAAAGGGGAAAAATGTTGTCACTGGAGAACAGTGGTGTCAAAGGGGAACAATGGTGTCACTGGGGAACAGTGGTATCGCAGGAGAACTCTGGTATCATGGGAGAACCATGGTGACACTGGGGAAGAGTGGTATCACAGGAGAACAGTGGTGTCACAGGAGAACAGTGGTGTCACTGGGGAACAGTGATGTCACTGGAGAACAGTGGTGTCACAGGAGAACAGTGGTGTCACAGGAGAACAGTGGTGTTACTGGAGAGCAGTCGTGTCACTGGGGAACAGTGGTGTCACAGGGGAACAGTGGTGTCACTGGAGACCAGTGGTGTCAGTGGAGAACAGTGGTGTCAAAGGAGAACAGTGGTGTCACTTGGGAACGGTGGTGTCACAGGAGAACTGTGGTGTCACTGGGGAACAGTGGTGTCACAAGAGAACTGTGGTGTCACTGGGGAACAGTGGTGTCACTGGGGAACAGTGGTGTCACCTGAGAACTGTGGTGTCATAGGAGAACACTGGAGTCACAGGACAATAGTTGTGTCACAGGCGTACAGTGGTGTCACTGGGGAACAGTGGTGTCACAGGAGAACAGTGGTGTCACTGGGGAACAGTGGTATCTCAGGTGATCACTGGTGTCACTGGGGTACAATGGTGTTACAGGAGAACAGTGGTGTCACAGGAGAACTGTGGTGTCACTGGGGAACAGTGGTGCCACTGGAGAATAGTGGTGTCACAGGAGAACAGTGGTGTCACAGCATAAGAGTCGTGTCACTGGGGAACAGTACTATCACAGGAGAAGTGTGGTGTCACAGGGGAACAGTGGTGTCAAGGGGAACAGTGGTGTCACTGGAGAACAGTCGTGTCACTGGGGAACAGTGGTGTCACAGGGGAACAGTGGTGTCAAAGGAGAACAGTGGTGTCACAGGGGAACAGTGGTGTCACAGGGGAACAGTGGTGTCACTGGGGAAGAGTGTTGTCACTGGGGAACAGTGGTGTCACGGGGGAATAGTGGTGTCACTGGGGAACAGGGGTGTCACTGGGGAACAGAGGTGTCAAAGGAGAAGAGTGATGTCACAGGGGAACAGTGGTATCACTGAGGAACAGTCGTGTCACAGGAGAACACTGGTGTCACTGGGGAACAGAGGTATCAAAGGAGAAGAGTGATATCACAGGGGAACAGTGGTGTCACGGAACAGTGGTGTCACAGGAGAACAGTGGTGTCACAGGGGAACATCTGTGTCACTGGAGAACAGTGGTGTCACTGGGGAACAATGGTGTCACAGGAGAACAGTTGTGTCAAAATAGAAGATTCGTGTCACTGGAGAACAGTGGTGTCACAGGAGAAGAGTGATGTCACTGGAGAACAGTTGTGTCACTAGAGAACTGTGGTGTCACAGAGAAGTGTGGTGTTACTGGAGAACAGTGGTGTCACAGGGGAACAGTGGTGTCACAGGAGAACAGTGGTGTCAAGGGGAACAGTGGTGTCACTGGGGAACAGTGGTGTCAGAGGAGAACCATGGTGTCACAGGAGAATAATGGTGTGACTGGGGAACAGTGGTGTCACTGGGGAACCGTGGTGTCACAGGAAAACAGTGGTGTCACAGGAGAACACCTGTGTCACAGGAGAACAGTGGTGTCACAGCATAAGAGTGGTGTCACTGGGGAACAGTGCTGTCACAGGAGAAGTGTGGTGTCACAGGGGAACAGTGGTGTCACAGGAGAACAGTGGCGTCACTAGGGAACAGTGGTGTCACTGGAGAACAGTGGTCTCACAGGGGAACAGTGGTGTCACTGGGGAACAGTGGTGTCACAGGAGAACTCTGGTATCATGGGAGAACAGTGGGACACTGGGGAACAGTGGTGTCACTGGGGAACAGTGGTGTCACTGGAGATCACCAGTGTCACTGCGACCTGTTCTGAACAGTCCCTTCTCGTACGGCCAGGTTGCGTTCCGCCACCTGCTGTTCCCCTCTGTGCTTGACAAGAATTCCACTGAGGAACAAAGGTGTTTGCAAAGTCTCATCTCATTGGGAATTCGGTTGCGGGCTTTCCTTCCTTGCTTGCTTAATATGTGTAGGTTTACTATTAATGTTTTATGTGTTTTCCCTGAAAATAGGGATCTTAGCAGAACCAGGGTTCGATCATAAAAACCAGACTTCTAATGGAACAGTGATCTCAGATTTACTCGTTTGCTGTGAAACTCTGAGTAACCGAGATTGCCATGAGAAAATACAGAAACAGATTCCAGCTGCCGATCCCCTGTTGGCTACTCTCAGATGACCTGAAACACGTAGGCAAATAATTCCAGCCCCATCAGGAAGGAATAACAGGAACAGAAGAAATAAAGTGTTCCTCAGTGTTAAGTTCACACAGTATAAGGTGATATCATATATTTGTTAGCTTAAAATGTCTAGCATTTATTAACTACAGCAGTAGTCACACGACTGGTGTTTATTCAACTCTACTGAGCTTGCTTTGACCTTCATGATTAGGTAAATATTAATATGTCTTATTGTTAGTTATAGGTTATCACAAGTAAACAATTACTAGAATAATTAGAATATTTCATTGTCTAGTCTAGTAATGATCACATAAAATATTTTTGTTTTTCTCCTTGTGATCTTCTTCTGTTCTGAAAAAACATGTGTAACTGCCTACCTTTTAATGTATAAATAGCTGGCTGGGAAAAATAAAATTTAGAACTTAGCCTCCATTCCTTGAGTTTGTGTTGCTTTGTCCTCCACGTGGCCTACGCCTCCTCCATCACCTGTGACCAGCACGACCCCTGCTCGGGCTGGACCCCGGCCAGGTTGCTCCTGGTCATCTGGAATGGGTCCACAGATCAGAGTGCGGTCCACAGAGTGCCGTGCTGTGCCCCTCCATGTACGGTGGTCAGGGTCGAGGCACAGAGCCCGTGGGTGACGCTGGGGACTGGGGACATTGCATGCTGCGTTTCCACGGTGCTTCCATGCAGACGTGAGCGTCTGGGGTGTCTCCCCTGAGGGGAGGACCATTGGCCGAGTTCTTTCCCAGCGATCCATGTCTACTGACCAAAGAAACAGCCAACCTGAAGCAGCCTCCTGGGGCTGGGCTGGCCAAAGCGTGTCCAGGAGGGAATGTTCCCAAGTGTAGCACGCCCCTGCGGTGAGGGACCGTCACCAGAGGATGTCACAGAGCCTGCCCACACGCTGTGGCCACCCTCCCCCGGCCCCAGCCACAGCAGGGTCACAGACCCAGGAGGCACAGAGGAGGGAAAGCCCCGGCCATGGAGGCCGCCCTCGGCAGCTGGATGGCCCTCGCCCAACACCCTGCCCCAGGGCGATGTGTCTGCTTGTTCCCGCCTCCTGCAGGATGTGGGCTCTGTGGAGCGGGATCTTTCTGTTCTGCTTAGCACCTATTTTTCCTTTGCTGCCTGAGAAATGGAGGCAGGCAACAGGGCCTCGGACAACCCTGCTGAAGGAAATGGTCCTGCCCAGCCAGCGCTGCCCGAGCCCCAGTGGACGCACCAGCGCAGCCAGACGTCTGCGCAGTGCGTGTGGTCTCGTTTTCTGTTCCAACGTTGCACTGGACCTTATTATTTTCTCTCATCAGAGAAGCCAGTCCCCCTTGGGGAGGGAGCTTCCCCTCCCCACGTTACCCATGGCAGGGCCGGTGTCCTGTCTCCAACCTTGGGGAGCGGACCTGAGGATCATGGAACTGAAGCCCTCACCCCACCAGGGTTAGGAGGGGCTGCAGCTGATGGGGCTCTGCCGAGTCCCTCTCCAGGACTGTCCTTTGCTACAGAGCTGCCTGCCCAAGGCCACCGCCATGCTCAGAAAACACGCTTCCAGGAGCTGGGTGTGGCTCAGTGCTAGAGCGCTTACCCAGCATGCTCGAGGGCGCAGTTCCATCCACAACACTGCCAACAATAAATGAAAATAGTTTTTAAAAAGCGTTTCCCTGGACAAACCACCTCCACTGACTGGTCTTTGCAGGGGAAGGAAGCCAGGCTTGTTGCCATCGGGACAGCTCAGAAGGGCCATCCCAGAGCCCCCGTGGGCTGCCCCAGCCCCTGCGGCTTCGCCCACAGACTCGCTTTCTTCTCTCATCCTTCTGCCTTCTCTCCCCATGCCAAGTGACCCCTGAGCCTCCCCATCGACTTCCCACCCCTGGGACAACTGGCCCTGGGACCACAGTTTCTGATGTGGGCCTGGGTTGGATGGTCCACTGACCGCTGGGCCAGCAATCCAGTCCCCTGACTCCGACCCCAGCTGCTCCCCGCTACATGGCCCACAGTGCCTTGGGATGCAGCCCTGGTTCTACCTTGCTGTCTCTGGATGTCCTCAGCCAGGGGTCTTCGTGACCCAGCTACAGAAGTTGGTCTGGGTTGTGGGGTCGACTCAGGGCAGCCATCAGATCTCCCGGGTTAAGGCAGGAGGAAGCTCTGTCCTTTCAGAGAGGAGCTGGGCGGTTCTGCGGCCGTGCGGCGAGGAAACCCAGGACCACCCCCTGAGAAAGGCCCAACTGAGACTTCGCCCGCTCTTCTCGGGGACCCTTCTTCGTGATCAGGCCCCACCTGGGCCTCGCAGAGGCCTCTCCTGCTCCTCATGCAGTGACAATCACTCCCCTCCGTCTTTCCCTGCCTGTCGCCAAAGAATTGGTAGCTCCAAGCGGAGAACCCGAACTCCCTCTGCCTCCAAAGCCAGGAGCAACAGGGCTGACTAGGCGACACGCGACATGGCTTGGGGCTGAGGCAGCCGCCCAGTTCAAGGCCGTGGTCCCTTGCCCAGTATTCAGACCTGGGCTGGTCAGAGGGGGAACGTGTCCTGGGGAGAAGACCTGCCCCCACCACTGCAAGGGCATGTGCCATTCCCCAGTCCAGGGCGGCTTATAGACATTTGCTCAGGTAGCCAAACCCTGGGGAAAGAGCACCCACGTATCTTGAAGGGTGTGACTTAAACACAAATGCATATGGTCATCACAGTGTGTTTAGGTGACACATCAGAAGCACCTAGCTGGTGCTTCTGGCTCCCAGTCTCTCCTGAGGTCACAGTCAAGATGTCGTATAGGATTGCAGGGCCAGGGCCCAGCAGACTGCTTCCAAGAGGCACCCCTGGGCCAGTGGGTTAGTGACTCAGGTCCCCTCTACTGGGGCCTCCCCACGGCTGCTTGAGTGTCCTCATGACATGGCTGCTGGCTTCCCACAGAGTGACAGCTCCAAGGAAGGATGCGATGTCACCTGGGCCAAGAGATCCCGCTGCAGCCAGAGAGGAATAGCAGCAGGCATTGGCCATCCTGCCCAGTGTCCTGTTACATGCAGTCTCCCCCAGAAGTTGCTCAGCTGAAGACCAGTTTGGAGATGCCACCATGAAGCTGGGCATCACTCTCCAGGGCAGATTTTCACCAAACATCAGTGGCCAGGGTACAGGCCCCAGGGGGCAAAATCCAGGGTCTAAGAACCAAGGGATGGAGATGGGAATGGACTGATTTATTCCCACTGCTAGTGACCTACTCGGGAATTTGTGCTTCTTGTCCATACCAGGGTGGACCCTGCAGCGTGGGAGGTTCTGCTTTCCAACAGGGGATACCTCCACCAGGTGACATGGCTACCTGTCCAGGGGCTAGCAGGAAGAGAAGCACACCAGTCAGCAGGGGTAGTCAGAGGAAGCAGGGCCCCTGTCCCTCGTGGAAGCAGAGCAGACGCCTTTGGCAGCCACCTGGGCGTCTTTGGATTATCTTTCTGCTTTGGACAGTAACATGTAAGGGAGAAGCTGTAGCTCAAGAGAGGCCTGACCTCCAGGCTCAGTCCCCGTGGGGTGAGGACCTGGGTACCCTGCCAGGTGAGCTAGCTAGTCTAACACAGGTGCTGGGGGAGAGCACAGGGAACTCGGGTGGGTAATGGGGAGGGGGCTTGAGCGTCAGTCCACCCAAGGGGCTAGCTGCAGCTAGAAGAGCGAGCGCAAAGCCCCCGAGGAAAGTACAAGGAAGGAAACCCCACAGGGCTGGGACCGAGCACACTGGAAGAAGCGTGGCACAGTCAGAGTGGCCCCACGCCACAGCTCTCTCCACCGGCTCTCGGGCTCTCATTTGGGGATGCTGCGGTTTGGACGTGAGGTGTCCCCCAAAATCTCATGTGTGAGACCATGCAGGAAGCTTCAGAGGAGATATGATTGGTGGTAAGAGTCTTAACCCAATCAGTGAAGTGGTGGGATTGGCTGGAGGAGGTGGGCACTGGGGTGTGGCGAGTGGAGTCTCCCTGCTTTCTGACCACCACGTGAGCTGCTTCCCTCTGCCACTCTTCCACCACGATGTCCTGCCTCGTCAAGCCCCGAGGAATGGAGCCTGCTGTCTATGGACTGAGACCTCTGAAACCGTGAGCCCTCGAGTAAACCTTTCTCCTCTATAATTGTGCTGGTCACATCCTGTTAGTCACAGCAGTGACATAGCTGACTAAAACAGGGGGCTGGTCTGGGATTCCTCATGGACGGTGACGCCAGGCTCCACGCCCCAGTGGGTCACTAAAAAGGGCAGGCGCGTCCTTCTGTTTTCTGGAGTCCTGGAAGTCACTGCGTTCTGTTGATAACAAGCTCCAGATTGGACAGGAGAGGATGGAGACCTTATCTCCCCACAGAAGGAACCTCGAGATCACACCCTATCACTACAACTTAAAGGTGGAAGGGTTTGTTCTGGTCATGGTTTCAGTGCATGGTCAGCTAGTCCACTGCTCCAGAGCAGAGGGCATAGAGAAGAGCTGCTCAGCTCATAGCATCAGGAAGCAGAGGGACAGAGAAGGCGTCTGACGAAGGAGTCAGGGGCAGAAAGGGCCCCCAGGACATGCCCCTGGTGACCTACCTCCTCCAGCCATGCCCCACCCGCCTACACTGTCCACCACCTCCCTCAATAATCCACTCAGATTATGAATCCACCAGATGGACAAATCCACTGATGAGGTCAAAGCCTTAATGATCCAAAATTCCCACCTCTGAACATGAGGATCAAGTTTCAACACATGCACCTTTGAGGGACATTCCAGACCCAAGCCATGACTCAGCAAGTTTTAGGGGCAAGGAAAAACATTTATTTGGGAAACCAGCAAACCAAGAGGATGGCAGGCTATTGCCAGTAAAGACCATCTTTCCTAAGCCTACGTTTGAGCTCCATCTATCCTCAGGCACCGGAAGGCAGGCTGGGATAGGAAAGGACCATGTTAGAGACCCGTAGGTGCTGCTCCGTGGTCTGTAAAACCCGGTGGCTGGAAGGCACACCATCCCAAGGTGGCCGGAAAGGTCTTACTCGCATCTTGGTGTCTTCTGCCTTGAAGGGGAGGAGAGATCAGGTAATTTCCAGGCATAGCAGACCTGGACAGCCTGCCTTAAATGAGCATCCCATCTACGGGCAGAGTTGAGCAAGAACCTGTCCAAAAGGTTACGGCCACAAAGAAGGCAGATCCAGCCTGAAGGCAGAGGGGCCAGGCTTTCCCGTCCTGTTCCAGATGCCTGTCACTTTGCCGGCCCAAGTGAAGGGTCAGTGGCTTCAGCAAAAGCAGGCTCGGAGCCCTGAGAGGTCATCTAGGCAGCTGCTGTTATTGTGACTCACACGGCAGCGGGGTCGTGCAGAGCTTGTGGGAGACTAAGACGCTGCTCAGCTGTGGAACCCCCAGAATCAAATTTCAAGGTCGACTGAAAGCAAGTGCAGCTGGGGTGTTTCGTCCTCCCCGTTTGTGCTAAGCAGAGTCCATGAAACGAGGGCTTCCACTGCCCTATCAACAAGCCCGGGACTCGACACAATAAAGGCTTAGCTCTCCCTCACGTCACATACGTCACATTCGTCACACTCGGTTGAGCGCCTTGAGGTTCCAGGTGGTTCTTGGGAGCCTCCATCCACAGCTATTCCCTCCCCTGAGGTTCTCCGAGTGCGCACTGGGACAGCCGTGAGGAAGAGCTGGGGCTGGCCTGGACGTGCAGCAGCCCCCCCCCCCCACTGGCTAACACGTAGTCCTGTGGCCACACTTAAACGGAGGAGGCTGGGCAGCGTGGTCCAGCTGAGTCCTGGAAGGCTGTGACTGGCACGGTGAGTGCTATCCACGTGGGGTCGGACGGTCTGACCTGGCTAGGATGCAGAGGGCCCAAGGAGGTGGATAAGACAGAGGACACGTTCTCGGGGTGTACCTGCTGAATGAAGGGCAGGACACCACTCCAACGAGAGTCCAGAGCCAAGCTCAGACCCACTACAAATTCCCATCAGGGCCCCAGCTGTTTGGTGCCTAGTCAGGAACCCCATCCACAGGCCTGCTCTGGGGGACAGATGTCATGGACGCTCTTGCCTACCAGGCTGCACCATGTGACCTCAGCAACTCTGACAGGCAGGCGGGAGGTAGGAAGTGTTTCTTCTTGTCAGCCGGACGAGTCTTGAGAAGGTCCCCAAACAGGAGGACTTCAACTCAGGCCAGGAGAGTCCTTGACATGATTGCAGACAGTAACTTAAGGGCGGGTCACTGTGAGACACAGACTAACCAACCTAAGAGAAAGCAAGGAACTTTGCAGAGGGAGGCGCTAGAGAGGGACCATCAGCTCACCTGGGCAAGGCATAGTTATTCACAAAATCCGGAGCACAGAGAGTGACCCACGAGGGCATTTTCAGTTCTCCTTCGCTGGCGACTCAGCATATTAATCATCACATCTCAGGGCTGTTTTCTTCTGTTTTTGATGAAAAATCTCCATAAATTCCCTCATGGGAAGGCCGGCGTGAGTGTGTGTGCGTGTGTGGAGAATCACATTGTGTAAGGCCGAGCAGTTACCAGGAGCGCAACAGACGAAGCAATCGGATCCTAAAACATCACGAAAAATCCTCCCGTTGAGCAAAACCACTCTCAGGCCGGTTTTCCTCTCGGTCCGGGTCGGGAGAAGGTACCGAGGGACCCGCGGGTCAGCTCCGCGACGGACTGCACAGTGCTGTCGGCGCTCCAGGTCCGGGGAGCCGACTCGGAACCTGCACGGCGAGCCCGGGCCTCGGGCTCCGCCCCGCGGGCCTCGCCCGATTCGCACTCGCGCCCCGCGAGCTCCGGGCTCCACTCCAGAGGCCGCGGCTAAGCGCCGCCCCGGGTCACCCGCGCCCCAGAGCTCACTCGCAGCGCCCGCCCCTCCACCAGCTGCGTGACCCGGGACCAGTCCGCCCCGTCCCCGAGGCCCGGTCTTCAGCCCCCGGGCCACACGTCGGTCCCCAGGCCCGCGGGGGTGGGGGGCCCCGGGCGGCGCGCGCGGCGGGGCGCTAACCGGCGGGGGCGCGCGCCCCTACCCGCCGGCCCGCGCCGCCTCCGCACCCCGCCCGGCCCGGGGCGGCCGCGCACCCGGAAGTCGCCGGCGCCGCCCCCGCCGGCCGGCCGCCGAGAGCACTGTCCCTGCCGCCCGGGATGGGGCCGCAGCGCTGGCTGCCGCTGCTCGGGCAGCTGCTGCTGCTGCTGCAGCCGCCGGGGTCCCGGGCCGAGGGCCCCATCCGGGTCTTCGTGGTGCCCCACAGCCACATGGACGTGGGCTGGGTCTACACGGTCCAGGTAGGTGGCGGCGCCCTCCACGCGCGCCGCTGCGCTGCAGCCTCCCTCCGCCGGTGCGCCCGGTCCCGGTCCGGGTGCCGGCGCAGGCGGCCCTCCTGGATCCAGGCCCCGCTGGGCTCGGCCTGGCGGAGGCGCCGACGTATCTGGCCACGTCCTGCCTCTGAACCCCAATTTCCCCCTCAGTGGGGTGGGACACTGGATGGCTCCGCATTCCGGCTGGGAGGGGAGTGGGGTCCGGGCGCGGGCGCAGATCGGGGTCGCCGAGCGAGTCTGGAGCGGAAGGGGCGGCTCCCGGGCAGGCCGATGTCAGGTGACAGCTGGAAAGAGGCTGGGGATTGGGGGCCTGGTCGGCGTCCCCCCGCCCCTCCCAGCCCGGGGCCTGGGGTCGGACCGTGGTACCTGCTGGTTCTGCTCAGGACCTTGGGCAAGGGGATTTGCTCTCCAAGCCCCGGTTCTGTCTGTAAAGTGAGAGCGGGCGGCCCACCCTCCCCTCCCCTACACACAGGTGTGCTCTGGAAGTGGCGGGTACCCAGCTCCCTGCACAGCCCCGCAGCTCCCTGCTGGGCCTACACTGGCCTGACCCCCCACCCCCACCCCGGAGTCCTAAGAGGAACCAGCATCCGGGTCTTAAGTGCCCAGCCCCCATTAGGCCTGCGCCTGTACTGCGGAGGCAGGCCGTGGTCAGCTGAAGTTAGGCACTGAAGGCTTGCCTCACTCCAGCCCCACTGCTTCCCTGCGCCTCCTCCAGCACCGCTAGACCCGTCCTACCGCAGGGCCTTTGCCCTGGCTGTGCTCTCTGCCCAGGAAGCTTTCCTCCTGTGAACCTGCAGGCACAGTCCCTTCCTTCCCTCCTTCCTGGTCTGGCCTTCCTGGCGGCCCTCTTTCCTTCTCCCTCAGGATTGGCCCTGTTGCCCTTGTCACCATCTAAGGGTCCATGTTTTGCCTGCTGGCTTGTGGATTGTGTTCCCATTAGAACTTACACCCCTCTGGGCAGGGGCTTTGTCCAGGTGTTCACTGTGTCCCCACCAGGCCCAGCAGAACAGGTGTACGTTTTTTAGAATGAATGAACAGAAAGGGGGCCACACCCCTGGGTCCTCAGGTCTTGGGTGGGCATTGCATGTTGTCACCCCGGCCTCCTGAGCTCCTTTGTGGAGTGAGGAAGGAAATGCCTAAGTTAATGAGCCAAACCCTCAGTGTCAGGGTGGTGGCTGTTCCTGTAATCCCAGCAACTCAGGAGGCTGAGGCAGGAGGATCACAAGTTCAAGGCCAGCCTCAACAACTTAGCAAGGCCCTAAGCAAATTAGCTAGACCTTGTCTCAAAAATAAATAAATAAATGTAAAAGGCCTGAGGATGTGGTTCAGTGGTTCAGTGCCCCTGGGCCACCACGGAGGTGTAGACATTGGCAGCAAATGCCCGCACATTGTCCTAAATAAATAAATAAACTTCGTGATTATAGGTAGAATAACTTACAAAGGGCGTTGTAAGTAAATGGTGACATTTTAAAGAGAGACAGGAAGAGGACCTGATGGCAAATGTTAAATCCCCTCCCTGGTGCATTTGGCACCCTGTGAGGGATGCCACCCACCCACGGGAGACAGTTTGAGGGTGGAGAGACGGGCACCCACCACTCCCAGTTTCCAGAAGAAACTGAGGACCAGAGAGGGTGGGTGTGTTTCCTGAGGCTACTCAGGAATAACCCCACGCCTCCCAACTCCTGCCCAGGGCTCACTGGCTATCTGCCCCCAGCACCACCAGTGTGGGGCCTGGAGACTCAACTGGGAAGCCGTGGCTGCCCTGTCCCTCAGAGTGCCCAACCTGGGGGCATCAGGCAGCAAGTCCCGAGGACAACCCAAAGCACCTCTGCTCAGTTCAGCCTCCACTGCCCTCATCCCCCTTTACTTCAGCCCCGCAGGCCCCTTGTGGCCCCTGAGCCACGACCCCTCTTGCAGCTGGATCTTGGCTGTGCTGCTGCCCGTGGATCCTCGGGCCAGCTGACGTACCCCTCTCTGCCAAGCCGTCTGTCCCCCACTGGGCTGGCACATCCCTCTGCCCACTAGGTGTCCTTGCCCGTCTCCTGGTACCCCCGCCTGACCCCCTGCCCACCCCACAAGAGCCTGTTCCGCACGTGCTGGGGCGCACCCCTCTCCGAGGCCCACCCCTTGTGCTGGGCACGGATGGGCACCCTGGACTTGTGAGCAGCGCACGGGGGATGTCCCTGCTGGGTGTTCCTGCTTCTTGGGGCGAGCCCCGCAGGAGCTCCGCGTGCTGGCGTGACACATGCCCCCCACAGGAGAGCATGCGGGCTTACGCGGCCAACGTCTACACCTCGGTGGTGGCAGAGCTGACCCGCAGGCCGCAGCGCCGCTTCATTGCAGTGGAGCAGGAGTTCTTCCGGCTGTGGTGGGACGGCCTCGCCTCCGAGGAGCAGAAGCGCCAGGTACCGCCCGGGTGGCCGGGATCTCCAGGCGCCCCAGGGGAGGGGGCAGGCTCCCTCGTGGGTGCTGGCCCAGGCCTGGGCTGAGTCTGCGTGCACCACACCCCAGGGGCTGTGCAGATCAGGGCTCCTGGTCAGGGCCACGGCCAAGAAAGGGTGTTTCTTTCTTTCTTTTAGGGGTTTTTGTTTTCGGGGGTTGTTTGTTTTTTTTTTTTTTAATCTGGGCTTTCTGGATGTTCTCTGGCTCTGGCAGGGCGGGGCGTGTTCCCTGAGGCAGTGGCTGGTGCTGCGTGGCCACTCCTGAGCCTGCACCTCTCCCGTACG
The DNA here is from genome assembly GCF_902686455.1 of Sciurus vulgaris. NCBI lineage: Eukaryota > Metazoa > Chordata > Mammalia > Rodentia > Sciuridae > Sciurus > Sciurus vulgaris. The sequence goes on from NC_136469.1 coordinate 142,012,027, forward strand.
TGGTCGGCCTGTCTCAGCCCGTCTGGCCCCAGGGCACGGGGCTGGGTGGCCTTCATGAGGTCAGGACGGCAGCAGCCTCTTCACCAAGTGCAGAGAGCCAGGCCACCCTCTCCAGGACACAGACACCCAGATCGGTACTCAGGAGCTCGTTCTGTGTTCATAAGTCTCTTGAACGTGAACTTCAGAGAGGCTGAGCAGTTTGCCGAGAGGCGGATCAGGGAGTCCTCAGGCCTCACTGGAGGGGTGTCTCTTCAGCAGGCGGCCTGCCGTGTCACACGGCACCCAGCGTGTGATGGCCACTTGCCTTGTGCCAGGCCGTGGGGACCTTACCCCGCTTTCATACAGAGATGGCCCGGGTTCAGAGAGGACAGGCAGCAGGTCACTCAGCTTCTGAGTGACGGGTGAGGTTTGGAGCCAGGTGTGTCTGACTTGGGAGCTCACCAGGGACGCTTCACAGGTCTTTATGTGGACACTGCGCTCAGTGGCACATCTAACTCCTTAGAGGAATGTGACCTGCATGTCTTGGTGGAGACTTGGCGGGACACTCCTGGAAGCCCCCTGGAGGCAGGGACTTGGTCTCCCTCGGGGAGCACCCCAGGGCCTGCGCAGTGCAGCAGGCTCCCCTGAGTGAATGACCCACACAACTGTTCCTTAGAGGACCAACCAGCCCAGTCTCGGGCCCACACCTGCCCACATTCCTGGGATCATTCACCTTCCCATCCTCCCGTCCACTTGTTTATCCGAAAATATTGGTCAGCTATTTGTGAGACAAACCCAAATTCAGGGACTGTCTGCAAAATAACTAGTCTGTCATGCTCAGAGTTGTCAATTCCACAAGGAAAAAGGGAAGCCTGCGGAGCTGTTTGAAATTAAAGGGTCCACAAGAGAATGACAGTGTCCTGCAGTACGTTGTCCTGGGTTAGTCTTGCACCAGGAACAGGAACTCAGCGGAACAATGGGGAAAATTTGCATGAAGTCTGTGGATGAGCTAGTTGTGTTGTGTTAATGCTAAATTTCCTGATTTCCAGCGTTATGTTACAATTATCCCTGTTGGTTCTGAAGCCCACTGAAGGGGTCACCCTGGAAGGCATGCTATTCCTGAGCTATTTTGAGTGTTTCCAAAAACACACAGGAAGTACTGGAGCTGGAGCATTAAGGCAGAGAGGTCAAAGCCTGTGAGCATTGGTGAACTGGCCAGAGGATGTACCTTAACTCCTATGAGTCTTGCAAGTTTTTTTTTTTTGCACTGAGCGTTGAACCCCAGTGCCTTCTGCTGGCCAAGCAAGTGCCTTACCACTGAACCCCATCCCCAGCCCTTTCTTTATTTTATTTTGAGACAGAATCTCACTGCGTTGCCCAGGCGGGCTTCAAACATATAGTCCTCCTGCCTCAGCCTCCCAACTAACCCAGCTCTTACAACTTTTTGATAAGTTTGAAATTATTTTAAAACTAAAAGTGCATTTATAGATATAGGTAGAAATCTCAGATAGCAGCCATGGGCCAGGAGCTCTCTGGATGCAGCAGGCTCAGTGTAGACCAGGACAGTGTCCTACTTTTGTGGAAAACCAGGGTGAGGAATGTAATGAGGTGCTGCAGGCACGGCCTTCACAGATACAGCCAAGTTTAGGGCTTGAACCTGACTGTTTCTCTCTGCCCACTGGTGCCAAGGTCCACCAGCTCCTCGACAAAGGACGCCTGGAGTTTGTCCTTGGAGGCCAGGTCATGCATGATGAGGCCGTGACCCACCTTGATGACCAGATCCTACAGCTCACAGGTATGGCCACCCCAGCCTATACCCAGGGACTCCAGTGGGGCTAAGAGTTCTGGGCTGTGTCTACCCCTCAGTGGGAGACCCTGCCTAGTGGAACAGTGACTCATTAGTGCATCTTCATGCCTGTCCAAGCGAGTTGAGTGTCAAGGTTAAGAGCCTGGATTTGGGGGCTGGGGTTGTGGCTCAGTCGTAGAGTGCTTGCCTAGCTTGTGTGAGGCACTGGGTTTGATCCTCAGCACCACATAAAAATAAATGAATACAATAAAGACATTGTGTTCGTTTACAACAGAGAGAGAGAGAGAGAGAGAGCGCCTGGATTTTATAGTCACGTTGCATGGGTGCATCCTAACCCTATTCAGTCCCATCCCTGCGGCCTTAGGCATGGGGTGTAGCCTCATTATAACCCAATTCCTCATTGATAAGTTGAGTGTGATGGTAATGCCCACCTAAGAGGGTCATTATGACGATTCAGTTGGGATTATTCCCAGGAAGGACTTTAAGTGGAAAGTGCGGTCCTCTAGAATGCTCAGCTGACTTCACACCATCACCCCGGTTATCAGCACCATAGGACCATCATCCCCACCATCACCAGCATCACCAGCATCATCCTCATCCTCATCCTCATCCTCATCCTCATCCTCACCACCATAACTACCATCACCACCACCACAACTACCATCACCACCACCACAACTACCATCACCACCACCACAACTACCATCACCAATACCACCATAACTACCATCACCACCACCACAACTACCATCACCACCACCACAACTACCATCACCACCACCACCATAACTACCATCACCAACACCACCACAACTACCATCACCACCACCACCATAACTACCATCACCAACACCACCATAACTACCATCACCACCACCATAACTACCATCACCACCACCACAACTACCATCACCACCACCACAACTACCATCACCACCACCACCATAACTACCATCACCAACACCACCATAACTACCATCACCACCACCATAACTACCATCACCACCACCACAACTACCATCACCACCACCACAACTACCATCACCAATACCACCATAACTACCATCACCAACACCATAACTACCATCACCACCACCACAACTACCATCACCACCACCAGAACTACCATCACCACCACCACTGTAACTACCACTGCCATTACACCATCACCATCCTCATTCTCATCCTCACCATCACCAGCATCATCACCATTATCTTCACCTCAGTCATCACCATAACTACTATCACCACCACCATAACTACCATCACCCCCCCCATGATCACCACCACCACCACCATAATTGCCACCACCACCATCATCACTGTAACTACCACATCACCACCACCGCTGTCACCAGCATCATCCCATTACCTCCACCTCAGTCGTCACCATAACTACCATCACACCCACCTCCACCACTATCACCACCACTGTCATCACCACTATACTTGCTGCTATCACCACCATCACCATCTCATCCTCATCCTCACCCCACTATCGCGTCACCTCCATGACCACCACTGTCCCCGTACTCACGTCCACACCCACAGTTGCGGTGTAAGGCCCCCCAAAAAGGAAACCCCCCAACTCTGTCCCATGGATGGACGGCAACCCCAATCAACCGCAGGAGGCGTCACTTGATGCAAACCGCAAGAGGTGTTTATTCCAGCGCGCTGGGACCCAACTCCAGGAGTCGAGTCCCTAGCAGAAAATCTTGTAGGTTTATAAAGGCAGAAACACACATCGGGAGGGGTCACACATGAAAGGGGGAAAAGGGGGAACAAAGCTGCCAGGAAATTTCAAAGGGGGTCTGGGTATGCTGACAAAATGTTTCACAATGTTTTACAACAGGCTGTAGATTCTGGTCAATAGTTTCTGGTAATCCTACTGTTTGAGCACTATCTGGCTATCAGGCTCAATTTACTCTTTTACTCTCTGTTTGGGGCTGTTTCTTGGAACAGCTTTAAGGGCTTTGTTCCCATTACTGGGAGGGAAACCTTAGGGAGTTGAGATAAAACAGACAGCTTAAAAAAATGTCCATTCTTTCATTTCCCCATTTTCTTTTCTGGTAAGTTCTAATCATGGAACTTCTGTCTCTATATACTCTTCTCCAAAGCTATTTCCTTGGCGGAGGGACTGGTATTGTTGCCTGAGCATTAGTACCTATACAGCACTTACTCTTTCCCTGATGAAGGTGACTAGGTGATTTCAGGCAGGCAAGAGCCCAGGGGGTGGGCCACCAATTAGCAGCCCCTTGTTTGCAGTCCTTGATAAACAGTCCTTGATAAAGGCACGTAAATTTGGTAATCAATGGCCTCCGGAGATCCTTGACATTCCATTCTTCCAGGGGCAGTCTCCAACTTGCAGAGGCAGATGATTTTATGGCCATTTCCTCAATTTGACCTGATCCCCTATTTCTACACTAACTACCTGTTCCCAATTCTGGCTTCATTTTCCCCTCTAATTTCAGGAACTCCATGCTGCTGGGGAAGGAGGTCGATGACCGCTCTAGCTTCTTCGAGCTGGAAGTGGGTGGCGTGGGGCAAGCAGCTTGGAGTTCCTTTTCTAAAAATCGGGTCAATCAAGGGGTCCCAGGAAGAAGCCTGGTTGGGGAAGAGCAGTTTGTAAAGTCATCTGGGGGCGGCTGCTTCTATGATAGAAGAACAAAAAGACATAAGTACTGAAATGAGATTAGCACAAAGTAAATGTTGCAGCATCTGAAACATGCCACTGAGTATCATGAAAATGACAGAAGTTAATCTCTCACCAGGAGGTGAAAGAACTGAGAAATTGTTCCCATAACTAGGCCTAGCAAAGGCTGGAGAGAACAAGGCCTTTATTTGGGGACTTTAACATTGTCATAGATGGCCCCAGAAAATATAGTTAAGCTACTTAATGTCATCTGATTTTGTAAAATATCCCTTTATTGGTATAACCTGTGTTTAGTAGAGATCTCTATACTTCTGTTACTTAGAAATAGATAATCATACTAGCAAACATAGATTAAGTCTACCTGTGTAGCTTAGGAAGGTCTTAAACTGACTAAAAACTTCTGACTCTGGCAGTTTCTCTGATAGTTATCAGGCACATTTGCTGAAGAATCTTTCTTTCATTTGTAGCTTCCAGCCTTTATTCTAGTGGGCTAATACAAGTGTACATCTTAAGTTACATTTAATTATTATTTCCTTTAAATGCCCAAGAATGGCTATATTTTGGTTTTAACTGTTTTGCTGGGTATCTATGATCAAGTTGGTCAAATTGACCTGGTTCCTGTCTTGTTAAAGAGTCAGCTGAGTTCCCACAGGGGTCACTCGTACAGAACTTAAGAGCGGCTCCTTAGCTCCACCAGTGACTTTGATTAGGCAGGGTCTCTTGATGAGGTGACTTCCTTTAGAAACATCAAGGGATGTTTCCCCTTTTCCATGACCCTCCTCTGCAGCAGATGCACTGGATAATTTTTCATCCTCTAGTCTCAACAATCTCCTTGATCAGGAGGTTGTGTGACCCAGAGTTGCAACGCTCCTTAGAGAAGTTCTCTTACTCCCTGGGTTCAGGCTAACGTTGAGGGCAAGACCCAAATATGGACTTTTCTTGACCTCTGTATTTAACTCCAATTTCTAAGTTTGATCTTAATTATCCAGCAAGCCAGTCTCACCAGTCATAAATTAAGAGTAATGGGCTTTAACTTTAATGTTCATAACTTTACAGTTTTTTACCCTTTTATCTAACTGGAGTCTGCATTAGTACTGGAAGTTACCACTATCTATTCTATAGGTGATGGCTTATTATCACAAGTTACCTAGGTTGTTTGTTCTTGGAGCAGCTACTTCTGCAAAACATTAACAGGTAACAGTTTCACAAAATGAAATTAGCAAGAGTAAAAATATATTCAGCTTGTATAATAGCTATCTTGAATTTTGACTGAGAACCACATCATATCCCCTATTTGAGATCACAGTACTTTTACAACAAAAACCAATCTTTTGACTATAACTTTAAATAAGCTGAAGTCTGGCTTATTTTGGAGCTATTCTACACACAGTGAGGTGGGAGGCAGAGCCTTATCTCAGGTAAGGCGTGGCTCTTTACAGATCTTAAGTGTTCTAATTCTGATGTTGATCTTTGCTTCTTTTCCTTAAATACCATTAAGTAGTTTACATATACTGTTTCCTGAGTCTATATAAACTTTATAATTAACACAATTTAACATAGTATCTAAAACATGAATCAAAGAAAGGCTGAGAGAGCTTTTAACTTTCCTTTTGTGTGATTAAGTGGCAAAATGTTTTCATGTTTCTTTCATGTTTCACAATATTAACCTTTAAACAAATCAGACTCTAATGTTTAGAAATACATTTACATTTGAAATTCTTTATCCCAGTGTAAAAAGTAACAAATTTTACACATACCCTATTGATAGCAGGTCCTATAATAGAACATTAAATGATAGAAATAAATCCCCAATAAAATTGCTCTTTATAAGTTTAAGATTACCATTACAGACAAGTTTAATCTGGAGAATAGCAGAGCTTAATAAATTCCTTGCTTTAAAAACTTGTGGTCCTGAAAAATATGAACACATTTAATAACTAGTGACCATTTCACAAATACCTTGACACTTTTATCTTACCAAATTGAGTTTTTAAAGAGAAACGTATACTCTAACAAAGTACAATACTCTATAATAGTTGTTTAACCATAATTGTATACACCCCAATTTTTAAGACTAATTGTTCTAAAGAATAAAACTTAATAGACACAAAGAGTAAATTAGTGTTTCAAATCCTTGTCATTTTACCATGTCATTCTACCATATAGATTAAACTTTGGTTTATATCAGAACGTTAGTATTTCACCTTAGGAAAAACCTTCAATAGTTTTAGCTGTCTCACATACATATAACCAACTTAGTTACACACAAACTTGTTGAAACTTGCCCTTTACTTACACAGACTTTCTTAGCACTTACTTAGACCCTCATGTATTTCATCACACAAGCACTTTCTTACCCAGAAACATTTCCTTTCTCCTTTTACTAAATATATTTCCATACCCAGAACCTTTTATTTTCTCTTTCCTACTCGTTGACCCCTTTTTGTTCACATTCTGAAACAACTCTTATGAAATTTCTGAATTTAGATAAATTACTCTATTTTAATAAGATTAAATATTCTGTTGTTTATAGTACTCTAATTGAAACACAGTTGAAACTTTTGGGACCCTTTGTATATAGAATTGCACTTGTTAGGACATAACTCTTAGTAACCTTGTTTTTAGTTTAGTGATGACACAAAGCAAGTTTAAACCCTTTTATTTACCAACCTATGAAAACACCAATAATGTTTAAGTATGATACCCCATGGAATTTAAGGAGTTAAAAGTACTCGATGTTATTTAACAATTAGCATTTTAACTTTGTAAATTAATCAGATGTCTCTACAAACACATTAGAGTAATCCCATACATGTTAACTCTAATTCACTTATTCTGTAAAAAAAACCAAGATATCAGACAAGTGTCCTGAACAGTATTTGCTGTCTCTTCCCTGTTGAAGAAAAGTCCTAGAAACAATTGATATTAGACATTTTATTAACATCAATATTTTATTAGCTTGACCACCTAGAGACTTGCAAGTTATTTTCAAAGACATTTTACTCTTATTAGTTTACCCAATTTGAACCTTTTTTAAATCACGTGAATTAAAAGTATCTGGATCCATTTTTAAATCTTAATTTTAGGAGCGCTCAGTTTTGATACAGACAAAACATGACATCAGACAGCACAACATACAAATAACACAAAATCAAGCCCTTGTAACTTTATAGGTGAATCTCCATTGCAGTGTAACAGATGTTCAAAAACTCTAGTTGAATAAAAAATAGAACTGATCAAAAAATCATGAGCTCAAAAAAAACATATAATTAAAAATATAGCATTTACTTTGCTGGAGTTTTAAAGACTCTTTTTACCTTTTCTTTCCCTGGGTTTGAGACCGGTCTCCTACTGAGCCTTTAGGCTTCTTTTATTTATATTTCAATGTAAGCCTTGACTGAGATCTGGAAGGATCTAACAGGTTTTAACAGAAACTCTGTGTCTAAGGCATTTTAGCCACCTCATCAGGACAGGTTGGATGTTAAAATTATGAGACCTTATTTTTCATTACTTTTGAGACTGAAGCTACTTTGCTAAGTTACCCTTCAGGGCTGTCGGGAGGGGGAGTCCAGAGAAGGAACCTTTGGGGTCCACTCGATAGTAGCCCGGGCTGAGAACCCCCCAGTTGTTCCAACCCTTCCTCCACCTTGTCCGCCACAAACACACAACAGAACCAGATACAGACGGGCGCCAATCTCTGATCCACCAATTGAACCCCATCAGCGCCCTTACCGACGGAGACTACCAGGCGTCCCTGGCTCTCCTTCCACCCTTAGGGCGTCCCCCAGGGCTGCAACCTGTGGCCCCCCAGGCACGTCTGCCGGCCACTGTTCGGCCACTCTCACGAGTCACCGAACGGCTGCCACCGAAACCGAAAGCGCGCTCACAGAACCAGACCAACTAACAAAACACAAGACAAAGACAGACAACTTCGGGGTACCCCTTCTTACCTCCAAGGTCGACTCCGCGGATGAGGGGGGGGCCATCTTATCCCGGACGAGCCCCCAAATGTAAGGCCCCCCAAAAAGGAAACCCCCCAACTCTGTCCCATGGATGGACGGCAACCCCAATCAACCGCAGGAGGCGTCACTTGATGCAAACCGCAAGAGGTGTTTATTCCAGCGCGCTGGGACCCAACTCCAGGAGTCGAGTCCCTAGCAGAAAATCTTGTAGGTTTATAAAGGCAGAAACCACACATCGGGAGGGGTCACACATGAAAGGGGGAAAAGGGGGAACAAAGCTGCCAGGAAATTTCAAAGGGGGTCTGGGTTTGCTGACAAAATGTTTCACAATGTTTTACAACAGGCTGTAGATTCTGGTCAATAGTTTCTGGTAATCCTACTGTTTGAGCACTATCTGGCTATCAGGCTCAATTTACTCTTTTACTCTCTGTTTGGGGCTGTTTCTTGGAACAGCTTTAAGGGCTTTGTTCCCATTACTGGGAGGGAAACCTTAGGGAGTTGAGATAAAACAGACAGCTTAAAAAAATGTCCATTCTTTCAGCGGTGGCACATCATGCTGCAGGCTGTGAGTCATGCCCACCACGGGCCATGCTCCTCAGGTGTGTTGGAGTGAAGGTGCTGGCCACCCTCACTGCCTCAGGTTCCTTTGGCCCCTTTTTTTGCCCACGTTGACCCTGCTGCAAAGTGGGCCCCAGAAGGGAAGAGCGAGATGAGCAGGTGGCCATCCCCAACCTGAACTGGTCTTCTGGATGGAGCTCCTGGCCCCTGCCAGAGCTGGGGTGGGAGGCCCCTCCACCAGGACCTGTCCTGCTGCCGCTGGGCTCACTGGTCCTGCCTTCCCTCTCCTGTCCTTTGCCCTCATGTCAACACCACTACCTTAGTTTTTGAGGTGACTTTTCTATCAAGGGGGAGCATTTGTTCCCAGCATCACCGTGGTTAGGAAAAGTCGGAGGTGGGCAGCAGCGTCCCCTGGGACAGACGCTTTCGGCCCCCTCCCTAGGCAGCGGCTCCCCAGCAGATTCTCAGCAGGGGCCTGGAAAAGTGGCAGGTGCCAGCAGGAGCCACCCACCCTGAGAGGGCCTGAGGAGGCGGGGCACCGCCAGGCGGAGTGGAGGGAGGAAGGCGTCCAGGCAGGAGCGAAGCGGGCCTGCTGTCCTGGACCTCTCCCGTGCCCAGCCCCAGCAGTGCCCCGCTCTCCTGTGCTGTTGGAGCGTCTGCTCCCTCAGCTCTCCCGCTTCTCCCCCGCAGTACAGGAAGCACCCTGAACAATGCCGAGCATCTGCAGGTCTGTGCAGCCCAGGGCGCAGTGGACGTCCAACCTCCCATCCTCCCTGGGTCTCTGCCCTCCACACGTGGCAGGGCCTCTCCACTTGGTCATTTACTAGTGAGATACCGGTTCAGCTGCTCCAGTGGAGACGAAGTGACGGTGGCCCCAGCCAGCAGAACTCCTTTCTCTCCTGGAGAAGAGCCTGCAGTTGCAGACTGTGCCGGGCAGTCAGTGGCTCGGGATCCAGGCGGCTCTGCCGTCCCCAGGGCACCTGCACAGTCGAAGCTGGCTCACCCTCTGCGATGTCACTCTAGCAAGGCGGAGGAGGGGAATGGGGGGGGGGCAGCTTCCTGGCAGAGGTGACCCAGACCTGCCAGCGCCCCTTCTGCTCATGTTCCCACTGGCCAGAACTTAGTCACGAGGGTCTGTCACTGCAGGGGAGGCTGGTGTGTGAAGCCCGTCGTTTCTGCTCCTGTTCCATTGAACAGAACTTAGTCGCGTGTTCTCTGCTAGCTGCAGGGAAGCTGGGGAGCCGTTGGCCAGGTGTTAAGAAGTGGCTTTCACCGTCTGCAGGGGAGCCTGGCAGTGTAGTCGTTGGGTGGGTGACCGTGTGCCCTGCCTTGACTCAGAGGGTGTGTACACTTCCGTCACTAAAAGGGGAGATACTTCAGGGACGTTCAGCAGTGTCGTTCATCGATCGCCTCTTCCTTGATGTGTCAGGGATGCCTTCTGTTGGAGGGCCAGAAAACCTGAGGTACAGTGACTTGAGTCTTAAGGACGTTAACTGTTTGCTGATGAGCTGGGGACAGCTTGGAGAGTGGTTTGAGAACTGGCCAGGCAGCGCCTCCATGTCTGTGGTTCTCTCGTCCTTACCCTCACGGTCACAATATGGCTACTATGGCTCCAGGCATCATGTTGCCACCCTTCTGCACTCAAAGGAAGAACTTGAAAGACTGTGTGATTGAGGTGGGAAACCTTCCCTGAAGCCCAGCAGGGTTGACCCTCACGTGTTGCTGGCTGTAGCCGAGCCCCTGCTATTAAAAGGCACACGGAGGCGCGTTGAAACTGAGGAGTCGCTTTGTGCAGACATCAGTCCCTGAACCAGGCACCGCCATACTGTGAGTGGCTCAGTGCCGAGGGCCGCGTGGGGAGAACTCTCCTCAGAAGATCCTGGAAGCAAGCCACAGGGGAATGTGGGGCGCCCTGATCAGAGTCCGCTCACCGAGTCTGCCCTGGTTTCTTACGAGATCCCCGGGGCGCTAGCACTGCCGCAGCCAATGGCCTCCCGCGTCCTTATTTAAGGGCCCCCACCGCTGGCTGCCCACAGACAGAAAGCCAGTGTCCGGCTCAGACCCCCATAGGTCCTCGCAGCTGGAGTCCCCAGAGGAGGGACCCATGAGAGAAGGCAGAGTGACTGGTAGCGGGTGCCCTGCCCTCACACTTGGCTCGCTTCTGTGTTTGTTGGAAGTGAGCCCCCAGGTCCCGCCACAGGGCTCCCCTCACCTCCAGGGAGCAGCCGTGTGGACGCCTTTTGGCCCCCACCCCCTTAGACAAGGTCCCTTCAGGCCGCATCGGGGACGTCCCACCGGCACCAGAGCTTCGTCCAAGCTCACGGACAGATCCCGCAGGCACCCGGCTGCCACCGGGCGGCCTGGAGGACAGCGGGCTAGGCCAGTCACAAAGGCAAACACTGAGGGCCCCACTCAGGAGGTGCCCGGAGCCCTCAGGTCCACAGGGACAGAAAGCAGAATGGCGGTCTTCAGGGACAGGAGATGAGGTTTCCTGTCAGCCGTGCAGGACGGACGGCGGTGACGCTGCCAGGCCCTGGGCACTCCCTCCGTGGACCCTGCTTGGCCCTGGGCACTCCCTCCGTGGGCCTTGCTTGGCCTGGCAGCAAGCCTGGTGAGTGGGGCGTGAGGCCCGCCATGCCGGCCGCCAGCGAGGCGATTCTCTCTTTGCAGAAGGACACGGGTTTCTCTACGAAACCTTTGGGATCCGGCCGCAGTTCTCCTGGCACGTCGACCCATTCGGCGCCTCGGCCACCACCCCCACCCTGTTTGCCCTGGCGGGCTTCAACGCCCACCTCATCTCCCGGATCGACTACGACCTGAAGGACGCCATGCAGGAGGCCCAGGTGCGTGGTGCCACATGCCGTCACCCCTGCTTTAGTGCAGCTCCGTGAGCCACTGCCACGGGCCAGACCAACGCGAGGGGCGCGTTGCCACGACGGCCTGCGAGGCGCTCACCGCCTTCTCCAGGGCTGCCTCTTCCTGCTTGCCTAGCCCACCTGGGCACCTCCAGTCCAGAGACCCCTGCCTCCCCTCAGCAGGGCCTGGGGCTGGCCGAGGCCTTAGCGCCCCTGCAGGGACCCAGCGAAGCACACTCAGGAAGCAGAGGAGGAGAGGCGTGCTCAGCTGGCGCGCAGCAGAGGCCTCCTGGGCTGGAGGCAGCGTACCAGTGGACAGGCAGACCTCCCTGGGCAGGGGGCTCGGGGGCACGGGCTCCACTCTCCCTCCCTCCGTTAGCTCACGGCAGCCTGGGAGGTGGCCTGCTGTGTGCTGGGGCTGCGGGAGTGAAGTCCGGGCTGCCGCTTGGACAGCAGACATCTGGCCCAGGTTGCAGGAGCAGCTGCCACAGGCCCCTCCCCTGGCTTGTCGAAGACTGTTTTCTTCCTGTGTCTCTGCTGCACGTCCAAATGTCCCCTTGTATAAGGGCTCCAGTCCTACTCCATTGTGTCCACCTTAACGACCTCATTCTAACACAATTATCTCCATTAAGACCCTGCTTACAATTAAGGTCACACTCTCAGGGACTGGGGGCTGGACTTCAGCATAACTATTCAACCCATGACAGATGGGTAGAATCATTATACCCATTTCACAGATGGGGAAGCCGAGGCCCAAAAGGCCAACGTGTCCTTCCCGGGATCCCCTAGAGAGCGGTGGTAGAGCTGACCACAGGAGGAGATGCAGGCTCCAGGGGGCAGGAGAAGGAACATTTCACAGAAGCCGCCGCACAGGGGTCGTCAGGCCCCTCCTGAGCACCGAGAGCCCGGCCCACGTCAGAGGCTTTCACTGTACACGACCCTGAGTGCTGGTCTGGGGCTTCAGGCCTCATGTGTGGACCCCAGGCCAGCACCTAACAGAACTAGAACTTTACAGCTGCTGCGTAGCCCTGAGTACTTCCTCAGAACCCTTGAGAAGTAGACAGCGTGCTCGCGAGAGGTGACGCGCCTGTGCCTGGGAGTGTCCCCATGCAGTTGGGACGAGCATCCCCGAGGTCTGGGCAGAGAGAAGCCTGAGAGAAGCAGGGAGGGTGAAGGAGCAGCTGCTGGCGGCGGACCCACAGCCACGTGGCTCGGGAGTGGCCTGTGGACCTGACAGAGGCGGCAGAGGGGCGTGGAGGGCGCCGGCTGCCCTGGCCTCACTGCTGCCTGTGGACCTGCAGGGGCTGCAGTTTGTGTGGCGAGGGTCCAAGAGCCTCTCGGCGCAGCAGCAGATCTTCACGCACATCATGGACCAGTTCAGCTACTGCACTCCCTCGCACCTCTCCTTCTCCAGCAGGTAGGCCTCCCACGGCCTCCAGACCCGCCTGTCTGGCCCCCGCAGGTGGCAGCGCCGTCTTGAGCGTTTCCACTTGTGGACCCCAGGTCCCAGCTCGGTGTCAGTGCCCTGCCCAGCCACCCCGGAGCCCAAGGCACAGGGAGATCCGTGAAACTCCTCCCGCCATTGTTCGCCACTGACGCGCCTTCATCTTGGACTTCTGTGTTGATTTTGATTTTTTCTAAGTTTTGCATTGATATATCATTTGTCTTGACGGCCGAGATTTTGGGTCCCCATTAAGAGTGAACAGACGAATGCGTTGTGTCATCATGGTGGGGAGCAGGGGCTGCTGGCTCCTCCTGCGCTGGAGCAGGCCAGGCTGTGGGCGCTGGTGACCAGCCTGGTGCCTGGAGCCCCATTGGGCAAACCTCTCCTCCCGCTCTGCTCTCTGCCCCCCGCAGGTCCGGGTTTTACTGGAATGGTGTGGCTGTCTTTCCAGAGCCACCTCCCGATGGGGTGTATCCCAACATGAGTGAGCCTGTCACCCCAGCCAACATTGACCTCTACGCCAAGGAGCTGGTGGCCAACGTGAAGCAGCGGGCCGCCTGGTTCCGGACACCCTACGTCCTCTGGCCCTGGGTAAGACAGGATCCTGGGCCTGATGTCGTCCTAGACCAGGGCCTGCTGTGTGGAGTCCAGCCTCCATGCCCAGGACCGGCGCCAGCTTGCACCAGGCCCTGTCCTCCTTCCCCGTGGACCTCAGGCCCTCAGCCTTCCAGCTCCTCCTCCACCCTGCATTCACCCCAGCCCGCCTGACAGAACCCTGCAGCTGTGCAGCCCCTGCTCCTGCCCACGCAGCATCGGGGGTCAAGGCCCGGGCCTATCCGTCCTGCTTGACCTCCAGTTCCCTCTGTAAAATGGGAATAATAACAGTACCTGCTGCACAGTCTCCATCCAAGAGGCAGTGCCAGACAGGGCACCATACCGTTGTCACTGGCCTTTATTGAGCACCTACTGTGTGCCAGGCACTGTTCTATGGGCACTTTTGTCTCATCTGTCCAGTTTGCACCACTGAACCTAGAAGGCAGACATTGCTGCCGTCCCGTTTTGCAGTTGAGGGAACTGAGGCTCAGAAAGGTCAAGAACTTGTCCTGAGGCCACACAGCTCTTTAGCAGGGCAGCTGGGGTCAGATTTCGTGTCAGGCTGCCTGTGGCTGCCTTTCCTGAAGGCGCATAAGGCAGCGTGAGCCCTGGCTCTGGTCAGCACTGTTGGTAGCTACCACATTACGGTTGGCCGTGTCGGTGAGTAGCACTACTGTGGGCCTCAGACACCCAGGGGTGCCAGCTGTGGGAGCCTGTAGCCCTGTTGGCTCCAGGGAGGCAGCACAGCCCACCTTCCTGGCGAGGTCTCTGCCCTGAGGGCCGAGCACTGCTCCCGTGTCCCCTGCAGGGATGCGACAAGCAGTTCTTCAACGCCTCAGTGCAGTTCTCCAACATGGACCCGCTGCTGGACCACATCAACAGCCTGTCCCAGGAGCTGGGCGTCTCGGTGCAGTACGCCACGCTGAGCGATTACTTCCGCACCCTGCACGCCCTCAACGTCTCCTGGCCCGTCTACAACCACCATGACTTCCTGCCCTATTCCTCAGGTACTAGCCCTGCGGCCTGGGGTAGCAGTTCAGTGCCAGGGCGGCCACAGGACGTCCACACACCTCAGTGCCCACAGGGGTGCCAGACAGGCCCTGGGCGGGGCACTGAGGCAGGCTGGCCCACCTGCTTCCCCCACACGGCCTGGCTCCCTGGCTCAGCTCCCACCCCGCCCACACCCAGAAGTGTGCCACCTCTGCCCTTGCAGTGCCCCTGCAGGGGGCACACTCCCCACCCGCTCTTCCTGCCTGAGCCCTGCATACACCTCCTCAGGCATCCTTTCCTCCAGACACTAAGTCTGGGTTAGGGGACTCCAAGGGTCCCAACAGCCCCAGGCTTGCTTCTTTTAATTGCTTCATCACTGTCAGGGGGACCTGGCCTCCTCTGCATCATGCATGTGTGCTCAGGCCCAGAACTGGCCGGCCACCGTGCAACCTAAGACGCTCTCCTCCCTGGCTGTGAAGTCCTGAAGCCTCCCTGCAGCAAAACAGGGACACTTCGCTCTCATGCTTGTAACAATTGAATGAGACAAGAGCTGTTAGCCTCCCACCCAGCACACAGGGAGGGCTCAGCAGAGGGAGCCGTGAGTAATCACGCTCACACCAGAGTCGGAGATGAAACTAGATTCTCCGCTTCAGCCCGCGGATACTCTGTGTGAGCTGCAGGCCTCTGCAGCGGAGAAAGCCTGTTGTCACGTTAGCAGCTATTCGGGCGGGCGCCTGCCAGTGTCGGCTCTGAGATCAGAGCCACGAAGCCGGTTCTTCTCCACTACCGCGGCGTGAGGTGCTGCGCCTCTTAGTGGCAGGCCATGTTCCATGCTGCAGCAGACCCAGCAGTTCACCATCAATTTCTTCTTTCCGTGTTCTTGTCTAGACAATTCAATAAATGAAATCCACAGATGAGGATGAGTGAGTGTCAGAGTAGCGTTTATTAGAGCCCAAAGTAAAAAGACAGAGCTCTCTTAGGGCAAGAGGGGACCCAATAGGGGTTGCCGCTCGGGTGTCCTAGTCCAGGGGTTTATATAGCAGTTGGATCAAAGCTGTTGGTCCAGATCTTGCTGATGGGGATTTGGAAAAGTACCAGTGCTATTGGTCAGTCCCATTCGGGTCTGCCCTACGTTCATTTTCTTGCTGCTCTTGAAGAAGGGGGAGGTTGAGGTCAGCAGGTCATGGGTACTCGGGTTCAAGGCTGCAACGCTGTGTGCGGCGGGCTTCTGCATGGGTCCAAGCCTGGCTTGCCTCAGCCCTGGTCCACTGCTCCTCAGGCCCACACCAGCACCGCAGGCTCCAAGCAGCTGCAGCCCCTGCTCACCAGCCACACTCTGGCCCACCCGTCCACTGCTCTAGAACGAGGACTTGGCTTCAGTGCCACCACTAGCCCCTTGTGCCAGGTTAGGAACGTGACCCTGCTTTAGAGGCTGCTTCACGGCCTGCAGGGGTACAGCAGAGCTGCTAGCTAGCATGAGCACCCTGTCCAGACTGGCCCCACACCCCGCACCTCACCCTCACCCCATGTGCACCCTACTCGTGGCTCCCTGCAGGGCTCCTCTGCCTAGCTTGGGACAGTAGAAATTGCTCTCTCCAGTCTACTCCCAGACCCTGCCTCGGGCCTCCACAGGGGGACGGCTTTGACCAAATGCTGCCATCTATAACATTTGTTGCATACGATGTCACAGCCTTCCAAGGGCCTTGTGGTCCTGTGCACAGTTGGAGCAGCCCAGGCAGGCTGGGTAGGAAGGTGGCTGGGCCACATGAGGGAGGACAGCTCAGGGACCAAACGCAGTCCTTCCTCCCAGCAAGCCTTGCCTAGCACTGACTTCCATGCTCAGACTGACTGATTCAAGAGGCTGCTTTGGAAAGGAGACAGGAAAGGAGAGGCATTCCCACAGCTCTCTGGCTGTCCAGCCAGGGAGCTGAGGAAACCTGGGGGCATCCACTGGCTGAGTGGCCACCATGCGGCCTGGGCACCTTGAGCTAGGCCTATCAGGGGCCTCCCAGCCACATGAGAGGCAAGGGCTGGCCCTGGGCAGTGATTCCCAGCACACCTGGGTTTGCATCACAACTCCCAGCATGGGCTGTTGCTCCAGCAAGTGAAGACACCTCTTGAGCTCTGAGGTTGTCATTGGTAAAGTGATGTTTCTGCAGGACTAGGGGAGATACCCACGCAAAAGCTCACTGGTGGCCAGCTCCCTTCTCCCCATTTCTTTCTCTTTCAAAGAAAACACAGATGGACTCTGGCTGCAGGGCACCTGGCTGCTGCCCAGTCATCCATGACCTGGGTTAGGCCTGCCCCTCTGGGCCTCCGTCTCAGGCTGCGTGGTGATGGGGTGGGCTGCATGGCTGTCAGGACCCTCTGGTTTGCACCAAGCTATTGAGGGGTACAGCTACACGTGGGGAGGGTGTGGGCATGTCTACAATTGAGGTGGGCAGAAATGATGTGGGCGGGGTGGTGTGGGTGTGGCTATCATTGTGGGTGGGGATAATGTGGGAGTGGCTACTGGGGAAATGGGTGTGGATATGTTCTGTGGGCGGGGATACCTCAATACGGGGGCGGTTGGAGAGAAGCAGGAGGGTGTGGGGGCGTGGCTAGCAGTGAGGTGGGCGTGGCCACGTCAAAGCCATTTGCCCTGATTAGTGCTTGAGCAGCGAAGTTGCTGATCAGGAATCCTGGCCCCCAGCCCTCAGCCCCAGGCACTCATCAGTTTCCCGTGGAGCTCTGGGGAACCTGTCTATCTGACTCCACAGTCTGTGGCCTTTCCTCAGGGTCATGTGGCCACCCACCAGGGGCTGGCCCAGGTCTGTGGGAAAGAGAAGGGAAGAAGCACAGGGCAAACCAGGGTATCTGCGAGGAGGCAGAGAGCTCAGGGAACCGTGAACCACCTTCTGAGACAGCCTGCCGGGGTGCTTGGCCTTGCCTCCTCTGGGGCCTGGCCGCACCCCTTTGTCTGGAATCCTGACACCAGCCACCTGGATGGCTAGGCTCCCACACCACCCCATCCACCCTCCCTGGGTGCTGGAGGGACCCTGCTGAAGTGCAGGCCTATCCCAGGACTCCCGGTGGCACAGAGTCTCACAAAGCCCTCTGCCAGCACTCAAGGCCCTCCTGGGCTGTGTCCTGCCCAGCTGACCCCTCATCTCACTCTCTTCCTTCCCCGAGGTTTCCCAGGTGTGCTCTTGTCACTGATCTTGGTACTCCAGCACCCTGTCCCCAGCCTGCCCTGACACTCCTGCCCTGCCCCAGCCTCTGTCCAGGACTCCCTGAGCAGCTCTCAGTCTGGCTTGGGGAAGAGCCCGGACTGGGAGCCACAGTCTGGGGTCACCAGCTGCCCCGGTTGCCTAGGCAACCCAGGCACACCTGCCTCCCTGATCCCAGCTTCCTCAGCTTGTCAGAGCAAGGACTTAGTGGGCTTCACAGGACAGGGACTTCACACTCACCATCTGCCCTGGTCTCCCAGATCCATTTGCGACCTGGACGGGCTTCTACACCTCGCGCAGTGTGCTCAAGGGGATGGCCCGGCGCGCCAGTGCCTTGCTGTATGCCGGGGAGTCCATGTTCACACGCTACCTGTGGCCAGTGCCCCATGGGACTCTGGACCCTGTCTGGGCCCTGCAGCAGCTCCAGCAGCTCCGCTGGGCCGTCTCGGAGGTAATGCCATGCTTCTCGGCCACGGAAGTGGGACTGTGACCCTGTCCTAGCAAATCCTCCTTGCCCAGGCTCTCAGGGACCCACTTTACAGATGAGAAAAGCCATAGTCCCCTGTCACTGCGTTGTGCACCATGAAGCTGGACCCAGGCTGGGCACAAGGTCCCCTGGCACCCAGCTGGTGGCTTCATTAAGCTTCGAATCTGCTTTTTTCAAGAGGAATAAAGGACAGAGTAGAATGGCAGTCGTGTCAGCCAGTCCTGCCGCACTGTGAGGTCAGCGAGAACATCTGAGAGGTGGCGGGCTATCGTGACAGTAGGCTTCACCCACTTGGCACTGTGGCTGTCCCTGGCCTTCCCTGTCCACGTGTCCACAGATAGGAAGAGTGAGGCCCAGGGGGCCTTGTAGCATGTCCATGGTCACCCATCCACAAAAGGGCCACACTGGACGTGGCTTCTTTAGTTACCCGAAGGGAACAGCTGGCAGAGCTGGTCACGTGCTGGGAAGAAGACGACTGCCCTTAAAGTCCACCAGAGCAGCAGGCCAGAGCCCCCACTTCCCTTCTGTAGGACACAGCCCTGCCCCTGCCTCGGCGCAGAGGTGCATAAATGTCACGTTGTGTGAAGTGTGCCTGGAACAGACCAGCTACACACAGGGCAGGACAGAGCACAGTCCAGCTGAGTCCTTTCCAGAAGTCTCTCTGCCCAAGATGGAGAACTTGGTCAGGAAATGTGGGCAAGTTCTTCAGTCTCCTGCCTCGGTTTCCTCTTCTGTAAGATGGGAGGGATGCCCACCTTCCCACTGGCACAAGACCCAGCCCCTTACAGGTGCCTGGCAGGGGCAGGCCCTGATCCCCTTCTTCCTCCAATCTGACTCGGGGTGCCACAGGTCCAGCACCACGATGCCATCACCGGAACAGAGTCCCCCAAGGTGAGAGACATGTACGTGGAGCACCTGGCCACGGGGATGCTGGGAGTGCGCAAGCTGATGTCCTCTATTGCCCTGGACAGGCTCCAGCTTACAGTGGTAGCCCGGGCAGCTGACACAGGTAAGCCGGCCCCCACAGGGAGCCGAGGCCGCACTCTGAGGAAAAGCCCAGAAGGGGTGGAGGGGGCCTGAATGACTAAGTTTCACTCTGAGTCCGCAGCCCCTGCGAACCCGACTGGTGGCGTGACCTTGACCTCAGCAGTGGCTGCAGTGCACCAAGCCTTGGTTTCTTCATCCAAGGGATGAGGAAGGGCTGATGCAATTGGAAAAGGGACTAAGCAGATAAGCCTTGAGGAGTATTTTGAGCACTTACTCAGCTCAGTATGTCTCTCGTGTGTATGTAGTTATGACGTCTTGCCAGATCTCTGTAAGACAGGACCTGAGGGTCCTCAGAGCTGGGAAACGGAGATGGGTTATTTACTAGCTCAGGGCCACAGAGGTAGGAAGGAGCAGCATGGGGTCAGAACCTTAACCCATGCTGCCCCACCTTACAGGGAAGACACCAGTGTCCTTGGCCCCATCTTGGTTCCCAGCACCCGCCTGAGCTCAGCTGGGCTGCAGATCACTTCCTGGGGGCTGTGGGACCTGCCTCCTGTTCACAAGGTTTCACGTGTGTACGGTGACCAGTGTACCGATTCACCCAGGACTAGGGGTTTCAAACCAGAAAAGTCCGGGGTAATGGGGACAAGCTGGTCTCCCTACATAGATATGAGGCTTTCTTATCCCCCGCCCCAGACCTCACTGTGGTCACGCTGCACTTCTTGATACTCCCCCAACCTTCCCTCTGCCCCTGTGGTGTCTGGGCCCTGCTCTCCTCCAGCCCTGCCCTTGCCCTTCCCACCTGCAGATCTGGAAGGCTCGGGGGACCAGGACTGGCATGGACAAGGCCCCACACTGGGGGCATCCGTGCTGGGAGAGAGGCACAGACAGGCCTCTGTGAGCTGGGCTTTGACGTCACTGCTAGGTAGCACAGTTGACAGGCTGCCACTCCAGTGCCCCCCAGACACTCACAGGAGAGAAGACAGAAGGCTGCCCCAGCAGAGGGAGGGAGACCACAGAGCGGGTGGAGTGTTCAGGGACCCAGGAACTTCCAGCACAGGAGATGGCAGGATGGAACAGTCGGGAGGCCAGACTGTTCAGTGCAGGGCCCTCAGATGCCAGGCCAGGCTCCAGAGAATTCTGTTTCCTCACAATGACAAGTACTCAAAGCTTTGGTCCAGGCCTTGGAAAATGGGTCACTGTGGGCCAGCGACTATACTTCTCTGGTCTGTTTCCTCATCAGTAAAGTGGGTGGAAAAGGAGAGATTGTGAGGCAGTGAACCCTCAGCCACCAGAGGGACACTCCTGGTCAGGGTCTGTGCTGAGCCACATTGGCCAAGCTGTTCACCTGCTTCTCCCTGGGGTCTCGGAGGGCTGGGTCTCACCTGCCTGTTTCCCATGTACCCAGAGCACCCAGAGATGTGGAATGAGCCAGGGGGCAGCCCGAGGCCTGCTGGGTACTCCGCCTCAGTCTACAACCCCCTGGCCTGGACCGTCACCACCATCATCACCCTGACTGTCCACTACCCCAGAGTCAGCGTCACAGACGAAATGGGCCGCCCGGTGCCCGCACAGGTATGGACATGGGACCCTGCAGGAGGCATTTGCAGCTGGCCGCTTGCTGATGATCTGTGTCCCACTTGCACATGCAGAAAGGCCTGGGTCTTAAAGGGGGTTACCAGAGCTGCCCCTGCCACCCACCCACACGTCCTACACGACGTGCCATCTGTGCCTCCTTCCACTGCCTGGAGCTGCCCTGGTCCAGAAGCCCTCCCATCCAGCCTGCCTGGGGAGGAAGCAGAGGGGCTGACATCACCCAGCCACTCCACACTCTCCAACTCCCAGGGCCCTGGTGAGTGGGGCCCAACCCACCAAGGGACATAGATGCAGTTATGGTGTGGAGGGTGGTTCAGGAGCAAGTGGAGGGTCCCTGAGGAGGAAGGGACGGTTGGAGCAGACTGAGCACTTGCTACCCCCGTGCCACCCCACCAAGTGCAGGGCCCCTGGAGAGGCTCTGCTCTCAGCAGGAATTCCTGGAGCTCCTGCCGCCTGTCAGACCCTTTCTAGGTGCAGGAACACTGATAACCAAGGGACAGAATCCCTGCTGTCTGTCAGGGGCTCACATCCTAGTGGGTGGGACAGGGGAGAAGGAAAATAAGACGCGAAGAGCATGTGGCCAGTGGTAGCTGTGGGGGGAAGCGATGCAGGTGCCTGGGCTGGGGCCCCTCTGCCTGGGGTGGCCCGGGGCATGTCCCTGCAGGATCAGGTGAATCGTCTGGGGTAAAGGCCAGGCCAATCCTGGGCTTGCTACTTGCCCCCAGGAGGCCTCCCCGGGGGCTTGGGAACTGCATGCCTCAGCTGCAGAGCAGGCTGGGTGATCCCAGCCCAAGCCCTTTACTCATGGCTCTTGAAAAGGGGTCAGTGAATCAAGGACAAGTTGTTGGGGCAGGAAAAAGATTGATTCACGATGCCTGGAAAAGAGAAGATGGCCAGCTGGCGTGCTCACAAAACCCAGTTCCCCTCAGCAAGTGTCCAGCAAGGCGAGGGGAGGGGCTAAGGACAGGAGAGGACCTCTGGCTGGAGAAGGAGGTGCCTGGGTGGTGGCCTGCTCATCATGAGGGCCTGGAGACCCTGGAAATGTCAGTTACTGCTGCCTTGGTGTCTTCTGCCTTGAAGTGGGGGAGGTCAGTCGCTTTCAGGCGTATGGGCCTGGGCTACCAGACCTGGACGGTGCGCCTTCAGTGAGCACCCGGCACAGGCAGAGCTGAGCAGGAACCTGACCCAGGGTTACGGCCACAAAGGAGGCAGAGCAGCCTGAGGGCAGAGCGGCCAGGCTTTCCCACCCTGTTCCAGCTGCCCACCAGACGCTTCACAGGCCCCAAGTGAAGGGTCAGCACCTTCAGCAAAAGCAGGCTTGGAGCCCTGAGAGGTCACCTAGGCAGCCATTATCATCAGGGGAGATGAATAATGAATAGTTCAACTGTTTGACCTCCAGAATGAGTGATTTGTAAAGTCAGCTAAAAGCAAGCTAAGCCAGGGGGCTTTTCCAGGGGCTCAGAGGACCCCTTCAACACCCCCACCCCAGTCAGTTACCTTGGAGCTGGGCAGAGGCCAGGAGGGTTGACCTGAAAGGAGGTGGTTCTCCGTGGAGACGAGCATGGGGATTGGCCCTTCCCAGGAAGTGGGGGCTGCATCTTGCTGGGACTGAGGACCCCCTTCCCGAGGTAGAGCTGAGGAGTCTTAAACGCTCCCCTGGTGCTGTGGTAGATGGTGGGGACAGGAGTGGGTTTGGGGACATCCGGGCTATTGCCAGGGAGGGTCTGTGGCAGCTCTCACCATGCAGAGGCCACAGGGAAGGGAGAGCAAGAGGCCGAGTCCTTGGAAGAGAACAGGTGGAGCCTGGTGGCCTGGACAGTGGCTGTGGGTGGAGCTAGAAGGGCCACAGCAGGGTGCTGGCTGGGGAAGGCAGAGGGGAGCAGGCAGGGCGGAGGGGTGGCTGTGAGCGCAGCCACAGACTTCCAGGGGAGGCATCTAGCAGGAAGCTGCATGTGTGGGTCTCAGGTTCCAGGACAGGTCAGAGGTCAAGGTCAGATCATCATTCACTCGGCAGATAGAGGACTGAGGAGCTGGGGGATGACCCTGAGTAAGAGAAGCCCCAGGCATCTGAGAGCCAGCCGCCTTCGGCCACCGAAGGATCTCCAGGGGCCAGTATATTTTGTGGTGGTCCCAGGGGATAAAGCCAAAACCAAGGGAGGACAGGGGAGAGCTCAGCATGGTCCAAGAGATGAGAAGACACCACTGCCTCAGGGGGCGGGGAGCACGCCTTCCAGAAGGGGCTAGCCAGGGGTCACCCGTGGAACAAGCATCCTCCCGCCCCGAAGTCCACCTCCACTCCATCCACTGATTGCAGATCCAGAACTCGACAAAGGACCTCTCCGCGTATGACCTGCTTATTCTGAGCATCATCCCGGGACTCAGTTACCGGCACTACAGGGTCATGCCCACTTCAGAGGCCCAGGAGGCTACCACCATGGCCAGCACGCTCCGGTTTAAGCGCAAGCTGAGGAGACACACCAGCCCACAGAGAAGGCGCCTTGTGTCTGTGGTGAACGACTGCTATGCTGTGCTGTTCGACCAGGACACCAACCTGATGCACAGCATCTGGGAGAGGTGAGGCACAGCCATTGCTGGTCTGCAGCAGAAGTGCAGCTAGGGCCCAGACACCGCAGGTCCCCTGGCCCTTTCTGGTGTCTCCATTGGCTCACCTGCCTGAGAGAAGGACCGAATGGCAGTGAGGCCTCTTCCTGCTCTTGTGATCTTTAATTCAAGGAGTATGAGTCTAGGTCAAGGTAAAAAAACGCCTTTCTTATGGCTTCTAATTCCAAACCTGTTACCCAGAGACAAAAAGGGCATTGAGGGAATCACCCTGGGAAAAAAATATGTTCGCATAATCCACTTTTTAAAACTTAGAATCTCTGTTCAGGAAATAGTCACACTCTCTTCAGAACATGAAGTGTGTTGGTCAGGTTTTCATTGCTATGACAAAATACTTGAGAAAAACCACTTAGAGGAGGAAAGACTTGTTTTGGCTCACGAGTCAAAGTCAGAGGCTTTGGTCCATAGTGGGCCAGCTCCATTGCTTTGGGCCTGAGACGAGGCAGAGTATCACAGCGGAAGGGCGTGGCCGAGGAAGGGCACTCAGTTCATGGCAGCCAGTCAGCAGAGAGAGGGGGAAGGGGAGGGACCGGGTACAAGATATAGTCCCCAAAGATGCCCCTCAGGACCCACTCTTCAGCCACATCCCACCTCCTGCAGTTTCCACCACTTCCCAAGAGTCCATGCGTTGACCCGTTGGGTTGGTCCATTAATACGGTTCCAGCCCTCGTGAGCAATCACTTGCCCAGATTCCTGCCTCTGAACATTGCTATATTGGAGACCAAGCCTTGAACACACGAGCCTTTGGGGGACCTTTAAATTCAAACTTCAGCAGGAAGGGACCCCACGCACCTGCTTCATACCCACCACACGTCTGCTCACACCTGGACCCCCCCTTGCCGCCATCATGCTCAGCCCTGTTCTCATCAGCCCCTGACCATTCTTACTTGGAGGGGCATCTGTGCTGGTGAGTGTTGGTGGGGTTCAGGGCGAAGGCTCTGTCAGCAGCTCTCCACTGCCCCTTCCCAGATGTGGGCAGCTGGAGCAGCCGACAGCAGACAGCAGGCAGCAGGGGCGAGGCAGGCGGGGCCCAGCAGGAGTGGAGCAAGGCCAGGCTGGGAGCGGTGGGGTCTGCACATTCCCCACCTCGCGCGGTCCGCCTGCCCCTCTCAGACACCCTCTGCGGTGCAGCCCCACTTGCTGTCCCCTTTGTCCAACCCACAGGTGTCACACACATAGGCCTCCTCCCACCCTTGCATTTTCCAGGACCAGAGCTCACGCCACGCCGTCCTGTGCCTGGCCACCTGTCTCTCCCTTGCTTTTGAACACTGGTGAGCACAGGGGTGTTCTTGTTAGACTCCCGAAGCCCAGCAGCCTAGCCTTGCAGAACCAGCACCTGCCACCTGCTCAGAGGAGGAGCGAGGGAGCTGGGAGGCTCAGAGGAGCTGCTGCAGAGATGGAAGTCATTCCTTTTTCTCCTCTTCATGGGGTCTCAGTGGGACCCTTCTTAGCATGCCTCCTTTTGCTTCCTTTCCCACGCCACAGAAACCCCACAGTGGGCAGAGCCGTGCAGTTCATCCCCTGCCCACGGCAAGGCCAAGCCCAGTTACAAATAACACGCAAGCACGTCATTGATTAGGCTACATGTAGATTTGCAATTAAAATATACATCTGTAAGATCCTGGGACCCCTCCCCACTCTGCCCACATCCTCCATCCTAACCAGAACACCCTAAGGAGTGGGCACGGAATTTGGAGTCAGAGCTCACTTTGAACACCCACTGGCCTACTTCCAAATGCACCATCTTGGGCAAGCAATGGCACATGGCCCAGCCTGTGTGCCTCCATGTGTCTTGGAGTGAAACAGGTTAACAGTTCACGTCCCTGGGTGGGGCCTTGGGGTCAGGAGAATTTAACCAGGTGACAGAAAGCCCTGCATGTGAGATGTGACATGGGGTCAGTAAATATGGTGTCCTGCTGGACAGCTGAGGGTCAGCATGACAGAAATCCCTTCCTGTACTGGCGCTGCTCCCAGACCCTGCTGGCCTCCTGGATGGCCCCCGCCCCACCTCTGTGAAGCTGTGCTCTGAGGCCTGAAGCGCAGCCCACAGAGACCCGCTGGCTCTGGGTGGGGTCTTTACGTGGACCTCACTGTGTCCTGGTGACCACTACACAGCCTCCTCACAGTGGTTCTCCTCGCTCTGGGCTCTTGGCTGCATCTGGATAGGGGCTGTCAGCCTGGCTCCAGACCCTGTGCAGGACAGGGGTGCTGTTTTCTCTTGCTCTCGCTGCAGACAAAGCAACCGGACGGTGCACATGACCCAGGAGTTTCTGGAGTACCACGTTAACGGCGACGTGAAGCGGGGCCCCATCTCTGACAACTACATGTTCACTGCCAACAAGACCGCAGTGCCCGCCTGGAAAGCCGTGGGGATGGAGATCGTGAGGGGCAAGCTGACGACCGAGATCCGGCAGTACTTCTACAGGTGCCTCCCGGCCGGTGCCCACCACTGGGTGCCTGGGAATGCCCATGGACTAGTGATGAGTGAGCGAGAGGCTGTCAGTGCCCAGACCTTGGCATTTGGTGGTTGCAGCATCTCTGGGTGTGCTTTTGCATGTGCCGATCATTTGGCTGGACACAGCTCCGAGCCCAGGAGAGGGGCTCCTAGGGCCAGGCCCACACGGCAGCTCCGTGGCTTCAGGGATCCGGGCTCCTCCCGTTGCATTTCTCAGTGTCCCAGGTGGTGCTGTTGTGCACGCGGCCCTAGGAGGCCCCCCTCTACCCAGCCGCCAGCAGGAAGGAGGGGAGTGGGGGCTCCGCGGCTTTACCTCCCACACCCGCTTCTCCTCCAGGAGCGCCACGGCCCGGGCTCACACCTTCGCGATCCACTCCCGCCTCGCCCACGTGCCTCCAGGCCCGGACAGAGAGCTGCTCTGTCACCGGATAGAGCAGCAGTACCGAGTGGGCCCCCTGGAGCTGAACCGAGAGGCCATCCTGAGGACCAGCAGTGACATAAATAACCAGAAGCTCCTCTATTCAGACAACAATGGCTACCAGATGCAGCGGAGGCCCTACCAGGCCTTTGTGAACAACATCATCGCCCGGGTAACCCTGTTGCCACACGCTGCACCCGTCACGCTCTGCCTGACCCCTTAAGCAGCTGAGGCCTCTGGAGAGAGTTCCTTTAATCCCCCTTGCCCCAGGCCTGCCTACACAGGGGTGAGGGCACAGGCTGCCAGTCAGATTGCGTCTGGATTCTGGTGCTGCCACATATGCATGAGAGATGTTGCTATCTACCTGTTTCCTCTTCTGAAAAATCAGTGCTTTGTCAGTGGGTTGTTTTGAGGGTTGGTGCATTGATGTGTCTTGAGGGCCTGGAGCCATATTAGCTGGGCCACGTGGTTAGGGAGCATCAGGGCAGAGAGCTGAACCCCCGTGCACTGACCTCCAGGTCAAGGCACCTCCCCTGTGTGCTGCTGAGCCATGGGGGCTGGTCGGTGGCCTAGGTCACTTCACCGAGTCTCCCATGGTGCTTACCTTGCAGAATTACTTCCCCATGGTGCAGTCGGCCTTCATTGAGGACAGCAAAAGCAGGCTTGTGCTGCTGTCGGACCGCGCACACGGCATCTCCAGCCAGGGCAACGGGCAGGTGGAGGTAGGAGAGGTGGCCTGTCCTTCCACAGCCCTCAGGGCTGCTCAAGAGCACTCACAGGACAAGGAGGCCCTCTCATCACCCCCTCCCACAGGTCATGCTCCATCGACGGCTGTGGAACAACCTGGCCTGGAACCTGAACTACAACCTCACGCTGAACGACACCTCGATTGTCTACCCAGTGCTCTGGCTCCTGCTGGGGCCCCACTCAGTCACCACTGCACTGCGCCCAAGGATTGCACTGGCCCTGCAGCACAGGCCCGTCGTGCTGGTCAGAGAGCTGGCCAACAGAGGGGTGCCCATTCCTAGTACGCATCACTTCTGTCCCCGAACATGGCATTGGGCCAGCCTGGCCTCGGGAGGGACTCATGCCCTCAGGGATCTGGGCAGCTCAGGGGCAGGAAGGGACCTCAGGGACCGAGGGCAAACAGCGGCCCACTCGAGGTTACCCTGCTGGTAAGCACAAAGCTAGGGCTGGCAGCTGTTCCACTGTACACCTCCCCCTTGTGTCCTCTCCTCCATTGTCTCCTGATGTGTCTGACTGTCTTAATGTGACCCTGTCACCATGTCACTTCAGGCCCTAGGGCCCAGCATTTAAAAGATAGGTTTTGTCTGAGTGTGGGTCTCCAGGTCAGGAACCTGCATGAGGCATGCTCTCCAGGTGAGAGTGCCTCTAGGCCACAGCCTCGCCTGCAAGGCTGTGCTCAACCTCCGCGGAGGATCTGTAGGTTAGCCACCGTGCAGTTCCGTGTCTTCATTAACACAACGGAAGGTGAGAGACGTTAGACAAGGATCATACTGAAGAGGGTCCTTGGATCAGGCTTTAAGAAGTAAAGACCCAGCCACAATCTGGCCCTGTCCTCAGAATCCTGGAACTATTCTCCTGCCCACTCGCACAGGTGTCGATAGGCTGTGCTTGCAAGTGCTTCCTCCTTCAGTTCAAGGCCAGAACCTTCCAGGGCCTCTGCAGTCAGGCGGGCTGTTACCCGCTCTTGCAGCGTGCACTTACTGAGCACCTACGGTGTGCTCCAGGCTGTGGGTAGGTCCGATGCAGCCCTGTCCAGGAGTTTTCTCAGGGCAGGAGGAGGGACGTGCCGTCAGGGCTGCTGCCTTGTGTTTGGAGCACAAGCTGGAGGTCAGGCACCACTCCAGGGACATAGCTGGGGTTCTGTACCTGGAGACAGCAGACACTGAAGGGGCAGCTGCTGGGGCAGAGCCTGGGCAAGCTCCTTAATTAATTCATGGCTTCCTTTCTGGACTACCTCTGACCTGTGCACCCAGCTCTCACTAGTTCCCTTGCTTCCAAGTCCCAGGACAGGGTTCTGATTGCCCTAGCAGTGACGGTGATTCCTGCCTAGGGACGGGGGCCTTTGCTACAGAGGAGATGTGGTGTGCCTGAGGAAGCCCTGTCCTGCCTGCCCCACTCTGGTCTCTGTTGGTGCAAAGGAGAGAATAGCAACTTGAAGTGGCTGAGCCACAGGGGAACGTTCTCTGAGGCCCACATAACCTCAGGAAGGCAGGGGTGTTGTGGGCCTTCAGGCCAGGCGCTGCATGAAGCTATCCCCCAGCCCCTGTCACTGTCTGAGCAGCCTTTGTCCTCCCAGCCGGGACATGCCGTAAAAGCTCCTGGCTGTGCTCAGAGAGCACCTGTTCCCTTGCTCCCGTGGTAGTCTGCTTTCCATCACGGCAACAAAATCCCTGAGAAAATCAATTTCAAGGAGAAAAGGTCATCTTGGCTCTGGTTTCAGAGGTTCTAGTCCCTGGTTGCTTGTCCCTGTTGCTTTTGGGCAGCACAACACATAATGTCTGGAGGCTGAGGTGGAGGATGTCAGCTCACCTCATGGAGGCTGGGAAATAGAAGAGGGGCTGGGGTTCAGCATCCCCATCAAGGGCCTGCTGCAGTGAGTTCCCTCCCTCCCTCCCAAGAGCACAAGCTGGTGACCAGGCCTTCAACACATGGCCTTTGGGGACATACAGGTTCCACAGCACCACCCCGATTCCCATCTCAAGTGCAGCTGGCCCACTTCTGATGGTCCTGCTCGGGTGAGGTGGCCCAGGCCTGGACCAGTCTGTGAGGCCTGGGGTACAAAGCTGGCAGCTTGAGTGGCCTCCAGGCAGCGCAGACAGCAGGACAGGGAGGAACTGGCTTCCCAGACCTGGAGTAGAAGGCAGAGCTGCCTGGAGCTCTCCGGACTCAGTCTCGTCTGTCTGAACGGCAGGGCTAGGGACCCTGAAGAGCCGCCCTGAGCTCTGTGGCCCCAGCATTTGGGTTTGAGGGAGGACCTGCGGGAGCACGGGCAAGGCGTGGAGAAGCCGGGGCGCCAGGACCAGCAGGCCGGCTGACCGGCGTGGGCCCACACGGGGGAGGGGGGGTGGTGAGTGCTGGGCTGAGAGGGCCAGGGGAACGCCACGGGGGAGTTGTGAATGCCTGGAGGAGGAGCTGGTCCTGAGACCCCCTCCTCTTTCTCTGCCTGCCTGCAGGATCTGCCCCAAAGCTGCCAGGACCCCTGGAGCAGGAGGCTGTGACACTGCCCCCAAACCTGCACCTGCAGATCCTGAGCATCCCTGGCTGGAACTACAGCACAGTCCACGCCAGGCACATGCGCAATCTTCAGAAAGGTGAGGCAGCCACCAGCGGGTGCAGACCCACTCTTCTCCAAGACTGCCAGGCCCCTCAGCCCATCGCCAGACAGAGGCTCACCTCAGACTCTCACCGCTCTGTGGGGTCACTGGTCCCTTATCTGGGGCGAGACCCACAGAGACAGCTATCCTCATCCTGCCCAACCCTCAGGGCTACACAGGATCCATCTTCCAGAAAGTGGCCAGGTCCCAAAATGGTGTGGCTGGTCCTGGCCTGGAGCCCATTTGCCCAGCTTGCTGGGTGACTCTGGCCATTCCCCACCTGTCTGAAGGCCTTGGTCCATCCCCATTTGCTATTTGAGGGAACCAGGTAGCTGCAACTGCCTGTAAAGTGGGCTCCTACAGCACCCCGCTGTCCAGGGCAGGAGGTGGGGGTTGCTGTATGACTCTGGAACTCAGATTCTTAGCCGCTGCACCAAGAGCATACGTAAAAGCCATTTTACAAACTTCTTAGATTTGGGGCAGCCATTCCTACAGGCATGTCTAAAACCCAGCAAGCTCTGAGCCCCGAGATGAGCTTTGTCGGATCTCAATACCTCAGCTCCAACTCAAAGTCTGACTCAGCAGCAGGGTGGCCGCAGGGCTTGGCTCCATGAGCCGGGGTCTCTTAGTCAGCTGGGCCCTCTTCCCAGGGCCTTGGACTCAGGCTTGACCTGAGCCTTGCTCCTCTCATCTGCAAGACATGAGCGTCAGCAAGAGAGCCTCCCTGTGGGGGGCGGCCAGGGTGGACTCGAGATCCCTGGACGCTGCGGCGAACAAGACCACCGTATCAGTCAGGGTGACCAGGTAGTGCTGTGGTAGCAAGGAGCCCCCAGCTCTCCTGACTTGGTGCAGCATGAATTCATTGCTTCCCCATGTTCCATGGGGGTCAGTGGAAGGCCCTTCTCACTGACATAGAGGTATTATTATAGCACCTGCCTCCTCATCACTGTGGTGGGAAAAGTGACAGCTTGCTCCCACCACTCTGGGTGGTGTGGCTGCACCTTGCCTCAGGGGTAGGGCAGGAAAGGATGGCAGCACGTGAGGACAGCCCAGTGATGACCTCAGTGGGAATGAGGACGCTGGCCTCCGCCCCTGAGTGACAGCCAGGAGACCTGGATTGGCTCAGGCTGGCCTGGAGTCCTCCCTTCCCTGCACTCCAGCTGCATGGCCCTGGGCAAGGGGCTGCTCTCCGAGCCTTGGCTGCTTCTGTGAAGTGGGGACCAAGCTGCTACCTCTCAGGGAGGCTTGAGGATGTGGAATCAGTCAAGTGTGAAGCACCTGGGACAGACGAGGGCCTTGAGGTTGGCTACTGGGGGTCCTCACTGCCACCTCTGTGCTTAAAGGCCACCAAAGGGAGGCCCAAGCAGACCTGCATCGTGTCCTGCTACGGCTACACCACCTGTATGAGGTGGGGGAGGACCCAGCCCTGTCTCAGCCAGTGACTGTGGATCTGAAGGTAACTGCCCCCTTGCCCTTCCCCTCAGACCACTGTGGCAGGCCTCCCCAGGAAAGTCTTAGGCCCTGAGTGAGGACCCCCATGGGCTCACCCCACCTGCTCCTCCCTGAAGGCCTCTGGGCTTTGTCAGTTATCCTAGCAGGTCGTCCGTCGCTTCCTTACATGATCTTTTACAGCACAGACACCATCTGCATAATCAGAAACCAAGCAGATGGTGGCAGACTTCCTTTGAAGATGACCTAGAGGGTCCAGGGGTGACCACCCCCCAGCCTCTCCCCTCGTCTGTCAGGCCAAAAGGCTGTGGAGAGGTTCTGCAGCAAGGATGTGTGCCCGAGCACCTGGCGCCCGAAGACTCCCAGTCCACACGGGCACCACCTGCCCCTCCCAGGCTGATGATCCCTGCCTTGCAGAGTCAAGAGCTGAAGCAGGCGTGTCTAGCAAGGCACGGCCACCCCTACTGCTGCTCTGGCTCTCTACTCTGCTCCAATCTGGAATGTCTGTGGGGCCAACCTCTCACTCTGCTCCTGTCCCTGCAGGCCATACTGAGGGGGCTGGGGCCCGTGGTAGTGGTCAAGGAGCGCTCACTCACAGGGACCTGGGATGCACATTCGCTGCAGCGCTGGAGCTGGAGGACGAAGACTGGCCACCAGAGAGGTGTGGGAACCCCTGCCTTAGTTCCATCTAGGTCCCTGCCAGGCTCGGGAGCTGGACAGACCCGTGCAGATCCAGCCATCTGCCCTCGTGACTGGGGGGCCTCAAGGGCCCTTTCCCCTCTGAATCTGCAGCCTCCCTGATCTACCAGAATAGGTCAAGAAAGGCTTGGATCAGTCTCCACATGCAGGCACACACATGAGCGTGTGTGTGAAAGAGAGAGAGAGAGAGAAACGCACACATACACAGACTGCGTGTCCTGGGCAAGAGCCCCGAGCTCCTGAGTGTGCCCCAGGGGTTCTGCCAGAGTTGACCCTGTTGTCGTGGCCATTCTGTGCCCCACTCTGCTTCCCAGTAGCTCCCGCGGGCCAGGCAGCTTTGTGCCTCTGACTTTGCCATCTCTTCCCCCCACCTTAGAAGGCGCCTGTCCTTGCTTTCTGACAACCCCTGCTGGCCTCCCCCCTCCCCCGGCTGGGCGGTGGCTCTGCTGCTCTCTTGGTCCCAAGTGCTTCCTCTGTCCTGGGCATCTCCTCTTGTCCACTGTACACAGCATGGTGCCACATGCAGAGTGGACATTGAGTCTTTGGTGGGGAGGATGGGTTCGCCCCCCAGTGGCCAGGTTCCACCAGACGGCCCCAGTTAGAAAGCCTGCGGGCGCTGAGTACAACACCCTGTGGGGAAACCTGCCCACAGGTCAGGACCAGCCTGATGACACACTCCACTGTGGGCCACGCCTCAGGAGAGGGAGAGGTGGGGAGACCCACTGTGTGAGGACAGGCAGGCACAGGCAGCCAAGGACCATTGTCACCATGTGAGCCACCACAGATGCAGGCAGCCGCAGGTTGTGGGGGAGTCTAGGAAGAAGTGCCGGGCTGGACACACTCTGTGCTCCCCCAGGCCCTTTCACCTCTCCCTCAAGACTGAAAAAAGGCTCCACGGTCACTGTCCACCCCAAGGAGATCCGCACGTTCTTCATCGATTTTCAGCAGCAGTGAGGTAGATGGCCCTGGTTGCACGACGGCCCAGCCCGGACTTCCTGTGATGGAGCAGGCCCACAGAAGAGCGGTGAACAGGGCCTGGGGTCGGGGAACGAGCTGTGAGCCCACAGGCTGGCGGCAGAAAATGGTCCCATCTGGGATTTTCTCTCTTATTTTTTTTAATAAAATTTATATTACAAAGTCAGTTCTCCCTCCAGTGCTCAAGCCAGCCCCTGCCTCTCATTCACACACGAAGGATGTTTTCTTTCTTTCTTTTAATTTCTTTTGTTTTTTAAATAACCTTTATTTAAAAAAAAAAAAAAAAAAAAAGGTTGCATGCATTATAGGAAATGGAAAATCCCAAAGAACAAAGTCATCCACATGCACGAGTGGCTTACAGCTGCGTGTCCTTCCAGGCCCAACACACACCACGTGCGGTTTCATGTGGTCAAGCTGGCAGTGCATGTCTTGCCTCCCTACAATGTGAATATTTACCAACTCAACATACCAAAGCTACAGATTTTGATAACCAAGAATACGCTTTGCAAATTCAGTCCAGGGAAAAAAATGTAATCTTGCCTTTCTCAGGAACAAAAATTTACAAAAGACAAAAAATGGCAAAGACCTTGAGATAAAAGGACTGGCAGAGCTACAGTGACATACTGCATGGCATCACACTCCACTGAAGATGAGGTGCACATCAGGGCACAGGAGGCGCAGTTTCAAGGAAGTTCACTGCTTCATCTACACTGTTGACATGTCAGCAAGGTCGGTGCCACTGACCTGCTTGACATCCCAGAGTGCAGCCAGAGCGCTGCCCACAGGGCCAGGGTGGACCTCAGGGGCAGAGCACTCACCTGGCTGGGTGCCACCCCAGCACCAAAGAAGAAGAAAAAAAGTAAACCCGGACACACCTGCGCACACCTCTCC
This sequence comes from Sciurus vulgaris, assembly GCF_902686455.1. NCBI lineage: Eukaryota > Metazoa > Chordata > Mammalia > Rodentia > Sciuridae > Sciurus > Sciurus vulgaris. The sequence goes on from NC_136469.1 coordinate 142,045,995, forward strand.
CTGGGCATGTCCTTCCACCCTCTGGTGCTGCCCACTGAACAAGTCCTGACGCGGGCTGCCCAGAGCTGGCCAAACAATTCCATATCCGAGGCATATCTCTTCCATCAACCGTGACAGATATGTACAAATCAGCTAACCCACTCGCTCACTTTTTACCACGTGTCAGTGCAGGACATCCACAAAACCTAGATGCTTCAAAATAAAGAACCACCTGGGTCCACAACAATCACAGGTAGTTTATATCAAAGCACCAGACCTTCGGGTACAATCTAAAACCAGCTGTGAGCTGCAGAGGTCCCAGCAAGGACCCCTCCACACCTTGCCCTGCTCCCCTTTGACCATTCGTTCCAGCCATGGAGCATGGCACTAGTCTAGCTCCCAGAGGCAGTTGACAAGGCCACTTCCAGGAGACAGCCCTTCCTAACAACCAACCTAAGGACCTTTGTACAGGGATTACGTCACCACCTCTACTTTAAGCATACCTGGGGCATCACGACTTATTTATGCTTGAGTACCACATTGACAGATGGCTAGACCATTGCGGGCCTCTGCATCCTGCCCCCTGCTCCGCCGACCACCACCCAGGACGGCCCACTCTCCAGCACCTCAGAGAGTTCACAATTCCCAGTGCAACACTCCTGTAAAACCACAGAACACCTGCAAAGGGGCTTGACGTAGCCCACTTCCACCACGCGCTGTGGCCTTCTCAACATTTAGAAAGACCACAGGCTTCCACTGGGGCCATGGGTGTCCCGCTGGGCAGAGGTACAGAATAAACTGCACACGCAGCGAGGTTGTAATCTGAAGTGGCTTCTGCGAAGGAGCACTCCCTCCTGGGTCAGCCAGTGGCTGGGTGCGGGCGTCTGTGATGCTTACGGGGTTCTAACAAGCTCCCTCGGGTGCACAAGTGAGTTCAGGAAGAGCCCTGGGCTCTGAACACACAGTGCTCTTGGTGTGCTGTCATGCACTGGCCGTTTCCTGAACATCTAGAAGGACCAGACACACTCATCCCTTATTACAGTGTTCACAGCAAAGCAAAGCAGCACAGGACACGGAGGGCTGCTCCTCCCGCCAGCCACGGATATCAGGCTCCTTGGGCCTCTTCTCCCAGACCCACGCACAAATGAGGGGGCATGGCCATTTTCCCCCAAACGATGTTTCCTGTGAATTTTAGCAAGATATCTACAAAATATGTTGTTACTGCCTCTGCTTTTAAGAGGTGCCAGGCACTTCAGAACACTAGAAAGATCAGATGATTGAAAGGAGTACCCAGCTCTGTCAATCACACATATGGCAGTGAAGAACAGCTCGCACACCGTGCTCACAGGAGAATGTCCTCTGGGTATGACGGGCACAGGCCCTTCTCTTTATTCGCAGGCCTTCTAATGCGTGCGGCTCCTGGTGTGGCCTCCAAAGGAGGTCAGATGGATCCATTTCACTTCCATGGGGTTGGAGGGGTAGCCTGGTGGTAGAGCCCGACATGCACAAAGCCCGGGGTTGTTATCCCTAGCACCAAAAAAAATTGTTGGAGAATGCCGTCGAAGTGGGCTGGGTTGCCTGTCACTAGAAAATGTTAACGAAGTTCAGAGGACAGCATGAAACCAAACTCCATTTCTAGGCAGACTGCGATTAAGTCAGAAATCAGTAAAGCACGAACGTCGCCGAGGCGGGGGAGGAGGACGTTCGAGAGCGCGAGGAAGGGAGGCGGGCCGGCCCGAGGGGACCGCGCAGCCCCCAGCCGAGCCGCCGCCCCACCGCCCGCCTGACACGTGCCACCGCGCTGCGGAGCGCGACCCGAAGCCGCCCGGGAGGGGACGAGCACCAAGGGGAACCTGAGCAAAGGCACGGGCAGCCGGGAGGACGCCAAGCGCGTGGATGAAACGTGCGGAAACAGCCTTTGGGACCTTGTGGAGCAGCGTGAGAAGGAGAGCGGGCTGAGCTCCGAGGAGCTCTGCCCCGTGCACGGACGGTGCTTTTGCTAAGCGTGGAGACGCTCCGCGAGGTTGTCACCGCGCAGCTCACGAACGAGGCGCGAGCAGACGTACCAGATTCGCGGAATAACAACCTTCAAACACCACACCAAGCGTGGAATGGTCATCACACAGCTATGGTGACGACTGGAGACATACTGATGTATATGGACCGCGTGTATGTGCAACAGAAGAACCTAGAGAATGTCTGCAATTTGGGATTGATTATTTTTGGAGATAAGTTGGGGGTCGTCTTCGGCAAACACATGACCTATTGCACATGACCGCAAGAGGGCGGAAAGGAGAAGTGGTAGACAGGCGCAGTAAGAAATGCTTGCCAGATGCTAATGAGTTTAGGTCTTGAGGGAAGACCTGGCTATGAAGAAGATTTTGAGGCTCCGTTTTTGGAAATGTCTGCAGAATTTTTTAAGATGGATTGCCAGGAATTTTTAGCAGAAAACAGTGCTTCAGTATATATAAAGGAAGCAAAAGCTAGAATTAATGAAGAAATAGACGTGTGATGCACTCACTGCCTTGGCAAATTAACCGAAGAGCCCATGGTAAAGGTAGTTGAGAGAGAACTCATTTCCAAGCACATGAAGACTATAGTAAAAATGGAGAATTCTGGGCTAGTACGTATGTAGAAAAATGGAAAGACAGAAGACCTTGCTTGCATGTACAAGTTATTTTAGTCGTGTGCCAAATGGTTTGAAGATGATGTGTGAATGTATGAGTTCTTACTTTCAGGAGCAAGGTAGAGCCCTTGTTTCTGAAGAAGGAGAAGGAAAGAATCCAGTTGACTATATTCAAGGCTTATTGGACCTGAAGAGTAGATTTGATCGCTTCCTTCAGGAATCATTCGATAATGACAGGCTCTTTAAACAGACCATTGCTGGTGATTTAGAGTATTTTCTCAACCTCAACTCCAGGTCTCCTGAATACCTCTCATTATTTATTGATGATAAGCTGAAAAAGGGAGTCAAACAGCTAAGAGAACAAGAAGTAGAAACAGTATTGGATAAGGCAGTGGTCCTTTTTAGGTTTACGCAAGAAAAAGATGTATTTGAACGTTATTATAAACAACACCTGGCACGGAGAGTTCTCACAAATAAAAGTGTTTCTGATGACTCTGGAAAAAAATATGATATCTAAATTAAAGACTGAATGTGGATGTCAGTTCACTTCAAAACTGGAAGGAATGTTCAGGGACATGAGCGTCTCAAACACAACAATGGATGAATTCAGGCAACATCTACGGGCAACTGGGGTATCTGTAGGTGGTGTTGATCTCACAGTCCGGGTGCTTACGACTGGATATTGGCCCACTCAGTCAGCCACACCAAAGTGCAACATCCCACCAGCACCAAGACGTGCTTTTGAGATATTTGAGAGGTTCTACTTAGCCAAGCACAGTGGTTGACAGTTTGCGCTCTAGCATCATGGGCTCTGCAGATCTCAATGCCACCTTTTATGGTCCAGTTAAAAAGGAAGATGGATCTGAAGTTGGTGTTGAAGGTGCACAAGTAACGGGCTCAAATACATGGAAGCATATATTGCAAGTTTCCACTTTCCAGATGACCACATGAATGCTCTTTGATAAAAGAGAAAAGTACACATTTGAGGAAATTCAACGACAGACAGATATCCCTGAAAGAAAGCTGGCAAGAGCCCTGCAGTCCCTCGCCTGTGGCAAACCAACACAGTGGGTTCTTACAAAAGAGCCCAAGTCAAAGGAAGTAGAAAATGGTCACATATTTTCAGTTATTGATCAGTTCACATCCAAACTACAGAGAGTCAAGATTCAAACAGTTGCTGCCAAACAAGGTGAATCAAACTCAGAAAGAAACAAGGCAGAAAGTAGATGATGACAGAAAACATGAGATAGAAGCTGCTACAGTGCGGTCATAAAATCTAGAAAGAAGGTGCAGCACGATGTTTTAGCAGCAAAGGTGACTCAGCAATTAAAGTCCAATTACTAAGAAACGCATTGAAGGACGTATTGAGAGAGAATATTTGGCACGAACACCTAAGGATCGCAAACTATACACATATGTAGCATAAAATGTGTTCAGAAATTTGATTTATTCTTGGACTGTACTCATCACATCTTTTAAATCATTAATATTAAGACGACCATCTCATATTAAATTACAGTACGTGTTCTAGACCATTCAGATCGAGCCTCTATTCCCTTTGAGAGTTTTCAACATCAGTTGATTGAGCTGCAGGCTTTACAACATTTATCCCTGTAGATCACCTTTACAGTTCCTCGGGAAAATGTGAATGTGCTGCATTTTGTTTTCAATACCGTATAAAAACAGGAAAAAATAAAACAAAACTTTAGAAAATAAAAAAAAAGAGCATAAACAGCTCTCAGGTGGTTGAAAAACATTTTTAAAAGTTCTAATAATTTATGGATAAAAAATTACCATGGGAATAAGTGCACCTAGAAATAAATAATAATGAAAATGCAAAAACAAATGTAGGGTGAGGGGATTGGGGATACATCTCAGGGTCCAGCACTTGTCCAGCATGTGTGAGGCCCTGGGTTCCATCCCTAGTACCATGAAAGAAAACAAAAAAGGAAAAGGAAATGTTGTGTGATACAGCTGAAGTCATACCTGATGAGAACCTGAGATCTTAAATGTTAATCAGAAACAACAGCATTCATGAGTTTCACCGGAGAAGTCAAATAAACCAAATAAAGTAAGAAAGAAGGAGATATTAAAGAACAGAAACCACTAACAGAGAAAATAAAGAAATGCTGGCGATCTGGTCCCTACTGAACATCGGCCACCTGGTATTTTATGCCCAGCATGAAAGTACCTGGCTGAGGGGACCCACCTCATCTCATCCCAGAGAAGAGGCAACGTTTCTCAGTTCACTGGCAGGGTGTGAGCCATCTGCCCCTCATCCCGCTTTAAATCAGCTTTCTATTTTAGAGTAGGTTTAGGTTTGCAGCAAAACCAAGCCGCAAGCACAGAGTTCCTACACCACCACCGACATCTCTGAGCAGAGCACAGCATTTGTACAATCAATGAAACTATGCTGCCACACCCTTGTCACCCAGCCTTGCCTTCACCTTAGGGTTCACTCTTGGTGGTACACATTCTGTGGGTTCAGACACGTGTCCACCACGATAGTCTTGTACACAGTAGTTTCACTGCCCTGAGCATCCTCCATGCTCTGCCTGGACATCCTTTCCTCCAGGAGCAACCACTGAGCTTCCTGCTGTCTCGATAGTATTTGGAATCATACGTATCGGCTTCCTTTACTTAGGTGCACTGAAGTTTCCTCAATATCATTCATGGCTTGATAACTGATTTCCTTTTAGCACTGAATAATATTCCAATATCTGGAATAAAGGTTATCCATTCACCTGCTAAAGGCCACTTGCTTCTGAGTTGGGCAGTTATGAATAAAGCTGGCATAAACATCTATGTACAAGTTTTTGTCAGAACAAACCAGCTCAACCCAGTTGAAAAAATATCACAGTGTGACTGCAGAATCACATAGTAAGAGTCTCTTTAGTTTTAAAAAGAAACTACCAGTCCTGGGGATGTAGCTCAGTGGTAAAGCACTTGCCAAGCTGGTATGGGTCTCTGGTTCAATTTCCGGCACACAAAATGATAATAATAAACTACCACACTGTCTTTGGGTGTGCCTGTGCCATCTTGCGTTCCTACCAGCAAGGAATAAGAGTTTCTGTTGAGCCACATCCTCACCAGTGTTGAGTGTTGTTAATATTTCTCATTTTGACTATGTTAATAAGTGTGTAATGGGATCTCATGGTCATCTGGGCCATTAATTCTTATTTTTTAGAAAATTGAGACAGGTGCTACTGACACATGAAGAAAGCCCAGGGCCTGGGGTTGTGGCTCAGCAGTAAGGTACTTGCCTAGTATATGTGAGACATATACTATATGTCTCAGCACCATATAAAAATAAATAAAGGTATTGTGTCCATTCACAACTAAAAATTAAAAAAAGAAAGAAAGAAAGCCCAAAAGCTGGATTTTTACAAGAGCAACAAAAGTGTAACGAATTTGAAGCCAGGCGTGGTGGCACTGCCCTGTAATCCCAGTGACTCTGGAGGCTGAGGCAAGAGGATTCCAAGTTCCCCATCAGCGTCGGAAAGGCCCTCAACTTCTCAGCAAGACACTGGAACCACAAAAAAAATAGGGCTGGGGACGTGGCTCAGTGATAGAGCACCCCTGGATTCAACCTCCAGGAACCCCAGGACCGTCCCCGCTCAAAAACAAAACAAAACAAAATCTGACAAAGGCCTAAAGAAAAGAGATGCACTTCACACGTGTGTGCTTTCTGCGTGCAAAGTACTGTCATGACTTTTAGCCCCCAGCTGTGCTGCACTCAGAACTGCAACTTCATCTGTTAACTGGAGAGCCAGCCAAGCTCGGAAGCCGGATTCCTCAGCTCCCATCGCTGCTGGGGGTCCTGGTCAAAACACCAGCTAGGTCACAGTTCACGTGTGGCTCTGTGTTGCCGAAGCGAGGCCGAAGCGGGGCAGCCGCGGAAGGGCGCCCCGCTGGGCGAGGGTGCGGGTCGGCGGGGAGAAAAGACCCCCAGGCGCAGACTGCAAGCCCCGGGGAGACCCAGGCGCACTTCAACGGCCGAGTCCAGGAGGAAGGGGCCCCGAGCGTCCAGTACAGGAAAACCGCGTTTTCACTGTAAACTTCCGCGCCAGAGAAACGCGGCCGCAGGCGGACCCGGCAGAAGCCCACACCTGCAGGACTGGACAGAACGGGGCGGAGCTCGGGTGAGGCAAGCGGGAGGAGGGCTGCGTGCGTGCTCGTGCGTGCTCGTGCGTGCCGGCTAGCGCGCGGCCGCGGCGGGGCTCGCCACGCCCCTTTGCGGACGTGCGCGCCCCCGCACCTCGCAGCGTGACCGTAAAGCGAGGCGTGGCCGAGTCGTGAAAGGGGACGCAACGCGCAGAGCGCTGGTTGACGGCCAGGACTCCATTTTGTTCGCCGCCTCTCGCTCTCGAGTCGCCGTTTCCGTGGCTGCTCTGAGGGGAAAAGTTTTAAAAGGGCCAAAGTTGCACAGCCCGCCCTGCGGCTGCGTGGCTGAGCGCCGCGAGCGTCCACCTTGCCCCCGCAGACGTCGGCAGCGCGGCCCGAGCGCGAGATGCGGCCCCTGGACGTGGTGGAGCTGGCCGAGCCCGAGGAGGTGGAGGTGCTGGAGCCCGAGGAGGACTTCGAGCAGTTCCTGCTGCCGGTCATCAACGAGATGCGCGAGGACATCGCGGCGCTGACCCGCGAGCGCGGCCGGGCGCAGGCGCGCAACCGCGGCAAGCTGTGGGAGATGGACAATATGCTCATCCAGATCAAGACGCAGGTGGAGGCCTCGGAGGAGAGCGCGCTGAACCACCTGCAGGGCGCGGACGGCGGCGCGGCGCCCAGGGCGGCCCCGCGCTGCGAGAAGGCGGAGGAGAAGGCCAAGGAGCTGGCCAAGATGGCAGAGATGCTGGTGGCGCTGGTGCGGCGGATAGAGAAGGGCGAGTCGGCGTGACGCGCGGTGAGCGGCGCGGCCACGTGGGCGCGGTGGGGAGGCCGCCCTGGGCGCGGGGGGCGGGCCCCGCGGGGGGCGTCCGCCGGCCGCTTTGTGCGCCCCTCCCTGACGCGTCTCTCCCGTCTGTGCTGCAGGTTTCCGGCCAGCGGTTCGGTCCGGAGATGGAGACTGGCTGACACCCTGGAGAAGCTGAAACCAGAGCGCCTTCTGTTGCCCCTTTCCTCTGTCCACACTGTCCTCACTCACACTACGTTTCCGCCGGTCTGTGGTTGATGACCTCAATATGAGTTTTGATCGTTATTTGTTTTTGTTTGGGGAAGTAACTTTTGTTTGGAAAAAGCTCTCGCATACAGGAATTAGGCTAGATGGTGAGCTCCTGCGGCAGTCACGTTTGTTCCTGGGCTTTGGTGGTTGTTTCTAAATGTCGAGGTGCTTTGCTCTTTCTAGTGTGACCTGATAGCTCCCTGGAACTGTGGGTCTGTGTGCGACGCATGAGACCCAGTGGAGTTCTCCAGACGGGAGGTGCTGAAGGAGCCGCCTGGACTCCAGAAGACCACTCCATGCAGCAACTGCTGAAGAAGGGACCGGACTTGAACTGGGAGTGCCCACGGGCCTGATCTGGCTAGGACTGATGAATCTGGAGAACGGGTGAAGGATAGCATTGTTTGTATTGGGGGACTTTAATTTCTGTGTGAGACCAAAGGCAGAGAGATGTATTTTGTTCAAAGTTTAAATTTTATGTGGTACACTATCTAGATGTAACCTGTCTCGTGGGTTTGTGTGAACAACCCAACTCAATTCTATTTGCCATGGAACCTAGAGTAGGAGGTGAGATCTCAGTTTTCTGTATGGGTTGATGTAATACCTTTATGTATTTTAGGGAATTCTGGACATAAAATGAAAGATATTTGCAAAGACCCTTCAGGGGCTGGGAAGGAAAGCCTGGAACTTTCTGCATTGGACTGAACTGGACAGGGAAGAGGCATCTTCAAGGTTCATATGTTGTCCAGCTGTTAGTTTATTTGAGTAGCAGGCCTGGTAAATATTTGAGGTCAAAACCCTACCATGTTTAAAAAAAACAAACAACCTTACCATGTTAATAAAAGTGTTCATTTGCTTGAAAAGAGAGTACCTAGAAACTTCTTAACGAATTTTTTTTCTTTAAAAATTAAGTCTTTTTTCTTGACTGTCCTCGTTCCTGATTGGGGGCGAGCATCCTATGGTCTTCTAGGCTCTCAGCGAGCTGCGGGTCAAAGGGAGGTTCAGTTGTGTGCTCTTAGGGACCAGGGTGAGGAAAAACACAGATGGCTCTTGGTGTAGGAAGGCGCTTCATGTAATCCTGTGGTCCAGGCTGTAGTCTTTGCACTGGGAATGTAGTGATAAAATATAGTGGAGTGGGACTGATGTACAGCGTGATAATGGATCGTCATCCCCCCTCCTTCAGAAGTGAAGGACTGATTCTCTTAGCTGTTCAAGTGTTGCTGACAGCCGTCTGCTAAGGTTGGCCCTCCGTGAGAAGTGCCTCTGCAGAACAGCTGCTGTAGTCAGGCCCCAGCTCCTGCGTGGACTCTCCTCCCAGTTTGTGGCGATATGAATTTCTCTCTGCTTCAGAACTCCAGTGAGGTCTCCTGAAGCTTTGGTTAGGACTGCATCACAGCCCAGTGTTACATTCCTTACCTTCCACAGGTGTTGGTTCCTAAAGAACTTAACCTGCATTCTGTTTTCATCTAGGAAACTAGCAGCAGGAAGTCTGCTTCCTGGGGACCCTGGGGGACCTAGTTGGTAAACAAATCTAAGTTGGGTGTCACAGCTCTATTACTATATCTAAGGAGAGTACTGAGGGAGTGTCCAAGAAAACCTGTCCAGAGCAAGTAATTGGTGAACTTAGCTTCCAAGATGAGGAAGAACGGTAGACCTGCCAGTCACAGGGAACAGTGTAAGAAAATGCCAGAGATCCAGAGTGTTTTTGCTCGGCGTGTTTCTGTAGTGGGCAGAACTGGGCCCAGTGGAATTATGGATGGAGAAACGACCACCTAAAAGCTATATTTGGTACACTGTCATAACCAGAAATTGATGTACTACTAAGGGACTGCAGACTTTATTCTTTTTTTTATTTTCCTGACCATTTCAAAAGGTAGCATTTATTCTTATTTTACCAGTTTTCTACTAATGCCCTTTTCTGTTCAGGACACCACATTGCATTGGGTAGTTGATTCTTTTTTTAGTGGATAATAATGACACACTATTTAGGATAAAAGAGTGATCCATCCTCTCTCCCCTGCTTCTCAGTTCACCTAAATGACAACCTTTGACCAGTAACCTGACAGTACAGGACTCTGTGTGTGTGTGTGTGTGTGTGTGTGTGTGTGTGTGTGTGTGTAACTCCCAGACATTTATACTGTGCAACCTGTCAGTGTCTGTTTTCCCTCCTGCAGGGCTAGAGATGGACCAGGGCCTTGTGTGTGCAGAGCCACACACTTTGACTTGCATCCCCAGGTTATTTTTTTAAGATTACATGGTATTCATTGTACAGGTGTTCTTACACCAAAGTTTGAGCTCCTGTCTGAATTCTTTCCATGACTCCTTAGTTTCTCTTCCTTATATTTCTGGTCACAATTGCAGCACAGCCAACATCCCCCAATTCCTGAAGTCCATCCTCCCAAGTTGCTAGCAGTTGGGGGGTTAGTGAGGGCGCACTTGCTTAGCATGTGCAAGGCCCTGTGTTTGATCCCCAGTGCTGCCAAAAAAAAAAAAAGGATCAATCGAATCTAGCACTTTCTAAGTAAACCAATGAGGAATCCACCAACAGGCAGTCTTATGTCTGTGTAATCATTAAGTCGTATCTGGATAGGATCGCCACAAGTTTTGGGTTTTTTTTTTAAATGTTTTCTTATTGTAGACGGACACAATACCTTTATTTGTTTATTTTTATGTGGTGCTGGGGATTGAACCCAGTGCCCCACGCGTGCTAGGCAAGCGCTCTGCCGCTTAACCACAAGCCCAGCCCTGCCTCAAGTTTTTACGGTAGATCCATGTCATCACGAGCCTTAGGCTCTGTCCTTTGTGGATAGCTGTGCAGAAGGCCTCTTGGGGTTCCTGGACTCCTGACTGCAGAGGCCATCTCAGGCTGGGACTTACCTGCTCAGTAATCAGTGTCAGGTGTGGCGTGTCCTCATCAGAGTGCCCTCAGAGGGGCTGGGGATACAGCTCAGCTTGTAGAGCGCTTGCCTTGACAGCTCGAGGCTCTGAGTTCGATTCCCAGCACTGCAGAAAGGGGAAAGAAAAAACCAGTGCTGCTAGAGAAGACACGGGCTGAGGGAGCACAGGGTGTCCCCTCACCTAATGTGAAGATCAGGAAAGGCATCTGGGACAGGTGTGTGACAAGCCGAGGAGAAGCAGGCAGTGTGGAGAGCGTGAACCCTGCAGGTCCACGCTTGGTCAGCGGAGAGCCAAGGAGGCCGTGACGAGCTGCCAAGGCCCCTTGGAACAAAGCAGGTTTATTTCTGACAGGCATGCCAGGACTGGAACAGCCGTGGCACAACTCTCAGGGACAAAAAAACACTGACAGGTGTCTAACCCAGAGCCGTGGATCCTGCTGAAGGTAAAGCCTCAGGGCAGTGCCAGAGACAGGAGTGGGGAGACCTGGCCACCCTTCAACCTGCCTGCTCTCGGGGATCTTGGCTGACATGGCCTGTCTCGGGTTCTTTGCAGCCCTGGCATTCCGTATGACTTCTAGAACGGAAGCTGTTCTGCATTAAATTGCTGTAGGGATCATTAGTGCTTTCACCAAATAAGTTCCAGTTCTTGACATTCTGGGCACACAGTAGATTGTACTGCCTGGCTCCCTTGTGTTTGAGTGGGGCCATGCGACTGACTGGCCCATGATACCTGTCATATTCAAGTCAGAACCTTCAAGTTGGCCTGCAGAGCACTCTGTCCACTCTGTCCCTTCTGCCACGGGGAACAGCAACAGTTGGAATGGTGGTTGTATGTCAGCTTGTGTGCCTTTGGTAAGCCCCAAAAACCTATGATAAAGCTGTAGCAAAATGAGGAAAAACTAGTGGTTTTAAACCCCTGAGGTTTGGGGATTGTTAAAAGAACAACCTAGACTAAAGTGACTAAAAAGATGCCTTTTTCCTTTCCTGGCCCAAAGGCCAGGAAAAGGCCAACCTTTCTCCTGAGACCTATATCCTCTGTTGTGTCTTATTCCTCCCACCCGCCTGGGTCCAATAAATACCTCCTGTCTCACTCAAGTTCTCTTTTCTCCGCCCTCTAATGACTCCAGGGGGTAGGGCAGGAAGCCCAGTCAATCCCTGGCTCTGACCACCCCCTCCCATACAGACCTCAAACATGGAGCAGCTTAGGTTTCTGCCGTCTCCGCAGATGAGTGGTTTGCTATCCTGGTTTACAACTGTGGCCAGGTAAATCCACTAAAACCACCCAGGGCTTGCTTCAGTTGCTCCCCAAAATGTCACTCTACCCAGGTCCCCAGAATACTCCCCCCTTCTTCAAACTCACTAATCCTTGGCTCACAGGATACACCATTCTGTTATTCCCAAACTCATCCATCTTCTTTGCCTCTTCAGAAAACATCCTTCACCAGCTCTCACAGCTGAGGCCACCCTTCTCCAAGCCCTGGCTGTCCTGCAGCCCTGTTGATGGCCCCAGAGGCACTCTGCTGCATGATGCTGACCAATGATAGGTCACCTGGGTTCGTCAGGGCTGCATTTTTACCAGAGAGGAGTGAAGAGAGAAAAAGGGGGGTCAAAGTACCATGTTTGGGAACTGTAATGTCCCCCAAAGGCTCGTGTTGAAGGCTCAGTCCCTAAGTGGCAATATTCAGAGGTGGAGTTCTTGGGAAGTGATTGGATATGAGGCCTTTGACCTCATCAGTGGAATCATCCATTGAAGGACTCAACTGAATGGACTCGGAAGGTGGAAAGTATAGGAGATGAGCCCTAGTGAAGGGAGTGGGTCCTTGGGGATGTACTCTTGGGAACTACATCCTGTACCCAACCCCTCCCTCTCTCCCTCCCTCTGGGCCACCATGAGGTGAACAGCTTTCCTCTGCCATGCCCCTTCACCGTGATGGTCTGTCTCACCTCAGACCCAGAAACAATGGAGCCAGCTGACAATGGAATGAAACTTCTGAAATTGTGAGCCAAAATAAACCTTCCCTCTAAGCTGATTTTCTCAAGTATTTTGTCACAGCAATGAAAAGCTGAGCCAACACAAGAAGAGTTTGGGCAAGGATGTTTTTGCAGTGGTGGGCTATGTACTTGGGGAAATGATGAGCAGGAAAGCAAGATGGAGAAAGAGCTGCTATGAACAGGAGGGTCAGGGAATTAAAAACGTGTTGGTGACTATAGTGGAAATGACCCCTGGAAGGATGCAATGTGGTCAGAAAAGAAGCAAGTCTAGTGCTTGTGGAGATCAGGCAGGTTCAAGGCAGTGACAAGCCCCAAGTCTCCCTGGGAGTGAGTGGCAGGGAGTGGAGGAGTGCCTAGGATGTGAAGCCCCGGTGTGGGACCAGTGGTCCTGTGAGCATGACTTACTGGGGCAGTGGCAGGACAGCACGTTGCAAAGTCGGCAGAGAAAGATGGAGTCCGGGTGGGTGTGGTAGGGAGGCTGGAAGATGGTCAGCAAGTGCCCAGAGGAACCCATGTGGCAGGAGGAGGGCAAGGCATGGCATAGAACCCTGACCCAGCTCCCAGCTGGCCCACAAGGACGTGGGAAAATGCGTGGCTTTCCCTTCACAGGCCTGAGGACCAAACAGCAAGGGGCGAGGAGGGGTGGAGGGCAGGGTTCCTCCAAGAATCGGGCCAGTCTCGCAGTGGCTCACAATCTCTGAAAGGCCAGAAACAGGCGTGGGGCCAGAGGAGTGGAGAGCCTTGCTGGACACTTGTCGTAAGGACGGCATCGGGATCTTCTTTCTCCTCAGTGGGAGAAACAACAGTGACGTGCACAGCAAGCTCAGTCCTTTGGTCCCCCTGACGGGTGGGCATGGCCTTGGCATAACCGACATGGAAGAGCCAAAGACGCTGTAGCCAGAGGACGCCACTCAACACACCGCACAGTAGTTTCTATGACAGGTCTGAGAGACCACCAGCATGGTCACTCTGGGCCTCAAAGATTTGGAAATTGCAGGTGTTCTGCACCCAAGTCAAAGCGATTATGGAATATGGCACCAGAAGCCACCTCGGGAGGGGCAGAGGCTAGAGCCTGAGCAGCTCCCTCGGACTTCCCTCCCAGCTGGTGGGCCCCCACCAAGCCAGCAAGACCAGATGAGGACCTTCCCCTTCCATCAAAGCCATTGCTTGTTCCACTGGGACGTCCCCAAGTTGAGAGAGTAGGGCAAGGACAGAGCAGAGACCAGGAACTAATCCAAAGACTTCATGAGATTTGGGTGTGATTATGTCACTAAGGAGAAGCCTAAATAAACGCTCTAGCTTCCCTTGCTTTTAGCTGACTTAAAAATCACTAATTTTGGAGGTCACACAGCTGGACAATACATTGTCTCCCACTAGTTCACTATCGAGGATATCTCTGCCACCTCTGCCAACTCTGCTGTGTGGGTCATGCTGGTAATGGTGGCCTGGGTCATTCAGGGACCTGAGGCCACTTTTACTAAAAACATTGACTCTTCACTTGAGCTGCAAATATCCAGTAGGGCAACCAGAACAGGAGGAAGATGTCTTCATATAAGGTCTCTCTGCTTTTCGGCCTGAACTTTTGGGCTAAAGGCACCTACCAGCCACCATGATCCGAAACACTTGACCACAGAAGGAGCCAAAAGAGGTAGCACCTGAGTTCCCAGGGGACCTCTGCCTATTCCCAGGAAAGACTCAGACACTGCTCCCTTTGGGAGCCCAGCTCCCTCCCTCATGACTCCTGTCCTGGATCTCTTTAATTCCTCCACTCCCTGGTGCAAAAAGCTAATTTGTGAGCAAAGCCCCCTCCTCCATTCTCCACTGAATGAAGCTCGCTCTTCTGCCACCCTATCTCTCGAGTCCCTGGCCTTATCAAGCAGCAGAGGAATTGGATATTTTCTGTTACAGTTTCTGCGATGTTGGGAGTGGACAGGAGGCATCCTAGGATTTTGAAAACATTTTATTGCCAAAGAAAATTCCAAGCCGGGTGTGTTGAAACCTGTGGCCATTCTACCCCAGGGCAGTGCGGAGCCTTGCCCACACCGCAGGACGCAGGCAGCAGGCCTCAGAAGCTGCACCACCCCGCAGGGGCACACCTCCCAGGTGGGCTTCGTATGTGGCCGGGGAAGAAAATAAATGAAGAAGAGCCTTGCGGGGCATGGCAGGCCACCTGAGGAAGAGGCAAAGCAGGTCCCCTAGAAAGAGGACCAGGTGCTCAGGGCCCTCCAGGGCTTCTGCTCTTCCTGCCCAGTGGCCTTTGATGACTCTCATAGACTGTGTGTTCCCTGTTCTTTCTGAAAGGAAGCTGTAGAGGGCTGTCCCACATGGACTTCTTGCCACTCGGAGCTTTCCGAGGAACTCCCAACCCAGTAACTATGGCCCCTGCAGAGGAAGTGACCCAAGAGAACCAGAGAGCGCCCACACGGAGGCCGCGTTGCACAGCGCGGTATCCGGTGGCACTGTTGGCAAGTCCAGCCGCACTCCAGGAGAGGAGATCAGCTCGTGTGGAGGAGAGGAGTAGCAAAGAATCTGTGGGTGTTTTAGAACCACTGCCAGCACCGCCATTGCATTCCAGTCATGGCCTGTTTTTTAAAATGCCATTGAGTCCAAAAATCTGAGACAGATCACCAGTATTAACAACAGAGCTTCTAGCATTTCAAGGTCTCTAGAGACAAAACCAGCACATAAAGTCAGGAGTGTCTCTCTTCACCAGAATCAAAGAGGAAATCCTTGGCTTTCCTTGTGTGGCGGATCTTCAGTCTAGTGGCCTCGCACATGGCCTTCGCAGGAGAACACCAGTCACTGGGGCTCACCCTCACCCAGCACATGATCACCTCTGTTTTCAATGCCACATACAGAGGTTCCAGGTGAACATGATGAGTCTTGGAGGGACGCCATTAGGCCCAGCTCCAGGGGTGGCTGGGAGAGTATGTGTATAAATCGTAATGTGTGAAACATCCTTATGCGTGAAATCACAGAAGACGCACTGAGAACACTGAGTAGACTGGATGGGCATCGTGGTCCTGCATGAGGAGAATCCTGGGGCGTACCAGCATGGATCCAAGGTATGGACTGGGCTCCCTTCATGTCACATGAGCACACTCTGTGATGACCCGGTGCCTCTTGGGAGAAGTCTGCTCTTCCCTTTAGTATGGTATTGTAAACGTGTAACCTGAGCAGTGGCCTGGCTGTCACGTTAAAATGATTGGTTCTCACTCCATATATAAACTACTGCACTTCCTGAATAAAGTCTGCGTCACAGAACCTGCTCCCGGCGTCTGAGTTGAGGGCAACCGTCGCACTCGCTTCCTTCCTGAGAGGCCGACCCTCATCTGACGACACTGCAGGCTAGTCTAAGGAGTCCGCAGCCCCGACGAAGTCTCCTCGGCAGAACCAGAACTCCCCTGAGAGGGAGCCAGCTGGGGCACTTCCACACCGTCGGGAGCACCAGCCCTCTGTGGAGCGAGTGGGAACTCAGTCAGTGCAGCAGTGGCCAGGAGACGGAGACCAACCACAGCACGGGTGACCCGACACACGTGTCACACGCAGAGGCTCGAAGCACCGACTGGTGCTGCGCTGCAGCCCAGGGCCGTGGAGGAGAGTCCATGTGTGGCATGGGGACCACCAGCTGTACGTGGGGGGGACCCTGCAATTAGGGCCCCACCCCAAACAGCTCGAGAATCATCTCCAGATGGTTAGCCACAAATAGGAAAATCTAAGGACTAAGTATTTCATACTATAAAGGAAAAATGTTATGACCTCAGGGTAGGAAAGGATTTCTTAAGGCCAAAACAACAAAGCATAAAAGAAGAGTTGATATTTTGTCTTCACCAACTAAAATCTTATACATGAATTTTTTTAATGAAGACTAGTTTTTTATGATACTTTATTTTTTATTTTTTTTTAGTTGTCAGTGGACTTTCATTTTATTTTATTTATATGTGGTACTGAGAATCGAACCCAGTGCTTCACACATGCTAGGCAAATGTTTATAGCAACACTTTTCACCATAGTGCAAGGATAGCACCAACCCCAAGGCCACTGATGGGTGATTGCAAAAACAAACTGTGAAATACCCATACCACGGAACCCCTTTCAGCCACGTAAGTCACACGCCACAAGCTGATGAGCCCAAGCATACTGTAGTAAGGGCTCAGGACAGGGCTCAGTGGTGGAGCCCGTGCCTGCCACGTGTGCGGCGCTGGGTACCCCCAGCACCCTGCGCACACACACTAGGAACCCAGACACAAAAGGCCACATTTGTATAGTTCCTCTTTTTCCCCCCGTGGTGAAGATGGAACCCAGAGACTCCCCCTTGTGAGGCAGACACTCCCACTGAGCTACCCCCAGCCTGGTGTGACACCTTGCATGTCACATTATGAACTGGACTGTGTCTTCACCAAACTCCCGTTGAAGCCCTAACTGGATTTGGAAATTGTTTTAGTCAGCTTGGCGTTGCTGTGACCAAAGGGTCTGACAAGCACGATTTTAGAGAAGGAAAAGTTTATTTGGTGCTGGCCGTTTCAGAGGTCCTAGAGACAGCCGACTCCATGGCTGTAGCCCAGGGGGAGGTAGAACACGGTGTTAGAGGGAGTGGCACAGGAAAGCGGCTCAGGACATGTCATCCAAGACCCAGAGACAGCTCCGCTCGCCAGGGACAAAATACATACCCAAAGGCACACCCCCAGTGCCCTCCTCCAGCCACACCCCACCTACCAGTCACCACCCGGTTAGTCCCCATTGGTCAGGGGATCGACGCGCTGGTCAGGTTCGGGCTCTCATGACCCAATCACTTTGCCACTGGACTTTCTTGCATTGTCTCACAAACAGTGAGCTTTTGGGGGACACCTCACATCTAGACCACAACAGAGATGCAACCTCTGTGAGAAGTGATTAAAGTTAAGTGAGTTAATTAAGATGGGGTTCCTAAGCAATGTGACTAGTCCGCTTGCGAGAAGAGGAAGAGGCAGCAGGGGAGATTTAAAACTGGCAGTTTCTAGAGTGTCAGAAACAAGAGAATAGATACCAGAATTAGGAGACAGACATAACTAATTTACTCACACAAGGACCCCGGGTAAAGAGAAGAGTAAAAAAAGGAGAGGAAGATGTGCGCAAGCAACGCGGAGAGAAGGAAGTAATAAAAATGTTTTCTAGAATGTCTCATGGAGAACAGAAGACGAAGGCCAGCCTATACTTCAGCTACTGAGGTGCGCTAGCTGGACGGGTGAACCTCTCAGGGTGGCCGGCCCTGCCCTCAGTCACACCATTCTTCCTAGATGTATGGGAGGTGCTGGGAGACTCAAGGAAGTCTGCATTCATACCCCCAAGGCCAGGACTCCCCAGTGCTGGTGATGATCCACCTGTGTAGGTGACTCAGGAAGAACCAAAGCATGGGACTGTCAAACAGGTCAGGGTGGCGCTAGTGACCTGCAGCTCCTTTTGCTGGTTCTGCTTAAGCACATTCTTTAACCCGGTAAGCTGGGTGGAAGCTGTAGCTGCCGGTGCCCAGATGGTGGCATCGTGGTCCAGGCCACTGGTTGCCATCACAGGTAGGTGAGGTCAGGCTTCGAGATAGTTGACTGCACCTCCCTTGTCTCCCACATGAACTGAGTGATCTGGCAAGATGCTTTCTCCCAGAGAAAGATGTGCCCCAGTCACTGCCGCTCCCCAAAAACTCGCTTCTGGGGCCATAGAAACCACACCTCTCACTGTGGCATCATTTCTGTGGCCCTTACATCTCCTGACCTGAGCTCCGTCACTGTCGGAGGAGCTGCAGAGGTGAATATCTTCACTGCAGCTCACGCAGAGCCCTGTGCCATCAGGGCTGCACACAGGACTGCCGACACTGATTTTGGAATCACAGCTGACCCGTGATGAGGACGGAATTTCTCGGTGCTCCACTGTTCTCATCTCACTAACCCTTACAAACTGGTCCCGTCCACCCACTGCAAACGGGACTCACTGGGATCCCTCTCCTCTTTTGAAGCTGGCTGCCCTTGTCTGAGATCAAGGGTAAAAGCAACGGCATCTTCACCTGAAGTTAGGAACTTAAAAGGGGAGTCTGGCTCCAGAGCCAACATGTGAAGCTCCCGTGTCTGGCCACTCATTTAATGTTCTTCCCACGTGTTGGAGCAGATAGTTCTGCTACCCACACCTGGCCATCATGGGAACACCCACCAGGATGGAACCAGCACAACCAGGAAGGAACTTAGCCTGGAAGGCGTTATTGTAGCCACTCTCAAAGTCCAGTACTGGCAGCGTCCCTCACTATCACCGTCAGGTCATCGCTACCCCTAGCCAACCAGGTGCCACACTGATTACAATGCGCAGTGTTCACACAACCTAAATGGCCTTCAAGACCGTACTGTAAGCCGAACGCTGCGCAGAGATTCCCGGCCCACGGGCCTCATGTACAAAAGCAGCACCTGGACCAGCGGCCGCTCCCGGCGGGCGACGTCTCTCCAGGGCCCGTCCTCACCCTCACGTTGTCCTTGCTGTGCTGTGCGCGTACCTGAAGCTGTTCTTCTCCACTCCCGCCTCTGCCTCCCCGTCTTCCTCTGAGTGGTGAGGGAGCAGGCTCTCCTCACTGCTGACAAAGCGGCCAAAGTCCTCCTCCGGGTGGAAATCCAAGGTGTCGCGTGGACTTTCTGGGTCTGCTCCTTCACTCAGTGCTGACGCGGATGGGGACACAACCTCGCGGCTGTCACGGCCATCTTCAGTCGGTTTCACACTCCGCTCTCTCCCGCCTCCCTGCCCGACCCCTCCTCTGAGATGCCAGGGGGCTTCCAGGTTCTAAGTGTGATGAGAAGATTGTTGGGTGACAGATATTCTCACGGGGTGATGAAAAAGTGTCGCGGCGAGAGGGAGCTGGCGGCTGCAGAACATTGTCATTACACTAAACTGCGCGGGATCTGGGCTGGGGCCAGGGCTTGTGGCAGACCGCTTGGCCTGCACATGCAGGGCACTGGGTTTGATTCTCAGCACCACATAAATAAGTAAAATAAAGGTGTTGTGTCCATCTACAACTAAAATTTTTTTAAAAATTTAAAAAGCACAGAAACTTACACTTTAAAGTGGTTCGTGGTATATTACATGAATTTCACCTTGAATTTTTAAAAAACTAGAGCCAGAAAGTGGAATGGCAGCTGCCAGGGCTGGGGGGCGGGGGGGGGGGGACAGGGAACTCGTGTTTAATGGGGACAGGCTTCTGTTTGGGAAGACGGAACATTCTGGAACTGGATGGTGGTGATGTGGCACAGCGGTGTTCATTGCTCAAAGCCTTGAACTACGCACTCAGGTCCAAACGGTAGCTTTAGGTTGTGCATATTTTGCCACAGAATTTCAAGTAAAATATTGATCATGAAAAAAAATAGAATACTATCTTCTCAGTCTTTCTATAAACCTAAAACATCTAAGAAAAAGTCTACTTTTAAAAAGGTAGTCAGCCTCAACTGGGAGAAGATATTTGCAACACACACTCTGGAGAAAGAGTTTACGCTGTATAAAAAGAGCCCAGGGGAGATTCTCCAGGGAAGTCTTCCAGGACTGGACGCACTTTCTCCCACACTTAGAAAGATAAGGACACCGCCTCTCTCCTAAACACCTTTAAATGTTCTGCACATACACTTCAAGCCCACCTCAACCAGACCCTTCCTTCACTCATTTCTACTGCAAACATAATCACTTACCACAACCCTGCAGCACAAAACAACACAACGGTATTATCGCAGATTTGACAGTCAGAAGCACCAGTGGGATCAGCAGGCGTCTCCACTCTGGGTCTCATGTGGCCCAAATCAGGGGCTTGGGCTTCTGGGCTCTCAGGGGAGGCTGTGGGAGGCAACTGCTTCCCCACTCGCTCAGGTTGTCAGCAGAACGCAGATCCTGTGACTGTAGGATGCAGGTGGCTGTAGGATGCAGGTAGCTGACCATCAGCAAGGGACCACTGTCCACTCCTAGAGGCCACTCTGGTCTTTGCATGGGGTTACCTGAATCTCAGAACCAGCAGTGGTTTATCATATCCTTCTTATGTTTTGGATTTGTCCAGAACCAACCAGTCAACCAACAAGCTGTGAAGCTAGGGTCCACATCCTCTGGACCTGCGTCAGTGGGCGCGGGTCCAGCCATCTCATACTTGGAAGAGCCTGCTTTCTTCTGTCTTCCTTTTTCTCTCTCTGACTCGATTCCAAGAGCTCTCTGCTCTTAAGGGCTCTGTGATTAGATTGGTCCACCTGTATGATGCAGGTTATTTCTGTAAAATTTTAAAAAAGCAATAAATGAATTTTTCTGTGGTTGGGGGGATGGAACCCAGGGTCTCCCACATGCTCGGCAAGCATCCCCACCCAAGACCCTTAATTTCATTTTTATTTTTCCTGGTACTAGGGATTGAACCCAGGGCCTTGTGCATGCTGGGCAAGGGCCATGCCCAGAAAGATCCTTAATTTTAACTGCTTCGACATATTCCCTTTTGCCATGCAATATATGATGTATTCATAATTATAAAATATATGCAACTCGACGCAATCACAGAGCCCAGCCAGGGATTAGGATGTGGGCATCTTTGGTGCGTGCAGACGGGGCTGGGAAAGTGTCACCTGGGCCTGGGCACAGGACTGCTCAATGAGGTTCTGAGGCTTGTGGCCTGAGCCTGAATCTAGGATGGCTGTAGCATGTGTCAAACAAACTGGGCCACCATTGCAGGCAGGCAAAGACAGGGATGCCTCAGGTTTGGCAGCAGCATCCAGGACCAGATAGTGGGAGGAAGCTTTTCAGACCAGGGGACCTGCTTGGCAGAAGCGTGAGCACAGGCAGAGGAAAGAGCTAAGGAGCGGGTCAGGGCCCACATGGCCAGAGCCCAGCCTCGTCCGGGAATGTGGCTGGGCAGGGGCGGGGAGCAGGGTGGAGGTTGCGCCTGCAGTCTGTGTGTCTGGAGGTGTGGGCAGCGGCTCACGCTGAGGGAGGTCCTGACGCATTCTCAATGGGCAGCTTCTTTGATGTTTGGTGGAAAAATACTTCTTAACTTGTGAAATGAAATACCAACGGCCAAAGAAGTCGCTCTGTGCACAGCCCTTCACACGGTGCTATCCAAACTTCAAGTGCACCTGAACCCCTGGTCTTGCTTAACTGCAGGTTCTGGGCCAGTGCCTAAGCAGCTGGTTTCTGATAAGCTCCCAAGTGAGGCCTCACTGCTGGACAAGGTGCCAGGGCCTTGGAAGTTAAGGGTGGTTTGAAAACCTTAGAGAAGCAGAGCGATGGGGAAACAGTCTGAGCAGGTCCACAGCACTCAGGTTTGTGGTGGGGAGAGGAACTGGGGATGTACAGAGGGAAGTGGACACCTGACCTGCCTCTGTCATCGCACCCCCAGCCTGCTGTGACCATTATGCTGCATTTGCCACCAACTTCAGACACCCACTTCCCACCCCCAAATCTATACTCTTTATTTATCGCATCAGAAATACAAATGTGTCTTATGTCATGGCTTAACCAATGGACAACCAGGAGCCACCCGGAACAAAAGAAACAGGGCTGGGCTTGCCAGCGTTGAGGACTGAGGTCTGCACCCCTTTGGGGAGCCCCAGCCTCCAAGGTCCCTTTCCTGACTGTGCACAGAGGCCAGACCTTGGGTGATTATACAGTACTGTCACATGGACAAGGGCAGGGGCAGGAAGCAAGCGAGGGTCTGCAACCCCATGTATTATGTCTGCTAAGGCAAGCCTGTTTGCAGTGAAGAGACAGACTGCTGGGTTCCATGATGCATGCCTGTAATCCCAGCCTCTCAGGAGGCTGAGGCAGGAGGATTGCAAAGTTCAAGGACAGCCTTAGCAATCTAGAGAGGTCTTATCTCAAAATAAAAAACAAAGTATCCAGAATGTGACTTAGTGATAAAGCACTCCCGGGTTCAATCCCCAGTACTAAGAGAGAGAGAGAGAGAGAGAGAGGGAGAGAGAGAGAGAGAGGGAGAAAAACCCCTGAAAAACCTGCAGAGTGTTCATTTGATGCAGAGCTCACTACACCACCAGCTGCTCCCCGGGATCCTCCTCCTCTTCTCTCAGCAGCCAGGATCCGCATCTGCGCCCAGAGCAAGGGAAGGTGCTCGTGGAGGAAGATCTGACTCCCCAGAAGGGACACCAGCCCTGCTGCACACCGCCCTGTGGCTTCAAACAAGCAACTGTCTCTAAAATGACGTTCAAACTGTTGTGTCCCTTAGGTACCTTGGAGCAGGGCATTCCACTGGGTTTGGGCTCATGTGAAGTGGCCGCCTCCTGGACAACTGTAGTCTGCCTCAAGCCGCACTTTGAGGACAGATGTCCTGGACCTTTCTGAGTCTGGGAATTTAACTGTGATCCAGTCACTCTGGCACTTCCACGTTGGTCCCGTGTCTGGCCTGAGCCTCACTGGGCAGCACAAAATTCCTGGTTGCAGAGATGCCCTGAGACCTCCCCCACTAAACAGAAGCTGCAGAAAAATGCAGTCCATCTTCGGTCTTGCTCCCATGGCCACCGTGACACCCTTGAGGTGCCCGGGTAGTCGGCCGTCCGGGCTTATTCTTCACTCCACAGTCCTAGGTGCAAGCTGAACTCCGCACTCAGATCAGCGCTCTTAGCCACACAGCCGCCCACCGGGGCGGCGCCTCAACTGTCAGTCACCGAAGTCTATCAGAGGGAAACGGGCACCTGCAGGGCAGGGCTGCGAGGCTGGCGCCATTGGGGAGGACGGCCCTCGCCAATGGGGCCAGGAGAGGAAGCCGAGGCTCATGGGTGCTGAGGCAGAAAGCTGGCCCCCACAGCCTGCAAGGGGACATGCGCACACACTGGGTTGCCGCCCCGCAAGGGGCACGTTGAGGCGCTCCGCAGGTTGAGGCTGGTGGGGCTGAGACTGGGCGTGGCCGATGATGGGGCGGGGCTGGGAGGAGTTGATAGTGTAGGGCTGAAATCGGGCGGGGCTGAGGATGGGGCGGGGCGTGGGCGGGGCGTGGGCGGGCCGGGCCGCGGTGAGCGGGACAAGGGGTGGGGTTTCCCCCGGTGACTTCCAGTGGTTGAATTTTCTTAACCTGCTCAGGCGCCAGTTTATTTATTAAAGACAACAGAAGTTATTTGGGTAAGATCAGGCTCCATTTTTTTTTTTTTTGTTTTTGTTCTTTACACTTCCAAGTACTTTTTAAAAATTTAAATTTTAAAATAAAGAGTAAAGGTAAAATGTTCAGCTGTCTTCGAAACCTTCAGGCTCCTTTTCTCGCTAGTCCCATCTCTTGGGGGTCTGTGGAAAGAAAAGAAGCACGGTGGTCAGGCTGGCAGGCAGGGCGGGTGCTCGCAGGTGGTCTGGGCCACCATCGCTGCAACTCAGGCAGCTCTGCCTGCATCTTGTTAGTGCTCTGCACAACACCCCTGTGAAACCGGTGCTGGGGGCGCTTTGTGGGTGAGAGATGGTCAGAGTCCAGGGAGGCGGGTCTCCCCTTGGCTTCCAGAACCTCTGCACCTCCCAAACTCAATTCCAGGAAGCAGGCTCTGTGACCCCATGTTGACCCCAGGCCCAAGCCAGCTTCTCCCATCCAGCCCTGCGGTGGAGTCTTCCTGCTGCGCTCATTAGCACCCCCAAGCTATGTGTTGCTGCTCCCAACTCCACCCTCTTACCTGCACCTGAGCTTGCTGATTGGTCCCCTAAGAGATGGGCACACTTGATTCTCTCCAATACCCCCAGCGTCCAGTAGGAGAATTCCCACAGATATTTGCTTCACTGAACCCAGAGCCAGACAGGAGCTGGAGGAACCCAAATGCCCCAGGAAGGTCCAGCAGGAGTTTGGCTGCCCAGCGCTGGCAGGTGGACTTCCAGTGTGGTTGGATCTCTGATTTTCAAGTTAGAAATCTACGTTCTTGGAAGGTGGAATCTTCTTTTTGAACATTGGTAATGTCTCCTTCTTTGGAAATGGGGTCATTGCAGATGTAATGAGTTCAGATAAGGTTATGCTGGACCTCAAGGATGGGCTCCTAATCCAGTGTGACTGGTGTCTTTCTGAAAAGACTTGGGGAAGATGGCCACGTGACCAAGGCAGAGACCAGGAAGGAGGCAGCTGCAAGGCAAGGAGGGCCCAAACGCCTCACAGTTTCGGGGTGGGTCCAGGAGCGGATCCCCCTGCCAGAGCCCGTGAAGAGACTGGCCCCCTGACACCTTGATTTTAGACTTCGGGCCTCCAGAGCTGTGAGAGAACAATTTCTGTCGTGTTCGGTCGCCTGGTTTGTGGTGATTGGTCACCGCAGCCGCTAAGAAAACATCACGTTTGGAATGTTCTCAGGAACAAGCAGCAGAAACCTCCCGTGGGCTCAGCCACCCACAGAGTTGCAAAGGGCTGCTGCCTCTCCGTAGCCGCTGCCAGGAAGGCAGAGGGCAGAAGGGCTGCGGCTCCCTTGTTATCCATTGAGGCCAGTCTCCTGCTACCCTCAATGAAATATCATTCGGCCAGAACTGGTGCATGGGGGCTGGGAGATGGCCCCTGACTCACAGCTACGTAGTACTTGATCCCCCGCTTTCAGGGTGGCCCCGAGAAACTCATTTTCTCAACCTTCACCCTCCTCCCTCATCAAATATTTGTCTGAAACATTATCAAGGATAAAACTGGTTTGAACCAGAACCTGTGTGGGCAAGGTGATGGAGTCTGGCTGGTTTACTTCCTCACCCTGAGTCTCTGCTTCCCTACAAAGCATGAAGGCTCCCCCTTCTTCCTTCACTTTCCTACTCCCTGATGAGGTCTCCACCAGCTCCCAGATGTCCTTTGGGCTGTGGATGCAGGAACTCTGAACCAGTGATGGCTGAAGGGCTTCTTGCCCCACAGCCTCTCACTGGCCTCCCTGCCTCCAGCCTCATCGCCTCATTCAAGTCTCGCACCAGCTGCTGAGTGGGCCTCAGAAGGACAAATTCAACCATGTGTCAGCTGAAGACCCTGCACACCCTCGCTCTTGCCCGTCAGCACCATCTGTACTCTCTGGACCCATCAGCTCCTCCATGAGGTCACCACAGAGCTCTGACATACAACTGAAGCTATGAGGCTCCACAGGACCAAGTCCAAGAGGAGCTGGTCTACAGGGCTATTCCTGGCCTCTGTCCTTCTGGACACCAAGGCCATCCCAAAGTGCCAGGTCTCTGTGCCTCTCTGTTCCTTGCTGTCCTTCCTGTCCTCCAGCCTCCCTCCCTCTCCACGTGCCACTCCGCTCTCCAGGTGCTGGTCATGGGCCAGCTGGGCCCCACCTTCCTCCATGTCTCTCTACTTCCCCTGCTCGGTCACCTCTCCCTTGCTGCCCCACCTGCTGGGAACCTCCATGGCTCCATGTACATCCCCCCGCCCAGGGCAAGGCCTGGGTCTCTGCTTGCTATACTCCAGGCTGGACCAGGGATCATACACCAGGGGCCTTGGACCATGTCCACTGAGCATGGACGTCTACCCCATCTGACTCAGACACAAAGGACAGAAGAAGGTCACTTCTTCAAAGCCCTCCCCACTGCATGTCACCCTCAGAACAGGCTGGGAAGGCCAGACCTTGCCCGTCCCACCTCATGCCTATGGTTTCCTCAGACCTCCTAGGGCCAGAGTTGCTGCAGACGTTTCCTGCTGCCCGTCCCTGGGGCTGGGTGGCCTCAGCAGTAGGGTGGCGGCACCCTGGCTCCAGGCAGGGGCTGCAGCTCCACAGCTTCCCCATTCCCAGTCACGCCTTTGTCCATTAGGCAGGGTCCCCTTTGACTCTGCTGACCTGGTTAATATGTAGGAACCTGCCACTCTAGTTCTTCGTCTGGTCTCTGATGCCGGACAAGAGAGGCCCTGCATCCACATGGGCAGCGGGTGCCCCGGGCTCTGCAGACTGGCTGGGGTCCCCACCAGGGCACCCTGAGTGGAACTCCAGCTGGCAGAGGGTGGGGAGAGCTTAAACTGGGGCATTCCTCCTGGGGGCAGGGAGCTTCCTCTCCCACTTGGCCTTGATCCCAAGGCCTCCCTCCCGCAGCCAGCAGAAGCCCTCTTCCCAAGCTCTCTGCGCCGCCGCCAGCAGCAGAAAAACCACCCAGTCTGCCCGGACGCTGCAGCCCTTGGACTGCTTCATGTTCCCAGGACCCCACAGCAGCAGGCTGCTGTAAGGGAGACCCTGGCTGCTGACTGCAGGTGCCCAGGCCTGGAGGGAGAGAAGTAAAAGGACCCCAACCTGGTCAGGGACGGAGAGAAGGCAGTATCACAATCTCTTTGGGGAAAACTAGGTTCCAGATCAATGTGATTCTGGTTACATTTTGAATAGAGAAGAACTGGTCAGGGGGCGAGCTGCCTGTCCCGTGGCGGGTCAGCAGGCACAGTCGGGCAGCTGTGCTCCCTCGCCAGGACTCTTTCTGTCATGTTCACTCTATCATGATCTGACGACCTTTTCAAAATCCCTGCAAGGGTCTGTACAGTGAGAAGCCCTTGAACAGGTCACTGTAACTTTTTAATTTTTTTGCTACCAGGGATTCAACCCAAGGGTGTTTAACCACTGAGCTACACCCCCGCCCTGCCCTTTTTGTATTTTATTTAGATACAAGATTGCACTAAGTTGCTAAGGCTGGCCTTGAACTCACCATCCTCCTGCCTCAGCCCCCAGCTGCTGGAACTACAGGCCTGCCCACGGTGCCTTTTGCAATAGGCATGAACTCAAAACTTTGGAAAAGAACAAGTGCTCATTATTAAATTTTCTGAAAAGCAGACTTTTTTTTTAACAGAGAGAGAAAACACAGGTTGTGAGCGCCTGCAGTGGCTCCGCTGTGCCTCCCACCGCCTCCCACCGCCTCCCTCTGCGGTCCTCAGCACCCCGCAGCAGCACACGAGTACAGTCCCTGGCCGACTTAGAAAGCATCAGGGTAATTGTTTCTGTAGCAGGCCGTCTGCCAGAGGTCCATGAATAACCCTTGCTTGGAGAACCACCCTGTCCTGGGGAGGGGCTCCAAGGAGCAGCCCCACACTGGAGGGGGTTGTCCTTGAGGTCACAGGCGAGTCACTCAAGCAAGGGTAGCCCAGGTGGTCCTGATAAAAATTTAAATGGCTGCATAGTGGTCAAAAGAGCAAAAATTCCTGGGCCATATAGGGTTTTTTGGAGGCGGGGCGCGGGGGGATTCCCCCACAGGCATCCTGTCTGGGACTAAATTGCCAGAGGGATCAACTTCCGGAGTCTAGCAGGGTTTGAGAAATACTAGACCGGCCAGTTTGCCTCTTGGCCTGGACATTCCAGTGGCCTCAGAGAGCTTGTGACTAGCAGCTAGCCTTATGAGGCCTGCTGTGTCCCCTGAGAGGGAGGTCCTGCTGTGCCCGGCTGCTGATCTCAGCTGCTTTCCCGATCTGCAGACCTCTGTGCCCCCATGACTCTGCCTCTGCGTTAGTTCCAGGCCAGTTTACAGATCCTGGGTTTACTGTCTTGCAACCTCCAGGACCCGCTGCCTCCTATGACTCCTCGCGTGGAGGTGACAGCCTGAGCTCTCCCCTGGGGACTTGACAGGAATGGTGACCTGTCCCTAAAATCATGTCCCAAGAGAGACCAGCCCAACTCAGGTCTTAGAGCAGGGGGCCTTTCCCTGCTCCCCACACAGTCTCCACACACTAAGCCTCCCTTGGGGACACAGCCTGTGTCCACAGTCAGCTGTTGGAAGGCCAGCTGCTCTCATTTCCGTCACACCCTGTGTGCTGAGCCTCAGTAACTTCCCAGCATCAGGTGCAGGAGAGTCATGTCCCCATGTCCCCGTCTCAGTGTGGGGCTGATTGGAGGACTTGAACCCAGGCCCCAACCCTGCAATCCCTGCCAGCTGCTCGCT
The DNA here is from genome assembly GCF_902686455.1 of Sciurus vulgaris. NCBI lineage: Eukaryota > Metazoa > Chordata > Mammalia > Rodentia > Sciuridae > Sciurus > Sciurus vulgaris. The sequence goes on from NC_136469.1 coordinate 142,074,454, forward strand.
CAGCCACCTGTGGAAAAGCCTGCAGGCACCCCCCGTGGAAGGGACAGGCCACAGAGGGCTTGGGGAGCGAGCAGGACTGAGGGGTGAGCCGTGCCCCTGAGTGACAGGCTGCTCTGAAAAGGGGGCGCACTCACCCACACCCAGTGCTCACCCTGCTCAACAGACGCCAGCTGCACATGCCCCAGAGACCCCTCCTGTTTCCCCAGGAGGGGGAAAGGGAAGGACCTGCTGGGCTGCAGCAAGGGTCTCAGCAATGTTTCACCGGACTGGGTGACGAAACTGGAGGGGCAGGATTTGCCGACTGTCCCACCCTCTGTGTCAACAGGCCAGCCCTATAAAGCACCACGAGGCCTCCAGGGGGACATTTCTCCAGCAGGCCAGCGCAGGAGGAAGAGGGTCCACACGCAGCACCATGACAGAGCTGGAGACAGCCATGGGCCTCATCATCGACGTCTTCTCCCGGTACTCGGGCGGCGAGGGCGGCAGGCAGAGCCTGACCAAGGGGGAGCTGAAGGTGCTCATGGAGAAGGAGCTCCCCGGCTTCCTGCAGGTGTGGCCAGGTCCTCGGGCGGCACAGGGAAAGGTGGTGGGCACGGCTGGCAGAAGGGACAGGAGCAACCAAGGGAGTGGGGCAGGTTGTGACAGGCATAGACACAGGCAGGGAATGATCCCAGGCCCCTGCCAGGGACACTGGGGGTCTGGGCAGGGAGTGGGCACCCAGCAAACTCTCAAAATGGGGAGCTGAGTTCCTACAGTTTTGTGACCAGGATTCTTTCCCTGCAGGGCCCTGGAGGGAGGATGGCACTCCAGCCTGAGCAGGGGTTGGGGGACAGCATGGGATGCAGGACAGCCCCTGAGGTTGTTTGCTGGTCCCTCTCCAAGGCTGCTGGCCAGTCACCCAGCTCCTCCCTCCTCTTACTGCTGGCCTTCCTCCCATGCCCAGGTCCCTTGTTGCCTGGTAGGACTGACAGGCCTGAGGACAGAAGACCTGTCCTGGATCCCCTGGGCTCCTTGCAACAGGCAGGAGCCATGGGATTGGAGCCCCCAGGGCCTGGGGACCAGCACCTGAGCAGCCTCTCCTGGGTCTAAACTGGGGCCTGCCTCCCCCTCCACCCGCCACCCCGCCTCCCTGCCCTCTGGGGGGTCTTGGAGGCTACAGCTGGTTGAAAGTGAAAGCTGAAATGTTCAGCCCCAAGCATGACTTGGGACACTTCGCACCCACCCCTGTCTCTACTTCCTAAATGTGAGTGGAACCCTTTTAAAAATAAGGTTCACCTGTTTTTCTCTACTGTACTGTGCGTTTGAGGCAGGGGGTGAACGTAGAACCAGCCCCCACCCCGCCCCAGCAGCCTGCTCTCCCGTGGTCGTCACCCAGCGCGAACTCTGCTTGAGTGAAATCCTAATTCAAGTGCAGCTTCCTATCTTCTTGGACTGCATGTGACTATGTAAATTCTGGGTCCACTGAAAGTCCCCCCACCCCACGCTGGGAACTTACATGTGGCATGTGGGCTGTTCTGTCACCAAAGTTTGAGATTTCAATCTGTGGGGCTTTTGATCCAGATGGAGTGGGGAGGGGCCGGTGTCCAGGGAACGCACTTTGAGAACTAGTGCTGGGCCGGGGACTCTCCACCCTGGGTGAAGTCCGACTCAGTGGGGAATGTGGAAAAGCAGGGGCACCGGCCTTTCAACAAGCCTGGCTCTGCGCCTCCCTCCAAATGGTCCTGGATGTGAGAAAGTTAGAGAACAGTGTCCATCTGAGGGCAGGGCCCAGCTGGCCCTGTGGTCATTTCTTCACTACCCACCCCAGGGCCTGGCTCAGTCAGAGCTTTATTTATTTATTTATTTTTTTTTTGCGCGGTGCTGAGGATTGAACCCAGGGCCTGGTGCTTGCAAGGCAAGCGCTCTACCAACTGAGCTATCTCCCCAGCCCTAGTCAGACCTTCTTATGCAAGAATTCAAGTAAACACCAGATGACTGTCGGCTACAGCTGGGAATGGCAGCAAGCTAACCCAGGTGGGCACATGGACGCACTTTTGCCATCTAACCCAGACGAGATCTCCCGACCTTTGCTGTGTTGTCATGAATGCCTCTAGGCACAGCTGTGCCTCAGCCAGAGGACACAAGTGATGTTTTCTGGGGACACAGGGTTCCAGTTCCTGGTGGGCTTCAGCGCCCCCTGCTGCTGCCGTGCAGACCTGCACCTGGTGGAGCTGGTCCCTTGGTGAGGATAGCCTCTGCCCCTTCGATGAGCAGACTGGCCAGCTGACCCTCTCCAAGACCTGGGGCCCTGGGTCCTGAGCTGCAGCGTCCCAGTGGAGGAAGAGCAGGGCCTCTGTGCTCCCTCCATACCTGGGCCTCAGACCTCTGTGTGAGCCCCGGCAGGCCCCACTGTCTTTGTCTGTGACATCAGTGACATGAGTTTCTGCCTGGAGTTGTGAGAACCGCAGGTCTGTGTAAAGGCATGCTCGGTGCCAGCATGAGGCACGCCGAGCACCAGGGGAACCCGTTTCCCAGGAATGATCATCATTCTAAAGCACACAGTCAATCCACTGTGTCCCCTTCAAGAAATTAAAGCATCTCCCAGATGGTATAATGCAATTCCCACATGGCCTAACACATGCCAGCTTAGTGTGTCATGTCACATAGCCCAGGGAAGCTCACAGCCTCTCAGAGCCTGCGTGTCCTTTCCGGGGACCCAGTGTCTGTTCCACACAGTTGGACCTGGCACTGAATGTGTGGTACGGATGCAGGTGTGCTCCCTTCCCACGGTCCTGGCTGAGGCCAAGGCCCTGCTCAGCACCTGCACCACTGACTCTGGGCCTCTCTCCTCTAGAGCGGAAGGGACAAGGATGCAGTTGACAGACTGCTCAAGGACCTTGATGCCAACGGAGATGCCGAGGTGGACTTCAGCGAGTTCATCGTGTTTGTGGCTGCACTCACGTGCGCCTGCCACAAGTACTTTGCACAGACAGCCCCCAAATGACGCTCCGGAGTGAGATTCCCAGAAAGGTGCAGGGAGGGCCTGGGAGAATCCCTGGCTCCCAGCCCCTGTTGGAAATTACTTCTTGGGCTGAGCTGAAAGTCCCCTAATTAATAAATGCTGGTGGACAATCCTGATCTCAGAGTGAGTGGCAATCTCCTTCAGACCCCAGAGTCCTCCCCTGCAAACACCAATTCCCGTTGGCAGCAGCTTGACATACTGACAGCCACCTGGTCGTAACCTGGCACACACCCCAACCCTGAGGCATAAACAAAGCCCGTTAAGATGGTCAGTCAAGCATGGCATGTCGGCTGCTGACACTGGACACGTTCATGGATTCTGCAAAAGGGCAGGCAACTAGGCCACGGCCATCTCTGTCCCTCTTACACTTAAACCCTCTCTCCACCTCCTGCTGTGGGGTCTCCCATCCTGCAGCCACCCAGGACACACTGTTGTCCATAAATCCCCAGTGAATTGCCCTTGTGCAATCCTGGATCTGCCTGGCTTTTTCCCTTTGGCAGCCCCGTTGGCAGCCAGTTCTCAAACTGGACCAGGATTTTCTGGAATATTCACTAAGTAAATGCACCATTTTCTCTCATTGCCAGCCTGGTAGACAGATGGAGATGAAAAAAACAGGTCAGTTGTGACAGTCCATTCCCTGGCCATTTCCTGGTGTTCACCCGGAACCCGCTGAAGCTCAGGGCCCACCTCCTGTGTCTCAGCACAGTGAGGGCCACCTGTGTGTGCCTGTCTCCAGCCAGCCAGCCACCTGCTAAGGGGCACCGTCCGCCAGCTTTTCCTGGGGCCCAGTGAGCCTGGGCTCCCCATCACTCCAAACGCCGTGTTTTCAAGTAGCAGAATTTTTTTGTTTTTTATTGTTTTTGTGGTGCTGGGAATTGAACCCAGGGGTGCTCTACCACTGAGCTACACTTTCAGCCCTTTGTTTTATTTTTTTATTTCGAGTGTCTCGCTAAGTTGCCCAGGCCAGTCTTGAACTTAGGATCCTCCTGCCTCCACCGCCTGGGTCTCTGGGATTATAGGAGTGTAAGATATTATCTTTGCCATGAAAAGCATGAATCCAGTGACAGAGATGAATGCAAGCGGGGATGAGAGTCACCAGTGAGCAACCGCCCATGCTCACAGCTTTGTGCCACCGTCTTCAGGAGGGGACCAAAGTGGCTCAGGGCAGGTCACAGGGGTGAGGTCGTCTGCTCCTGGGACTCAGCCCAGATCTGAGGGTCTCCCGGAGGGTGAAGGTGCCTTCCTGCTGCCTGTGGGGTCAGCGCTTCTCGTCGCTCTGTTCACCGCCGTGGTGTTTTGCAGGCTCTGAAACTATGTGAATGTCTCTCCTCTTAGCACATTTAGTAAATGCATGTTTCCCTCGTTGCTCAGCAGGTCGTAATCTGTCATGGTCATCATCGTGACGCTCAAATCGCCCCTGGCGTGACTGGTGGAGCCTATTTAGTCTGGCTTCTGTCCTTCTGACATGTCCCCCACATGCTGTGAATGCCCTTGCTTGCTGTTGCACCAAGGTGTCTGGAAATAGCTTGTGCTTTCCTTGCCCTGTCTCTGAAGTTGGCTCTTCGTTCAGCCAAGCACCCCTGGTTCCTTGTAGGGGTCTCTAGAAGCCAGGATCTGAGGGGAGGGAGGTGAGTGTGTCACTGCCGGGGTGTCCCTGCCCCTGGCCCTCTCAATGGACAGACCGAGGGAATCTTCGCAGGTGCGCAGTCTATGTAGGTGCCTACACCCGAGTTCTGCGCCTACCCCATGTACATGGAACACAGCGAACTCCCGCCTCCGCTTTCAGCTAAGTATTGGTAAAAAAAAGTCTGAGACAAAAACGATTTTTTTAAGTGTTTCAAGGCCAAACATAGTGGCACATGCCCATAACCCAGCAATTCAGGACACTGAGGAAGGAGGATCACCTGGGCAACTCAGCAAGAGACCCTGTCTCAAAATAAAAAATAAAAAGGGCTGGGGATGTAGCTCAGCGATAGGGCACCCCTGGATTCAGTCTCCAATACTGCAAAACAAATTAAGTGTTTCAAGCAGGGAAGGGCAGCACAGTTCTCGAGCTCATCTGTCAAGGACACAACTGAAGTAAATGGAGAGCTGAAGGCCAGTTTGGAGATGGTCACTAACACAGTGTTTGGAATAGCTGGAGGGCGGCAGAGAATCCTAGCGTGCTCCAGGTGGAATCACCGTGCTTTGGTGATCTCGGGGCTGGGGAAGGGAGAGCTGAGAAGGGCAGTGTCAAGAGTAACACGGGAGCTCCTCAGCTGAACTGTCTGCAGCGGCAGCAGACACCACTCAGCTTCCTTCACATACCTACCTGGCATGGATTCATTCAGCATTGGGCACCAACCAGGAGTCAGCCAGGCTCTGGTCCAAGAGCTAGGAATTCAGCAGTGGACAAAGTCCCTGCCCCACGGGGCCGACGATGTAGCACACAAATAACCACACTTCAGGTGGGGGCTGTGGCTCAGTGGCAAAGTGCTTGCCTAGCACATGTGAGGCACTAGCTTCGATCCTTAGCACCACATAAAAATAAATAAATAAAATAAAGGTACTGTGTCTACCTACAACTTAAAAAAAAAAAAATGTTTAATAAAAGAAAATAACCACACTTAAAGTAGTGAAAAAATACAGGGAGAGTGATGGGGGATAGCAGTGTACTCTGCAGAGGCAGATTGGGAAGGCCTCTGGGCCACCTGGGCATCAGGTATTCACAGTGTGGTCAGAAGAAACAAAACCTTGCAATGAAGGCACAAAACAAAACATCCAAGACTCAGACAGTGCATGAGAAGGTTGTTAGGTCTTTAAGCCAAAGTAACTCCATTTTGAAAAATACCACCTGCCCACCCAGGAATGACCTTCCCAGTAGGCCAACCCCAAAAGTCCCAGTAACCGAAACCACAGCAAAGACGTCAAGTAACAGTCACAGGTCAGACCAGTTCTTTTTTAACTACTCCATGGTACATGACTATAGAGTTTAGCAGCTTTTCCTGCAGGCTGCTGCTCCTTGCAGAGGGGCAGCCTGGCAGACTTCTCTGTTAATAAACCTTTGCTTGAACTCAGAGCTCTCTCGTGGATATCTGCACCAGATACCCTAACAGGTTGTAGAGCCTTTTTTAACATATTTTATTAGCTGCAGATGAACACAATACCTTTATTTACTTATTTTCACGTGTTGAGGATCAAACCCAGTGCCTCACACGTGCTAGCAAGCTCTCCACCACTGAGCTACAACCCCAGCCACGGTTGCAGTGCCTTTTGGCAGACGGCACAGAATCTCAGATTTCAGAGGGAGGGGAATTGGGGCATGACTGGCAGCAAGACAGGCTCATGACTCCAGAGCAACTGGAACAATCCAAGTTCCTAGCTGACTCTGCTGTTGCTTAAAGTCCACTGACACACAATCAGCTACAGGAAAATTTGTAAGTAGGAAATACAAACTATATGTCTCGACTTTATTTTACCATCAGGATGTCAGAAGACAGTTGGCCTGTCACTGCAATACTCTGAGCCAAGGGTCAAAATGATGTGAAAGACTATTTTAGTACCCTGGAGTACTAAGAAATGAAACCAGCCTAAAGACATCCCCTGTGGTGGATTAATCAGGGGGAATGCACTCATGTATATGGCATAGACATACTACATACATGTATGTGAGTTCACGTTTATATGTTCAAGCTTTCTACCCCCAAAGCATGTTTTTTTGTTCTGCTGCTGGAGACAAACCTGGGCCCTACACAGGCCAAGCACACGATCCACCACTGAGTTACATCCTCCACCAAGCACGTTTTCAAATTAGTGAACTAATAGTGAACCAATGTTGACGACACGGAGAGGAGCTCCCTCAGCCAGGTGGGATGGAGGACCTGCAGCGAGAGGACCCGGGCCGCTGTGATGTTCCTCAAGGTGAGGTCGCCTTGGCTGTTGTAAGCCACCGAGACTGGGGAACCATTATAGTGGTTTGGCCGACGCACACACACCAAGTCCTGGCCCCAGAAAGGCCTAGCTGGTCCTTCCTGCGCTGACCTGCTGGGCCCCAAGTTGCCCCCGTACATCTGCACCAGCCCACAAGCTCATGTGGTCACCACGGCTTTGCTCATCAGTCCCATGGTTCCCCGCAGTCCTGTCACTGAAGACCCGAGGGGCAAGGGGCCCAGAGCCAGAAAGTGTCACCAAGTCATTGTGCTCCTTGCTTGGGCACTTGATCTTACTTGACACATTCCTACACGTTCCTTTGTAGCTCATTACACTGCTGCTGTTCCTAAGTGGGTTGTTATTTTTGCAGTACTGGGGGTGGGTCTCAGGGCCTTGAACTTGCTAGGCAAGTGCTTGACCCCACCCCAGCCTGGATAGTTGATTTTAAAAATGGCTACTTCACATATTAACTCAAATCACGCATCGAAGCTTGTTATTATTTTATGCTTATTAGATTACGCTTGGCCACTCTGGAAACCGCAGCGTGCTGTTCACCAGCTCTGAATGTGCCCACCCACACTGCTGGGAGAACCCTCGGAGCACAGGCTCAAAGGTCATCACCCGCTCCCCACCACCAGGCTCCGGGTTCCGAAGGACCCCGTTCAGTAGCTGCCTTCCTTTCTCCCGGGGGGACTTGGGGACTCGGCACAGTCAGTTGCTGGCACACTCCCCCAGGTCCTCTGAGGGCCGCTGCCCCGGGCTCCCGGGTGTGGCCAGGCGCACTACACGCGCTCACCGCATTTCGCTTTCTGCCCCACTCCTCTGACCGACCCTTACCCTTGTACTCTCAGTGCCCTGGACAGGACACACTGCCCATCACGTTCCGGGTGGAACCCTGCAGCTGTCGGAAGGCAGGGGCTCCGGCCAGAAGGCCTGAAGCTAAGAACTGTGTTCCACCACGCGCCAAAGCGCCCTCCAGGAACGATCCTCCCTCACAGGACAGGGTTCCCGAGTCTCAAAACCCACAAGCAGTTCCCTCCACGGGAGGCTGATGCCACCCAAGGAAGACCATCTGTGTAAAAAATAAAATAAAAAACCAAAAAAACAAAAACCAACTTATGATTCTTTTATTAACAGGGGCTTTGGTCATTTGAACCAAAAAAATATACATATATATTTAAAGGGGGGGGGTCCTCCAGTCTTTGTTTTGCGAGGCAAATGATCACTGAGTGCACCTATGATTTCTGACCTCAAACACCTGTTGGGTCTTACTTACCCTGATGACTGGAAGAGACCTTCCCGGCCCTGGTGATGCCTCTTCCTCCCCCCAGTCCTTGTAGATTGTCCCGATGCTCTTCTCTGAAGTCCCTGTGAAATGCCAGGGTACTCCAACACTGACATGTTCCCCGTAGCTCCTCCCTCTTCAAACTATCACCACACGGTGTTAGCTAGCTTGTCCACATAGATTTGCCCGGCAGGTTATACACTAAGCACCAGACTGTGTGCCACAAAGTACGACTCTCCTCCATCATCTCAGAACTGAAGTTCCCAACTACACGCAGTCATCTTCCACCTCCACTGTCTTCTGGCTCTTCCGGGCTTCTTGCAGGGCAGTCTGACCTGCACGTCCTTCATTGGTTACAACCAAGTAGTGCAGGGCCTTCCCCTGGACCTCTCACACTGGAAGATCCTGACCCCGTCTTCACAAGCTCCAGAAAACAATCAGGTCCCACAGACAACAGCAAGATATGAGGTCATGCCCAACACTTCCAAAACATAGCAAAGTAACGAGAATTAAGTGTGACCACTGAACAGCTTTTGATTTAAGCCCCATCCCTCCTAGGAGAATATTTCTCCAACAAAAGTTCTTTCCAGAACCAAATATATTTGATCCATATCAAGGTTACCTAACATGGACCATAAAAAAGATTGTTGTACGGGGGTAGAAAAAAATACAAAAACAAAGCAGAAAACGTTGAGCTGGTTCCTTTTCCTCGGGTGTCAGTCCATCCTTGCCAGTTGAGCAGAGTCCGTTAGCCTTGAACCTAAAGCACGAATGGGAGAGACACCGTCAGTTTCCCATATCCCAATGTTCAAAAGGAAATGTTACCACCCCAGGAAGGTCACCTCTCTCACAGGGTCCTCGACTTACTTGCCTTATAGAAAAACCTGGAACACTCTCTGGCTTTACACTCTCCTATGTCCAGTATCCTTACCTTGCTCTATAGGCTGGGTTTTCTTTGGTTTCCCGCCAACTCCCTTAGCGCCCTGGAAGGTCCACCTATGGTGACTATTAGAACTGACTTATGACCACCGGGCCTGTAATGCACCGACCCAGGAGAATGAAGCAGGAGGACCGCAAGTTCAAGGCCAGCCTGGCACCTTACCTAGACCCTGCACAAAACAAAACTTCATAAAGGGCTGGGGGCAGCGCGGCGGCAGGGCACTTGCTTAGTGTGTGCGCGAGCCTGGGTTGAATCCCCAGAAAAATGATAGGAACTGGCCTTTTTGTTTCACAAAAACCCTGGGTTTCTTTTATTTTTCTCCAACTACCAGTGGGGATGAGGCACCAAAAAAAAGCATGTGCCAACACCCAACAAAAACGGCGGGCGGCTGGCCTCGGACCCCACGGCCGACCCGCGGGCGCCGCGCCGCTCACCGCGCGTCACGCCGACTCGCCCTTCTCTATCCGCCGCACCAGCGCCACCAGCATCTCTGCCATCTTGGCCAGCTCCTTGGCCTTCTCCTCCGCCTTCTCGCAGCGCGGGGCCGCCCTGGGCGCCGCGCCGCCGTCCGCGCCCTGCAGGTGGTTCAGCGCGCTCTCCTCCGAGGCCTCCACCTGCGTCTTGATCTGGATGAGCATATTGTCCATCTCCCACAGCTTGCCGCGGTTGCGCGCCTGCGCCCGGCCGCGCTCGCGGGTCAGCGCCGCGATGTCCTCGCGCATCTCGTTGATGACCGGCAGCAGGAACTGCTCGAAGTCCTCCTCGGGCTCCAGCACCTCCACCTCCTCGGGCTCGGCCAGCTCCACCACGTCCAGGGGCCGCATCTCGCGCTCGGGCCGCGCTGCCAAGCAGCTTCCAGTCCTTTCCTAATCGTAAGCCTTCGGCCTCAGCGCACGGCAGCGGGAAGCGCCGCGCACGCCCAGGGCGGGAAGAAAATGGACTTGCGGCCGCCAACCAGCACCACCTCCGCCCCGGCGCGTTTGCGGCCCTTTCACGACAGAGCCGCCCCTCTTTACGGTCACGCCCCTGGGAGCCTCGTCGCAGGTACGCGCACGTAAAGGAGCCGCGCCCGCGCGCGGCACCCCGCCCCGCCCCGCTCGTTCCCCGCCCGGCTCGTTCCCCGCCCCGCGTTCGGTGAAGGCGGGTTGGGGCTCCCAGCGGCCCCCACAGGGCTTTCACTACCCAACCTTCCTTCCTGTCTTTGTTCTTTCCTTCCTCCCTTCCCCTTTTCTTTTAATAAAAGCGAACCTCCCTCTTGTTACTTGACTAAGGCTTATTATCCAGGCTAGTACAAGCTTAGGTTGATTGTTATGGATTCATTTAACTCTCACAAACGTATGAAATGGGTGGCAACTGGCTGAAAACCGTGCTTGCGGGTCAGAGCTTGAAACCAGGGCGGCTTGGGTGCACAGTCCCTGCTTTTTACTACTGTGCACGCCTGCTCTGCGACAACCCTAACCCTAGACCCCAGGAGGCCAGCAACCCCTCCCCCGGCCTCCCACGCTCGCTCTGTCTTCTTCCTGCGAGTACCCCTCTCTTTCTGCCGTGGGCTGTGCTGGTCAGTCACCAGTTCCCCAAGGTAAAGGGCCACTTGTGGTTTGGTTCTGTCCTCTGCCCTTGTTTGCGGCCTGGCATGGAGTAGGGCTTTTGGGAGTGCTTTGAAGAAATTCTCCCCTGAAACAGAAGCCCCTTTTCCAGACCGGAAGCTCCTATTCTTAGAACTCCTGGAGGGTAGGTTCTGGTCTTAGTCACCTTATGTCCCCACCGCCCACCAGGCCTGAAAAACTGGGGATTCAGTAGTCGTTGCTTTAACATTGATTCTTGAGCACCACCGTAGGTGACTGAAATGCATGCGGTCTATTTCTGGGCAGGCGCCCTTAGCGGCACACTAGCAGTGATTCGGTGGGGAGGCATTTGCTTGCACAAGTGCTGCAGACCAGAGCTTGGTTTTCTCATCTGATAAAAGACCTGTGGTCCCACCCCAAGTATCTCCGTGGAAAGAGGTACCCATGAGGCGATGTGTATGAAAGAGTTTTGCAAACATCATAGTTTTTGAAAAGTGAAAAGGCGCCCAGACAAACCACTCTGGACGCGGGAACTCTCATGAGATTTTATTAGGCAGATGAACAGTGTCTGCCCTGGAGAGAGAGAGCGCACTTGAAAGAGCATGTCGGGGGAGCTTCGCTCAAGTCGTTGCATTTCCTGGGCTAAGGACGATGAGGCCAACTGCTGAGCAGTTAAAATTCGCGGGCTACGGATTAAGCCAATGGCTGCTGAGCACAAACTGACAGGTGGGCCTGGCTAGGATGGCAGACCGACAGCTGGGCAATGCCTCCTTGCCTTCCCCCGCAGGCGTGTCCTGCGCCTGGTAGCCCAGGAAGGCGCCCCAGGAAGTCATAAGGTGCGCTGGTCATAGAGAGCCAGCCTGCAGGGCAAACCCAGCGCCTGCCTGCTGCCTGCTGCCTGCCGCCAGGCGACACCCAGCCGGTTCACGCAGGCAGAGCGCTGGGTCTGCAGCTGCAGACCTGCCGGCCACATCCGCTCACGGGGAAGCACACTGAGCACTACAGTATTCATTAGAAATTCTTCATCAAAAAACACCATTAACTATTGATTTTTGAATATTGATTTTGTAAACTGCTACTTTGCTGAATTAACTCTAGCAGTCTTTTGGTGGAGTTTTTTTGGACCTTCCAAATACAGGATCATATCATCTGCAAGCAGTGATAATTTGACTTCTCCCTATCCTACTTTTTGTCCCTTTTATTTCCTTTTCTTGCCTAATTGCGCTGGCTAGAATTTCTAGCACTATATTAAACAGGAGTGGTGAGCATGGACAACCATTTTTTTGTTCCAGATTTTAAAGGAAATGCTTTGTTTTTCCCCACTTACTGTGAGGTTGACTTTAATGAAAACTACAGAACACTGAAGAAGCAAATTGAAGAAGACACAAGAATATGGAAAGATATCTCATGTTCATGGATAGGCAGAATTAATAGTTACAATGGCCATACTACCAAAAGTAATATACAGATTCAATGCACTCCCCATTTAAATACCAACAATATTCTTCACAGAACTAGAAAATGAACCGTCCTAAAGTTCATTATTATCTTAGTCTAATAAAATACCATAGAGTAGCTTATAAATAACAGTGATACAGCACCTGCCTACCATGCACAAGACCCTGGTTTTGATCCCCTGTACCTCATAAATAAATAATATAAATTTATGTCTAATAGTTCTAAAGGCTCAGAATTCCAAGATCATAGCACAAACAGAATCATTGTCCAGTGAGGGCCAATTTTCTGGTTCATAGATGGTAGCTTCTTACTGTGTCCTCACATGATAAAAAGAGCAGAGGCATCTCTTGGGCCTCTTTAATAAAGGTACTTATCACATTCAGAAAGGTTCTGCCCCCATGACCTAACTGCCTCCCAAAGGTATAATCTCTTAATATTGTGTTGGGGGCTGGGATTTCAACATTCATTTCAGGGGACACAAACATTCAGACAACAGCATTGTCTCATGTGGTTTCATGTGATTTCAGAGCAGGATCATCCAGGGTGGTGCAGTGATCTCTGAGCTCAGCCAGTGTTGGACAGCCATGTCCAAGATGGCTCATGAGGCTGTGTTTCACTAGCATTTGCATGAAGTCCTCAGCTCCTTGCTATGTGGGCTTCTCCATGGGGTTGCTCATGACAAGGCAGCTGGTTTTCCTCAGAGAGAAAGGGATAACTTGCTGCTTTTTATGAACTGAAACAGGTGGAAATTCAGAGCCCCACCGAAACAGCACTACTTCCTTATGCCAAGAGAACAGGCCTGGGGGATGCCAAGGAAGTTATGAGTGGAAACAACCCCTGCCCCAGCCTGCCTGGCACAGACCAGCTAAATCTGTAAATGTGTATTTCCTGTCTATGTCCCATTTTGCCACCTCTTCTTTTTTAAAAGCTTTCCCCACCCTGAGAGCCTCTGAAGATGGAAATTTGAGACGAAAAAGTCTCTTCGGTCCTCCATTAAAACTGGTTTTGAATGAAACCTATTTTCCTACCAATCAGACTCAGAATTTCAATTTGTGGAGTGGTGAGCAGTGCAGCCTCGCCTCTTGCTCTGAGTGTTAACAGTACCACATGGTAATAAAATCTTCAAGTCACAAGTCGTCACGTCTACCCTTTCTACTAATTATGAGCAAATTGCGACACGCAGTCCATGGAGGGAATACACAAGGGTGGACACACAGGAGGTGGAGATCACTAGGGAGCCTCCAAAGACTGGCCAGCAACTACAATTTGCCCTCTGACTACCAATGTTTCATGTCCTTCCAACAGGAAACCACACTTACTCCCATCCAGGGTCCTCCAAAGTTAATTAAGAAAAAAAAAAAAAAACGCCATCTCATAGCTTTGTGTTATTATCCTATGGTAGCATCAGCTTCAAGTGCAGAATTTTGTCTTCCACACTAGGACAAGTGTGAATGAAGCTCCAGGGATGTAGTTCCTTAAGTCCAGCTCCTAGAGTAGTTTTTCTTGATCTGTAGACCTTTGAACATTGTGTGCAGGTGTGGGAGAACCATTAGAGACGTTCCGGTTCAAAAATGGGGGGAATCATATGGTTATTTCAATTGACGCAGAAAAAGTGTTTGATAAAATACAACATCCCTTCATGCTCAAAACACTAGAAAAAATAGTGATAGTAGGAACATACCTGAACATTGTAAAGGCTATTTATGCTAAGCCCATGGCCAACATCATTCTTAATGAAGAAAAACTGAAACCATTCTGTTGGGGGCTGTGCTATGCAGACGGCGCCAGGATGACGCCTGGCAGTCAGCCAGAGGTTGTCGGCAGTGAGGAGATTAATTGACATAAGCACACTCAAGTGATTTATCTTCCACGCACACAATGTATGTGCGTGTGTTCTCGAGCACTCCTAATTGTGCCTGCTCGGACATCTAGTATCTTGCCTAATCTTTGCATAAGAGGCATGGCCCTGCCCTCCGCTTCCTGGAGGGAATATAAGCAGGCCATAGGCGGAAGGCGCGAGGGCGACAGCGAAAGCAGCAGCTAGCAGCAAGAGGAGGAGAGAAGCCTCTAGCAGAAAGGAAGAAGAAAAGGCAGCAAGCAGATAGAAGCAGCAAGTAGGGGCAGCGGCAGAAGGCAGATCGTAGAGCGGAGAACTGAGAACACATCTTTAGGTTGCAGATCACAGATCGCAGTAAGCGGGACGCATCACTAAAGCACCTTAGGTAGACGCACCCTTAGTTCACAGGATGCAGGACGCACCTTTAAGAGGCAGCAGAAAACTAAGAACATATAGATATCTCTGAAAGTGTAGTCTCTCTCTCTTAAGCAAAGCCTCTCTCTCTCCTCTCAAAGCAAGTAAGCCTCATTTCCTCTATCCTCTATAAACAAACAAGCAAGCAAGGAAGCAGCCCAGAGATAGAAGTAGCTCAGTTTCCAGTCCACCACCCATAAGACCCGTGCAAATTGTTGCTGTAGGCGGTGACAAATATCCGTGGATTTGGTGCCACAAAGAGCCAGCAACACCATTCCCTTTAAAAACGGGAACAAGACAGGGATGTCCTCTTTCACCACTTCTCTTCAACATTGTCCTCAAAACTCTAGCCAGAGCAATTAGGCAGACTAAAGAAATTAAAGGGATACGAATAGGAAAAGAGGAACTTAAGCTGTCACTATTTGCTGATGACATGATCCTATATTTAGAGGATCCAAAACCTCCTCCAGAAAACTTCTAGACCTCATCAATGAATTCAGCAAAATAGCAGGCTATAAAATCAACACGCATAAATCTACAGCATTTTTATACGCAAGCGATGGAACAGCTGAAAGGGAAATGAGGAAAATAACTCCATTTGCAATAGCCTCAAAAAAATAAAATAAAATAAAATACTTGGGCATCAATCTAACCAAAGAGGTAAAAGATCTCTACAATGAAAACTACAAAACATTGAAGAAAGAAATTGAGGAAGACCTTAGAAGATGGAAAGATCTCCCATGTTCTTGGATAGGCAGAATTAATATTGTCAAAATGGCCATACTACCAAAAGTGCTATACAGATTCAATGTAATTCCAATTAAAATCCCAATGACGTACCTTACAGAGATAGAGGAAGCAATCATGAAATTCATCTGGAAGAATAAGAAACCCAGAATAGCTAAAACAAACCTTAGCAGGAAGAATGAAGCAGGGGGTATCGCAATACCAGATCTTCAACTCTATTACAAAGCAATAGTAACAAAAACGGCATGGTATTGGCACCAAATAGACAGGTAGATCAATGGTACAGAATAGAGGACACGAACACAAACCCAAATAAATACAATTTTCTCATACTAGACAAAGGTGCCAAAAATATGCAATGGAGAAAAGATAGCCTCTTCAACAAATGGTGCTGGGAAAACTGGAAATCCATATGCAACAGAATGAAACTAAACCCCTATCTCTCACCCTGCACAAAAATCAACTCACAATGGATCAAGGACCTCGAAATCAGACCAGAGACCTTGCATCTTATAGAAGAAAAAATAGGTCCAAATCTTCACCTTGTTGGCTTAGGATCAGACTTCCTTAACAGGACTCCCATAGCACAAGAAATAAAAGCAAGAATCAACAACTGGGATAGATTCAAACTAAATAGCTTTCTCTCAGCAAAAGAAACTGTCAGCAATGTGAAGAGAGAGCCTACAGAGTGGGAGAATATCTTTGCCACTCATACTTCAGACAGAGCACTAATTTCCAGAATATATAAAGAACTCAAAAAACTCTACACAAAGAATACAAATAACCCAGTCAACAAATGGGCTAACGATATGGACAGATGTTTCACAGAAGATCTACAAGCAATCAACAGACATGAAAAAATGTTCACCATCCTTAGTAATAAGAGAAATGCAAATCAAAACTACACTACAATTCCATCTCACCCCAATTAGAATGGCGATTATCAAGAACACAAGCAACAATAGGTGTTGGAGAGGATGTGGGGAGAAAGGTACACTCATACATTGCTGGTGGGGCTGCAAATTAGTGCAGCCACTCTGGAAAGCAGTATGGAGATTCCTTAGAAAACTTGGAATGGACCCACGATTTGACCCAGGTATCCCACTCCTTGGCCTATACCTAAAGGACTTAAAATCAGCACACTACAGAGATACAGCCACATCAATGTTCATAGCTGCTCAATTCACAATAGCCAGAATGTGGAACCAACCTAGAAATCATTCAATTGAAGAATAGATAAAGAAACTGTGGTATATATATATATATATATACACACACACAATGGAATATTACTCAGCTATAAAGAATAATAAAATTATGGCATTTGCAGGCAAATGGATGAAATTGGCGAATATCATGCTAAGTGAGATAAGCCAATCTCAAAAATCCCAAAGGCAAATGATCTCACTGATAAGCAGATGATGACACACAATGGGGGATGAGAGGGGAGCAAGAATGGAGGAAGGAGGGACTGTATAGAGGGAAAAGAGGGGTGGGAGGGGTGGGGGGAAGGAAAAAATAACAGAATGAATCAAACATCATTACCCTAAGCAAATGTATGATTACGCAAATGGGATGCTGTTACTCCATGCACAAACAGAAACGACCTGTATCCCATTTGTTTACAATAAAAATAAATTAAAAAATAAAAAATGGGGGATAAAAATAAAAATAAAAAAATGGGGGATGGGAGGTACAAAGAAGTCTGTGGTGCACAGAAATTCTGCAGTGCAGTCTCAAGGCTTAGGACGAATATCCCGTGACCCTCAGCTCCACCACTGGGCTCTTAATTCTGCACTCTGGGTCATTCTTCCTTTTTCATGAAAGGGAGCACGTGTTTGCCCACAAGCCGTTTTCTCATCTGCTTTTGTAGAAGTCTGAGGGTCCAAAGGCCTTTCATTTTGTGCCATCTCTGTCCCTTTCCATTCATGTTGCAGGTTTGTGCTGATGTATTATCTTTAAAACGTTGTAGGTTGACTGTGAATTTCGTTGGGGTTCATTCCATGACAAAAGCCCCACTTGCAAATCCCTTCAAGATAAAACCATCTCTATCTTGATCTTCTGCCGAAAGTGCCGAGGAGCAGACTCTTAAGTATTCTAGAAATGCTAATGCTTGTTAGAGCCTATGCGGCCATCCTCAGCCTCTTTAAAAAACAGAAGTCTGACTTACAATACTAGGAGCAACTGACTTTAGGGTTTATGAGCTTTTTAAGAATTCCTACAATCACTATACAGAGCAAGACTGTGGAGCCTTGGCAACTTCTCACCATCTCTTAGGATCGCACCGGGAAGAATTCAGACATGTCTTGCCAAGTAGCAGGTAGTGTTTATTAGCGGGGATAAGAAAAGGGAATGGGGGACAACTCTCAAGGGAAAGAGTGTGATCTCTCAGAGGAGAGGGACAGAATGCTCCATCCCACCAGTTTTATTGGAAGTCCCAGGGAAGTTGCCAGGGTCCCACCCAGGTCAACCTCTTGACCTGAATGACAGCTGGACTGCATCAGCTTTCCAAGTCCCTAGTGCACCCCGACTTACCAGATGGAGGAGAGATTTTACTAATATAATGACATTCTCAAGATCCAAGGCCACTCTGGGTCTCTTTGGCCAATGCTGACGGGTTCCAATTCAAACTTGTTCTCAGAGGTTTTATGCTTAGGGGGTTTTGCTTCTAATTACCTGAGTTCTTGGTCTGTGTAAAGACCACAAGAGTCCCTCACCCTA
Organism: Sciurus vulgaris; assembly: GCF_902686455.1. Classification (NCBI taxonomy): domain Eukaryota; kingdom Metazoa; phylum Chordata; class Mammalia; order Rodentia; family Sciuridae; genus Sciurus; species Sciurus vulgaris. Next base: position 142,092,331 of record NC_136469.1, read on the forward strand.
GGGTAATTTGTGTGGGCAGGAAGAAAACGTGGGGCTTGCATTTCTCCTGCAGATGGCAGGTTGATTTCTGAGAGCGGTAACATACCCTATTGACTCAGATCTGACAGAACTGTAAGAAACTTGGTTTTTAAAAGAAAGCACGTGGTGTTAGCATGGTGGGCCCAGCATATAGAACTATCCCCCTATCCTCGTGTGCCCACCACTCAGGTCTGCCTGTCACCCATCAATACAAGCGTCATCTTTAGGTGCAGTACCGTGGATGTGCTCTCTGCTGACACACCGTCCAAACCATTTGTGGCCAGAAGAGCTTCCAGTCATCCCAGCCATCGTGAGCACCTTGCGAGCAGCAGACCTTCCTTTGACTCACCTCTCCTACTTTACTTTTTGCGGCAAGAGGAAAGGAGGGGCCGCTGCCACGCTCTGCAGTGGATTCGGAGGGAGGCTCCGAGGTGGTAGGGCGCAGGAAGGCATCGCGCGGGTTCTCACACCTTTACCTTTGTGGTTGTTTGGGGTTGAGCGGGGGCAGCGGCGTGCGTGCGCGCGCCCGTTCGGAGACAGGAAACAGGTGCGTGCGCGCGCCCGGAGGCCGGAAACAGTTACGTGCGCGGGAGCGCACGGCGGCGGAAGCAGAAAGACGCATCTGCGCGGGCACGCCAGGGGCGCCGGCAGGTGCGGGAGCGCGGGCGCGCGGGCGGGCGTGGGCGTGACGCGGCGGGGCGAAGCCGGAAGCAGGCGGGCGCGCGCGCGCGAGCGGGGCGGGAGCGCGGCGCGCGGGCGCCGGGAGCGGGCCATGGAGGGTCGCCCTGCCGGTGGACGGCCGTCCCGGGAGGAGGAGGCCGAGCCGCCGGGCACCTCCTGGAGCGGGGACAGCGGTAACGTGTCCCAGAGCCACAGCAGCGCCTCGGGGCCGTGGGAGGACGAGGGCCCCGAGGACGGCGCGCCGGGCCGCGACCTGCCGCTGCTGCGCCGCGCCGCCGCGGGCTATGCCGCCTGCCTGCTGCCCGGGGCCGGGGCGCGGCCCGAGGTGGAGGCCCTGGACGCCAGCCTCGAGGACCTGCTCACCAGAGTGGACGAGTTCGTGGGCATGCTGGACATGATCCGCGGAGACTCGTCCCACGTGGTCAGCGAGGGCGTGCCTCGCATCTACGCCAAGGCCACGGAGATGCGGCGCATCTACAGCAAGATCGACAAGCTCGAGGCCTTCGTGAGGATGATCGGCAGCAGCGTGGCCAGGATGGAGGAGCAGGTCACCAGGGCCGAGGCCGAGCTGGGGGCCTTCCCCCGGGCCTTCCAGAAGCTCCTGCACACCATCAGCGTGCCCTCCTTCTTCACTAAGCCGGCGCCCGGGAGGCCGCCGCACCCCGCCTACGAGCCGCCGGTCCTGTTCCGCACTGAGGACCACTTCCCCTGTTGCAGCGACAGACCCCAGCTCTGAGTCGCCCGGCCCTGCTGCAGGAGGACCCCAAACGAGACTCTTACCCCGAGTATTAAGTTAATTAAAGGTCCTGCTCATAGGCGTTTAGGATGTGGCGTATGGAGTTTTCACGTTTATTTTCTGCAGACAACACAGTATATGCATTATATTCCACGTGGAAAGTATAGTTTTCCTTCGTTTTCAGGTCTCATCTAGAAGCTGCTTGGTGGGGAATGGGGAAGCAAAACGAATGAACTCCCTCTGTGCACTGTGGCAAACTGTTATTTTTTTATGGATTTTACTACTCGACTAACAGTATTGCCTTTTCAAGATTTATATATTTACATAATCATAAGAAAGACTACTGAGCCAGTAAAACCTTGTTATTATTCAATTGCAATAGTGTGTCAGTTTTCTGTATGGCCTACTTTTAGGGTAGGTGGCACATTAGCATTATATGCCACTTTCCCTAGCATGGATTATAAACCACAGGAAAGTAGACAGTTCCTGAGAAAATATATTGGTTTTGTTGCAAGTTTCTGAAGTCGTATTTGAAAGTATGACATCTTAGTAAATCATGTAGTTTTGGTGCAGTGCTGGCAATTGAACCCAGGGCCTCCTGCATGGCTTTGCGCTGTACCACTGAGTTACACTCCCTGTACGATTTTATTTCAGTACAAGGCCTTGGAATCCTGCTTCTGCCTCCTGAGTTATAGACCAGTGCCACCACACCTGGCACAGTCGTAGTTTATCCATGACAAACAAATCTATTGTTGCCAGTGTTTGGTGTGTATTAAGTAAAATCTTAAGTGCTATTGGAAAGGCTTTCCTTCTGAAAAAAGATTTTACATGTTTCCCCTTTTATTTGAAAATAAGCGTGTTGCTCGTGATCTTAATAGTGGGATAAAGAACAGTGGCTTGGGAGTCCGCCTTTAGAAAACCGGTGTGAAGAACTAGGCTTTGCTACTATTTCACAGCACTGTTCTTTCTTTCCCCTTGAAAGGGAGAGTGAAAGCTTAGGTGGGAATGAATGGTGTTAGGATTTTGTTCTTTCACCCTTTCAACAGGGAATGCCTAAAGGTCCCTTGCAGATATAACAGGCCTCACTCTATCTTTTAATGTTTTATAAGATGGCCCTCCAGAGACCTCAAATAAGCATTCCCCTGGGTTGTTTGTGTGTCATTACACTGTTAGTACAGACGTTGCAGATGATGGAGCGAGTATGACGTAGCAGGTCCATGAAAGCTAAGGGTGAGATGACATCAGATTTTCCATAAAGCCTCATTTAGGTTCCAAAATAGATAATAGGTGTTTACAGGATTTCTAAATAGAAATTCGTTCAAGGTCTTCCTAGGTGGAATGGGGCTTTGAAGCTGGTTGCCTAGTATAAGACGGATGTTAGATGAAGGTCATTGGCCTCAAGAATGGAGTTTGGCAGAACCAGGTGCACCCTGCCCTTGGCATCACCACCCTGAGGCCTCTTCCTAGCTCCCTTCTCCCTCCCAACTCCAACCAGCTGGAGATTCAAGAAGGACCTCTGGCTCTTGGAAAACTGGTTCTTACCTCTTCCTAAGTCAATAACAAGTTGGAGCTGTAGGGGGAGGCCCAGTTGTCTTTCTGGGTGACCCCTGTTGACCTCTGCTACTGGGGCCTGCGGCTCCCCTGCTTTCTAAAGTATAAACAAGTGCGGATAGGTCTAACTGCTGAGGGGTGCCCTGCCAATCATGCTGGAGTCAATTTCCTTGCTTGCAAGAGCACAATAACCTCTAAAAGGTTCTGGAGGGCATGAGGCTTCCCTTCAGTCAAGTGCAGTCTTTGGCATCCAGGAGTTGGTTTGTGCACACAGGAAACACTGGGTACAGAGGAGCTAATACGCACTCTGGCTTTCCCCCAAGCCAGGGCTTTGAGGAATTGGAGTCATGCACTGTGTTCAGAGTAGTTATTGGACATATCTGCCCTAGGGCAGGGTCAGCAAAGTTCCCAAGGGCCATAGAGGAAGTGTTTTAGATTTGCTGGTCATATGGCCTCACAGCTTCTCTCTGGCCTGTAGCAGCTGCAGACATGTGAACCAGCGTCATGGCTGTGTGCCAATAAAAGTTCACTTACAAAACCAGGTGTTTCTTGAAGCACAAGAGACAAACTGAGAGGTAAAAACTAATGATGGTCTGGAATTTAAAGTTTTATTCTTGCTTGGCTAAACAGCCTTCCAAAGGGGCAGCATGGGAAGATGAAAGTGTCAATTCCTAAGGGGTTTTTGTTGCTGCTGAAAATGAGTAAAGTGAAAGACAGGCTCAGGGTGCCAGAGAGGAAGTGCAAGCCACATGAGACCAAATCACAAGCACGTGGAGCCTCCCACTCTGTGGATCAGAAGCTTCTCATGCGCTCACTCACAGCAGTGTCTTCTGAGGACTCTGGCTTAGAGTGATCTGCTGTTAACAGAGGAAACACTCAACTCACCCCAATATGTGTCCCAGTGTACCCCTCTGCCCACCCCCTTGCCACCATGCCATCCAGCCCCCTGCACTTTCCAGGTGGCTCAACAGCCTTGTGCGTGCTCTTCTGCCTCTTCCCTGCTCTGCACATGGTACACAGCAGCCAGGAGGCTTCTTGCCCCTGAGCCAGACACACTGGGGTCTGCCTGAAGCCCCCACTAGCTTCTGACATTAGAATAAAACCCAAATTCTGGGCAGGGACTGGGGCTTAGTGGGAACATGCTTGCCTAGCATTCAGGGGCTCTGGGTTCGATCCTCAGCACCACATAAAGTAAAGGTATTGTGTCCACCTACAACTAAAAAACTTTTTAAAATTCTTAAAAAAATGAAACCAAATTCTATTCCATGACCTGCAGGCCCCACAGAACCCAGTCCCATCCCAAGCTGACCTCTCTCCTGTGGCTCACTCCCCTCTCGTCTCACTTGACTCTAGAAGACTCCTGGCATGTCCCTGTCGTAGCACTTATCACAACTGAGATTTGCGTCTGTGGCATTATCGCCCTAGCCTGCCTCAGTAGCCACCAGCCGTGAGAATCAGGCGTGAGCTCTGGGTCCTGCTGGGTGTGGCTGCATCCTCAGCCACCAGCACCAGGCCTGGCACACACAGCTGCTACATTAGTGGCTGCAGACTGGCTGAGTGAGCAGATACCTAGAGAGAAGCAGGCCTGTCAGGCATGCCAGGCGGGCACAGAGGCAAGCAAAGGGGCCAACCAACAGAGGTGTGCCAGGAGAGCAAGCCCCACAGGAGGGCCAAGCACGCAAAGGAAAATGATGTGTTTCTTCTCCCAAGAGGGAGGCAGGCTAGCAGGCAAGGTCAGATGCTGTGGTAGCCCAGACCATAGCTCTGGGACTGCGCTGGTTAAGAGTACGAGCATTCTCGGGGCTCCAGGAAGCCTTATTCTTAATTGCACCAGAAAATGTTGGCACAGCACTTGGAGGGCTAGCTTCTAAGTCTTCTAAGACTTCTTTTATGTGCCAAGAAGTTTAAAAGCTGTTGTGCCAGACACTTTTTCCAAAGTGACCTAAATCATTAGTGGCGGTAACGGAGAACGAGAGCATCTCCTTCAGGACCTTCGTCATTCAGGTGGGAGGGTGGGGAGGCTCCCTGGGTCTGTGAGGCATGGTCCTGCACCTGTTGCAGGAGGGAGGGTATGAATACACCAAGCATCTGAGGACCCTGGTGGCAGAAGTCCCTGGTGTCTGCAGGTCGGCTCCTTCCCTGACAGGGGGCGCTGCGGGGGCAGGTAAGGCCTGAAGTCAGGGTGTAGCCTCTGCCTTGGGAAACTGAAGCACCACCCTCCAAAGGTGGGCTATGGCCCTTGGAGATTCAGAGACACAAGACCCAGTCCCTCTTGAGTGCAGAGTGGGGACTGCAGTCAAAACCCAAGGCGGAGTTGGCTGTTGCTTCTTCTGCATGGGGGGTGGGAGGAGAGGAAGCCCCACGGTGGGGAGGCCAGGGTGCTGATGCAGAAGAGGAGTGCCCAGCCTGGTGGGGGCTGTGGACACTAGCCGTGACCCTCCATTTACTATCTCATCACTCTCTGTCTCCAAAAGGAACATGATCGTTTATTTTGCTGTTTCCCAACAAGGACAGACAGAGAAAGGACAAAAAGTCCTCTGTGGCACCTTGCAGCCTGCCTGGCACAGAGCAGGCCCTGACGATATATCTGTGGAAACAATGGAAGGGGACAATGGGGACAAGGAGATGGCCAATGGAGAGGCAGGCAGGAGGCCAGTGCCTGCAGGGTCCCTTCACTGCTGCCTCAGGTCCCGAGGCACCTGAACTGCACTTCCTCCTCCAGCCCGCCCTCTCTCCCCGCTGCGTCCTTAGGTCCTCGCTGGGCTTGGTGCTTGGTCAGCCTGGCAGGGTGTTAACTGGCAGCACTCTGTCCACTGGCCTTCCCAGTGGCTTTCTCTCCACCACACCGCATCGGTCAGAGTCTCCAGAGAGGCAGCGCAGGAAGAGGTGTATTCAGATGCATGAGAGGGATTTATTAGGGGAGTTGGCTCACAAGAAGTCTCCAGTAGGCCACCTGCAAGTTGGTAGCACAGCCCCATCCAAGTCGGAAGTCTTCAGAACGGGGGAAGCCGAAGGTCCCATAATTCCTGGTTCCAGTCCCAGGCCGAAGTCCTGGGAAAGGGAGCGAGATACCTGGTGTAAGTTCTGCAGTCCAAAGGCCGTGAGCCTGGAATTCTGGCATCTGAAGGCAGGAGAAGAGTCCGTCCTGGCTCTTGAAGAAGAGGCTGCTTCGCCTTCTGCAATTGCTCTTTCCCTCCTGGGCCAACTGCCCGGTGCCTGCCCACATTGTCCAGGACCCTTCACCAGTGAGTCCACGCAGACTCGTACACTGATCCCGAGAAACACTCGGAGACACCCAAAATAATGCTCTGCCAGGTTTCTAGATGTTCTAGGTTTCCAGGTGGTCCTCCATGAGCACGGCTGACCTTGGGTTACCCCGCACCCACCTCTGCTCCATCTTTTCTCTCTCCTTCATGTCCTCCATGTGGACATGCTATATCCCAGAGGGCTGCTTGCCCATGCTCGCAGTCCCTGGTGGTCATGGCCATGCTTGCTGAGTCCCAGGCCAAATCTGTATCCCTCTGTATCCCAGAGTGTCTCCCCATCTCTTGTGTGGTCAGTCCATGAGGACACTGTGGGAAACGACCAGCACATGCAGAGAAGGGAGGGCAGACTTCGCCTCCCTAGAATGCATTCCAAGTTTCTTCTGGGCTTTTCCACAGCCTGGCAGCACCCAGTGTGCTCTCCTCACCCTAGGCCTTGGTCTCCTTATCTATAAAATGTGCATGATCCAGGAACTTGGTGAGGACATAGGGAAAGGGTCTGGCATTGCCTGGCACAGAGCAGGGGCTGTCACCTTGGTGCTTACTAGTAGGAACTTAATAACCGCCAGGGATGTTTCCTGACCATTTACTACATGGCCAGGTCTCACTAGTCATTTTGTCCTCACACAACCTCAAGAGGTGAGTACTGTTGTTATCTCCATTTTACAGAGGAAGAATCTAAGGCACAGAGAAGTTAATAATTCACCCAAGGTCCCACAGTTGTACCAGGCAGAACTGGGATTCGAACCCCGACCATCTGGCTCCAAGCCCAAGCGCATCCCACCTGCAGGCTCTGGGTGCTGCACAGCTGAACCCCAGGAGAGCAGAGAGGAGGTCAGGGAAAGAACTGCGAGTCTGCAGCTTGGCAGACCAGCCGGAGGAGCCCAAGCAGGGGTGTACAAATATCTGTCCAGTCCCTGGCTTCAGTCCTTTGGGGTATATACCAGAAGTGACCTTGCTGCTCCCTCATCCTCTGGAGGACAGCCACGTTTCCCCTGAGGTCACAAACCTTGGTCCCTGCCCCTTGCGTCCCCATTTCAGCCTCCGCCTCCCACCAACGCTTGTCCTGGGGGCTTTGTGGGCAGCAGTGGTCCCCATGGGTGTGAGGTGGAGAGGGGAGGGCTTCCGGGGTATGCGATGGGGACCACGGCTACGGACAGTGAGGCAACAGGAGGAGCCCTCCCAGCAGGCACGCCATGCCCCCAGCAGTGCACGTCACCGGCGCCCTCCTGCCACCCTTCCCTTCTCCCCCAGGAGGAGGCATGGCTGGTCTGAGTGCTGGCCGTGCCTCAGGTACACCAGGCCCATTTCTCCACTGGGGGGGGTCCTGGCTGCCTCCTCTCTGGTTGGTGGTGTCTGTGCAACTGGCAGGCCCTAGGTCTCACCAAGCCCTGGGGTGGCGCTCAGCTTGCCGTCGCTGGGACAGAATGCCTGCAGAAATCAACTTAGAGGAGGAGAGAATTATTTGGGGCTCACAGTTTCCGAGGTCTCAGTTCATGTTGGCTGGCTGCATTGCTCTGGCCTGAGGTGAGGCAGAGCATCATGGAGGAAGGGCTTGGCGGAGGGAAGCTTCCCAGTTCATGGCAGCCAGAAGCAGAGAGAGAGGAAGGGGCCAGGAACAAGATACAGTCCCCTTGGGCTGGGGTGGTGGCTCAGTGGTAGAGCACTTGCCTAGCATGAGTGAGGCACTGGGTTTTATCCTTAGCACCACATAAGAATAAATCAATAAAATAAAGGCATTGTGTCCATCTACAACTAAAAAAGAAAAAAAAAAAAATGCAGCCCCCAAGGGCATGGCCTCCCAAGGAAAGACCAACTAGGTTCCACTGCCTACAGTCTCCACCACCTCCCAGTAGATGATTCAGCTACAAACCCGTCACTAGATTAATCCACTGATGAGGTCAGAGCCCTGGTGATTCAATCACTTCCCAAGAGCCCTGTCTCTGAACCCTGCTGCTCTGGGGACCAAGCCTGCAATACATGAACATTTGGGGAACATTCCAGATTCAAACCACAACACCAGCCTTCCTAGCAGTGGGTGGGAAATCCTGTGTGGAAGCTCTCTGACCCCAGTAACAAGGGGCAGCTCAATTCAGCATGCCGGCAACTACACTCAGGCAGAGGAGACTGGGCACGCCCCACCTTCTAGAACCCCAGCAGCAGCTAGCTGCTAGGTGGCAGTCATCGCCTCTCCAGGGCCCAGCCAGACCCTTCCCTTGGAGTGCATGGAGCTCTGAGGCAGCTATTTATTTCCCACCCCACTCTACCCACCTGGAAGTAAAAAAAATGCAGCCATCTAGGGATACCACTTGGAATTCTTATTAATCAGTTGCACACAGACCTTTGAGACTTTGAGCAGGGACTTTAAGCATGTGTCTTTTTCTTTTCATCTGCTTGCTTTGGATTTAATTTGCCCTGCTTTTTCTAGTTTCCAAAGGTAAATCAGGATTGATTTTAGATCTTTCCTTACATATGTTTTTCTAAAGTGTACTTGTATGTATGTGTATACTATATGTATATATGGAAATGCTATACATTTTCCTCTAAATGCTGCTTTTGCTACATCCCACATGGATTTTTTTTTTAAGTTTTATTTTAATTTAAAAGATTTTTTTCAGTCCTGAAGATTGAACCCAGGCTATATCCCCAGCCTCTTTTTTAAAAATTTTCAGACAGGGTCTTGCTAAATTACGTAGGCTGGTTTTGAACTTGAGATCCTCCTACCTCAGAAAATACTTTTAATTTGTTCTTGAGATTCCTTCTTTAGCCCATTTGCTATTTAGAAATGTGTTGTTTAAGTACCAAGTACAGATGGTCTTGTGTTATGATGGTTCGACTTGTAACTTTTCAACTTTGTGATGTGAAAGTCATACACTCAGTAGAAACCGTCCTTCAGATTTTGAATTTTGGCTAGAGACCCCCTCTCACTGTGCCGAGCAGCAGCAGGGCACCACGGCTCCCAGTCATCCCCACGATCGCCTGGGAAGACAACTGGAGCTCTGCCCTGTGCCTCGATGCTCAGGCAGTGAGGGGTTCAGTGCATTTCCGACTTAGGATTCTCTCCGTCTAGGACGGGTCTATCGAGATGTATCCCCAGTGTAAGCTGAGGGGTCCCTGTATTTGGGTATTTCCCCTCTGTCTTTCCATTACTGAGTTCCAGTTAATTCCACCTGAGACCAGACACACAGTACAGTTTCTATTCTTTAATGGTTAAGGTGTTTTATGGCCCAAAATGGGATCTATCTTGGTGAATGTCCCAGGCAAACTTGGGAAGAATGTACACTCTACTGTCTTGAGAGAAGTAGCCTCAAGGTCTCTTTAAAAACTTTTAATTTTGAAATAGTTTTAGATTTCATACAAGTTGCAAAAGTAGTTCGGAGAGCCTGCTTCCCCCAGCTTCCCCCGGGGCAGCACCTCCGCTCACCACGACACAGGTAGCAAGCCAGCTCTCTGCGCCCGCACGGGCCCTCCGATGTCCCCCTTCTCCCTGTGCGCTCGCTTGTCCTCCTCGCATTCAGTCCTGAGAACGTAATACGTAGAGACTCGTCTAACTGCCGCCCTGTCCGTATCAGGAATGGCTCTTTCCAAAAAGCCCCTGCAGCCACCTTCCCTGGCGGTCACCCCCCTCCCCACTTCTGTCCCTGCAGACCACAGAACTGCTCTCCATTGCTGCATAGCTTTCGAATCGAGAGTACCGTACAAATGGAAGCATTCGGTGGGCACTCTCCTGAGAGGGACTTTGACAGCAGCAAAACGCCCTGAGAGCCGTCCAAATTGTGCGTGTGAGGATTGCGTTTTTTCTTCTTTTGTTCCTTATCAGACCAACAGGTCCTTTTCTAGGGAAGAGACCTTGACCCCTATCTTCTCTCCAGGTCCCTGGCTCCATGAGGCTGTGCACCCTGTTGTGGGACCTCAACTCTGCAGCCCCAATTCACAAGTGTCCCGACAGAGGCTCCTTTCTGATTTTTTTTTTGGGGGGGAGTACCAGGGGTTAACCACTGAGCTTAACCACATCTCCAGCCCTTTTTATTTTTTCTTTTGAGACAGGATCTCTCTAAGTTCTTAGGGCCTTGCTAAGTTGCTGAGGCTGACTTTGAACTTGTGATCCTCCTGCCTTATCCTCCCAAGCCACTGGGTCACAGGCATGTGCCACTGTGCCCAGCTTCCCTCTGGTCTTAGTTTCCATGATCCATAGCCAGCGTGGAATGAGCACTTATGAGGCCTTATGTGAGCCCCTGTTCATATTCCCCAGCTCAGTCTTGTGAACAAGTACAGATAGGGATCCCCAGTTATCAGTCAGGGAGTAGAGGCCTAGAGAAGATGCCATTCACCTGTCATCTGGCCAGAAATGGAGGCACCCCACCTGAAGATTTCTCTAGCACACAGGTACCAACCATATGCCACTTTCCACACATGAGATGACATTTCTCAGTCTTGATGCTAGGATGTTCAGCATGGAGAGGTGCTGTCACCTGTGCTGAAGCCCAAATGAGGATAGGAAGGCAGCAGACCATGACAGGAGGTGGAGCAGCTAAGCATGAGGGAACGAACGTGCAAAGGGCCTGAGGTAGCCACAGGTCTGTCCGTGGTTTGTCCAGGTGAAGATGGGGAAGAGATCCCTGGCACCAAATGCAAAGTGGTCCATGTGTGGGGACTCCACCTCCCAGCTCTGCATCCTAACTGGCAGTGGGTAAATCTGGGACGGAGACAGTGTAGCCATACCTGGCTTCCACATAAAAAGAAGAGAGAAAGCCACACTCTCCATGTCTGCAGGTGTCATGCACATAAAGACAGTTTGCTGAGTGCCCACACAGAGGGCAGTGGTGGACAAAGGACAACCTCAGCCAGGAGGAGGGATGCTGGATCTTCTTGGAACAGAGAGAGGAACAGACAGGCAGGTGGTAGCGTGGGGACTCAACTGAGAATGGGGTCAAGAGCCAGATGGCATGTGTCCAAATTCCAGCTTGGCCACTTTTCAGCTCTCCTGCCCTGGTAGCTGTTGACTGCACCTTCTTCCCAGCCTCCAGGTCTTTAAAGCAGTGGTGTTCACACTTGTAAAGTTGCAGGCGAGGATTCAGTAAGCTGATCTGATTTGGGTGGAGCGGAGCCTGGCCCCCAGCTGGACTTCAGAACGTCAGTACTGACACTTGCCAGGAGGGGGCATATGGGCCTCGGACTTCACACACACAGATGGGAGAGCGAGACTTCCAGGGGACCTGGGGTGGACAGGACCTTGGGGGCCCAAGAGACCAGGCCAGACTGAGCTGATGCACTGTGGCAGCAGACCCAGCTGTTGTTGGTGACAATTCCCGACATTTAGACTCAATTCCATGGCTGGTCAGGGGAGGAGAGGGGGCTTGTGCACCCACAGACCCAGGTTAAAGTTATCCTCTTTTTACTGCTTTCCTGCTGTTTTCCCACTGGGAACCATGAACAAGTCCCTCCCTAGCCGCGTTGAGCCTGGAGTGGGTGTAACAGCAGCTAAATGAGGTCAAGGGCATATTGGATCTGGTACAAGGTCAACACAGGCCAGATCCTGTCGGGGGCAGCAGCAGGTGGACTGAGATGAACTGAATCTCTCTGGGGGAGGGTAAGTCACTGGTTTGCAGGCATGGAGACTGGGACCCAGGCAAGAAGCTGTACCTGGGCCCAGGGGAACTTGGGGAGTCCCACCTGGGGGACTTGGGAGTAGCTCCATGTGGGGCAGGGAAGGGGAGAGCAGCCAAGGCCCACCCAGGTCTCCAGTCTGGGCACTGAGAGACAGCGGTGCCCGTCTCGGGTGAGCCAGGTTTGAAGGAGGCTGACTGGGGAGTCTAAGGAGTATCCAAGTCACACAGAAGCTTCTGGACCTTTGGAAATGGTGCAGTTTTCGCTTTCTCTCCCTGAGCCTCCTGAGTTGCCTGCAGAGACAGGCCAATGCCCACCTCCCGTTCACCACGGGTTTCTGCTTTCTTGAAGTATCCCACCTGTGGATGACTAGCAAACAGAAATGAAACATCAGAGGCACTCAAACAACAAGCCCAAACTTTCTATTTATAGATCCCAAAGGCACAAGAGCACAGTCAGAAAACAGGAAGTCTCCAAGCTTACTCTGCACTTCTGCGCCTGTCTTATCATGCCCAGCCAGGTCCACTCTTGGCCAGCTCCCATCTCCATCCACCCCACCAAGCAGTGACTGAGAAAACAGGCCAGAGAAGCGTATGGACGCTCAAGGCAACCCAAAGTCCTGCGGGCTCTCTGGAGCTCTCGCTCACAGTGGCCCCTCTTGTCGCAGACTTTCTAATATTTTTTCCCAGAGTTAGAATCAACTGGGAACAAAATCACTCACTGCTTGATGGAAACGCACAGAAAGGAGCCTCAGGCCCTCCAGCCTCTGAGACAGCTGAGGTCCAGAGATGCTAAGCATGCTGCCTGTGAGCCGCTGAGACAGTGGGACCCAGCAGGCCAGAGCCTGCTCTCAGTTGTCCTGAACACCTAAGTTTGCCACAGAGAGATGGAGGGGAGGGGCTCCGGGCAGAGGGAGCACATGCGAGCATGTGCGGCGCCCCTTTACCCAGCAGCTCAACTTCTGAGCACGTAGCTGTGCCTCGCACTGGCCTCGGCTTGGCAGACCCAGAGGGGAATAAAACTTGTTCCTGAACCTCAAGGGAGGGTGGGGTGAGGACAGCTGAAGAGTCATCTAGGTGGTCAGAAGCTGTCCCTAGCCATTCCAGACAGGGTCCCTGGAGCAGCCACAGGGCAGCTTCTGGAGGAGGTGGTGACTGGGCTGAAATCTCTGGATGAGTTGAACTTTGCCAGAGAGAAATGCAAAGGGGAGGGGGCTCCCCGCAGAGGGAAGAGTGTATGCACGTGTGTGCATGCACAGGCACACACATGTCGGTTTTGCAATTAACTTGTGACAATTCGGTTAAGCATACTGAAATTTTAAGGTTTTTTTTTTTGTTGTTGTTTTATTTTGTTTTTTAGTACCAGGGAATGAACTCAGAGACACTCAACCACTGAGCCACATCCCTAGCCCTATTTTATATTTTATTTAGAGACAGGGTCTCACTGAGTTGCTTAGCGCCTCACTTTTTTGCTGAGGCTGGCTCTGAACTCACAACCCTCCTGCCTCAGCCTCCCAAGCCACTGGGTTTACAGGTGTGCACCACAGTGCCCAGCTGAAATGTTAAGTTTTTTTAAAGAAAGAAACCAACAGGCTGAGCACGCGATGAGAACAAGTCCCTGTAGCTGGCTTAGTGCCTCCCTGCAGTCCTGCAGAGCCCGCTGCCTGGTTCTGCTGATGGCTGACTCACTTTAGGGCAGCAGCAACCCCTGCCTCCTGAACAATCAGAAGCTGCGAGGAGGACAGGGGCTCCGGGGTGCAGTTACACGCAGCAGGCAGTCAGCACCACACTGCCCCCCGGTGGCCACAGAGATCTCAGGCGTCTTTGATGGGGTCGGGGGAGCAGCCAGCTACAGGAGCCTGTTATTCTCCGCAAATGTGCATAATCTCACTCTATGTCTAGAGCTGCCTAGGTTCGAAAGTTTGCCCATATACTGCAGGAGAGGCCTGGCCAGCTCCCTGTGACCTCAAGGCGGCACTCTGGTCTTACTGCCTGTGCTCACTAGGACAGCTCGGAGCCATGGGGCCGGTTCCCCAGCACAGAGGGCCTTGAACCAGTTACTGCAACTCTCTGGGCCTCAGTTTCCTCCTGTGGAGACTGTGACGAGGATACTGAGCTCAACAGACCAATCAAAGTCTCTTAGCATTGGTGAGGGACATGCCTGTGCTGGACTCTGGGGACAGTGGTGGCAGTTCACATCCTCCTAAGTGACTGGCATCACTTCTACCCAGCATATGCCAGGACTTCATCACTTGGGCCACCACAGTGGGGATCTGGCTCTCAGCCCACGGCCTCCCCTCCATCACCCTCTTCTTGGGGTTGCTGGCTCTGAGGGAAGCCAGCTACTATGTGGCGAGGAAACCCAAACCACGTGGAGAGGCCCAAGGAGAACCAAGGCCCCCAATGGACAAAGCATCATCCAGACCACAGGGGGCGAAGCAGCCCCTGGCTATTGGAGCCCCAGCATTCAGTCTTCCAGCAGAGGCCCCAGACACTGTGGCCCAAACAAGCCATCCCCCAGTGCCCCACCCAAATTCCTGACCCCTGGAATCTGTGAGCTTAACACGTGAACCTGCCCTAGAAGGTGGGCCTTTTGTGTGTGGGTCTGCTGAGGCTCTGTGTTCCCAAGACAGCTCTGGCCAAGCAGGGTCACGGGCTGGAAGCTCAGAGGACACAGCACTCACCCGTCAGCTGGGAGTCAGGGGAGGTCTTGCGGGATCCAGTCTCCGCAGAGCGGGGGAGGGCAGCAGTGGGGAGGGATTCCACGAGAGATGGCAGAGCAAAGGCCAGGGCTGGAACCTTCCAGCGTGGGTGGACGCTTTACCGAGGTGCCAGACCAGGGGTGGGTGTGGCACAGGGTGACAGAGAAGAACCTGCCTGGGGGTCTTGGACACAGATACATGGCCAGGCTTGGAATCTGTCCCCAGGAAGGTCTTAAAGAAAAGAAAGGGCTGGCCCAGAGTCCACAGGAAGAACCCCAGGGACACAGGGGAGGATGGGCAGCGAGCTGGTGAATGGTGAGAGGTTAAGCCCAGGACTGCTTGGTCCCCTCCCCGGGCATGTGCACCTGTCAGGGGCTAGGGGCTCAGCAGGCCCCAGCCCCCACCTTGGGGCTCCCCCTCCTGCTACCAGCTTTCCTGAGATGTAACCCGCTCCCAGGGCTGTGCTTGGGTCACTGGCTGTGGGGGGCCGTTGGGGCCTGGCTCCCACCAGTTGCTGAAAGCGAGCTTGGCTGCCTCCACCCAGTCCATGGTGGGCATCCTGACCAGGGAGGGAGGATCCTGGCAGCACACGCACAACGCCCACACCACACATCATGCCACCCACCACATCCCACGTCACACATGTGCAGCACACACCACGGTGGTGCAGTACTTGGGTTCCATCCCTGCAGCGTGACCTCTTAGTACACTTGGCCAAGTGACCGATGCCCTGACCCTCAGTTCCTCATCTGGAGATTGGGGTCCTAAAGGCACCCGCTTCCTAGGCTTGTTGAGGAGCACAAGGCTTTACACAATGTTTTCACGTTCCCTTTGGAAATTTTAAAGAGCTCTTTGCATCCTGGAGAAGGGAAGAGGGATGGAAGATGCAGAGGTGAATTCCCCCCGTCAGACAGGCTATCCATGGACTATAAATTTAGTCTCATTGTACCCATATGTGCAGTGGGGCCAGCAGGGGAAGGTTGCAGATGGACAGTGTGGTGTGTGTGACCTCCATTTCAGGCTGTGCTGGGCCTCCCCTTCATAGAGACCTGTTTCTTCCTGGCTGCTCTCCTGGCCTGGCGACCGCGGACTCAATGAGCTATTCTGAGCTCCCAGCCTGCCCACCCTGGACACACTCGGCCTCTGTTGCCCACGGCTGTCCTGTGGAACTTTCATAATGCAGCCTTGTTCTCCCACTGAGGGCCGCCCGCTCCTGGGGCCTACTCAGGGAGGAGGCTGTGCCAGCCCGGGGAGGCTGTGCCTTGCTGGTTTCCAGGAAGACACACAGACTGTGTGTGGTCAGAGACAGGGACACCCCTTTGTTGGCAGTCCCTTCAAATTAGGAGGTGATTTATTGTGGGCAAAGTCATGTTCAACAGGCAGTTCAACTCACTGCTCAGCTCTCTTGAGAGAAAGCAGGCTTCCCACTGAGCCCCAAACAGACCAAGTCCACTGGGCTCAGTGCCTTTGCTCGGCTGTTGTCTGGTCTTTGAGGGCTGACTGCTCCTCCTTCAAATTTGAGGTCATGTGTCCCTGTTTCCTGCTTGAGTGGGGACCTGCAGCCAGAGATCTCTCGGTCTCATTGCTCTTTGATTTTTCCCATGTCCGTATCCTTTTCTCCTCTCTAGAGGGTGCATTTCAGGGGGTCTGTCCCATCTTGTTCATGGGACAGCAGACCACAATCAGGACTTGACAGGTAGGTGAACAAGCTAATTAACCTCCCAATCAAGAAATTGACCCATGAATCCATGAAGTGAAGATTCAATGGATCAATTACTTAATCAAACCAGACCAGGAGACACGGGTGGGAGGCTGGTCCCCTCCAGCAGGAATCCTTGCCTGCAGAGATATATTTAGCCCTCAGCCAGCTCACACTTCTGCAATGGCTGTTGATTGGGTGACAAAGACAAGGCTATTTACATGATCTTAGGACCTGGGTACCTGGTGCTCCCTGGGTCTGGAATTCTGCCACCCCCACCCCACACACATAATTGTCCTCCTCCTTCAGGTCCCAAGGAAATCACCCCCCTCTAGGATGGGCTGTGCTGGCTGGGACTGCGGCTCCCCGCTACTCTCTGTCCTGCACCTGCACAGGTTCTTCCCAGACCTCCTCGGCTGAGTCAGTGATTATCTCTAGGACCATGGGAGTGCCCTGGGGGGCAGGACCCTACTGATCTTGCTTGTGCCGTGTCCTCAGTTCTCAGCACAGTGCGGGGCCCCTAGTGCCCTCTTGGTGAACGTTCCGTGTGGTATAAACCGCAGGAAGGTGACTTCAAGAGTGTTCTACTATGGGGAGCCAGGACTCTGCCAGCACAAGGCACCCAGGCTGCACCGCTCGTCAGAGATGCAGGCGCGAGAATTTGGTCCTCCATGAGTGAGCGCGACAGGTTTGATCCAGAGTCTGCTGGACGCAGAGGTGGCCTAAAAGCCGCAAGCCACCAAGAGCAGGAAGCAGGGCAGCAGCTGGGAGGAAGGGTGCCCAGGAGGACCGCTGCTCCTGAGGAGGGCTCCCGGGTGCAGACCCAAGAAAGGGACTGCAGTCACAGGCAAGGTGGGGGCCGCGCAAGCAGCATGTGTCCCTGGCAGGGATGTGGAGCTGACTCAGCATGGGGTGGGACCTGGATCTGTTCTAGAACCAGGGCCAGGGCTGGAAGCCCAGGAGGGCCCGTTTGACTTCACCGGAAGGGAACGTTTCCAAGAGGACAGAAAGAAATGGCCAAGGGAGGAGTGAGCTCCCGTGTCTGATGGGATGCCAGCTGAGCGGTGGACAGGGATGAGAGTGAGTTTAGAGGGGAGACTTGTCAAATCCCTCCTGACCCACAGCATCTATAGGCCTAAAGCCTGAAGCTGTCTCCTATAGGTCGAGGACATACTTATCAGGTACTATCAGCATCATATTAATACACATAGCATGAAGAGGATCATCACCCTGGGTTTTCTTTTTTTTAAATGTAATAGAAAAAACTGTCTCATAAATTCCACTTTTAGAGAGTTCTCCTAACAGGCTGTGTGCTCACTCAGGCCCTCAGCTAACATCACTGCAATGTTGTTGGGGACGACCTGTTTATGTTTATATTTATAACCTGTTTCCCCTCTGGACTATGCGTTCCAGGCGTGCAGGGCCTTGCCCGTCTCCTCCAGAGGGCTGGGAGAAGGGATACAGGTGTTCTTTTTATAAAGGTGCAGCCTTGATGGGGGAGGGAGGAAATGCATCAGACGTTAGATGGTCTCTGGGTGACAGAATTAAGGGTCATTTTTATGTTCTTTAATTTTTACTGCATTTTCCAGGCTACAATAAACACCTAAGATGTTTGTAACATGAAAACATTTTTAAGAAAAAAATAGAACGACATTAGGGTAAGGGGGGAAACCTGCCTCGTTTGCAGAACTCTGCAAATGATTTTAAAAGCCAAACTGAATTGTGTAAGTCTCAACCAGAGCGTCCCTGGTGGCATCTTTTGGCCATCTGGCTGGGATTCACAAGAACAATCCAACTTGTTTGGGGAAGAAAATAATTTGCAGTTTCACAGTGAACAGTCCTGAAGCCAGTACCTCTCCCCTCCCCAGATGGTCTGTATAGCTTTCTTTGGGTGCGGGCTTGTCATTTATCTGAGCTAACCGGGTATTCCAAAGCCACTTCTGCTCCAGGCAGATAAGAAAACAGATAACTCTGCAGTCAGCAATCTGCCTTTGAATTTGCCTTTCAAAACAAGAGGGTTCTCTCAGGGTTTGGAGAGAAAACAAGCCACTGGGAATTGTTCAGGATTGTGAAATGGAACTCTCCTGCTCTCCATTTCCGAAGGACGAATCCTCCTCCAGGCAGGGCTGGCATCCAAGCCACTCACTAGTAGTCGATAGTCACCACGAACATCCTTGGGGAACTAGAGCACTGCCCCGCGCTGGAGGTGAGCAAGTCCAGGCTGGATGCCACAGTGAAGATCTGGGCAGTGGACGGGGTGGGGGATTCTCATCTCCACCACCCAGATAGAGAGCCAAAGCTCGGGGACGTCAAGCAAGGTGCCCAGGGTCCCACCACCGGATCCTGAAAGTCCACGCTCACATCTGGGCTGGCCCGTCCTGGACCTCTCTATTCGCTCACAATCTGGAGAGACAGGTAGTCTAGTAGGACTTGGTGAAGATGCTGGGGTTGCCTGGAGGAGGGACGGTACTCCTCGGCTTGGGACAGGCCAGGTACTTGACAGAGGAGCACACACTCAACAACACACTCGCCTCTATGGGCCTCCAGTGGCAATGCACTCTGCCAATCGGTCCCCAGCCCCACTCCCTGGAGCTCATGGCTGTGAGCATCTGTATCCCGGACACACAAACACCACCCCTCTCATGCTGTGGGCTCCGAGTTTCATGGAGCAGCGAGACCTGACCCCCAGGAGAAGGCCTGGTTAGAACCCCAGCCCTGTCTCTCTCTGGCTGTGTGCACGTGGGGAAGGGAAGTTTCATCACCTCATGGGAAGAAGACTCGCCTCACAGGATACACTCACTCCTCAGATATGTGTCCTGAGCTCCTACTGTATACTGGACATTGTTGTGGGCTCCAAGGACAAGCGAGACCTGAAACAGGATGCTGCTTATGGAGGCAGCAGACATCGGGCCTGGGATCATGAGGATTGGGCAGGTCACTGTGTCGGCAGCATGATCAGAGCGCTGTCTGCAGCAGGGATGTCCTGTGCACATCTGGGGAAGAGCGTCAGGAAACAGGGTTCATGGGGTGGGTGTATAGCTCAGTGGTGGAGTGTGTGCCCAGCATGCACAGGCCCTGGGCTTCATTCACACACAAAACAAATAAAATTAAAATGTGGGAAAAAAGATAAGCTAAGGAGACTTCAGGTCTGTCTTAGGATTGAGGGGCTGATCACTAACCCCGTCCCCAGTGCCCAGATTCCTTGCAGAGCTGAGGCGAGGAGGGGTGGGAAGGGACTGCATCAGTTCTTGGTGGTTATGGTGGGCCTGGGCAAGCAGCAGGTTCCTAAGAGGACCTGGATGAGCACGAGATCAGAATGGAGAGAGAAAGAAAAATCAAATATATAAATAATAGGAAAACGAATACTTCATTATTGTGGTTACACGAGAGATAAAATGTACCATTTTAACCATTTTTAAGTTCTGGGGCACCAACGCTTTCACATAGTTGTACAACCATTGCCACCAGCCACCTCCAGAAGGTTCCCCAGCTGAAATTTCTCTACTAGGACCCACTGCACATCACCACTCCCAAACCCAACACTCCCCTTGCCCTTTCTGCCTCCGAGTGGGATGGCACAGGAATTGCCCTGCAGTGACTGGCAGCTTTCACTTGGCATGTGAAGGGTTTGTCTCCTTCTCTTCCAGACAAGTAACATTCTGGCATGGGGACACCCTACATTGTATTTATACATTAACCCAGGAGGGACATCTGCCCTGTCTTCGACTCCTGGCTCCTGTGAATACTGTTGCCATGAGCAGGGTGTGCAAATATCTCTTTGAGTCCTGTCTTTCAGTTCTTTGAGGTATACACCCAGAAGCAGCGCTGCTGGATCACAGGACAGTTCCTTTAGTACTATGGACTACTCTGCACAGTGCTGCACCACATTTGCAACAGAGTGTCACCTTCCCTGTCTCCAGCAGCAGGCGTTTCCTGTTGGTTTCTATCCTAGCCCTAGCGGCCTAATGTCTGTGAAGACGATCGATCGCCTTGTGGTTTGTGTTTGCCTTTCCATAATGACTGTTGACGCTGAGCATCTTCTCTTGTGCTTACTGGCCATTTGTACATCTCTGGAGAGATGTCTATTCAAGTCCTGTGTTCACTTTGAAAACTGAGTTATTAGTTTTGTTTGCTTCCTAGTTTGGGCTGAGTTGCAGGAGTCCTTTGCATGTTCTAGACGCCAACCTCTTACCAGACGTGTGATTCTCAGGCACTGTCTTCATCTCATGGTTGTCTTGCTCCCTGTGAATGGTGTCCTTTGATGTCCAAGAGCTTTTAACTTGTGTGCAGTTCAGTTTAT
Source organism: Sciurus vulgaris (assembly GCF_902686455.1). Lineage (NCBI taxonomy): Eukaryota > Metazoa > Chordata > Mammalia > Rodentia > Sciuridae > Sciurus > Sciurus vulgaris. Next base: position 142,112,887 of record NC_136469.1, read on the forward strand.
CTGTCTTATCCAAGAAATCATTGCCAAACTCAACATCAGACACTCGCCTTGTGTTTTCTAAGAATTTTATAGTTCCAGCTCTTACGTTTAGGTCTCTGTCCATCCTGAGCCCTTCTCCCTGCAACACAGGGTGAGGTTCACTCCAGGACTTTTGCACGTGGCTGTCGGGTTTGCACGAGGCCATTTGTTGGCAAGCCTCTTCTTTCCTCATCAAATGGTCTTGGCATGCTATTGAACTTTGCTTGGCAGCAGAGGCCACCTATTCTGTCCCACTGATGTCTCTGTGTGCTTTGATGCCACTAGCGCACTGCTACGGTGACTGTGGTGAGTCTCCAACTCGAGAAGGTGAGGCCTCCAGCTTTGTTCTTTCTTTTTTTTTTTTTTTTTAATAATGTTATTGTATTTTTTATGCCTTTTTTTGTTTCTTTACATTTACGTGGTGCTCAGGAGCAAACCCAGTGCCTCCCGCATGCTAGGCAAGCGCTCTAAAACTGAGCTACAGTCCCAGGCCCCAGCTTTGTTCTTTTTTAAGATTGTTTTCACTATTTGGAATCCCTGGCAATTCCATGTAAATTTGAGGATGAATTTGTCTCTTTCTACAAAAAAGTAAGCCTGTTTGTAGAAACCCATCATGAGGACACGTTTGACCTAGAGACAGGTGTCCACAGCGTCATTTGTAACAGCAGTCACGGGTGCAGCAGGGACTGCGACTGCACACAACCCAGGCGTTTAGGACCTGTCGCTGGGCAGGGAGGGCACGTCAGAGCTGCACAATAGCATGAGGACATGAGAGGTAGCACCGGGGACAAAACTGGGTAGCAGGGGCTGGAGAGAGAGCGCAGCTGGTAGAGTGCTTGCCTCGAAAACACAAGGCCCTGACTTCAATCCCCAGTCCAATACTGCAAAAAAAAAAAAAAAAAAAAAACTGGGCAGCAGTGTGTTTAAACTCTACTGAAGATGCGCAGCAATGAAATGCTTTCAAATACTTTAAACAGAATGAAAAAATCAAGTCCACGAATTTTGGTGAAAAAGACCATGAAACTGTGTATGCAAATTGCAGTACTATTGTATGACACAATTATGAAAATACAATTTCTGGAACACAAAGGCTAGAAGGAAATACACCAACATGCCAACTGACAGTGGTTGTCCTTAAGTTGTGATAGAATGAGTCGGTTTTCTTCTTTCTTTTCCTCTTCTCTCTCTCTCTCTCTCTCTTTTTTTTTTGGTACCAGGGATAGAACCCAGGAGCCCTTAACCTCTGAGTCACATTCCCAGGCCTTTTTAATGTTTTATTTAGAGACAGGGTCTCACTGAGTTGCTTAGAGCCTCACTGAATTCCTGAGGCTGGCTTTGAACTCGCAATCCTCCTGCCTCAGCCTCCCAAGTTACTGGGATTATAGACGTATGCCACCACGCTCAGATCTCCTCATCTCTTTTTCCTTATATCTTTACCACAGGGAGGCCATACAACTCTTAAGATGAGGAAAAATAGGTTTTTTTTAAAACTTAGATAAATTGAAAGTTTACCAAAATGTGAGTAAATACTTGTGTTAGGGTGAGAATAAAGGTACTTTTCTTCTTTCTTGTTGTCAAAATTTTGGCTTATGTTATTAGATTACCATTGTAATAATTCTATGAGCTTGTGGATTTTTAACTGTGTGTATTTTTAGCAGTTATATAAAACCATAAAAATCATACATAATAATGGTGCAATATGCATCGTTTGGACACATGTCTACATTATGCAAAGTTCAAATCAGGCCAATCACATCCATCTCCTCGAACATGTATCATCTCCATATGGTAAGAACCTGCACGACCCTTCTCCTGATTCTTTGAAATACTCAGTCCCTCATTATCCTTATCTCCAATCACTACCATACAGAACACACGGAGCTTCCTGCTGCTTCCCGAGGGTGACTTAGTGCCTGCTTGTCACGTTCAGCCCATGGAATTGGGTGCTTTCCTTATCACTTTCCACCATCCCAATGGCCACCCCCGATTCCAGATGGCTGGGACCTGACATTGGCTGAGCACAGCAGCTGGTGATTGACACCTGTTAATTTGAGTTGGCAGCAGGAAGGATGTACATGGGCGAGATTGTGAACATCTGGGGAGCTGACACCCCACATCCAGGGACTCTGTGGGCCTTGTTCCTGGAGCAAAGGCCCTCTGGCCCAGACGGCCTCCCTTATTTCCCCTGCACAGAGCCACACAGAGGAGGAGGACCTGCAACAGGATGTACAGATTGTCCACTGCCCACAAGCCAGGACTGCCACCTTCTCCACCCAGACGCAGGTTCCTGAGAACACACACCCTGGCAACGGAAACTCCAGGGAAACACAAAGGGGCCACAGCCGAATGAGCCCCGTGTTCCAGACCCCCAGGGAGGAAGACACTGTGGGAATCGCCAACTCCTGTTCTCTTTACCACAGACATGTCACTGAGATCTTTCATCTAGGTCATCACCATTTCTCAAGAAAAAAATTAGTCATAGGAAGGACTTCATCTCAGAATATGGAAAGTAACAAAAAGCTGTGAACTGCATCCTGATGTTCCCCAAGTGATTTTGTAAAGACTGTATCTTAAACATTTATTTGGAACTCCCCAAAAGCCCATTGCCTAATGAATAGGCAATTGAAATGTGGTCCACCCTCACAGTGGAAAGCAATATAAAGGAAGCACTGAGCTGTCCAAGCTCAGGATGAACTGGAAAGGCATCTTGCTAAGTGAAAGAAGACAGACCCACACACTGCATGACTCCGCAGATGTAAAATGTTCAAATAGTCAAATCTAGAGAAAAAGAAAGTGTTTACGTTAGCTTTCTGTCACTGGGACAAACTATCTGAAAAAATCAACTTATAAGGGCTGAAGATTGACTTTGGCTCACAGTTTCAGAGGTGTTAGTAGTCAGTCAGTTGACCCTGTTGCTTTGCATAGTGCAAAGGCAGAACATCATGGTGGAAGCACGTGGTGGTCTGCTTGCCTCCTGGTCCCAATGTCCCCCTCCAGGGCACACCCCCAATGACCTGACTTCCTTCTTCTAGGCCACAACACTTAAAAGTTCCCCCACCTCTCAATAGCACCACCCTGAGGATCAAATCTTCAACACTTGGGCCTTTGCGGGGACAGTCAGGATGCAAATCAGAACAGTGGATGTCAGGGACTAGGAGGAGGGAGAAATGGGGAATAGCCACTAAAGGTTGTGAGGTTTCTTTTTAGGTTGACAAATCGGGCTGTGGTGATAGTTACACAGCACCAAGAATATCCTAAAATATGCTGGATTGTAAACTTGAAAGCGATACATTTCATATTATGTGAATTATCTCTCCATTAAAATTCAAAGTACAATGGAGGTGTGAGAATGTGCACATGTGAGAACACTGAGTTTTGTGCTGTGCTCATGCTGGCCCGAGCTGTTTCCACCAGAAGCACAGACAGCTGACTGCACACGCTGACCTTGCTCTGCTCCCCTGGATTCTGCATCTGTCACAAATCCATTTTCAGAGGGGTGGGTCGACCAAAATGCAAGCAGTGTTCATTTCAGCTTCCACCTCCTGCAGAATACTCTGTGTGAGCTGTCCCTTCCTACATCAGCCTCTGTCTCTTCCAGTTTTCCTGAGTTTAGCAGAACCCAGGCACTGAGAAGCACATCCTGGCTCCAGGAGCACCTGGGAACTCTGAAGGGTGCCTTCGGAACCGGCGATGGACACTCTTCCCTTTGAAGTTGTGTGGCCTTTGTCCCTCCCCAGTTTCCTAAGTCCTGATCTGTCCCCATGCTGACTGGGAGTGAGATTTTAGTGCGCAACCTGAATTGGAAGCTGACTGTCACAGCAGGGCAACAGGGACCAACAGGACGGCACAGAGACAGGAATGTTGGGGACTTGGAAACCCTGAGGGAAGAAAGATCTTGGGAGTTTTGAAAATCCACAGACAATGGCAGCGGGAGTGCTCCCAGACCAATGGACATCCAGGTGGTGGAAGGAGTGGAGGGCGGGCAGTGTGAACTCTGGAGTGCAGACTGCAGCCCCGGTGGGAGAATCCACTCCCGTCAAAAGCTCCAGAATATTCCAGGGCTGCACCACACTTGGAAGTGTTTGTGGGCCCAGGATCAGTGAACCCTTGAAGAACCAGGGACCCAATTCTGTGCCTCTGTGGACCTGGATCTGCACTTGCCTCTGTACCTGGTTGAGCCTGGGGTCACCCTAAGCACGTGCTTGCTGCCGGATGTGAGCATGGGGCCTGGTCACCTGAGTGAGTGTTGACGGCCACACACGCCATGCTGCCTGCATGGGACATGCAGGGAGCTCAGTCCTGTCAACGCCCTCCGTGTTCATGAAGGTGTGTGTGGGTGGGAAGTCGTGGTCCATGTTCATGAAGGTGTGCGTGGGTGGGAAGTCACCCTCCGTGTTCATGAAGGTGTGGTACGTGCGAAGTCGCGCTGGAGGCCCGGCCAGTGTGCGTGGTGAGAGGGCGTGTGTGGGGCGGCCCCCGCCGGGAGGAGCCTTCCTAGCCGCCACCTCCCTCTCCAGCTCTGCCAGTGCCCAGGCTTCCGAGTGTTATGGTGGTGGCTCAGACCCAGGCACCAGGTATCCAGAGCTGCTCTGCCCAGCCAACTCCATGACATGGTCCTCTTTGTGCTCCTTCCCTCTCTGCCTCTCTCCCCTCATGTCCTGCACTTTGCATCTCTTTCTCTGTCTCTGTGGCCCTTTCCCTTTCTCTCCCCGACATCCTCTGTCAAGCTTTCATGCTCCCTCTCAGGAGAGGCTAGCCCAGGCACTGCAGGCCCTCCTGGCAAACACAGTCCTGCTGTGCCCAGGAGCCACGGCCTTCCTTCCCCAGGGCCGCTTGAGGGAGAAGGGCCTCTGGGAAGCCTCCGTCTCCCTGACTCTGTGCACTGTCACTTCATTTTATGGGGACTTAATGAGTCCACCCAGGGAGACAGAGCTGTAGACAATATGGAGACAGATATGATAATTAGAGAGGGTGCCAGTTGCCAGCATGGCTGTGCCAGAAACCCAGAACTTTGGAGCAGAAGCAGGCCTCTGCACAGGCTGGGGATTCCAGGGAACCAGGGCCTCTATCTGCCCTGAGGTGCACATCCCTGCTTCTACTAAGCCCACCTGCCCCCACCTCCTGGGGACAACTCCAGGTAGACTGCACAGATGGGGAGCCCGAGGCCAGGGCAGGGTCAGCGCACGGTCTGAGGCCACGCTGCAAAGCACGTCTTGGGTGGAGACTGCCCTGCCCTTGGGCTGTCCAGCTCCTGATGAGGAGGCCGGGGACACCTGAGCCACAGGAGCCAGGAGGTCTGTCCACCATCGGGCACCAAAGGTCCCTCACCCTCCCTTACCCGCAGAGCGGCTCAATTCATTTTCTCCCAGAGTCAAGTTCTCTCCCTGATGTGAAGATAATAAACCGTTGGCACCTCCTGTATCTATACCCACCCTGTGCCCCTCATGGCCACCCATGGCACCCAGGCCTGGGCTGGGCACAGCGGGCCAGCAAGGAATCTGCACCCAGGAGGTTGCATGAGGGGCAGAAGGCAGGTCACAGGGACCCTAGAGGCTCCACCAAAGATGGTCTTCTGGTGAAAGCCTTGGCCAGCCTCCTGCCCCCAGCCCCAGGCTTTGACTGAACTTGGCCTGTCCCTGTGGTGCTCACTGCAGTTGGCCACCTGCCTCTCTGCCTGCTGTGGTCCCAGTGCTGTTGTAAGAGGGCAGGGCCACCCTTCCAGGCCAAATGCCCCATACCCTGTGGAGGTCATGCACAGGTGAGGGCCAAGCCGGGCCCCGAGGCTGCCTGTTGCCAGTGCATTTGAGGGCAGGGTTAGCCAGGCCTGAATGACGTCAGGGGACGTTGTTTGTGACTTTGGAGAAGAACCAGTGAGGTCCAGGCCTCCCACGTGACCTTGGCTTCCCCTGAGGCTAGCCACCCCTGCCCCACAGAGCCCAAGGCCTCCCTGCCCCTAGATATTCATAGACGCAGAAACCGAAGCAGAGGAGGGCTTTGCACAGATCCACGGCTCCCGGAGGCAGAGCTGGGATCCCAGGCTCTTGCTCCTCCCAGCGCGCCGTGCAGTGGCCCCCGCAGGCTCACGTCAGCCTGCGGTGCAGCCGTGATATCATGGACGAGCTGCACAGGCAAAATGCATTTCTCCTGCATTATCTCAGAGGGGCTCTGTGATGGGGACACTGAGACTCAGAGCCAGGTCCTGCCTCACGCCCAGGGTGGATCCAGCCACGGAAGGCTGGGCCTAGCTCTTGGGTGGGGACAGGGCTCCCGTCCAGCTCTACTTTCCAGCCTGCTGCCTGGTGGGCCCCTAACCGGCCTCCAAGCTTGCAGTATGGCCCAGGCATCAGGGCAGGAGGGACATTTCCAGGGAGGCTGGGGTCCCGCTGGCTCCTTAGCCCCTTTGCTAAGTTGCCAGGATCATGTGTCATCCTGCCAGGGTCCGCCTGCTCAGACCTGTTTCCTGGCAGCTGCTGCCAGGGTGGGTCGGCCCAGCCCTGGTTGTCCTGCCAAAGCAGAGGTGGCTGTGAGGTCAGAGGCAGTGTCTTCTGCCCTCCTAACTGCCCTGTCTCTGCCCTCTGCTCCAACTCCCATCCATCTGTCACCCCCACTAAGTGGCACTGCTCCAGGACCTCCTCCACTCCCCGATGAGTCCCCGTTGCATCTTTAAGGGTTGCAGGTCCCTCTCCCTTGACTGGCTACCCTGACTTCAGCAGAGGTCCCCAGCCTTATGGGGGGGGGGGTGTTAACTTGCACTTTTCCTGGCCGATGGAGATGTCTTTCCACCAGGGCAGGTGGGGCGCGGGGGCCTCAGACTCAAGGTGTGCCAGGCCAAGGGAAAGAGCTCTGGAGAGGGCCAATCGGGGCAGGCACCCCATGGCACCCCCAAGCTGAGGAAGCCTGGCCACACTGCCAGCCCAGAATCCAGCAGACTCTGCTGAGAGGGTCACGAGGGTGCCTGGAGGCTGGGGTGTGGCTCTGGTGGAGCACTGTCCTAGCATGTGAGAAGCCCTTGGTTCAGTCCCCAGAACCACAGCCCCCCACACAAGGGGACCTGGTTCTCCCCAGAAGTTCGCTAAGCCCCAGAGAAGCTTGATGTTATTTAACCAGCAAATACCCTGCCTATTCTGGGCCAGGCACGGTTCACTCCGTCCTCACCACAGCAGTGCCAGGAGGGAGGAAACTGGAGCATGGAGGAGGGAGAAACTGCCCAAGGTCACACTGAGTGCATGGCAGAGCTGGAACTTACAGGCTGACCTTCCGGTGCCTCAGGCCGTTCACACACCACTCCATGCCCTGGAGCCTTTCATGCCACTGAGAATCCCCCTCACTGGGAACCAGAAGCCACAGCAGGGGGTCGGCGTGAGGCAGAGACTGCGATGTGAAATCTGACAGGTCTGTGTCCAACTGTGTGGACTTAGGCAAGTTGCTTAACTTCTCTGGGTCTCAGACGTCTTCTTTCTAGAGTAGAGATGGTAGCAATAACCATCCATTTAGCATTAATTGAGCACTGTCTATGTGCCAGGCCCCCTTCCAGAACCCACGAACACAGCTCTGAAGAGGACAGGCAAAACCTGCCTCATGGGGAGGTGGAGGGACCATCCAAACCAGGGCGTGGAAGCCCCTTGTGCATGGTGGCAGGACAAACACCTACCTGTGGCTGTTGCAAATGCTTCACTGCTGGTGTCTGAGGGGCCGGGAGGATGTGAGAAACACACAGCTGGAAAGGAACAAATTCCAGGCAGAGGCAGTGCGTGCACAGAGGCTGGGAGGCCAGATGGGCAGCACAGCAGGTGTGGGAGGGCTCCAGGCTGACACACCCCTGCCATGGGGGCTGCGCTGAGGGCCCTGGCTTGTGTGCCTGGGGTGGGGATGGAGTCGGGCCAGCGATCCCTGGGCATGACCCCAGGTGCAGGAACGTCCCACCTGACAGAAACACCCTTGGCTCCGAGCTGGAAATGTCCATCTTTTGATCTTAGAGTTGCTTTCCTTCTGAATATAAAAGCACTATCTACACGCTCATCATAAAATGAAAGTGGAAAACTTCCATGCTCATCACGATATCCTTTCCAATGGCAAGCACTCCAGAAATGGCCCTCCCGCACACGTTGGTGGCCAGCCCTCTGCGCGTGTCCGTCCGTGCTCTGCATTGGTGGAGACAAGCCACGTGTGGAATGCGTTGGTGTTCAGCTCTTTTCATTGCACATGTGCCTCTGGGGTTGTGTTTACTGTTTCTTTCTGATTACGAATTTAATGTGCGGCCATAAAGTCCAGCAGCTACAGAAATGCCAAACAGAGAGAATCTGGGGGAAGGCAGGCGACAGTCCCGGACCCCCAGCCCAGGGATGACCTCCTCAGACATCCTGGCACTGTGGACCCACGGAGGCTTGTGGAACCTGGGGTCAGGTTGGCCTGGCTGGCTTTCCAAGCCTGGTTTTCTGTACGGGGAGCTGACCTTGCTGATGCCTGCCCACAAAGCCAAGGGGGGATTTAAGAGTGAACACACAGCATTGTCACAGTGAGTTCAAGCAGCTAAGTGCTCAGGACAGTACACAGAAGGTGCTCAGTCCACCATAAGTTGTGCAGTCACCGCCCAGCAGAAGCCACAAGGCCCGGGTCGCTGGCCACACGCCAGCCAGTTCTACAAGCCTCAGTCGTTCTAGAACTCGAGGAGTGTGGGGCCCACACCTGGGTCCAGGTGACGGGGTGAGCATCATGGAGCATCCGCACAGCGCCATGGCGCTCAGCCCGAGGAAGAAAAGAAGTTCCCATAAATGCTCCAGGATGATGGACCTTGAAACCTCAGGCAGAAAAGCCCATCTCCAAAGACCAGGTGCATGTGATTCCTTTCATAAGGAAAGTCCTGACAGGTGAATCCAGAGACACTGCCAACCCAGAGCTTTGTCACCAACGAGTTAAAGCAGATCAATGCTGGGATGTGGTGCGTGGCCCAGTGGCTCCCAGGCTGGGAGAGGGAGCGTGGGGCAGCGGCACCCTGGACAGTCCTTCCCAGGAGAGAAGGCTTGGAACCACACAGAGGTGGTGTGTGTGCACCAAAAATGTGCAAGTGCCACCAAATTGGACACTTTGGCTAATTTTACCTCAATTAAAAAAAAAAAAAAAGAAAAAAGAAAGGTCTAATGTCTTGCCTGGGCTCAGGGTCACATGGGCAGCGAGTAACACAGCTCTTGGACCAAGTGCAGGCCACAGGGTAAATCCCTCCATTTGCCAGAATCCATGACCTTTACGATGACCCCAATTTTGAAGAGAGGAGTCACTGGGTCAAAGGTACCAGCCGGCACTTTGATGACACATTTGGGAACTGGTCCGCTCCCTGTGTGGGCGCCTGGGTGGACGGGTGTGCTGGTCCAGCCAGAACCCCAAGGGACTGCTCTGTGCCTGCTCCTCCGCTCAGAGTCGCGGAGGGGGCCACCCCTTGGCCTGCACTTTCTGGTTGAGCCTGTGATTTCCACCCCCGCCTGCAGCCTGCCTGGGTTATATTTAATCCTGCTGCTTCCAGAAACCAGGACTCAAGGACAGTGTGGCCTCCTTCTGGCTCCAGAGCCCTGTGGGGCTCGTCACCACACAGCTGCCTCTGGCCACCGTGCAGCCTCAGTGTCTCAGCACAGGCAGGCTTCCGCAGGGCGCTGCAAGGAAGGACCATTTGTTCCCGTGCTCCTCAGACACCCAGGCTGCTCTGCTGCATCCTGAGGAGTTGCTTATGGATTAGAAACATGCGCAAGTCCAAGGAGTGGGGTTAAGTGGAAGAGAGAGGACAGCCGGGAGCCGGCCCTGCTGAAGGCTGGGCGTACGCGAGCCACTGTTGCTCATCTGGGCTTCAAATGCTTTGTACACGTTTCCATGTACGAGGGCCATTTCTAAAAGGCCACCTGGAGGCTGTGGACAGCTGTTAGGTCCTTCCGGAGAGGAGCAGGAAAGATTTTTTTTAACTTAATTCCTTTTTTTTTTTCTTGAAAGTGCTCGTCATGAGTATGTATTACTTTTGTAACAAAATAATAGTTTAATATACAATTAAACTGAAACAAGAAACATTAACTCTTATAACCATCTCAGGAAGAGGAATGTGGCTCCTGGGCCTCATCTCCTCCGAGAAGTCCTTCTGATCTTCCAGGTGCCCAGGTACACAGCATTCCCTAGGAGGAAGGGCCCACACTGTCTGCCACTCTTTCCTCATCTGCCTCTCCTCTGAAACTAGGAGGACTTACCTGACTCATCCCTGATCCCCAGCACCTGGCAAGAGGCCAGGCACTGCTGAGTGAGGGAATGAGACTCAGGTTAGACCAGCGGCCTTAACCTCAGAGGTCACAGCATACATGGTTTTTCAGAGTGAGACCTAGTCTCTGGGCTCTGACCTTACCACACCCTGACTTCTCCCTCCCAGTCACCAAAAATGTCCCAAAGAGGCCACCTGGGCATCACTACATGGCCTCCAGCCCTGCGTAGGTGTTGTGGCATTCAGGTTTGGGAGAAAATGTTGTCCAGGCCCCAAGAGGCAGTTGGAGATGTCCCAGGTGTGGAAAATCCCAGATATCGAATTAGGAAAGTCATAAAAGAAGGGCAGTTTGCCCTTCTGTCTCCTATCTGACACTTAAAACTGAGGTCTTAGCCTCCCAAGTTAGGTGTGTGTGTGTGTGTGTGTGTTTTGTTTTTTGTTTTTTTTTGTACTGGGAATTGAACCCCGGGGCACTTAATCATTGAGCCACATTTCCTGCCATTTTTTGTTTTTTACTTAGAGGCAGGTTCTCACTGAGTTGTGTGGGCCCTCACTAAGTTACTGAGGCTGGCTTTGAACTCATGATCCTCCTGCCTCAGCCTCCTGAGCCACCGGGATTACAGGTGTGTGCCACTAGGCCCAGCTAGGTATAGACTTTTCTGACGGCAGTGGTCCTTCAGGCAAAGCAGCTGCTGCTGCCTGCCAAACTTGGGAACTGGCAGGTGCAGTGAGGCAGCTCAATGAACCCATTTTGCAGATAAGAAAACAGGATTGGAGAGGTATACACAAGCCACAGAGTTACCAGTAGAAGAGCCAGGTCTCCAATCCACACTTAAGAGTCCGGAGCATGTGTGCACACACCAGTCTCCTCCGCAACGTGGTGTTGAGTCTGGCCCCTGGGTTTACAGTTACTCCTAACTCACACGGTTCCTCGAGGATTAAAGTACAGTGGACCTCCATTCCTCCCACACTTAGAGCCAGTGCCTGGCAAGAGGAGCGCTCGGCAAGAGCTGCCTTAGTGGCTGATGGTCTACCCCAGATACGGGTTTGGGGGTGTCCCTACAGGTGACCTTGCCAACATGTGCCCATCTGTCCTTTGGAACCATCCTTTGCCCCTGCCCCAAGTCGGGAAGAGGCTTCAGCCCTGCCCGGGGCTGGAGTGGCCCTCAGGGATCTCCACCCAGGGGCAGTCCTGGCCTGGCTCTTGGCTCCTGGTCCACAGGCCTGCTTTCCGAAGGCTGGAGGCCACCATGGCAGAGCCTGGTTTGCTCAGAGACCTCAGCCTTCCAGCTGCACTCAGCAGATTGTTCTCTGCTTGGCCAACAGCAGACGTCATGCATGGTCCCAAAACACTCAAGTCCAAGTCAGTTCTGAAACCAAGGACTTGGGGAAAGTTAATTCTCTCCTGCTTTGGAAGAGGACGCCTTGGAGCCACGATGATCTTCATACATTTTGAATTATGTAGCCCGGCAACTTTATGGTTGGGAAAGCCCTCATCCCAGCCCTCCTGGACCATTGCCTCCTGGCTAGGCTGTAGCCTCCCGCCTCACTCCTCCCACTTTAGCCTCTCCCAGACACCAAGCCTGACCTCCATCTCCTCTGCTTAAGACCCTGGGTGGCTCCACATTGCCCCAAGTCAAGTCACCCCCGGCCAAGCTGTCAAAGCCCAGCACTGTCTGACCCTGCCTGGCCCTCCAACGCCACCCCTGCCTCACCCTATACACCAGCATGCTCCTGCTCAGCAGGTGGGTGAGCCCAGCCCATCCTTTCTTTGCAGCTGCAAAACTGGTGACAGCATATCTGGCCGCGGCCTGATTGTGTTAGAACTGAGGAACGGCAGGCTGGCACAGGAAAGGTACTCCGCCTGCCATCAGGGTTCACGTTCACCCTCCCCTCCCTGCTCTGGGCCATCAGCAGGTAGCTGGCAAAAGGGAAGAGAGCCGAACACCACGCAGGATCCTTGGAATGACCAGCCCAGATGTGGGGCACCAGGCTGCCGTGTGAGCTCGGAGAGGCTGCTCCTCTCTCCAGACTTCAACGGCATCATCTGCAAAACCAGGAGGCATGACCCCATCCACATCTCTCCTCCTCCCGCATGCTGATGGCTCAGCAGTCTGTGGACAGTGTCTGTAAATGCCCACCTGGGGCTCTGGGTGTCCTGCTTGCCCCTTTCCCATCAGAACAGGGAACCTGATCATCTGGCCTGTAGCTGTAGCCCCTGTTTCTGAAGGAACATGGTGTCACCAGCCTCCAAGGGGAGGTGTCCCCCGGCAGGCTGAGGACAAAGGCGACTCTGTCCCCAGGCCAGTGGCTACTTGATGTCTCTGCAGCTCCTCGAGCTCCTTTCCTCCCACCTCAGGGTGGTAAGGTGGACGGAGCCTCCCGGGGGCACTCGGCTCTATTTTCTTGCTGCAGAGATGTACTGGCTGCCTCGGACACTGCTGGGCAGAGGCCAGGGCCTGGCGGTCAGTGAGGAGAGGGCAGGGGCAATGGCATGGCCACACTCGACTCCCAGCGCAGGACAGGGCCTGAGAGAGGGTGCGAGCTGCAGGTGGGGGGCACGTGCAGGGAGGACAGGGCTCCCTGACCACCCATGGCTGTGACCAGCGTGTCCAGTGGGAAAAGCAGAGTTCCTGGAACTTTCTTCTGCATGGCTTCTCTTTTACATTTATTTATGTAAATGTTAGATATAAATGTATATTTTATATCAAACTATCCACCTCGATTTAGCACAGAGCGAGTGAACCCTCAATGAATTTTAGATGAGTTTTGTTGATCTAATTGCATATGTGGTGGTTTTAACAGGGCCCTGGAACGCCTGATGCAGTGTGCCTTGAGAGGTGCTGTCCCTCTTGTGACCGCTGCCACCAAAAGAGGAAGTCAGCCTGGGGGACCTGAGTTAATCTGCCTGATCACTTGCAATAGGCCGAAGGTCTGTGGCCCCCAAATTGGTATGCTGAGTCCTGACCCCCAGGCGGAGGGAGATTGGGCCCTGATGGCAGAGCCCTCCTGAACGGGGAAGAGACCCAGAGAGACATGCACCTTTTCACCAAGAGAAGACGCGAGGAGGTGACATCTATGAACCAGGAGCAGGCCCCCCCAGGCGCTAAGCCTGCCATGCCTGGACCTTGGACTCCCAGCCTCCAGAGCTGAGGAGTAGTGCCTGTGGTTTCTACACCTCCTGTGGTAGCAACTCAAGCACACTGAGGTACCAGGACAGAGGCGCCTTCCCCAGGGATGCCCCCTGAGGACCTAAAGGGCATGGGCTCAGGCAGCCTCCGTCAACTCTACCTTGGACTGCTGTGCCCTGATCTCCCTGGGCGGCCCCAGCTGCTCCTCTGTACTCCTGTGCCCCCACCCCACTCCCCCCAACCCTCCTTGAGACCCACACTCCCCCTAGCACCCCGTGCTCCACACACCCACAGGGCACACGGGAGTGCTTGGGCGAGCTCACCTGGAGCATGATGTGCATGCAGCACACCTGAACAGGCCTGGAGTTAGCCACTTGGGGGGTCACAGGTGGTGAAGGTAAAATGCAGGTGACCAGTGACTTCATCCTGGCTGTGTAGAGGTGGTGAAGGAAAGCTTGGCAAAGGGAGCCCCAGGCAGCACAGGGCAGGGCAGTCTTCGTGGGCAGGAAGTGGGTCAGTGGCTATGCAGAGGCAGGAGGCCCAGGCAGTGAGCCAGCATGAGGTGGGGACAGGTGGCGATTCAGAGATGCAATGCCCAGGCCAGTGGACTCTGGCCAGCACTCAAGTGCTCCTCCAACCTCCACTTTACAATGCAAGCAAGGGAGAGCCAACCTGCACTCACGTATCCGAGTGCTAACACAGGACTGCGGGGACACATCAGAAGGGGGCTGCTCTTGACGGGAGGGGCTCCGTGCAAAGAGACATGGGGGAAACTCCTGGGGGCCGGGACGTTGTCCCTTGACTAGGGAACAGTTAAAGGAGATGATACTTTAGAGGAGACTCATCGAGTACTTGAGCTCCGAGCTTCGTGCAATTCACCCTGCGCTGTTAGACACAGAAAGAGAGAGAGATGGGGTTGGGGAAATAGCTCAGTTGGTAGAGTGCTTACCTCACACGCACAAGGCCCTGGGTTCAGTCCCCAGCACCGCATAAAAAGAGAGGAAGAAAGGAAGGAAGGAAGAAAGGAAGGAGGAGATGGGGCTGGGGGGACAGAAGAGGTGACGACGTGAAGTGTCAGAAAAAACACAAAGACCAGCCCAGCGTGTTCACAGGCTGTTTAATCTTCAAGCCTCCATTTCTCATTTGTAAAAGCAAATAACCTCTGAGCACAGTGCCTGGTAGAGAGGGTCCTTGGCTGCCGGTTCCCTCCCTCTGTTGCTGTCTGGATGGCGACACTCTCGCCCATGACGTGGGAACAAGGGGCCAAAGACAGTTAAGGAAGGCCCCTGCTGGCTTGAAGGAATCTCTGCCCATGCCTGGCCCCCATCCTGTTCCCTTTCTCGGTCACATCAATCTTTAAAACATTTCTTTCTGTTTTCTTCCTAAAGTGCACATAAAGCAGGGTGCGTGACACACATCTATAAACCCAGCAGCTCAGAAGCCAAGGCAGGAGGATCCCAAGTTCAAGGTTAACTTCAGCAACTTAGTGAGACTCCATCTCAAATAAAAAATAAAAAGGTCTGGGACTGTAGCTCAGTGGCAGAGAGTCCCTGGGTTTGACCCCCAGTACTAGAAAACAAACAAATTAAAAAAAAAAATAAAATTAAAAGGTCACGTCACATTTTAAACCTCTCCAGGACTGGGAATGCAAATCAGTGACAGAGCATTTGCCTCACACATGCACAGGCCTGGGTTCAATCCCTAGTATCACAGAAAAAGAAAGAAAGAGAGAAAGGAAAGAAAGAAAAAAAGGAAGGAAGGAATGAAGGAAGGAAGGAAAGAGAAAGAAAGACAGACCTCTATTGGCAGCCAAGTTGTGCAAACCTCTATCTCTACCTGGGACCGTGTGGCTGAGAGCTCCCCTTTCCTGGAGGTGGCGGCCCAGTACTGTCCACCCTGACCTCTTAGAACCCCTCTGGAGACCCGCAGGAGAGCCTTTCGAGGAGAGCAGTGGCCACGGCACAGCCATGAACAGAGCTGGAGCTGCCTTTTCAATACCACTAACTTTCCCCAGATCACACACTGTTCTAGAAAGCACTGCAGGAACTCAGCAGAGGGGCCACGGAGTCACCATGATGTGACTTTCACTAGGAATGGAAGCTGTGCCTGGGAGCTGGATACAAGGTCCAAGGCAGAGAGGCAGGGAGGGGCTGGGTGGGGCGTCGGACGGTGCGGGCTTGAAACTTGCAGTGTGCAACCCGGAGGGCCGCGAGACTGAGCCGGGAGTGAGGGCAGCAGGAAGGTGCAGCAGAGATCCCGTGACTTCCTTCTAATGGAACCCTGAACTCTGTCAGGCAGAGTAGTGTCTGCTCGAAGACGACATATGGCAGGCTCCCTTGCAGCCTGGCGTGGCATGTGACTACATTCTGACCAAGGACACATAGAAGAAGTTGGAGAGGGTCTTTGTAGAAAGATCATTAACAAGGAGACAGGGGCTGGGGCATGACTCAGCGGTAGAGTACTTGCCTAGGATGCTTAAAGGGGTTCAGTCCCCAAAACACATATTCAAAAACAGAGTTCAGAGCCGGTGAAAGCCCTTTCTACCTATTTCTTCTTCCTACTTTCTGCCTGAGATGGAGGCATGATCACAGGAGCCCCAGCAATTATTTTGGGATACGAAGTAACCTCTAGGTTAGAGGTCTGAACTTAGGAAGATAGATCAAAGAGATATGTTAGTTGTCCTTGACTCCAAGCTAGTGCCACTAGCCCAAAGATGCCTGGTAAACCCGTGGCTTAACCCTTATCCACCCCAAGTAAAACTGCACTTGGCTTTCTAACCCATTCAGAACTTGACGCCCACCTCTTACCTGTCCGAGTGTCCTCCCACCTCTGCCAGTGTACCACTGTCCCCAGTTTCTTAGGCCAGAAACGTGTGTGGCTCTTATTCCTCTTTCTCATCTACGTGCCCCTCCGGCAGAACCTCCGGATGTATCTGTAAGCCAAACTCACTTCCACCACTGCCCGTCTGGCCCAGCGGCAGGCCCCTCCTGCTGGGTGGCTCCCTGCCTGCACTTCCTGGGTGGCAGCATCAGTGGTGTTTAAAGAGTAATCTGGTCACGTCTGTGTCCATGGCTTCCTATGGGATGTAGAAAAGACCCTGCTCTCCTGACCCAAGGCCTGTCTTTCACCCTCCCCTCTCTGGGTTTTCAGAGGAGGCTGAGCCACAGCGGGGACCTGGGCACAGGACGCCTGTGCTGGCATGCAGACGCAGAGATGACCGGACACATGCCCACACTTCCAAGCCCCCTGAGAAGCCCAGGCAAGAGTAGGGACGAGGCCCGGTCTCTCCTCGGCCGCCTGCACTCCTTCCTCCTGATGGCTGCCTTTTCTCCCCTCCTCCTCCAGCAGGGTCCTGATTAGTCTTTGGGCCTAATTTGGAAAGCCTGCCTGACTCCTCCCACCCCCAGTCTACGGGGATCCCTGGTGTCTTCACGGCCAATGGTGTGGGGCTCAGCTGCTGTTTTAGTCAGTTTTTTCACCATAATGACCAAAAGACCTGACAAGAACAATTGTAGAGGAGGAAAAGTGTTTCACTCACAGTCTCAGAGGTCTCAGTCCATAGGGAGCAGACTCCATTCCTTGGGGCTCAAGGTGAGGTAGAACATCATGGCAGAAGAGTGTGGCAGAGGGCAGTGGCTCAGGACATGGCCACCATGAAGCAGAGAGCTCTCATCATGACAAAATGTACACTCAAAGGTACCAGTGCCCACCTCCTCCAGCCACACCCCACCTGCCTTCAGTGATCACCCCGTTAATCCCCGGGGATTAACTGATCAGGTTAAAACTCTCACAATCCAATCACTTCACCTCTGAACCCTCTTGCATTGTCTCACACATGAGCTTCTGGGTGACACCTTACATCCAAACCATGACAACTGGGAAGCCCTGATTGGCTGAGTCTGCCAATTTCCTTGGTGCAAATTCTCCTGTCACAGCCAATGTCAAGTCTCCAGTAAGACGTCATTGAACTTGGAGCTGCGCAGAAGCAGCACTTGTTAACAATGGGAGCTGATGCATACATTGCAGTAACATTGCAGTACACTGTGAGCATGCGACCAAAGTTAATAGTGTGCCTTTACCTTCTTAATGTCACTGTTACACTGTTCTGTGAGGTGTCCACTACATTCCTGGGGCTGGCACAGTGTCTAGCCTCTCAGGCAGAAGCTCTGCTTCCTCAGGGAAGCCTCAGTATTGTTCTTCAGATCTTCGACTGCTCAGATGAGGCCCACCCCGTCATCAAGCACAATCTCCCTGGCCTATCAACAGATGGTGATGTTAGGCACAGCTACAAAGCACCCTCCCAGCAGCACCTGGATTCATGTGGGTGAGTAAATGGGGTTGCCACCTGGCTGAGAGGACCCTGACACTAAACCAGCACAACACTTGAACAGAGTTCTTTGTCTCTCTTTGAGGTCCCTGCTGGCGTACTTTCTCCCCAGCCTAGTCCTGCCTTCGGTGCCCTCCTTAGCTGCCTGACTGGAGGATCCTGGGCCTGGGCTCAGATTCAGCTGGGAGCCCCTATCCTGAGTGTACTGATGGGCTCGTGCGTGGGAGCCACTGGGAGCCCAGGGGAAACCCAGGGCTGCTTTGCACTGGCTCTTCTCAGCCCGCTTGACATTGACACCTCCTTTCCCTCCCTCCCTTGGAGTCCTTTCCTCCCCTCCCCACCAGATGGCCCCTGTCCAGCCCTCCCCAGAGTCCCTCCCTCTGCCCTATCTCCCTCTTCCCTGCCCCCAAGGATAGCCACTATGCTCATTCTATAGGGACACAGGTACAAGGGACAAACATTGGCAAAACCAAAGTTCAGGACTTGCAAGGAATTGTCCCCACTTGTTGTCCCCTGTCCAAGATGACCATGGGCCTGCCTGGGCTTCTCCTTTTGTAACCCAGGGCTTGTCAGGTCAGGTTACAAATGGGGGTGAAGGGGACCATTCTTCCCTCTGAGGCAGTGGCCTCATGTCATGGTGTCCCCAAGTTTCTCGACTGGCACGATGGAGGTGTCCCTATCAGGCCTCCCCTGTCTTCTTGGGTGCTTGGCCTTTTTCTCGGGGTCACCTCTGGGGCTTCTGTTGCCCCGGAGCTCAAGTCTGGGTGAGAAAGGGCGGCTCTCTCCTGGGGTGGGGGGAGGCGCAGCCCTGGGGCAGCTGGGAGACGAGGAATCAGGTGCAGGGAGATGGCGTGTCCACTCGGCCCCACACGGCTGAGGCGGGGTCAGGCTCAGCCCTGACTTGCAGAGCACCGGCGAAGTCCCTGACCCCGGGACAGGCCTGCCTCTGACAGCCACAGCTCTGGATCCCGCACCCACTGGGGCTGGACCAGTGCTGGGGAGACAGAAGGAGATTGGGGTGTGCATCCTGGAGGTCGCCTCACCCTGGTGAGGAGAGGGAGCCAATCATGGCCAGTGGGCAGCCTCTGCAAGCCCCGCCCTGGGAAGAGCTGCTCACAGCCCACCCAGGACGGCAGGAGAATGGCCGATCTGCTGCACGCTCCTTGCTCGCTCCAGCTGTGAGGAGGAACTGGTACTCTGCCCACTTTGCCAATGAGGAGACTGAGGTCCTCAGTCTCCCAACATCACACATATGGCAAGTGGCAAAGGCAGGTCTGTCTTTGACCGTATCACATGAATGCTTTGCAGAAGCTCATCCTAAGCCCCTCAAAAGTAGCCTAAATCAGGGGGACTAGGGAATCTATACCCAAGCTCTTAACCAGCATTTGATCTTGCCCTGGAGGGCAGTCACCACGGACATGACAGTTCTTCTCTGCCTGACATAACCTTGGCTTATGGTAAACACACCCGTGTCTACGATTGCCATCAGGTCCCTTGATTCTGGTCAAAAGAGTCAGCCCTCAGGAGTGGGGTGGAGAGGCCCTCCGGGAGCTGGGAGGGGGGCCTTCCCGCGTGTTCTGGGCAGCCAGGAGCCTCCAGGCAGGGGCTCCTTCCCTGGGCTCCCCTGCCCTGCCCACAGAGTTCCTACCAAACAGCACCCTCCCCTGCTGGCACTCACCCTGGGCCCCAGCAGCTGCAGCCAATGCAGACCCAGATGGTGATGTGGGGCCCTGTGGGCCACGTGGGCGGACCCATTTCCAGGAACTGAATGTGGTGCTGATAGCAGAATTCCCGCCTGGCGCTGCCCAGATAGAGTACCTCCACACCCCACCTGCCTTGGGCGCCCGCTGCTCAGCTTGGCTCACTCCCTGAGGCCACCTGTCTCTAGAGGCCACTGGTGAGCCTCGCACAGAGTGTATGTCGCACAGAGGTGGAGCCTGCAGGTGTCGGGGGCTGGGCCGCTTCTCTCTGAATTTTCTGCCTTTTAGTGTCACTGAGGGTGTGCGGAGCTGGCCATCTGCACCACAGAGCACTTCGCTGATTAAGCTCATTTAATACTCTGGACAACCCCACAAGGCAGCTCCTACTAGCATAGGTAAGGAAACCAAGGGCCGGAGGGCCACCGGCTGAGGAGCCAGGCCTTGACTCCAGGTCGTCCAGATCCAGGGCAGGCCTCTTCCTGTCTGGGCCTCTGCTTCTTCATTTATAAGATGAGAGATGCCTCCCTGCCTGGTTCCTGGGGGGAGACTCAGCAGAACTCTAACAACCGTGCTCACCAGCTGCTCCAGGCACGGGAGGCGGGGTGGGGGACAGACCAACCATCCCCTGCCCACCCTGCAGAATGGAAATGCGAGCAGCCCAGGAGGTGAGAAGACCCGGCAAGCTGCAGCTGCCACTCTGATGGCCCTGCCTTCCCCCAGAAGAAGCATCAAGAGCCCAGCACAATACCTGCCCAGAAGGGGGTCCAGAGTGCATTGAGCTGTGTGGTTAATGTGGCATCTTCCTTACCTGCCAGAGGCTTCCACCTGCACTTTCTGACTTCACTCTCCCTGTGGCCTGGACCATAGGTATTATTACTCTCAGCTTAAGATGAGGCAGAGGCTCTGAAGCTCAGAGAGGTTAAACAACTTGTCCAGAGTCACACAGCTGGTACACAGGACAACTTGAATTCAAAGAAACCTCCTGATTCTTAGAGTAGGCCTCCCATTCATGAGGGACCTCGACGTGTTCTAGAATTTAAACACACTGAGTTCTTAGGCATCTAGATTCAAATCAGTAGTGACATAGTATCAGAAGAGCTGAGGGATCTTTTGGGCCCTTTGTCCAACCTTGTTGTAGGCATTGTCCCGGAGCCTTGGGCTAGTTGTGATATGAATGGGGCGATGGAGAGGAATAAGCTGTGGGCATCCCTACCAGTCCCAAGAGCAGGAATGCCAGTGACGCTTTGTGGTGCCCGGGCAAGGCACAGGTGGGTCACCTTTTTGGAGGGTGAGGCAGGGCAGGGCCACGTTCCACTTCTGGTCCACGCGCTCCCTTGCTATGTGACTTAGGACAAGGCCTTGGTCTCTCTGAATATTGGGAAACTCTGAGGGGTGAGCTGCCTGGAATGGGGTCCTTGTATCTGACCTGTCCACTCCAGGGGAAGGAATCCAT
Organism: Sciurus vulgaris; assembly: GCF_902686455.1. NCBI lineage: Eukaryota > Metazoa > Chordata > Mammalia > Rodentia > Sciuridae > Sciurus > Sciurus vulgaris. Next base: position 142,133,747 of record NC_136469.1, read on the forward strand.
GGGGGCGGGACACTCACCATCCCCACTACTGCAGGTCCGCAGATGCGGGGCCTCATAGGGACAGCTCAACCTGCCTCTCCTGCCTGGACCCCGGTGGGTGCCCAGCAGAGAGCCTAGAGATAGCCTGCTCCCCAATATTTTTTTGTACTGGGGATTGAACCCGGAGGCACTTTACCACTGAGTCACACCTCCAGCTCCCCTTTTCGGTTATTTTAATTTTAATTTTTAAATTTAAGATGATGTCTTGCTAAGTTGCTGAGGCTAGCCTTGAACCTTGCGATCCTCCTGCCCCAACCTCCGGATAGTTGGCACTACACGTGTGCCATGGTACCCAGCAGGCCTCAGCCTTCTGGGTCATCACAGCGGCCGCAGGAATGAAGCCAAGAGGCTCCAAGCAGGCTTTGGGGTCCAAAACCAGCCCTTGACCCCTAACTCTGCCACCAGTCAGCTATGTGACTTTGGCCAAGTCAGCCTCTCTGAACCTCAGTTTCCTTATCCATAAAATGGGGAAGTGGGCTGGGGATATAGCTCAGTTGGTAGAGTGTTTGCCTCGCAAGCACAAGGCCCTGGGTTCAATCCCCAGCACCGCAAAAAAAAAAAAAAAAAAAAAAAAAATAGGGGAAGCATTTATGAGGGAAGGGCCCATGAGCTGCTCACTCAGTGACCAGCTAGCTGGTAACTATAAAGCTGATGATGCTGAAGGCGCCACATAAACATGACTACCTCTGAGTCCCAACTCTGGGCCAAAGCAGGTGGCACAAAGTAGGCGCTCCATGACAGTGTGGTGCCAATCTATCCATCTACCTGTCTCCCTGGGAGAACAGTGGTGCCAACTGACTTCCAGGAGCACAGCTGGCAGGATGCCTGCAGGTTCAAGGGCTGGGTTGGCACTTAGGAAATACCCATTTCTGCATTTTAATTTTGAATCATGTGGTTATTTTTCCTGTTTAAAGCTTACATTAGAATTAGACTCAGTGATTTACCATTTGATCCTCAAAGTAGACTACAGAGCTCGATCCCCACCCATCTGACAGAGGAGGAGACAGAAAGGTGACTTGGCTTGCTCCTGGTCACAGCAAGAGCGAGGCAAATCTGGGACTTCAGCCTGCGGCTCTCTGGCTGTGCTGGAGAGGAGGAGCCTGCGGCCACTCCTGCCAGCCGGGCTGGGGCAGCCCCAGCAAGTGTCCTCGGTCTGTCTGGCAGGTTTCCCTGGCTCCATTTGAGAACCTGCCCCACAGGCCTCTGCTCTGCAGGGGTAAGAAATACAAATAGCCAGGCAGAGAGGCCCACGGCTGGGTTGTGGGCAGAGTGCGTGCCTTTCCCGTGATTCAGCTCCACAGAGGAGCGTCCTTCCCTGAGCCTGCTGGGTGCCAGGCCCTGGGCTGGATGCCCAGAGACCCCACCCAGAGGGACTTGAAGCCTGGTGGGTGGGACAGATGTGTCCCGGGCAGCACCTGGAGAGGGGCCTAAGAGGGGCTAGTAGTGAGCAAGTGAAAGAGGACTCTTACCCACCCGGGGGTGGTGCGTGGGGAGAGCTTCCAGAAGGAGGTCACACTGGAGAGAAGAGTAGTCCAGCAGAGGTGCGGGAGCATTGCAGCAGCAGGCCCAGTGTTAGCATAGCAGAGGGGTCATGAACATGGCCCAGGCGGAGAGAAAGGCAAGTAGCTGGGCTTATCAGCAGATGGGGGGCCTATTGGGCTCGGCTGTGCAGCTGGCTGGGAAAGTAGGCAGACCAGGACTGTGGGGGCAATGGCCAGCCAGCAGAGGTTAAGGAGCAGGTGAAGACATGATCTCTCTGTCTCCAGGTTCATGACTTTGGGCTGGGGTTGGGCTGAGTTGGCTCAGTGGTAGAGAGAGCACTTGCCTGGCACTGGGTTCAATCCTTAGAAGCACATATCAACAAATAAAACAAAGGTATTGTGTCCACCTACAACTTAAAAAAAAAAATCCATGACCTTAATCCCAACTGCAAAGTGCCTTTTGCCATGTACAGTCCACATATTCACAAGGTCTGAGGATTAGGAGGCATGCATCTTTGGGGGTCAATATTCTGCAGAGTTCACCTCTGTAATGAAGCATTTGCTCTGAATACTAGCCCATGGTTGGCTTTTAGGGGCCCCAGGTTAAGAGACCCCAGCTTCCATCCTGGTCTCCAAGTTTCCTAGCACATTTTCCCGCTGGGGTCCTCCGCAGGGCCCTTCTGCTCCAAAGGTCTCTCAGGTCAGCCACATGGCCAGGTTCCAGTCCAGTCGCTGCCGCCCACTTGCCTATGCCCTTGGCCACCTGAGCCCCTGTTTCCTCATCTGACAAAAGAGCTAAGGGGCCCCAAGGGATCCCTGTGCAGGTTGGAGAGCTGAGGGTGTGAATCCCTGGGCGCACAGAAGGCGTGCAGGAAACAAGAGTGGATGTCAGGTACCAGTAGTGCCCGCTCTGTTGCCTTTCCCTGCACAGAACACAATAATCATAAATACGTGCCTGGCTCTCACCTGAACTGCCAGCGCTCTCAGGGGTAAAAGCAGTTTGTTTTGTTTGCTTGTTTCCTGGATGCAAAGTACCAGTTGATTGATTTCTCCAGGCCTGGCCCTGGTTGGAACTGACCCAGCCTACGCTGACCCTGCCGAGCTGTGGCTGACGTTCGAGAGTGGCACCAGAGAGGCCTCCTCCGAAGAGCACCCACACCTTGAAACCAGGAGCAGTTGCAGGCCATGTGCCAGACCTGGGGGTATGAGGCCAGATGGCTTCAAGGCAGAAATTCCAATGGTCCCTGTGACCTGCACGCGGAGCCACAAGCGGGACTGCCGCGGAGGCCAGAGCAGTTTCTCCCTGATCGCGGCATGGCCAGCCTCCTCTCCACTCCTCGGTGGAAATGAACAAGGTGATGGGTGTTGGCATTTTGCTTTGCTTTGTTTTTGCCTTAAATGAAGAGGAGGATTCTCTTTGGATATTGTTTGATATTCTTCTTGATCACGTCAACTAGATAGAATGTGTTTTTTTAGCATATTTTCAAAAAAGATGTGTGAAATATAAGCTTCTACATAATTCCCAAATGGAATTATGTGGTGGTAGTTTTGTTCTGTTTCTCAATAGACGGGACTGAGGAAAGTCTACCTTTTGGAGGTGGGATGCCTTTCAGTCAACCAGTGCAGCTGCAAAGTCTGTTAGGCCCCTTTCTCCCTTCCTCCCTGGGCAACTAGATCTGATCTTCATGGAGGCCCATTCCCCACGCAGGAATGCTCAGGACAAGCCCAAGGCACAGCCTGTATAGCTTGGTCACAAGCATGCTCCAAAATGAGCCAGCTTTTCCAGATCCCTCTGCCGAGTTCTCCAAGCTCCTGGCTGCAAGACCTTGGGCAAGGTCTTCGTTTGGCTCTGCTTCTGTAAAATGATTTAGCAAGGGCGCTCCTAAGATTGTTTGAGGCACGAGTCCATGTAGAGTCTGCAGAAGTCTTCCTGGCACAGAAAGCACAGGCCACATGGGCCTTGTTCATGGTTTCCTGGCCCCTGGGGCTTGTTAAGCAAATGGCAAGCAGAGTCACTCATATAAGAACACGAGGACAGGGACACCACTTTGCAAATAAGGAATGAGACTTAAAAAAAAAAAAAAAAAAAAAAAGAAGCATAGGAGCTTTATTCCCAATAACCAAAAAGTGGAAGCAGCCCAAGTTCCTGGACAGAGGAACAGATAAACAATGTGAGAAAACATCCATGCAATGGAATATTAGTCAGGCTTTAAAGGGAAGGGCATTCTGACGATGCTACAGTATGGACAAACTTTGAGTTGCAAAAGGATCACTGGGTGATTTCAGTTATATGAGGTCCCTAGAGCTTCAGAGCCATAGAGAGACAGGAGAACTGCCTTAACCCCTTCAGAGGCAGCTTCCATGACCTCCACCAGGCCCTGAGCCCGAAAGCTTCTACATCTCAACGTTACCACACTGGGGACCAAACCACTGGGGGACACACACAAACCACATCCACACCCCAGTGGTGGCCCAGAATGAGTGGAACTCCTCAGGTCGGGGAGCCTGAGGGGGCTGCTGAGTGTGGACATCCCAGATGCCTGCCATCAGGAGAGGCAGGGCAGCAAGTGTTCCCACCACCCAGGTCTATGGCTCTTAGGATCAGTCGCCTGCCAAATCTTGCATATGGGACACAGTGGCTCTGAGAAGCTCCCTGGCCTGCCTCTCCTGCTCTGGGCAGGCTCTGTGCCAGGTGCTTTACCTGGGGTCATCTCATTTACAGTCACTTCTTTCTGGAAGATGCCAGCATCCTGCCCAGGATAGTGAAGCATTGTAATCAGACTTTGAAATAATTATGGCATGTAAATAAATATAATATCCATTTTAATAAATAGCAATTATGCCATTTCCCCTATAAACACCATAGCATCATTAGCTGTTAGTAGCAATTCTTTACAGCCCAAGTAAGGCTGCAAATCCTTGGCGTTCTGACTGATTGCCACCCTCCCTGCCTTCTCCCCAGGATGTAGCTTCATAAATGCACCCAAGCTGCATTTCAGTCCTAGAATCCCAACCTGCAGGGTTGGGAGGGTCTTGGAGGTCATCCTGTGTAGGCGCATGAAGCACCTCTACCCGCCCACAGGTGCCACTTAAGGATGACCTGGGTCTTGCATGGAAACCCCAACTCACACAGTTGCTCACCACCCCTGAGGATGTCCTTCCCAGCTCTGGACACCTGGGGCTGTTCAAAGGTGAAAAGTGCCAGAGGGGGCCCAGTGGCTTTGGACAAGTCATTTCACATCTCTGAGCCTCAGTGGGACCTCCCGCAGGGCAGGGGAGGTTGAAATTACATGGTGTAAGTGGAAGTTCTCAGAGCAGTACCTGCACATAGCAGGTGCGTGGTGGAAGCATCCACTGGTAACAGTGCACATTCCTAGAAGCTGCGTGGAAGGCAGTTCCAGGATGCAACAGCAGCTCTCAGTGCCCAGTCTTGGCTCCAGCTATATGATATTAGTCCTATTTTACAGACGAAGAAGCTGAGACTCACTGACCACCCAAGGTTGGACAGCCTTGGCCAGAGCCTGGCTGTGGCACTATGTAAACTTACAACTTTATGTGAGCTGAAGATAGGTTAGATGTCACCAAATGGTCTTTGTCTTTCTCCCCCTCCTTCAGAGGGGAGCATATAGCACTTGCTCTGCAAGGGAGGAGGCGGAAGTCCTGAAGGGGGCATAACTGGCCCAGCGTCACTCAAGCAAGACCCAGAGCGGCTGCTCCTCCTGCCAAGGCAAGGTTCCTCAGGTTGAGACAACTCTGAACAGTGACCTTGCCAAGTGGACATCCCAAGACCCAAGAGCCCGAACACCTGCAAAGCCAGAACTTCCTCAGCTTTGAACCGGCTGCAGCACCGATGTCTCATGTGAGCTCAACCCAAACCTGTTGAACAGGTAAGTGGATTATCCCACAGCACACTTGCCCGTGGTTCCCAATGTCCATCAACTTTAGGAGCAAAGTCCAAACTCCTTGCCATAGCACACAAGCCCTGGTTGATCTGTATCCTGTTAATTCCAGCCCCCATGCCTCTCCAAAATCATCTGGAACTCTCCAGCCATGCTCGACTATGTTCATTTCTTTAATGCACTATGGACTTTCCTGCCTCAGGACCTTTGTATGTACTATTCCCATGTCTGTTATGTTCTCCTCAGCCTAGCCCTCCTGATCATGAAGAGCTGGGTCCTTATTGTTCAAGTCTCAACCTAAACATCACTTCTTCACTGAAACTTTTGTTGACATCACAGCTAGATTTGCCACTTGTTTCTTCTCATAGTTAGCAGGGATGCATTTTTAAATTTCGTAGTCAGTTCTCATTCTTTGATCCTAAGTTCTTGTTGCTTCATTCTCCAATGCCTACAGAGAGTCTAGCACCGTGTCTGCTACAGGCTCAGTCAAGTCTTGCTGAATGAATGGGTGGAATTATGAAGGGGAAGAAAAGTAGATCTGGGGTTGGCTTTTCATTTTGAATAGTCCTATAGCTTACACCAGCTGAAACGGTGACCTTGTGAAGATGACTTCGATTCTCTAAGCCTCAGTTCCATAATCAGTAAAGCAAAGATAATAATAGTCCCTCCCTTCTTGGGAAGATTAAATGAGACAGAGCATGCAATTTGTCAGGCCAGGAATATCACAGATGTTGCAAGTTGGATTATGATCCTCCATAAAAGACGGGTTGGAGTCCTAATCCCAGAACCTCAGAATGTGACCTAATTTGGAAATGGGATCTATGCAGATGTAACTAACTGAGGACAAACTCAAAGGGTGGGTGTCTGGGGCATGTGGGTGCCCTGCAATCAGCCTGGGGCTGGCCCTGGATTGCCTGTGGAACGGAGGTGTGAACCATACACACCAGAGCCCTATAGATGGAACAAAAGGACCAAGCTGCTGTCACCTTGCACTGGAAGGAAAGTCGCAGAGACTTGCCTGTTCCGAGATTTGGAGGCCAGTGAAAAGGGTGGAGGCCCACCCAGGTTTCTGAACAGGGGGACCTGGTTCTCTGGACACCACTTACTCTCGGGCCTTTCCAGGCCTCACACGGCACAGCAGCGAGGCAGCGCTGGAGAAGATGAACTCTTGCTCACCTGCACCAGGCCCTTCCGTCTCACCTGGTGGAGCTTCCTCCTCTGTGCAAGGTTTGGATGTTGATGGGTTGCAGGCAGGCTGTGCTCATGGTTCAACACATTGATTAAAATCATTTCTACCTCCTTCACTTGCTAATTGCACAGATGTCAGGTTCTTCTGGGTATGGAAGATCAAACCAGGGCAGATGAAGTCTCATGAGTGGTTTTAGGTTGCTATTAATGACGACAAGTCATTGAGGCCCAGGCCAGGCGGTGAGGAAGGAGGCGTGGTCAGTGACCGGCCTTCATCTCTGTGCAGGGGTGCCAGTTTTGCATCATACCCAGACTTGCAAGAGTAAGGGAGGGAGTTTCCCCAAACACAGGGAGGGGCTTAATTTGCCAGGCAGATGAGTCAAGAAATGTGCACTGGAGGCTGGGCATGGTGGTGCATGCCTGAAACTCCAGAGACTTAGGAGGCTGAGGTTCGAGGATCACAAATTCAAGGCCAGCCTTAATAACTTGGTGAGACCCTGTCACAAAATATAAAAGGCTGGGGATGAAGCTCAATGGTAGGGCGGCCCCAAGTTCAAACCCCTGTACCACCAGGATTGCAGATTGTGAGGAGAAGACCAGGAATCATCTGGGGTCAGGCCCCCAGCAAGGTCGATGAGTCCATGAGGCAGGGCTGGGCTTGGACAAAGGCCAGGTTGGTAGAGACACTTTAGATGTCACCCCACATCCAACTTACTGACCTCTTCCTGAGTGAATGCGGCTGCCCCAGGAGCATGCGCAGTGCCTGGGGTGGAGCAGCAAACTGGAAAGGGTCGGGAAGAGCGCGACCCAGAGGTGGGGCAGGGTTCTGGGCTGACAAGGGGTCCCAGGGAAGGCTGGTCATGAGGCCTGGCATTTACTGTGTGCAAGGCACTGGTCTGAACCTGTGGTATGGATTCACTTACCCCTTCACAGTCCTCTGAGATGGTACCATGATTACACCATTTTACAGATGAGGAAAGTAGCCTTCCTATGTCAGCCAAACAGACGTGTGGAGGCCAGCTTTGACCCCATGGCCAGCCTGGCGCTCAGCCTCAAGGCTGAGCCTCCCTCTGGGTTGGACAGGTGCTGGCAACATTGTTAGCTTTTTCATGGATTGGGGTGGCAGTGGGGAAAAGTCATCATTCCTTGAAAGGAGTTTGGAATAATGATGAACTTGACATTTACATTGCATGGTAGAGGCTGCAGAAGACAACACACCTCTGGCTTGTTTAGGCCCCAAATACAACCTACAGAGGAGTAGGACAGGGCCATTATTCCTCTGTCATTCCATCTTCCATGAAGGTCAACGAGCTACTCAAGGTCATACTAAGAGGTTGTGTCTTGATTTTCAGCCACTGGAAGGATGTTTACAACCCTAAGAGGCATGGAGGGTGACTGAGAGGAGCGGGTATGAGAAGAGGTACTGGCCTGGGGAGATAAAGAGAGAATGTCACAAAGATGGAGCCACTGGCCACCCTGACCAAAGGCCTGTGGGCTGAGCTGAGCAGTCAGCATCCTCAATGAGGTGTTGGTCCTGAGGGAGGTGATGGGGGTTTCTGGGTGTGGTTCTTATCTGGTTGCTGCTCATTTGAGAGTTGACTCAGGAGGACTTTAATGAAACAGTGTGACACAGTAGCAGGGACAGGGCCGGAATGACATCCTGGCAGTGCCACTTAATAGCAGTATGGCCTGGGGGAAGCAGACTAACCTGGCCAGAGCCTCAGGACCCCTAACCACTAAGCAGGGACTGCTTTTCCCTGTGGCCACCATGGGGGCTAAGAACAAGGTAGCAGTAAAGTACCTGGAAGGCAGTTGGGGTCCTAAAGCAGGAACTGTCAATATCGGTGACAGGGGAGGGTTTGTACATATTCTTTTATCAAAATGTCGCTTCATCAAAATTTTGTTTCCAAAGTTCAGAGGGGGGAGAAAGGACTTTTGAAATCTGCCTGCCCAAGTCTCTTGCTGAGGTGAACAGGAAACTGAGGCCAGAAGGAAGCTTATGCACCCAAGATCTGAGAGCCAAGGAGATCTGGCCCTGCCTTCTAACTGTTTGTTCGCTGGTGGACATCATAAAGCACTGGGATGCAGTCTGGGCCTCCTGTTCACCATGCACACACGACAAACCGCAGGCTCTGCTGGCTTCTCCAGGACGTCCATGTCAGAGGGCACCTGGAGTTGTCATCTTCCCCCGACACCTGTGCAGGGGTTAAAAGACTGTGGCAGGCGCTCCGGAGACTGGAGAAATGAGATGATCTCAGATGCACCTGGGAAAGCAAGATGGCTGCTTTGTAGAAAATGCCAGAGGCGGGTCCTTCTTCACCTCCAAACTCTCTTAAACAGAGGTCTCTGGTCTCCTGTGCACTCCCTGGGTATCTCAGCCCAAGCCTGAGAAAGGTCTTGTTACTCTGAGTTTAACTTGGCTGACTCCTACTGGGAGCTTTAAGGAAGGCCCTGGGCAGGCTGTGGGCGTGCAGGGTCTGCACAGGAGAACCCTGATCCTGATTGCTCACGGGCAGAATGGCTTCTCTCTGAATATCCACTCTGACTACACTGCAGATGTAGACAGTCCAGTCACTCACCTGCCAATTATGGTGGGTCCTGGACATGCAAAGGTGAACTCCAGGGACAAGATGCCTGCTTTCCTGGGATGCAAGTCTTAAGGGGAGGCTGATATTATCTACCAAAAAAGGATACACACCAGATAATTTCAGATACTAATAACAGCTGAAACAGGGTGATGGCACCATGATTGGGAAGGCTGGTTGCTCTAAATTGGGCATAAGGGAAGGTGTCTCTGGGTGAGTGACATTGTAGCTGAGCCTTGAACAACAAGTGAGCTATGCAAAGACTCAGAAGGTTCTCTGCAAAGAGGAACCAACAAGTGCAAAGGCCCTGAGACTGGCATCTTTCAAGCTTTCTAGGACTTTCCCCAAAACAATCTGGACCCTAGGGGGCATTTTGCTAAGGAAGCAAAGTAACCAGGAGAATTTCATTCCTTTATCTTCAATTTTCCTCACCACCTCCAAATCCTACTAATCCTAGTTAATCCCAACTTGGTTTAAAACTGTCTTCTAAGAAGACGTCAGGTTCTCCTAGTTTGTGGTTTATAAAAACTGGCTGTGACAAAACCATGAAAATAAGATCAATAAACTGTGGGTGTGTGTAGCTATGAAGTTGCCAACTGTGTTTTCTTTCCTGGGAGAATATCTGAAATATGCTGTTACTATTCTTAAAATTTTTGCTGTTTATATGCCCTTTCATAAGGTATGAATGGAGATGACAGTAATGTCACCAATGTGGCAAAGATTGAGTTGGCCACCTTTTGCATATTTCCCATATTTTGGGAAAATACTAGTTTGTGAACCCCAGAGCCTGGGGCACCTGGGAACAAGATACTGAAGCAAGTTACCCTCCCCTTTGCTCCCTGGGAACCTCAGATTCCCTGAGAGCACTCTCTCCCCACTTTGCAGAACCCATTCTCCAGGAACTCAGGGACATCCAGCCTCAGAACAGGTGCCTAGGAGATGTTGGTGGAGTGCAGGGTGCTTATGGTGAGACAGTCACTGAGATGAACAGGCAGAGAATGAACTGGGAGGGAGCCCATGAAGGGACAGAGCTGTGTAGAGGGAAAGACTCCAAATACCTGTCAAGGACCTGGGTTCGAGCCCTGGCTGGGACTAGGGAAGGAAATGGCCTCCTACCCACCAGCAGTCAGGCTTGGGGGAACATCAGTTTCTCTAAGCCTCACCTCCCTTACCAGTAAAATGGGGGGTGGTGGTGGTGATATCGCTGTATACTAGGATTCCATGAAAACCAAAAGAAGTTTACAGAAAAGCACTTAGTAGGTTGTGTATAAATGACTGATGTTCTTGGTCCTCCCTCCAGCAACCTAGCTAGTGGAGCAATACTTCCTAGGTTCAACCTGCATCTCCCACAAAGCCTGGGAGATGGTGCGGGAAGTTTGACCTCAGGCTCTGAACAGAAAAGCAGTGCCTGGCACCTAGGGCGCGCTCCACAAAGAAACGATGAAGAAATGACCCAGCAAGACACCCCGCTCTGGACTGTTTCCTCTTTGAAAGCAGGCAATCTCCCGGTTTTCTTCCTTTCTGGTATCTATAACACTTAATTATTTGCTTTTTTAGCAGGCCTAGGAGTCACATTTAGGGAAGGTGGGTGGGTGTGAAGAGACTGATTAGAAGGTTAGTGCACATTTTTGGCTCCCACTTCCGAATCTTCTAGAATGTCTTTTAGTTCTTGCCTACTTAATAACAATTTTAAAAAGCCATGTCACATTTCTTTGGCTTGTCTTCTGGGTTTCTTAAAAAACCCAGAAAAAAAATTCCTCATCTGAAGCCGCCCACTCCAGCCATCCCAGGACGCGGCGAGGAGGGGGCGCGGCAGGTGGAGCCGGCGCCCGGGAGGGCGGGGGCTGCGCCGCGGGCGGGGCGTGGCGGGGAGCGGAGCGGGCACCCAGCGCGGCGGCCCGGGGCGGCGGGAGCGGGGGGCCTGGGCGCGGCAGCCCCGCGTCCCTCGCAGGGCGCGTCTCCCCGCGACGCCCCGCACCCGGCTCGGCTCGGGCCTGCAGCCTCCCCGCGGCGGGGCGGGCGGGGCGCGCTGATGTAATCCCGCGCCGGGCGGAAGGATCTGGAGCGCGGCCGGGCTGGCGGGGCGCTGAGGCCAGTTGCCGGGCAACGCGGCGGAGCGGCTGCGGCGCGCCGCCTCCCGCCCTCCGCCGAGTGGCGCTGGGGCCGCCGCCGCTTTACGTAAGGCGCAGGCCAGGGCCGCCCGGCGCTCGGCAGCCGCCCGCAGCCCCGGAGCGCGAGCAGGCGCCGCCGCGCCGCCCGGCAGCCTCGGCAGGTAGGGGGCAGGGCGCGGGAGGGCGCGGCGGGGCCGGGCGGCGGAGCGGGGCGGCCGCGCGGGCCCCGGGGGCCGGCCGGTGGAGCCCGGCGAGCGGCCGCGCAGGGCCGGGCGGCGCCGAGCGCGCACAATGGGCCGCGGGCGCTGCCGGGCCGGGGGCGCGGGCGGGGCGGGCGGCGGGCGGCCCCGGCCCGCCCCGCCGCCAGCATGGTCCGGGCCGGGCGGCGGCCGGGCGGCCGGCGGCGCGGGGTCGGCCTGGCGGGCGGGGCGCGGCGGGCTGCGGCGGCCGCGGGCGCGGGAGGCCGCGCGTGGCCTGCGGCGCGGGCGCGGGTGACCGGGCGCCGGTGCCGGGGCCGCCCGGGGTCGGGGCGCGCGGCGTGCGTTCCGGGTTCGCCTCCCGGGCCGAGAGCCGCGGGAGGGGGACTGCGACGCGCCGGGTCTGACCGGTGCGGTCCTCGTCGTCGTCGCCTGGGTCCGAGCACCGGCGGCGCCTTTCTGGGTCTGCTCGGTGGTGCATGTTGGTGAGCAGGTGGGGCGAGCAGCCTTGATAGCAGGTGACGCTGGGTGAGAAATGCTGCTTATCCAGTGAAAAACCCGAGCTGGGCTTCCGCGATGCAGCGTGAGACTCATTCCGGAGCACTTTGGCCATTTCCTACACGCCGAATTTAAAGGGACAGGAATTCCTATCCCTTTGCATCCTGAAGGTCAAATATTCGCCCATCAGTTATTTTGGACGGAACCATTCTTAAATAGGGCTTGGGATCTTTACATCCTCGATTCAATTGCCATACTTGATAAATCACGAATTTTCAATAATTCTGTAAGTAGTTTGCTCCTTCAGTTTTGGGTATAATGGTTTTTAGGGGAGCCTGTTTTCACTAAAGGAAGGGCCAGTTTGGCCATTGAAATATTGAAGGGTGAGGAGAATATTACATTTTCCATAGGAGGTGGAATTAGAGGTTTAGGTATTTTTGTGTTCCTTTGCTTTAAACTGCAGGTTTTTAATATGACTTCATAAGGCAAATCTAACTATTATTATACAAGTTGCAAATATTTAAGAATATTAAATGGATTTTTAGTACTTTGAAAGCAATGAGATCGTTTTTTATTTTGCATCGTGTGGAAAAGTACTGAACCTGAGCTTTGTCCCTGTTTTGGTAGCATTTGACATGGAGCAGTTAATGGCCTTGGAACCAGTTTTGTCATCTGTGAAATGGGAAGAATGAGGACACCTGTCTCGCAGGATAGTTGGGATGGTCAGTGAGGGAAGATATAAAATAATTTCATCAACACTGAAACACTAAATACTGGATCAGAGCTGTTATTTCTCAGATTCCTCTGCTTGGCTTAGAGCTTTTGGTTCTGTTTGCAGGCTTCTCTCCACCCCTCCCTATGCACACTTTGCCTGGCTGCCCTTTCCTAAAGGCAGATCAGCTCTTGCCAGCCTCTGGCTCAGCAGGCTTCCAAGAGCACCTGTGTGGTTTGAAGCTTAAAATGAAGACACACGAGCATCACATCTAAGGACCCTTACAGTATTTGTCCTCTTTGACCCCTTTCCACTTTGTCCAGCTAAATAATACAACCCTTTGCTTCTCTGATTACACCGTTTTAGTCCTTTGCTCATATTCTTTCCTCTGATTGGTTTGCCCTGTCTCACCCTTGCCTCCTTCAGTTTTTAGAAGTTCATGTCAAATATGTCTTCTGGAGCAATTTGGAAGTAGTGTTAAAAAATGAGGTATTCCTTACTGCGATGCTGGTTTTCCATTTCACTTCCGTTATTGTTTCTATTTACTAATCCTAGTCATCTATTCACTTCCATCATTTTATATTATAAGTTAATTATATTAAACTCTGGTGCCAGAGGTATCAGTTTAGCCCAACACCTTTTAAACATATGAAGGTACTCAGATGTTCACTAAGTAAAATCAAACTTGGTAATCCACCTTAAAGAATACATTTACATTGTCAAGTATGTTAGGAATATAGTTTCACAATGTTGAAGATAGTTACTCTTTGAAATATTTCTTTGCAATTATTTTTGGCCCCTCACATAATCTCATAACAAGTGATATTTTACACAAAATGAACCCATTCACTTTCCGATCTCCCCTGAACTCTCAGGGTCTACACAGTGGATGAATGAATGGATTTCTGCAGCATTTCTTGGGTAGAGGAGACCAGAGTATGAATTTTAAAATATTCTTTAAATTTAAAAGATGGCATGTTTTTTGTTTAGTATTTTTCCTCTTTTGCAAATTTTATTATACTCATAAATAGTAATTGGGGGGATTTATCACTGGATTGGAAAGACCCAGGTTTGCCTCTTGGCCCATCTCTTACCCTGGGTCACTGAGGGCCAATGTGCTAATTCTCTCTTGGCCTTTGGCCTTCAGTCATTGTCCTTTGAATGAGGGCAGTTCTGTGCGCTTGCTTTTTGCTTTGTAGCCCTTAGGGTGGTGAGACCATGCTGCAATCCCTGTGCAGTTGTGAGGTAAGATGTCTTGCTTCACAGCATGTTTGTCCTCCTTACCCAGGCAGGAGGCCTCAAAAACTTCCCTCCTCGATGACCAGATTTGTACTAGGTCTGTGCAGCCGCCCCCCACTTCTGTCCTGCCTTCCCTCCTCCCTGGTTCCTCACCACACTCCCTGAGGTGGTTCCCATCCCTTAGGAAGATGGCTACTGAAATCCTCCTAATTGGTCTCCCTTTCTCTGGTCCCTCGGTCGTCCTTCGTATTGTTCTCTCATTTCTTCAATGTGCACCAGGTACCTGTCAGCACCAGGGTCTCAGCAGCCCCACTGTGGCACCACTGAGGGTGTTCTGTTGGTCAGGCTCACCTGGGGTGCCACCGTCCATGCCTGCCGCTGGAGCAGGAGGTGACTGTCAGGAAGTCCCTGACATCTTGTCTGCATCTCTCCTTGCCGGTCTTCTTGTCACTGAGGCCTTGGCTGTTTCCACAGTGGCCCCCGTCCTTAGTCTGCACTGCCCTTCCTGCCCTGCCCTTCCTGTCAGAATGTGGGAAACCAGCACTGCTCCTTCCACTCTGTAACCTGGTTTCCAGAATTAACTCCTCATTACTGTTCTCCCACACAGTACGTGACTGATACTGCCTCTCAGGTATTTTTTCCATGTGACTTTTTAGTTTATTTGCATGGAGGCCTTTCTTAGATCTTAAATTCCTTGAGGAAAGAGGGGAAATCTTATTCATTGCTGATTCCCTTTAGTGTGCAATGTCTTTTACCTGGTCCTCATCTGGCAAGCTCAGCATGAAGGGGCAGGGTCGGAATGTCTTTCTTGGGAACTTTGAATCCACATGACAGGGACAGTCGGTGGGAGCCGCTCAGTAAGTGGCAGCTTTTGGCCATTGGTGGAGCAGCTGTAGAGCACCCTGGAGGTGGGATGAGTTTTGCTTCTATATGATAGTTTGTTTTCTTTGAGTGCTCACTGATTTGTTTCTGGCATTTGTATGGAAAGATAAGAACATCTGTTCTCCGAATAGCACCTACATTTTTCACTAGTCTTAGGAGTACAGTGGAGAGGGCTTTGGCATGATTTGTAATGGTGGTCCTAAATTATTCTGAAGGCAGGCAAACCTCTCTGTAGGTGCACAGACATTTTTTTGCATGTGGTTTAAGAAAGTAATAGAAAATTGAAGTTGTCAAAATTTTACATAAACATTTTTTTTTTCAGTAGAGTAGATGTTTTCACTTTAATTTTACATCTTGTAATTATTCATTGAACAGTAGAAATTTCCCTGTGTAGGATGTAGAATGACTGAGGAAGTTATTTCTGACATCTTCTCCAGAACCCCTCCCTGTCTCCAAGCTTTCTCCTGCTCTTCTGTTTTGTCAGCAGGCTTGCCCCCTGGCTGGACATGGAGCAGGTTTATGAGGAAGACTGGATTTAATTTTGAAACTTCTAATATTTAGATACTGTATTTAAGTTTGGAAGTGTTACTGATTGTTTAGGTCTTCAAACTGAACAGGTTGTATCCAGAGACATATTGATGGCAATTTAACTTACATTGGCTGTATTTATAAGTATCAGTTTTTTCAGTCATTGGAAATTACATATTCCTAATAAATCTCTTAGAACGTGCTTCAAAGATTTGCACATGATGGGATTATCTCAGTGGTGAACTTAATATTCTTAGTGTCTATAGTAAAAATGGAAGACATTAGGACAGGTAGAAGATGAATAATTGCAAAAAATGCTTGAGAATATGTTGCTCTGTGTGCATTTCCAGCTGGAATGGAGGAGGAACTTGAGTTTGGAGAACACACAGGCACTGTGTGTATGTGTGTTTCT
Source organism: Sciurus vulgaris (assembly GCF_902686455.1). Classification (NCBI taxonomy): domain Eukaryota; kingdom Metazoa; phylum Chordata; class Mammalia; order Rodentia; family Sciuridae; genus Sciurus; species Sciurus vulgaris. Next base: position 142,149,518 of record NC_136469.1, read on the forward strand.
CTAGTGATCATAAGAGAAACTAGGTGCTCTCTCATCTTTGTGATGGTAGGGTTGAGGCAGGTGTTGTCAAGCAATAGCTACATCAAGCTTGCTGGTCTGGAGGATGAATCCCCGGGGAGCCATGTGGAGCAGGGGGCCTCCTTGCGTCTCATCCCCTCTCCTGGTCAGACAGTGCTTCAAAGAGTGTTCTCCCTTTCCACCAGGAGTTTGTTTCTAACTCCGTTACATTTACCAAAGCACCTTTGGAATCTTCATATCTGGTACATAACTATTCCAAAGTTGCTTGCCCACTTTGGAAATTTATTTGAACCTTTGTTTTTTTTCCTTAGTTACTAGCCTTTTCTTGGGTATCTTATTAGCATTTTGCTCCTCATTAGTATTTTCCCTGAAGATTTTAATGGAGAGAAAGTTGAAATTAAATAGACATGTTTTTGATCCTCTGCTTTGGGCTGTTATTTGCCACCACTTTCTTTGGTCACTACTATGGATAGTTGAATATGGATTGCAATTTTTGGAGACTGGGGTCATGCTGTGTTTCCCAGACTGGCCTTAAACTCTTGATCTTCCTTCCTCAGCCTCAGCCTCCTAAGTTGCTGGAATTGCAGGTGTGTGCTGTTGTGCCCAGCTTTATAGTTTTGTTAATACTCTTCTGCTAGGATCATCCAGAGGAGTTTCTTGTTTTTATAAACTTTAAAGTTTAAGTTAAATCTATTCAAGAATTTTTTGTATGTGTTTTAGTCAGCTTTTCATTACTATACTGAAATGCGACTACTTATGAAAAAAGAGGTGTATTTAGCTTACAGTTTGGGTAGTTGAAAGTTAAGATGGGGCAGCCCGGTGGCATTGCATTGTGGCAGGAGTGTGTGCAGGAGTAAGCAACTACTCTTGAACCAGAAAGCAGTGAGAGAGGGAGAAGTCAGTTTTCCTCCTTTTGTTATAGCCCTTTTGGGAGAACTACCTTGACTCTTTGTAGGGCAGTACCCGGAGATCTGCGGACCCCCCCAGGAGACTTCACCTCTTAAAGATTTCACCATCTACCAAGACTGCCACCCTGAGGACCAAGCTTTCATCGTGGACCCTTGGGGTACACGCAGACATTTCCAAACCACAGCATTCTGTCCAGGCCTGCAGGCTTTCTGTCCATTTCACAAGTGCAAAATGAGTTCATTTCATCCCCAGTCGTCCCCAGGTTTTAACTGTTCCAGTATTGCTTTGAAGTTTAAGTCCAGAGTCTCATCTGAGACTCAAGGCAAATTCTTTCACCTGTGAGCCCCTATTTAAAAAATAAAAAATTTAAAAAAAGTTGCATACTTCCAAGGTAAAATGGCAAAAATGGAGAACAGGCACAGGGTAAACATTCCTATTCCAAAAGGGAGGACTAAGGACACAGAAAGGAGTAATCACTGCACAGCAGAGTTCAGAGCCCTTCAGGACAAGCACTAAATTCTGTAGCTCTTATGCACATTGTAGTGACAAGTGAGCCCCCACCTTTGCATCTCTGGCCCCTGGCCCACTGTGGCAGCTTTCCAGGGCAGAGGGGTGGGCGGGGCACACTGTTGGCCACTCTCCATTTCTGGGGTCTCCTGTAGTGTGATTTACCAAGATATTGTTTACATATAGGTAGCTGTTAGAAAGCCTGCTTGAAGAAGATGTACAAGTTAAAGAAATCTGAAGATGCAGTAAATGTAAGATGGAAAGCAAGTATCCTCCGTTATTCCCTGTCCCTTCCTGTACTCATCTTCCCTTGAAAATCACTGATAAGTTTCTTGGATATCAGGAAAACTGCCTGTGTGTTTTTTTTTTTTTTTAATAAAAGGAATCATGATAGTGTTCTTGTGTTATGATTATTAAAAAAAAAACAAAAAAAAAAAACAAGAAACAGTTTCTGTTTGGGAGTGGTTTCTCTGTTAAGACATGGATTTGTTTTACCCTGGTTTGGTTTGGTTTGGTTTGGTACTGGGGATTGATCCCAGTGATACTTTACCACTGAGTCACATCACCAGTCCTTTTCATTTTTTATTTAGAGGCAGACTGTCACTAAGTTGCTTAGGGTGTTGCTAAGTTGCTGAGGCTAATTCCAAACTTGTGATCCTCGTGCTGTAGCCTCCTCAGTCACTAGGATTACAGGCGTTGTGCCATTGTGGCTGGCTTACCATGTTCCTTTAAAACTGTGTCTGTTCCATTGTGTGGATGAGCCAGAATTTATTTGACCAGTTGATGGGGTCTTTGTGTTTTGTTACTGCAGCAGTGCTGTAGTGAACATTCCTGTATTTTACCTTGCTGACTTTCATGAGTAACCTCCTCACTTTAAGCAGCCCTAAAAATTTTTTTTTTTTTCAAAAATTGACCAACAAGCTTCTGACTTCTCTGAATTATCATGTTAACTTTTGTGTTACAAAAGTTCTCGTCTTGCTCTATTTTAATGATTTTGAATATTAGGCTGGATATTTCTTCTCTGAATTAGTCCTATGACACAATGTCATATGATTGAGGAGACACAACTTCTTTATGTTATACATTGAATACTAGGTCAACAAACTTTGTGAAGGCCCAGGTTCAGCCTGCTTCCCATAGTCACAGACAACCCCTGCTTGGTTTAATGATCTCCTGCTGCAATCCTTCCTCAAGTCATTTTTGAATCAGAAGCCAAATTATCATTCTCCACTGGACCTACAAATTATGTAATCATTCCTGGAAGACTTCATGAAAAAACATGTAAAGTAAGACCGCCCCCCATCCTCTCACCTCCTAATCCTGTTTCCATAATGACTAACATTAACAATGTATTTACGCGGAGACTCTGTATACAATGTCTCTTTAAATGTCCCATGCTATGCTTGAGTCTTTTAAAATAAAAACAAGCATATCATATTAATTTGAAATCTGTGGAAAGTCAGTGTATGTTTTCTTGGACAACCCCATAATAAATCATAAATGCCACAGACTTTCAGGGGGAAAAGGTTCTAAAAACTTTAGATGTAAGAAGTTGGTAGTAAACTGCAGTTTCATGTTTGTTTTTTTTTTTTTTTTTTTTAAACAAAAGTTGGAGTTGGAAGTTTTAGGACTTAAGTTTCACAGTGTTGAGATGTCCATCTCTGACGAGATGTCACTTTGTAAAATGAAATCAAACAAACCCTAAACACAACATAAGTAAGTTAAGAATGAAAATAAGGTTTATCATCAGGCTCAGTTGAAAGAGGACCCACTGGCATTAGCTAGTTGCCAAGCGGTTTGTTGGAACCCCTGGTGGGACAGGTGAAGTTGTCTTAGCCATGAGTTTGAGATGTCAGCCAGATGCCTGTCTGGTAGCTTGATGGCATTAAAATTCTGGGATTCTGGAGAGAGGAGGGTGGACATAGTTTGGCGCAGTCACCACACAGATGTTATGTAAAATTCTAGGGCTGGAGGAGGTCAGCTAGGATTTTACTGCTCATTTAGGTGGCAAGGAGCCACATGTAGCTTTAAGCTTTGGCACAAGGCTGCTCTGAATGGAGAAGTGCCATAATTGTCACACTCATCAGATTTCAAAGACTTAGTATGAAAAAGAGAAAGTAGAACATCTCAGCAGTCTTTTACCTTGATTACATTTGGAGTGATACTATTTTGGATATTTTGGGTTAAATCAAATATATTGTTAAGATTAACTTCACCTGAGGGCTGGGGTTTTGGCGTGGTGGCACTTGCCTAGCATGTGTGAGGTACTGCGTTCAATCCTCACACCGTATAAAAAGAATAAATAAATAAAATAAGAACATTGTGTCCATCTACAACTTAAAAATATTTTAAAAATAAATAAAGGTATTGTGCCCATCTACAACTAAAAAAAATTTTTTTTTTGAAAGATTAACTTCATCTGTTTCTTCTTAATATTGCTAATAGAAGAATTTAAAACCACCTCATTTGAGTTTGGGCCTGGAGCCCTGGCAAGAGAAGCCAGAGGGGTGTGGCGTGCAGCCGTGGTCTGCTGGGTAAAAGAGAAGTATCAGGGAGAAACCAGGCCTGAGTAATACGTAATAGGTGGGATTGTTTACTCATAGACCTGAAAGAGCCATGGAAATGATCTGTAGGATCAAGGTATTCCCTATACTGTTTTTCATAAAATGAGTCTTATGCCGCCTGTTCAGAGAAAGCCCTGTGGCAGCCTGAGGAGTCAGTCATGGTAGTAGAAAAGAAAGCACACATCAGTAGGGTTTGACACAGCTAATGCAGGAAGGTGTCTCTCACAACTCCTCAAGCTTTGATCACAGGGGTTTCACCTTGCGGCTTCACTTGGTGAAACTGCGCTGTGTTGACACCCTCTGCTAGTTCTAAGCTCTTTAGGCACCTTTGAGTGTTGAGTTAGGCTTCTAGAGTGACCTTGGCTACCCTGAGGGGTAGGGGAGGGCTTTGTGTCCTTCCTTTGTGGAATCTCACAGTTTGGTTTTTTTGGTTTACCACTTGGTCACTTCAGCCAGAATCCTTGGGAACCCCATTCACCTTTGTCCTGCTCATTGTGCAGAGAAACAGACTTCGGCCATTTACAGCAACCGTTGGTCTGCAGGCCTTCCCAGCGGAGCCTGTGGGCTCTTTTTACCATGTTGCTAGCTGTATTAGTATTGGGCAGTTGTTTTTTCTTATGATGTTATGCTTTTCCCTTCTGCATTTCATTCTTTAATTTACAAAAAACAACAAACCCTTTGCATACTGAGCAGCGGTTTCTGATGACTTTCCGTGGCTGTGTCATCTAAACTAAAAGTCCTGAGTGGCCCTTGCTTGGGCCTTATCTGGATGGGTGGAAGATGGCATTGGGGAGAAGCAGGTAGCACCCTGCAGTTTGCCATTGGCTAAAGTGGGGTCAGAGTGGGTCTAGGGATTTAGGCCTTTGGGGATAGTGAACAGTAATGGCCAAACCAAAATCTTGAATCAAGAAGGCTCTGCTAAGTGCAGGGGAAAGGCTTCAGTCCTCCAGAAGTGGGCAGGGGAAGTGGTCAGGTGGGGTGGGGGTCATAGTATGAGGGAAAGGCACCAGCTCTGAAGCTAGAGCATGTGGTGGCCCTGGTTTTGATGTGCCTTGGGACCCTGGATACATGTCTAAGTTTCTTCATCCCTAAAATGGGGGGTTGGCTTAGCTTCACATTTTTTCATGCCATGGAAGCAGCATCTGACACTCAGTAGGGTTAGGGAGTTGGTGTGTGGGCCTTACCCTCACCTGTCCCATGTTCATCTGCCTGATGTGTTGGTTTCTGTGCTCTGAGGGGCGTCTGGACAGCCCTGATCAGTTGCTCCCAGTCTAGCACCAAGGACCAGCATCTGACACGACACCCTTTTGCCCTCTTCCCCACTGCAGCCTCCATGCTTTTATTGGGGTGCAAGTGCAGCTCATCAGGTCAGGAGAAAAAGTCAGAGGTGCTTCATTCATCTCCTGGGACTGTCGTGACAAAGTATAATGAACTGGGACTTATAGCAGCTGCTATTTATTTTCTCACAATTCTGGAGGCCAGAGGTCCAAAATGTGAGGTGTCAGCAGGGCTGGTTCCCTCTGGAGGCTTAGAGGGAGGACCTGGTCTATGCACTCGCAGCTCCTGGCGGCTCTTGGTGCTCCTTGGCTCATAGGCACATCACTCCAATCTCTGCTTCTGTCTTCTTGAGGCATTTTCCCCTGGTGAACTGGAAATGCATTGTGGTTGTAAGAGAAGGAAAAAGTGCTACTGATTGAGACTGGCTGCAGTGCCTCAGACCTGGATGAGCAGGTGTATCCATGTTTTTAAAGGAAAAACAGTTTTGTGGAGCGGAACTGTGGATTCTGGTTTGCCCACAGTGCACAAGTTACCGGACCATGAGGATGATCATTTCATGTACATGTTGCTCTTGCCTTTAGATTAAACTTACCGTGTCCTTCACTGTGTCCTGCCCATAGTAAACGTACTCCACATGGTGGCTTCTGCTGTCTGAAGACAGTGAGAGGTGCTTCAGTGTATAGGGGAAGCCAGTTCTCCCTTAGGTGTCACCTGCTGGTTCTCTGAACACAGAGGCATGGGGAGCATTGGTTAGGGCATGCCCTGGGGCAGCCCTTGAGCTCCCTGGGGGGCCCAGGGAGCCTTCACAGTTGCCTGGAGCTAGTCCTGTGCAGGTAGGGTTGCTCCCCGAGGGGCTGACCCAGCTCTCCCAGCACTTTCAGGTGGGGTCCTGGTTGACTCATCACAGTGTCTGCCACAGTGCAACCGTATTTTTTTAAGAAATGTTTTGATTGATTTGATTTGATTTGACTCACTGTAGGCCTTCAGGAGAAATATAGGTAATAACAGAAATGAGTCTGTTCCCCTTTCTCTATGCTCCTGCTCTGTATGACAGAGGAGTTGTGCTCAGTAACCTCTTCTTTCCGGGATTAAATGTACTGGTTTCCTCAAACGTGTCATTTAACATGATGTCTGTTTCAACCTGCTGTTGTCTTGGCTCTCTTTAGCCATCTGTACACATACTTTCAGATACAAGTGGCAGGAAGGGCCTTGCAAGCAGTAACTCATTCTCAAAATTTGGAACCTATGTCATGTGAACTTAAAATTTTCACCTCATTTAATCCCCTTTCTCTCTCCCCTGTTGAATTTGCCCTTTTATGATTCGAAAGACTTCTTTTTTAAAATATTTTTTTTTAGTTGTAGATGGACACAGTACCTCAATTTTTTAAATTTATTTTTATGTGGTGCTGAGGATCGAACCTAGTGCCTCACACGGGCTAGGAGAGTGCTTCACCATTGAACCCCAACCTCAGCCCCTTGAAAGACTTCTTAAGGAACCTATGGCCATTTGGACTATGTTAAAGTAGAAAGTAAATGCTGGAAACCCAAGTTCACTTTGGAACCATTGCTGCTGAAGTCTTTGGGGCCAAAAGGGCCCTTGGCTGAGCCACTGCGGCAGGGAAAGACTGCTTGCCCCAGAGGCAGTGGGGCCTGTGCCTCTGCTGGGCTCTTCCTCCTCTGTTTGATGGGAGATGGTTTCTTTGAAGTCTTCAAAAAGGGAGTATCTACCTCATGGGGCGGTTAAAGTGAAATGAACATCCATGGACAAAACTTCCATGTTGAGGATTCCTGTGAGCTGCTGCTTTTGCTGCTGGAGGAAAACCACATTTATATCCTAAGGAAGAAAGCGCCTTTGTCACTACATCTTGACAGAGCTGACTGAGCTATAACTATGATCTTGCCAATCTCCAGTAGGAGGAAGTGTTCTTAATCCCTGAAGAAGCTCTAAGGAAGCCTGCCATACAGAGAGTGCCTGTCAGTCTCGTTGGAGGTGTGGGAACATCTGTGTAATCAGGCAGTCTGGTGGAGGGCGCCCCACTGGTGCCACTTCTCACCAGCCCCTCCGAGTGCCACAGCACGGTGACAGACAGTATCAACAGACAGGACTGGATTCTGAAACAAGATTGTTGTCCCTTGCAGATGATAATCTATAGAAAACCAAAGAGAATCTGTAACCCAGTATCTAGGATAAATCCAGTAGCCAGAGTTTGGATGTCAAAATTTAAAACTTAGGGGCTGGGTGTGTAGCTCAGTGGTAGAGCGCTTGCCTAGCAAATGTGAGGTACTGGGTTCGATCCTCAGCACCAGATATAAATAAATAAAATAAAGATCCATCAACAACTAAAAAATTTTTTTTTTAATTTAAAACTTATTTGAAAGACTTAAAAGGAGACCTAATTAAATGGGCAGATGGCTCTTATTCCTAACAGGAATACCGTGCTGTAAAACAGTCAGTTCTCATCAGATTGGTTGATACATGTAATGCATTTCCCCATCAGAACCCTAAGAGGGCCTTTCATAGAATGTGACACAGTAATTCTAAAATTGTAAGAAAGGAAAAGGCCAAGAATAGGGTACGTGCTCCTAAAGCAAAATTCTAAGACTTGATGTAAAGGTCTAGTAACGAAGATAAGTGTGGTGTTGGTGTGGGGGTGCATCCCAGACAGACCTGTGGTTATGTTGAGCTTGTATGAGAGCATGGCTGGTCTCTTGATGAGGTGGGACTGCTGGTTTTCCAGATAGAAGAAATGAAATGCTATGCTGTCTTACTGCTCATCTGTGGTTGCCCTTGTAAAAAGTGTCTCAGATCCCTGGGGTGGGAGGTGGGGACATGCTTGTTTTAATTCTTCTCTTTTTTGGTACTGGGGATTGAATCTAGGTGAGCTTAACCACCAAGTCACATCCCCAGCCCCCCACCTTTTAAATTTTGAGACAGGGTCTTGCCAGGTTGCTGAGACTGACTTTGAACTTGTGATCCTCCTGTCTGAGCCTCCAGAGCTGCTGTGATTACAGGTGTGCACCACTGTGCCCAGGAATTTTCGTTAGTTCTTTCTTGGCATTTCCTTCCTAGGATCTTCCTGCTAGTCCACCTGTTACCTAACTTCATAGGAGGAATAGTTAAGCTTCACCCCTTCCCCAGTGGCACAAAAACAGAAAAGAGACTTTGCTGTAAGAGGGTAGAATACAGAGGTGAGTCAGGTGTGGAGCAAGGTGTGGCAGGTGGTGATGTGAGGAGCATAGGAATGAAAACAACTAGCATGTGAGGTTTTCAGGGCAGAAGGTGGGAGGGAAGGTGATGGGTGCTTTTGAATATGTATATTTGTGTGAACGTTCTTAAGCTAGCTGAGTTCAAATGGAAATATCCTTTATAGTTGGAAATATTAGATTGAGAAGAAAAGGCAGGAAAAAGAGATTTGTAAGGGGTGATGTTTGCATAAATCACACCAACCAACCCCACTTCCTCTCTTTCTCCCTCTCCACTTCTCACTGTGTTGCCCTGATTTCAAGGCATTCACCAGCGTCAGCCTCCCGGGTAGTAGGACCACAGGTGCACCACCATGCCTGGCTGCATAAATTACACAAAACTTTTACATTGCCCATTATGAATGTCAGTGCTTTTTCCAGTAGTGTTTTTATTAGTGTGATTTAGTTATTCATATTATTGGGGTTCATTTTGACATATAAGCATGAAATATAATTTATTCCAATTCAGTTCCTGATACTTCTCCTTTCCCTTACTTTCTCCCTCCCCCTGTTCCCTTTCCTCTACCCAACCGGTCTATTTTTTTTTTTTTTTTTTTAATTAATGCATGATGGATGTACAAAAGGTGAAATTCACTGTGGTATATTCGTACGTGTGCATAGGAAAGTTTGATCAGATTCATTCCACCATTCTTGCCTTTTCAGGTCCTCCTCCTCCTCCTCAGTCCCCTTCCTCTACTTCACTGACAGCTCTTCTATTTTCTTGGAATCCCCCCTGCCCTCCTTTTGCCCTTATTTTGCTCTATCTTTCACACATTACAGAAAACACTTGACCCTTGACTTTCTGACTGTGGCTTATTTCACTGAGCATCTCTACTTCCATCCATTTACAAATGGATGGCAAATGCCATGTCACTCTTCCTTATGGCTGAGCAGAACTCCGTTGCGTGTGTACCACCCTTGATCTTTTCCTCTGTTGGAATGTTAGGTATTGAGACCTGAGTGCTAGGCTCTGTAACATGTCTCTAGGTTGGACGTGCTCTGGTGGTTCGAGTAGTCCAGTAACACCTGGAACATGCATGTGGACGAGAGTACCCAAATTTATATTTTTAGTTTTTTGATTTTAGATGGACATGATATATTTATTTTTTAATGTGGTGTTGAGAATTGAACCCAGTGCCTCACATATGCTAGATAAGCATTCTACTCCTGAGCCACAATCCCAGTCCCAAATTTATTGAATATTTTACAGGGTGATAATTTCTCCTTTCTGAAGTTGTCTAATCTCATATTCATTTGAGTAGCATACTTACACCAGCCTCAAAATTAAATATTTCACATGTTAGAGAATTTGACCAGAATCTGTAAGAAAGGAATAACCAGTTGCATTTAATGTCATTTATTATTTTAAATATACAAATAATATGTACTGCAACTTTAGTAGAGTTAATCTGTGCTACAAGACATGCTGCACACAGGCAGGAGATTGTTCAGAGCCCTGAAGAGAAGCACCTGTGGTCTGAGGTGCAGCTGGTCGTATTTAGAGGTGATGGCAGAATGAAGGCAAGTGGTGGAGAAGCGGACTTGAGGCCCTGGGGACTTTGCCATGCTTCTGTGACTGGGTCTTCAGCGCCTCCATCAGTAGCTGTGTAACAGCATTCCAGCCCAGCGGGGGGTTAGGCAGTGCTTGGTTTAACCAAGTTCATATTTAAAATGAGTCGTTTGGAAGTACGTCCCCCCGCCCCCCCGCAGTGCTGGGGATTCTAGACAAGCGCTCTACCACCGAGCTACATCCCTAGCCGACCTTTGTGTTCAGTGTTTGGATAGTTACTGGTTTTCTTCCCTCTGTTTTTCTGAGCCATGGTGTATGTATTTGTACTACTTTTTTCCTCATTTACACTTACCTTATAAGGCTATAATATTTATGATTTGAACAGATGAGTGAAATCTAAAGAGTTTTGACCTGTATAGAGTTCTACTGATAGCCATTTCAATTTATTTTTTGAGGAGAAGAATTTTAATTAGTATAAAATTCTAATCCACAGCATTTCACCTGTTTCACCTTTGTCACCTTTACTGAGTATTTTAAATATGTTTTTGGGACTATAAATATCTTGTCATTTAAAGTGTTCGTGTGTGGGGTTTTGAGGAACAAGCCTGCTTTGCTCCTCTGCCGAGCTCCAGGTGTCAGTAGACCTCAGCTTTGGCTTAAAGTGTAGTCAGCTTCTCAGGGTGTTCCCCAGATGCAAGCGTCCCTCCAAGTGCCATTGAATTGGCGGAGCATTTCTAAATCTCTTAGCAACTGTGCCTGACACTTGGCTGTAGTTTGTTAAATGCAGGTGCTTGTCATTGTCCCACCTTCTCCAGTAGCTTCTAGAGTGCCACCTCTCTGGTCCAGAACTGGTTCTGGTCCAGAACTCTGCTGTACCTTCCTCAGTTAACTGGCCAGTCGGGTCTGATTGCTCTGGAGGCTTTGCCATCGACCTTCTGTCATCAGATGTTAAACTAATGGTTTAACAAAGCCTAAAGAAGCCTGGGACCACACTGCTGGGTGTGAGCACTCACCGGCCCAAGGGTCTGCTTTGCTGCTGCACATCCTGTGGGCCCTTACAGCGGGAGGCTCAGCGCCGTGGAGCCTGCCTGTGCCCCTTCACAGGATGCGCTTAGAGTGAGCCCGGGAACCTGAAAGCCGCCAGGGTCACTCAGACAGTAAGTGAGCATGGAGGCTGTCCCGGGAGAGGGGACACCTGAGGGTCCGATACATGTCAAAAGCAGTGCTGGCTGGTTTGCTGTGTAGAATAACTCTGCAAGTTATTCAAGGGGAAGTAAAGAAGAGATACACTTAATGATTTTATTCCTAAATTATGCCATTAGCTTAACTTTTCAGTCTTAGAGAATTCAGAGTGGAAGGACCTCAGGTGGCCTATGTCTTACTTATAACTTGGACTTTGGGGAAAATGTTAATTTCATTGTGATTAGAGGTTATGTTTCCCAAACTGTGTTCCAAGGAAGCAAAAGGGGTCTATAAATAACCCAGCACGCAAACTCTACCTACTTTGCTTCCTTTTTAGAGGTCCCAGATGTACGTTAACATGTTGAAAATTTCAAGAAATCCACAAATAAATAAATCAGTTTTTGTTTTCACTCTGGTATTTTCCTAATTTATGCAAAATGAAGTTCTAAGGCAATGTAATACATTTTTTTTTTTTGTGTTGTCCAGAATATACTTTGAGAAGACTGTGTAGCCCATTATCTTTTAAATGATAACACTGTTCCTTTAAATAGCTTCTAGGGGCTAGAAGAATTACTGTAGTTACCTTAACAGCCACATCCAAAGACTTGATTTAAGGTTTGAAGCATATAACTAATGGATGAAAAATTAGAACATGTACTTTGGTACTTTTCTGAGTTCTCCAGTGTGTACCTTTTTGTATAATCAAATAGAATTTCATTTAGACCCATTGAAATTCCTAACTAGTATCAGATACTCCACACAATTTTTTTTTTTTAATAAAGAGTCCCACAGCATTTATTTTCATCTGGTAATAACATAAGGATAATCAAAACAATATGAACAAATGTTTTAGAACTATATTCCCAGCAAAGGACACGTAAAAAAAAAATTGTTGGTCTCTCCCTAACTTCTTACTTCATTGATCATTTCCAGTTGGAGGCACTGTAGCAGAGTAATATTATCTCCTTTTAGCATGATCCAACCCAGCTGTCTTCTTGACTTTGTTTTAGAATGAATCTCTTCTGCATCATCTAATATAAGGTTCATGTATTCATCAAAACCAGTAATACAGCCCGCTGCCCGCACACTCGCTTGCTTAGAGCCACACCTGTATTGGGGATCTGTTTTACAAGTATCTACAGGTGAGGTTGATAAGCTGCACCATCACCTTCTGGCCTTGGCCACAGTACCCCATGGTGGAATCTCACAAAGACCACACCAACCAGCACATTACCTCAGATAGCAACTTCACACAATTTTTACATTGAATGAGATTTTATTGGCAGATATTAAAACATTGTTGAAGTGTTGCGTATTACCTAAGTCCATTTGGGGGAACATATTATAATACATTTTCACTTGTTTATGGCTTTTTGTAGTAATTTTTAAAAACCCACAGTCTTAGCAATTGGAGAATTTTGGGCCACTTTCCCCCTCTCGGAACCCAGAAGTAGATTGTTTAGGTTCTGAGTTTAGTAGTTGAAAGCAGTAGAATGTTTATCTCAGACATGTTGACAAGCAGCAGTATCACTTTGAAAGATCATTTTGGCACACTGTGATCTAGCATTTTATATGATAAAATGTTCAGCTTTGACAGTGGTTTTCATCATGTTTGAGCTTTTTGTATTTTCAGAAATTCCAAAAATCTTGTTTTAATTTGTTTCTAAATAAACTTGCCTAGGATTTTTGAAATTTTTCATTTCCTAGAGTGAAGATAAATTTTAATTTTCTTAGTTGAAGTTTTTAAATTTCTAAAATTGTTTCATTACTTTTACAACAAATTTCATTTCATTTACTACTTTTCTAGCAAAAGCTCCTAGATTTCATAATAATGAACTTTGGCTCTTGTGTGGTAGCTGTTTTGTTGCATTTTGCAAGCAGGGAGAACTGTTTTAATTTTGAATGTGTACATTTCTCCATCTCTTTGTCCAAATATTTTATGCTTTATAAATTTTGTAACCTGTTTGATATGAAATTTGCCTCTGCTAGAATAAAGATGAATTTTTGTAAATTCCCATAAGGACTTTTTTGTGTATGGACCAGAGATTGAATCCAGGGGTGCTTAACCACTGAGCCATATCCCCAATTTAGCCATATCGCTAAATTGCTTAGGGCCTTGCTAAGGTGCTGAGGCTTTAAACTCAGTCCTCCTGCCTTAGCTTTTCGAGTCACTGGGATTACAGGTGTGTGCCACCGCACCTGGCCCATAAGGACTTTTTTTAAAAAATAAGGAATTTCATTTTGCAGGCATTAAAACTGTCATTTTGTTGCCTTGCTAATGAATTCTGACATCCAGCACGTCTAAGTGAACTACATTGGTTATTAATACATAGTAACCTGCAAGCCATTTTAATCTGGCACTACAGTTTTTCAAACCAGAAGTGCTCACCAGAAGTGCTCACAGATGAGTATGATCATCAGTAACTGGGGATCAAGTAAAAGTTAGATATAAAACAGTGCAACTTTACTTAAGCAGTTTATCTCCTTAATGGCCTAGTTTGAACAATAAGGACAGAAAGGCCCACCAAAGCTTTCAAATCTGTGAGCATTTTCGGGTAGCATGGTCAGTGGAGAACTTACCCAGATTGGATGGAAAGCCCTTCCCTTTCATGTCCTGTCATGTGACCTGGCTGTCCTTTATTTTGCTTTAATGGGAAATTGCTAATCCTCCATGGAAGTGATTGCTTTCCCCTATCTTGTGTCATTATACATTTGGTTCTTCCTTTTGTCTTTATTTTCCTTATCTTTTGAACATAAAGATTAGCCAGGTCTGGTTACAGGCCTGCGATTTTTTAAGAATCTTCATAGTTTTGTTACTATTAAGTAGTAGTCTTATCTGTGAGAACAGCCCCATATTTATAAAAGTAATTCATTGTATCACTGGGGAACGTGTACTTAGTAGTTCCTTTCTGATACCTTGGCTGCTAAGAATGCAGTGTCTTAATCTTTGTGCAGTTCTCCCTTTTCATGAGAAGAATTCGGATCCCTCACAAGTTTTGTTTATTACAATATCTCAAAAATAAGCCTTATTTGTTTTTCCTAGGACTTGACACATTTCTAGAGTGGGATCTGATTGCCTGTTTTTGCACAGCCTACTTTTTCAGATACACAGAGTCAACGGGATTTCATGATCAGCTTTTAGCAGAGGTTCCTATTGTCAGTGAGTTCCAGTTCAGGTTCTTTATGGAACTCCTCTTCTGGCCATAGATTGGCTTTGGGAGCCAGCCTCCCTACTAAAGAAAGTAAGCAATACTTTGTGGTCCAAATTGTAACACCAGAGTGACTAACAGGCAAAAATGATTTTTAAATATATAAGAACTTTAGTATGTGCTTGCACTCAGTTTACCAGACAAGTACTATTTAGGATCTTGGTAAAAAGTAGTAGCATCTGAAAGTCAGAGTTACCAAACACCGTGCATAGTGCCTGAAACACAAGAAGCCTCCAGTGCATTTGAGTGGGAAAGAATGAGGAGGAGTTCCTAGGTTACAGCACCCCCTGCTCATGGACTCAGAACTTGGGACCAGAGTTGAAGTCTTGTTCCATGTGTTGTTAGCATTGATTTTTTCCTCAAACCTCTCTTCAAAATTTATTCGTCTCCATTTAGGTTTGGGAAATTATCAGTTCTGCAGTTCTAATCACCTGCCAAGATGGAAGCATTCTGCTCAGTGGGACATGGAGTATGTTAGTTTGGCCTAAAGAACTTTCAGCCCCCTTCATGAAAGAACCCATCCCCAGGAGGTAGCTGGAGAACAGTCTAAATGGATCTCATCCCAAGACAAAGCCAATGATAGCAGCTGCCCTGTGTGTGCAGGAAGAGAGTAGTGTGACTTAGGGGTTGCAGGAGGCAGGGCAGGCCGCACTGTGCTGCCTGTTGGGCAGTAGCCTTTCAGCAGCACTCCAGCCTTCTGGAACCTTTCTGAGCGTATTGCTTTTGTCTCTCTTTTATGTATTATTTTTTTCTTTTACATTGTTTTAATTAATCTGTGCTTTGATAGTTAAGTTTACCAGAATTCTGATTTTAAAAATGTTAGCTGTTTCCTATTAAGAATCCCATATTTTGTCCCACGAAGTGGTCTTCAGGGTTGGTGATGCCTGGCCTTGTCGAAGTGAGGCCAGAAGACTTGCTCTGATGGATGAGCTGTGAGTAACTCAGTTCCATGAGAAAGCCTTCAGTCCAGGGTACAGATCTTATTTTCTGTGGTCCCTGGACTGATAGGGTTCAAGATGGTGTCCATTTTGTCACCCTGTGTCCCAGAATGATCATGTTGAGTGATTGTCCTGAGCATCCCTGCCAACCCAGGAGGGGCATATAGCATGACAAAGATATAAACTACTGTTTTAATCTGCTACAGTTTGGGGGCTGTTTGTTTCTGCAGTATAATGTGCTCTGTTTCAACTAAAACTGTTTTACAGTGGCCTCTTACTCTGGTGGTTCTCAATACTCCTTTTCCTTTCTCAGTAAGCTTGATCTATCTTTGTTTTTTTGTTTTTGCAGTGCAGGGGATTGAAACCAGGGGTACTTTACCATTGAGCAACATCCCTAGCCCTTTTTATTTTTTAATTTGGGGCAGGATCTCACTGAGTTACTCAGGGCCTTGCTGAGTTGCTGAGACTAGCCTTTACTGGCTGACCTCCAGAGCTGCTGGGATTATAGGTGCACCCCACATGCCCAGCTGCTTTATCTGTTCTTGTTGTCCCATGTAGTCTGACTTTGTCATTGAACCATCATCCATGGGTACATTAAACTAATGAAATTTGACCTGTTGAAGTTTGAATCCTGTCAAACAGATGTTTTCCAGTTCCTTCACAATTTCTCTTAGGCACATTGTATCATCTCAGGATACCTGCAGTCAGCACCCTGTCTTCTGGGTTGTAGGAGGAGTATCTGGTATAGTCTGCAGGCACCTGGGGAGGAGCATATGAACTGCTGGAAAGAATGGACAAGCCTTTGTTTAGCCCAGCATAGCCATCTGCTGGAGAGGGTCAAAGCCGGTATTGTCCAGTAGAACATGTGCATGATACAGGTGGCCTCTATTTGCAGTAACCACTAGGTGCATATGACCTCAGAGCACTTGTAGTGTGCTTAGTGTGTCTGAGGAACTGATTTTTTTTAAATTTATTTTTATTGTAAACAAATGGGATACATGTTGTTTCTCTTTGTACATGGAGTAACAGCATACCATTTGCGTAATCATACATTTACATAGGGTAATGATGTTCGATTCATTCTGTTATTGTTTCCTTCCTCCCCACCCCTCCCACCCCTCTTTTCCCTCTATACAGTCCCTCCTTTGAGGAACTGATTTTTAAATTGAATTTAAATAGTCACATATGACTAGAGTCTACCTCTTTGGACAATGCAGCAAGACTCTAGAACAACATGGGGTGGCAGTGGTAGGTAAAAGCAGAATATGAAAATATTTGTTATTATTTAACTTGTTGAAATACTAAAAAAAAATTGAAGTACTTCAAGGTGCTAAAACTATATGTGCTTCTATTTTCATATTTAAGAAAATATTTTAAAAACTTTTATTAAAAGTATATAAGTAGGCATGGTGGCACATGCCTGTAATTTCAGCAACTTGGGAGGCTGAGGCAGGAGGATTGCAAGTTTGAGGCCAGCTTGGGCAATTTAGCAAGACCCTGTCTCAAAATAAAAAAGAATTGGAGTGTAGGTCAGTGGTGGAGTACCTCTTGGTTCAGTCCCCAATACTGGGGAGAGAAAAAAAAAAAAGCCTGTAAGATCAAATTGAGCAGAAACACTCTGAGACCAACAACTGACAGGCTGTTTCAGGATAGGAAACATTGTTTCACAGAGCTACCCAACTTTTTCCTGGAGGGCAACATCTTGCATTTTACCCAGAGCAGCGGATTCACAGCTCTCCTCCCAGGTGCTGTGCCATTGTTAGGCCATTACAGGAGGCGGTTCACAGTGTTGGTGCACTGTTGTGTTTTTCAGTGATTTGCATGTTTTGTAATCACACCTAAAATACTTACTGTGCATTGCAAAAAAAGAAGCACCTTATATTTAAGTTGACTACACTCCTGATGTATTTGAACACTGAAGAAACTGAACTATAGACAGTATGTTTCTTACTAGAGCTGCTGTAGTGCACTCCAGATAACTGTCTCGAAACTCTAGCAAGAGCTGTAACTTGAATTATTTTCAGTAATACATGTGGTGCTTAAAGCTTATAGAAAGATGAGACTGTTGTCACATAAGGATGAGACTTTGAAAGATTTGTGAACTTCCTCAAAATGATCCCTCACTCCTCCAAAAAACCACTTCATTATTAAAGTACTTATTTGAAATGTATGACATTATCATCGTTTTATCTGTTTGTTGAAAAAGCTTTGACTCAGGTAGTAGCTTAAGTACTTAGACCTGTTATCTCTTCCTTAGTGACCAAACCACTTGGGGAACATTGTATAACCCTGCAAGCATGTAGACTAAATGGTGGAAGAAGTCAGTATCTTTGCTTCAAAAATCCGCTTTGTTATTCTGGTCCCAAGAAAGATCATAAAGTCACAGGCCCTGGGCACTGACTCCTGAAGACTGAGAATGGCGTGTATTCTAACTCTGCAGGGTTATCCGGGTGTCATCTGGGCCTGACAGCTGTTCTTCTGTCATGCCACCACACTCCGGCTGCCAGGCACAGAACCATGTTATTATGGTTTAGATATGAGGTATCCCCTAAAAGCTCATGTATGAGACAATGCCAGAAGGTTCAGAGGTGAAATGATTAGAGGAGAGTTATAACCCAATCACTGGATTGGATTAATCCACTGGTAGGGGTTACCCGGTTGTAACTATAGGCCAGTAGGGTGCACCTGGAGGAGATAGGTCACTGGGGGCGTGACTTTGGGGTTTATATTTTGTCCCTGGTGAGTGGAGCTCTGTCCCTGCTCCCTGATTGTCATGTCCTGAGCTGCTTTCTTCCACCATGCCCTTCCATCATGCTGTTCTACATTATCTTGGGCCCAGAGCAATGGTGTCAACTCTCTGTGGACTGAGACTTCTGAAGTCATGAGCGACAAATACCGTTTCCCTTCTCTATGTTGTTCTAATCAGGTCTTTTGGTCACAGCAGTGAAAAATCTGACTAAAAATACACGTTCATATTGTGTGCTGTACTGTTGGGGAGAGTGTGGCTTAAATGCACAGAGATTGCTTTGCAGATGTCTGCATTCCAAAACAAATAGAAAACTGAACAGCAGAGGGAGGCTGTGTATCTCTGTATCTGTGTACTTCTGCTGCTAGCCACTTTGGGGACTTTGCAGTGTCACATTTGAACCTTGTAGTAGAGAACTAAAGTGTTACCTAACAAGAGGGAGATCTGTGATGAGTAGAACCAGATTATTTAAATGAAGTTCATTCATAGTTTTTAGAAAAGTATAATAAAGTATATTTTTAAAGAAACTGTACTTTTAAAAAGTATGATTTTTTCGTTCGTTCTAGAAAGCTATATTTTGACTTTAAGAATTACCACTCAGATAATCCCATTAGTGAAGGAACGTGTGAGATTTATCACACATAAACAATTGGAGGGTAGTTTATAATGATCCCCTCCTTTTGTGTGACTTTTTGTGAAATGCAAAGGCTGCAGAGGACACAGGAGATACTTCTCATTTGCTCACTGAAGCAGCCTGGCTAGAGGTTGGAAGGGGCAGTGAGTAAGTCTCACTGTTCTAATGACTCTGAGATACTATGGGCACATGACCCAGCTGTTGAATGGCAAGTGTGTACCAAAACCCTGTATTCTGACTGTGGGGCTGCTGTACTTGTTTCTCTTCTTGCCCACCTCAGTGAGTTAGAGAAGATTCCAGTGGTGTGCAAAAGCTTTCACAGGCATTGAACTATCTTGGGTGTTTTTTTTGTTTTGTTTTGTTTTGTTTTGTTTTAAACATCCTTAATGGAAACCAACGTTTAAAGTAAAAAAGACATTCTGGAATAAGGGCTTTAGGAGCAGTGGTAGAGCCTGTGCTTAGCATGGGCAGGGCGCCCTGGGTTCTGTCCCCAGCATCACAACAAGATAAATAAAATAAGATTATTCATTGTGGGGCCTTTAAAATTTATTTATAGAAACCTGTCTCTAGGATAATTTGGGTTAATTTTGAATGAGAGAAAGATAGAATGATTTGAAAGTTCTTTTCCTTTGTCATGAACCTCTGAAGAAGGAACAATTTAAAACAGAAAACTTTTGAGCATATACATTGGTGCTTTTTCTTTAGAACTTTTAAAGTAGAACTCAGTTAACCTGAGTTGGCATTTAGCTTTGTGCAGAGCGGTGCTGGGAAGGTAGCTCAGTGGTAGAGTGCTTGCATAGCAGGCACAAGTCCTTGTTCGACTCCTACCACCACGCAAGAAAGAAAAAATTTGTACTGACTAAATTTCACATTTAGGGATGAATGCAGGGATGAATAGACTGAATTCAAAATTTTGCCAGCTATGTCCTTTAACTTGCCAGGTAGATGAACATGGGTTTTGTCTGTGCTGGTCCCTGCCCCATTGCTTTGACTGCTAGAGGTAAGTTTCAACAGGGTGGGCCATACCTGAACGAAGTTTTAATGCGACAGTTCATGAGCCAGCCAACCTACCTGAGTGTCTCCGTGTTCATCTCAGCTAGAACTTGTCTCTAACTTGGTCAGATGTTCGCCCTCTGTGGGAGACTTGGTCCTTAGGGAGAGGGAGTCTACCACTTGGTGTTCTATACCCTGGTTACCTGCTAGTAACTTGAGGTTCATAGCCAGGAGGACTAACGCCAACTGCCAGAATGTCTCCCCCTTAGCACATGGTACTGGAAGAAACTGCAAGAAGTGAGCCTTCTGGTGACTGGTGTTCCCGTGTGGCACCCGTTGGAAAGGGACTGAGAGGTTTGTGCAGCCTTGTCTGAGCTGGCAGACTTGCTTTCTCTTTCTTTTCTTTGGTCTTCAGCCGTCTGTGCTGTGTAGATCATTATCACTAGTGACTCTCTGGTTATGAGTGTTTATTTTGAAACTTTATGCTGTCAGCTGTTGAACAAGTTGTAGAAAGAGTTCTGTAAGGGCTGATAGCACAAGTGGAGGTTTTAACTGGCCTGGAAGATGTCCTGGGATGTAGGTGTTTGCTTCATTTTGCATTTGCATGCTAATTTTTCCTTGACTTCTGAGTGTCATTTGGCTTAAAGAAACAATCTTTTACAACCGGCCATCCTGTGGTTGGACTGAGATTCTTTTAAAGTGGACATAATAAAAATTGAAACAATATTTCTATGTCGGTCTTCACAGTGAACCAGGTCTTTCATGGCATTGAGGTTCAAGGCCTTTATCCATTTAAATAATGAGGTAAACAAGTGTAAGCCAAGCCTTTCATAGTAAACTAACATTTTGAAGGTTTGGTGGCAAAGAAGACTGTAGATTTCATCAGCAGCATTCTTCCTCTGAGTCTGATGATACTGTTTGATTCA